>NC_091626.1:61864500-62489500 GCF_027580195.1 Bos mutus | reverse complement strand
GTAGAAGAAAGTGAAATCTGGATTCTTTCTTGCCATGTATAAGTTTTTCAAAAGTCTGCCAGAGATACCATGGAGAGAGGAGACATACACCACAAAATTCAGAGAAAACGGATCTTAATTGGGATAAATGGACAGCCTTGAAATTACGTCTTGAAGACTGAATATTTAGACACTTGCCCTCTCTAATTATAGGCAGTGTGCATAAGTGGAGACCGCCAATGGGAGCTAGGAGAAATTTAGCCTAAACTTTCTCACTGTTTTTCTGTGACTTATTGTTAACCACCTGCCCCTGCTATGCCTCAGTTTCCCTATTCACGCACCAGGGGGAACCTCGCCTTTCTTATGGAGTTTGCAGACCTTCTAGAGTTGAATGAGGTAATGTCTGTAAAGGCATTAAATCCTTAAGGGAAAAGTGCTGCATAAACAGAAGGCAGTATTGTTTTACATGGAAACTGAAGATCTACTTTTCCTGTAGAAATATCTTATTTACATTTCTCATAGCTTTGAAAGATAGCAGAACAAAGAGTTAACAGTTTCATTTTTGAAGAATTTTTGATGGATTCTCAAACAATAGTGAGTAAATATTTCCCAGTCCTTTCTCTGACTTCATAGGGCAGAATTCCACTGTGGTGAACCCACCAGAGCTATGATCTTGAGGGAGATGTTTGTCTCTTTCAGAGGAGCTGAATGTGGTTGGGTAGAAATAATAGTTAAGAGCCTGCTTGGTGAAATGAACACTTTTACTTCTACAGCTCCCCAGCCTTTCACGCCAGTTTAGGGGAGCGCTTCACTACAGCCATCTTTCAGTACTTGGAAAAGAAGATCAGGAAAAACAAATTCAAATGGTCAATACCTACTTTTGTTTGGTAAAACAGAATTGAAACCATTATGCAAAGATCAAGCCAAGGGATTCATTTATATTTGGTCCTTAGCATAACTGGATTCATCTGTGAATTCTCAAAGGAAGTGGTCTTACTAGTGATGAACTACTGAAACATCACAAGTAAGGTTTATTACAATGGTCTGTGGGAATGTTAGTGAATGTCATTGCCCCCCAAAGTGAAAGATACAAACGGTTGGCCTATATCCTGCCTCCAGTGTGGAAAGTGAGATTTCTTAGGAAGCCAGACAGTATAAAGGAACAAATAGTAAATGTTTTGGGCTTTGTGACAAGTATTGTCTCTCTTGCAAGTATTCACCTCTTGTTAACTTATCTTCAGCTTTTGTTGTCCTTATAGTGCAAACATAGCCAAAAACAATTTGTAAGCAAATAAGCTATATTCCAATAAAGGTTTATTCTTGGTCACTGAAATTTGAATTGTATGTAATTTGCACTTATGAAGTATTCTTTAAATTTTTTTCAAACATTTAAAAATAATAGAAACCGTTCTTCGTTCTCTAATCTTGCAAAAATAGATGGGCCAGATTTGACCTAAAGGCTATAGTTTGTTGATCTCTGCTCACACATGGCAGTGACCACAACTCTTTATTTCTTGTCACTCAGTTCAGTTTGTGTAACACAGGAATTACTTCAGGGAGTACTTCTTTATTCCTTGTATACATGCCACACATGAAGCTCTGTAATGAGAGAACTTACAGAAAGAGAATGTATCCCTTACTCTGTGGACTTTCCACAGTATAACATGCTGCTAGATTGTGGACTTCTTTTCCCCACTTATTGAAGTATAGTTGATTTACAATGTTGTGTTAATTTCTGCTATACAACAGAGTGATGCAGTTGTACTTTCCTTTTCATATTCTTTTCCTTATGGCTTATCATGGGTTGTTGATATAGTTCCCTGTGCTATACTGTAGGACCCTTGTTGTGTATTCTGTATATTATAGTTTACACCTGCTAATCCCACACTCCTGATCTACCCTCACCACATCCCTCTCACACAAGACAACCACTGGAATGTTCTCTGTATCTGTGAGTATTTCCGTTTTGTGGATAAGGTAATTTGTGTCATATTTTAACTTTCCCATATAAATGATGTCCTGTGGTATTTGTCTTTCTCTTTCTGATTTATTTCACTTAGTAGGATAACCTCTGGGTCCATTCATTTTGCTGCAAATGGCATTATTTTATTCTTCCTTATGGCTGAGTAGTATTCCATTGTATATATGCACCACATCTTCTTTATCCACTCACCCGTCAGTGGACACATAGGTTGTTTCCATGCCTTGGTTATTGTGAACAGTGCTGCAGTGAACATTGGGGTGCAGGTGTCTTTTCAAATTATAGTGTTCTCTGGATTTATGATGAGAAGTAGGATTGCTGGATCATGTGGCAACTCTAATTTTAGTTTTTTGAGCAACTTCCAGGCTGTTTTCATAGTGACTGCACCAGTTTACATTCCCACCAACAATGTAGGAGGCTTCCCTGGACTGTGAGCTTTTTTAAGGGTGAGAAGCATCTTTTATTCACTGTAGTATTATTTGCAAATAATTTCACCCGAAGAAGAGACTCAATACATGTCTGTTAAATTGATAAAATCTCACTACATAAACCCTCAGCAGTATTCACTGGCAATGAGCTCACCAAGTTAAGTTGCAGCTCCTTTTACATGTACTCTCCCTTTGAGGCTCTCAACTGCTTTATTTGCTTATGCTAGCAATTCTTGATTAATTGTATTAAGGAAGCAGAATAGAGTTATGAATGAATAGTTCAAGATATCAGAACAAAATCCACCAAACTTTTTTCTTAAAGGATTTGGTGTATAGTCAGAGATATGTATCAGTCAGTTCAGTCTCTTAGTCGTGTCCGACTCTTTGCAACCCCACAAACCGCAGTACGCCAGGCTTCCCTGTCCATCCCCAACTTCCAGAGTTTACCCAAACCGATGTCCATTGAGTTGGTGATGCCATCCAACCATCTCATCCTCTGTTGTCCCCTTCTCCCCCTGCCCTCAATCTTTCCCAGCATCTGGGTGTTTTTGAATGAGTCAGCTCTTCGCATCAGGTGGCCAAAGTATTGGAGTTTCAGCTTCAGCATCAGTCCTTCCAATGAATATTCAGGACTGATTTCCTTTAGGATGGACTGGTTGGATCTCCTTGCAGTCCAAGGGACTCTCAAGAGCCTTCTCCAGCACCACAGTTGAAAAGTATCAATTCTTCAGAGCTCAGCTTTCTTTATAGTCCAACTCTCATATCTATACATGAGTACTGGAAAAACCATAGCTTTGACAAACGGGTCTTTGCTGGCAAAGTAATGTCTCTGCTTTTGAATATGCTGTCTAGGTTGGTCATAACTTTCCTTCCAAGGAGTAAGCTTTAATTTCATGGCTGCAGTAACCATCCGTGGTGATTTTGGAGCCCAGAAAAATAAAGTCAGCCACTGTTTCCACTGTTTTCCCATCTATTTCCCATGAAGTGATGGGACCAGATGCTGTGATCTTAGTTTTCTGAATGTTGAGCTTTAAGCCAACTTTTTCACTCTCCTCTTTCACCTTCATCAAGAGGGTCTTTAGTTGTTTACTTTCTGCCATACGGGTGGTGTCATCTGCATATCTGAGGTTATTGATATTTCTTCCGGCAATCTTGATTCCTGCTTGTGCTTCCTCCAGCCCAGCGTTTCTCATGATGTATTCTGCATATAAGTTAAATAAGCAGAGTGACAATATACAGCCTTGACGTACTCCTTTTCCTATTAGGAACCAGTCTGTTGTTCCATGTCCAGTTCTGACTGTTGCTTCCTGACCTGCATACAGGTTTCTCAAGAGGCAGGTCAGGTCAGGTCTGATATTCCCATCTCTTTCAGAATTTTCCACAGTTTATTGTGATCCACACAGTCAAAGGTTTTGGCATAGTCAATAAAGCAGAAATAGATGTTTTCCTGGAGTTCTCTTGCTTTTTTGATGATCCAGCAGATGTTGGCAATTTGATCTCTGGTTCCTCTGCCTTTTCTAAAACTAGCTTGAACATCTGGAAGTTCACAGTTCATGTATTGCTGAAGCCTGGCTTGGAGAATTTTAAGCATCACTTTACTAGTGTGTGAGATGAGTACAATTGTGCGGTAGTTTGAGCATTCTTTGGCATTGCCTTTCTTTGGGATTGGAATGAACACTGACCTTTTCCAGTCCTGTGGCCATTGCTGAGTTTTCCAAATGTGCTGGCATACTGAGTGCAGCACTTTCACAGCATCATCTTTCAGGATTTGAAATAGTTCAACTGGAATTCCATCACCTCCACCAGCTTTGTTCGTAGTGATACATATATATCCACTATTAATTGAAAACTCAGAACATCCAAAAACTGCCTGGCAAAAGTTTTAGAATTTAAGTTCTTTAAAGGTAGAGAGTGTGTATGGTTCTCATCAATATAATGGCTGTATCATTGCACATCTTCATACATAAATGGCCCATCAGCAGTTGAGAATTATTTGGACTCAGTCACATTGAACCAGTTGTTATAACTTGTCAACTTTTTGCTTGGCTTCACTTTCAGCAGTTATAGTTCAGGAAAGATCTCTTACTCTGCTACCTAAAAAGAAAGTAACTTTAAAGAAGGAATTTACAACTATCTGTGTGCAGCTTGCCCATAGGAAAAAAATTTTTTTTATAAATTATGAAGAAAACCAATATCATTGAAGGTTTGGAAAAATATGTAAAAGAGTCACTCTCTCTACTCACAACTACTATCCTGATGTGTACTTCCTTAGTATTTTTATATATAAAAATTTTTTCATTAAAATTTTTCTAGTTTCAATATAAGATGGCAATCTGTTTATCAAGTGGGAAGGAGTAAGTTTCAAACACTGCTGATGTTCTTGTAACATTATCATCCAGTATGGATTTGAGAGATAATAATCAGTCAATAACTAGACCACCAGCTATCACAGATCAATTTTATTTAATTTAAAAGCTAGAATTTCAAGGATGACAGCTTCTCTAAGGAAACCAATTGTTGAACACAGTGTAGTCACATGTGAAGTTAGGAGCTAAAGTTAGCACACAGGTGAAAATCACATATAGTCAAAGATAGCCTTGAAAAATCTCTTAAATTGCCCATGGAGTATAGAGTGTAGTCTAATTGGATTTGTGTGTATAATCATGCTCAGTAAATATGTACTCCTTGGAAAAATGTGTACTGAATGGTATGAATCTGTAGTATATGCAGTGCTGCAGAGTTCATGTAATAAGGTACACATATGCAAAATACTCTGCTTATTTTTTTAATTGCTTAAATTTTTTCTGGCCAAGTATATATCATTAAAGTAAGTGGGTTTGGTGCTTACGCCATTCCACATCACACTCTTCCTTTTTGCTAATTTTTATGAAAGACTCGACCTAGTGCTATGTTAGATGTTTACTTCTCTATTTTCTGTCTGTAAGCTCCCTAAGGAGAGAGTCTCTGTCTTACTTACCTTTCTTTTTTCCTTTCTTCCCTTAAACATCTAGTGTAGTGTCTTGCACATAGTGTTTAGCAAGTGATGGTTAAAGAAGAGGAAAAGAAACAATTATATGTGTGTATTGGTAAACATCATTTGATTGCAAATAATAATCTACTGCAATTGGCTGTGATTCTAAATGAGGATTTGCTGAAAAATCATAGGGACATAGACTATGTAACTGAGGAAGGAAATATTCAGGTCTCACTAGGGATTGGAACAAAGCACTTAGAAAGCTTTTAGGAACAGTTCGGTTCAATCGCTCAGTCGTGTCCCACTCTTTGTGACCCCATGGACTGCAGCACGCCAGGCCTCCCTGTCTATCACCAGCTCCCGGACTTTACTCAAACTCATGTCCATTGAGTCGGTGATGCCATCAAACCATTTCATACTCTGACGTCCCCTTCTCCTCTCATCTTCAGTCTTTCCCAGCATCAGGGTCTTTTCCAGTGAGTCAGCTCTTCACATCAAGTGGCCAAAGTCTTGGAGCTTCAGCTTCAACATCAGTCCTTCCAATGAATATTCAAGACTGATTTCCTTTTGGATAGACTGGTTGAATCTCCTTGCAGTCCAAGGGACTCTCAAGAGTCTTCTCCAACACCACAGTTCAAAAGCGTCAATTCTTCAGCCCTCAGCTTTCTTCACAGTCCAACTCTCACATCCATACATGACTACTGGAGAAACCATAGCCTTGACTACACAGACCTTTGTTGGCAAAGTAATGTCTCTGCTTTTTAATATGCTATCTAGGTTGGTTATAACTTTTCTTCCAAGGAGTAAGCATCTTTTAATTTCATGGCTGCAGTCACCATCTGTAGTGATTTTGGAGCCCAGAAAAATAAAGTCAGCCACTGTTTCCCCATCTATTTGCCATGAAGTGATCTTAGTTTTCTAAATGTTGAGCTTTAAGCCAACTTTTTCAATCTCCTCTTTTACTTTCATCAAGAGACTCTTTACTTCTTCTTCACTTTCTGCCATAAGGATGGTGTCATCTGCATATCTGAAGTTATTGATATTTCTCCCGGCAATCTTGATTCCAACTTGTGCTTCCAGTCCAGCATTTCTCATGATGTACTCTGCATATAAGTTAAATAAGCAGGGTGACAATATACAGCCTTGATGTACTCCTTTTCCTGGAACAACAACCAGACTGTTGTTCCATGTCCAGTGCTAACTGTTCCTTCCTGACCTGCATACAGATTTCTCAGGAAGCAGGTCAGGTGGTTTGGTATTCCCATCTCTTTCAGAATTTTCCACAGTTTATTGTGATCCACACAGTCAAAGGCTTTGGCATAGTCAATAAAGCAGATATAGATGTTTTTCTGGAACTCTCTTGCTGTTTCGATGATCCAACAGATGTTGGCAATTTGATCTCTGGTTCCTCTGCCTTTTCTAGAACTAGCTTGAACATCTGGAAGTTCGTGACTCGTGTATTGCTGAAGTCTGGCTTGGAGAATTTTGAGCATTACTTTACTAGCATTACTTTACTCATCCTTGTGAGATGAGTGCAATTGTGTGGTAGTTTGAGCATTCTTCGGCATTGCCTTTCTTTGGGATTGGAATGAACACTGACCTTTTCCAGTCCTGTGGCCACTGCTGAGTTTTCCAAATTTGCTGGCATATTGAGTGCAGCACTTTCACAGCATCATCTTTTAGGATTTGAAATAGCTCAAGTGGAATTCCATCACCTCCACTAGCTTTGTTCGTGGTGAAGCTTCCTATGTCCCACTTGACTTCACATTCCAGGATGTCTGGCTCTCGGTGAATGATCACAGCATTGTGGTTATCTGGGTCATGAAGATCTTTTTTGTACAGTTCTTCTGTGTATTCTTGCCACCTCTTCTTAATATCTTCCGCTTCTGTTAGGTCCGTACCATTGCTGTCCTTTATCGAGCCCATCTTTGCATGAAATGTTCCCTTGATATCTCTGATTTTCTTGAAGAGATCTCTACTCTTTCCCATTCTGTTGTTTTCCTCTAGTTCTTTGCACTGATCGCTGAGGAAGGCTTTCTTATCTCTCCTTGCTATTCTTTGGAACTTTGCATTCAAACGGGTATATCTTTCCTTTTCTCCTTTGCTCTTTGCTTCTCTTCTTTTCACAGCTATTTGTAATGCCTCTTCAGACAGCCATTTTGCTTTTTTGCATTTCTTTTCCTTGGGAATGGTCTTGCTCCCTATCTCTTGTACAATGTCACGAACCTCTGTCCATAGTTCTTCAAGCACTCTATCAGATCTAATACCTTAAATCTGTTTCTCACTTTCACTGTATAATTGTTAGGGGTTTGATTTAGGTCATACCTGAGTGGTCTAGTGGTTTTCCCTACTTTCTTCAATTTCAGTCTGAATTTGGCAATAAGGAGTTCATGATCTGAGCCATAGTCAGCTCCTGGTCTTGTTTTTGCTGACGGTACAGAGCTTCTCCATCTTTGCTGCAAAGAATATAATCAGTCTGATTTTGGTGTTGACCATCTGGTGATGTCAATGTTTAGAGTCTTCTCATGTGTTGTTGGAAGAGGGTGTTTGCTATGACCAGTGCATTTTCTTGGCAGAACTCTATTAGCCTTTGCCCTACTTCATTCTGTACTCCCAAGGCCAAATTTGCCTGTTATTCCAGGTGTTTCTTGACTTTGTACTTTTGTATTCCAGTCTACTATAATGAAAAGGGCATCTTTTTTGGGTGTTAATTCTAGAAGGTCTTGTAGATCTTCATAGAACCATTCAACTTCAGCTTCTTCAGCATTTCTGATCAGTGCATAGACTTGGATTACCATGATGTTTGCCTTGGAAACGAACAGAGATCACTCACTACTTCTGGCCTTCTAACTCTTCTGGACTCTGACACTATATTTGACCCTTGTTCTGCTTAGGGTTGTAAAACCTTTTGCCTTGGCTTCTGTGAGAACTCTTCGTTTTCTCTGTATTATCAGCCTTCTCTGCTTCTCCTTACAGTTGATGGAAAGATCCTTTTATGTAGCTCTTCTCCATTTAAGCACCAGCAGAGAGTGACTGAAGTTCTTTGTCTCAGTTGGAAGTTCCTAGGAAAGAGACTTCCCAGGTGGCTTAGTGGTAAAGAATGTACCTGCCAATGCAGGAGATGCAGGTTTGATCCCTGGGTCAGGAAGATCTCCTGGAGAAGGAAGTGACAAAATTCCCATAGACAGAGGATCCTGGTAGGCTGCAGCTGCAGCCCTTGGGGTCGCAAAAGAGTTGGACATGACTTAGTAACTAACAGCAACAACAAGGAAAGAGACTCACTGACTCAGTTTGGAGTAGCTTTTCAATCCAGATTCCGATGCTCTGATAAGGAGGCAGAGGATCACATGGACTACACCTCTCAGCATAGAGCACGCTCTCTAAGAATGTGGCTCAAGAACTGGGAGAAAGCAGTTGACAGTATGCAAGAGAACAGTGGACTCACAGACCATACATTTTTACTGTTCATGTACTAGTTGCTAGAAAGCAAAGCGTTTTGCCTTGAGACATTTCAACATACTGAGATTCTCAAAGTGCGGATTAGAGTCTATAAACAACAACCGTGTGATGTCCTAGCAAAGGGCAGTGAGTACTCTCAGAAAGAGAATTGCTTCTTTCACAGCTGATTGTATCTGTGTTTATTATACTTATCATATGCTTGTTGGAAAAGAATAATCTTAAGAGAAATGCCTTCTTTGGGCCTATGTTAAAAGAGACCAATCTTCTTATACTTAGAGGGGTCTAAAACACTGATATTTTAATATATGTATAGCATGCTTTTAATATAGAATTTACAAAATATGAAACAATATAAACTGTACAGATTTGATTCATCTTTTTGTCTTGTTTTTATACTAAATCTCTAAACACACCAACGTGGAATGATGAATTTAAAGCCATTTCTGCCAAACTTCGACCCTTCGAAAGCCTGCTCCTTTCAGCATGAGTGGCATATTTGAAATAAGTAACCATTGGGGCAACAGCAGAGGCCTCAGATTTTAAAAAGTTAAAGTCCTGTGCCCTGGGTAAAGGGTGAGGAGGATGTTTGGAAATACCTGAGTGTATTGAACATACTTTGCAGAAGGAGCAGCAGCAGTGTCACTGTTGTCCCTCTCGGGGAGAAGAACCCAAATACCAAAGTGTGCTTGAGTTGGTGAGTCAGGCAAGTGCCTGAGGTGGCTATGTGAAAAGCATCTCTGTCTTGAAACTGACTCATAGACATAGGGAACAGACTTGTGACTGCCAAGGGGGAGGCGGTGTGGGGGAGGGATGGATGGGAGTTTAGGATTAGCAGATGCAAACTAGTTTATATATGATGGAGGTCCTACAAGGTCCTACTGTACAGCACTATATTCAATATCATTACGGTAAGTGGTGGAAAAATACAGAAAAGAATGTATGTGTATGTATAACTGAATCACTTTGCTATACAGCAGAAACTAACACAACGTTGTAAATAGCCTATATTTTAGTTTTTAAAATACCCTCTGTATATGGAGCAAACTTCAGACAAGGGCCAGTGTGTCGTGCTTGTCATCTTTTCCTCTGAAAGAGTCTGTATGCATGCATGTGAATTTCCAAATCCACCTATGTTGTCCGGAAAACATTTTAAAATGGCATTTTGGACTTCCCTGGTGGTCCGGTGGCTAAGAATCCACCTGCCAGTGCAAGGGACATGGACTGGATCTCTGGTCCAGGAAGATCCCCCATGTCGCGGAGCAGCTAAGCCCATGCACTGCAACTACTGAGCCTGCTGCCTGGATCCATGCTCCGCAGCAAGAGAAGCCTTCACACCGCAACGAAGAGTAGCCCCCACTCTGCAACTACAGAAAGCCCTGTACGCAGTAGTGAAGACCCAGCACAGCCAATATATAATAAATCTTTTTTTTAAGGACATTTAAATGCTTCATTGATGTTACGGCATAAATCCAATCTGTAGTAAATTGTTAATTTTGTGCAGAAAAAATAGAAAGGATTGTTTTCATTTACTGGGCTTGGAAAGGTGTAATTGTCATACTCTGTACAAATTTTCTGGTCTTTAATGGAGCTAATTTAGTTGTGATAGTACAATGAATTTCTTTCCATTTTTCCAAGGATAAACCATCATGACTTTTAACTTTTATTAACTAGCTACACTAGTTTGCCATAAAAAGGAACTGATATTTCTGAAACTCAATACCCAAGTACATTTCTGGACTAGGATTAATTCTTTGGTTGTGTGTCCTTTGCGTGTTTTTTCAGTGGTTTAAAGCATTGAGACATTTCTCATATGCTTGCTTATCTGTTGGGGCCAAACCCCTGTGGCCCTTGTCTGCTCTTTAAAACTCTCAAATAGCTCTGAGTCACTTGAGGCATAGAAGTAATTACCTCTAGTTACAATACATATGTAAAATTTGTCCGCCTCCTGGAGAAAAAAAAAAAAGCACCACTTCTGTTTTAGATATTTTGCTGATGAAGACTTGTTGAGCCAGTAATTTCTTTAATTGCAAATAGAGTGTTGTGAGTTTATTATAGAAATTATGCAGCCTGCATGCACCTCACAGTTACACACAGTACTAACACCTTTTCAGTGCGTTGTTTTGCAAAATACAGAACTGGGAGAGATATTTGCTCAGAATTGGTACTTGGATTTTGACTTCTTTTAAGGATCTTCCTGAAAAATAGAAGGCGAAATTCTGAAAATAGACCCAAGTCACTTATGTGTTCATGGCCTGGGCTGGAGTGTGGTGGTTGGTTCCAGAAAACGGTTACAGTGCTCTTGCAGGCAAAGGTTTGGAAACAGTCAAGCTCCAAAGCCTGTCCAAAGCTTGCTTAGAAGTCAGCACAGACCCTTAAGTTTGTGATGCTGTTTCCTCCGTTTAATTCTAGGTTATACTTTACTTTTCTGTCTTTACAGATACCTGTCTTACTATGTACTTGCATGTTTCTCTTCCTTGCATATTCTCCAGACATTAAGAATAGTTTCGTGATTGCCTTTAGAAAATGCCTATGGAAGGAAGGCAAGGACAGAAGTCTCGGTGGCCATCACAGGACTCACCACAGCCCTCAGTGACTCCCCCTCCTTAACTCACAGTTTGTCAAGGTTAATTATTAAGAAGGAAGGTAACATTTAGCATCCTCAAAGCTATGGATTACTATCAAATGAAAGAGATGAGTTGTTGAAGTGAATTATTCCTGTGGGTTATGAGAAGGTGAAAAGCATGTGTCTACTGTATTATATTAAAACTCAGTGAATTCCTTTCCAGTATCTCTCAGTGTCATTGTGAGAGAGAATATTTTCCTTAAATTCCAGTAACAGACTGCATAAAGATAATGCCTCACACCTATTATCAAAATAATTCTGTTGCTAGTAAGCCTTTTTGTATTTGTAGCATATTTGTATCTATAAGCATACTTAAGACAGAAACCAACAAAAAGATTAAGTTTTAACATATGTGAGTAATATTTTCTTGTTCTTTCAATGACTTCTAAGTAATTTATATTCCGCCCACTTAAAAGAAGTGTGTGTCAGCTCTGTGCCCCTTTGCACTCTTTTGTGCTTTCAACAGTCTGACACACTTTGAACTTTTCTCTACATTTTTTTCCTCTTTCTTTATAATTTATATTGCTTTAATTCAACTTTTCTTACCAACCTGTAGAGTCTCTTACTAATAATTACTTTAGTCATTGTGCAAGGAGATGATATTTTCACTAGCAAGAACTCAGCATCAGCTGTGTCCATAACACTTACAGTGAGTAAAGAGCCACGGAGTTATATAATAAAAAACATAGTCACTGCCTATTGGAAGGAAAACGTAATGTTTATTTTCATATTTTCTGTAAGACATTGTTGTACTACTCTCAAGGAGCTCCCTAAGATATGCAAGTAACTATAATGCAGACCAAAACAATGGAACGTTATTTTTTAAATTTATGTATAAAATTATATGGAAGTTCTGAAGGGAAAAATGGTTTCTAATTATGGGAAACAGGGAAGGCTTTTTAAAGAGGGTGATAGCTATAGAAAATTCTTGAAGAGATGCAAATACCAGACCACCTTACCTGTCTCCTGAGAAATCTGTATGCAGATTAAGAAGTAAGAGTTTGAACCCAAAATGAAACAACAGACTGGTTCCAAATTGGGAAAGGCTGTATATTGTCACCCTGCTTATTTAACTTATATGCAGAGTACATCATGCGAAATGCTGGCTGGATGAAGCACAGGCTGGAATCAAGATTGCTGAGAGAAATTATCAATCTCAGATATGCAGATGACACCACCCTTATGGCAGAAAGGGAAGAGGAACTAAAGAGCGTCCTGATAAAAGTAAAAGAGGCGAGTGAAAAAGCTGGCTTAAAACTCAACATTCAGAAAACTAAGATCATGGCATCTAGTCCCATCACTTCATGGCAGATAGATGAGGAAACAATGGAAACGGTGACAGACTTTATTTTCTCGGCCTCCAAGATCACTGTGGATAGTGACTGCAGCCATGAAATTAAAAGATGCTCTTTAGAAGAAAAAGTATGATACACCAAGACAGCATATTAAAAAGCAGAGACATTACTTTGCCAACAAAGATCCATATAGACAAAGCTATGATTTTTTCAGTACTCATGTATGGATGTAAGAGTTGGACCTTAAAGAAGGCTGAGTGCCAAAGAATTAATGCTTTCAAACCATGGTGTTGGAGAAGACTCTTTGAGAGTCCCTCGGATTGCAAGATCAAACCAGTCAATCCTAAAGGAAAGCAATGCTGGATATTCATTGGAAAGAATGATGCTGAAGCTGAATCTCCAGTACTTTGGCCACCTGATGTGAAAAACTTTCTCATTAGAAAACACGCTGATTTTGGGAAAGATTGAAGGCAGGAGGAGAAGGGGCTGACAGAGGATGAGATGGTTGGATGGCATCACTGACTCAATGGACATGAGTCTGAGCAAACTCCCGGAGATGGTGAAGGACAGGGAAGCCTGACGTGCTACCTACAGTCCATGGGGTCGCAAAGAGTCAGACACGACTGAGTGAACACTGAGCATCCCACTTGGATTAAGTACTGGCCTGTACTTCCTGTATTAATCTAAACATAGGCCAGGTTTCCCTCTGAGTTCCTAAATGATGTGTTTATTAAGCTTAAAGATTGACTACTTTGTAGTTACATTAGAAAAATACTACTAATGCACTCTTGATAGAATCTTAACCTGTGCTTTTCTAAGGAAAAATATACTTTATGACTTGAGTTTATAACCTATAAACATCATCAGTGTCTTGTGATTGACCCTTAGGTTCATACACAGATTGCATTTCACAGAATCTATTGTTGTTCAGTCGCTAAGTCACATCTGACTCTTTGCGACCCCATAGAATGCAGCACGTCAGGCTTCCCTGTCCTTCATCATCTCCTGGAATTTGCTCAAACTCATGTTCATTGAGTCAGTGATGCCATCCAACCATCTCATCCTATGTCACCCCCTTCTCCTTTTCCCTTCAATCTTTCCCAACATCATCAATCTCCTATCAAAGTAATGTTACTTGGTAGTCCTTGCTGTCATTCTAGATGTCCGTGGACGTTAGGGCGCAGATAGATATATTCAGTACAGTAAAAGAGCCTGAGGAACTTCCTGGCGGTCCAGTGGTTAAGACCCTGTTCTGCCAGTGTAGAGGACACAGGTTCAGTCTCGATCGGGGAACTAAGTTTCCACCTGCCGCAAAGCACAACGCCCCCGTCCAAAAAAAAAAAAAAAGAGTCTGAATCTTGGAGGCAGAGCGAGGTTGGTCTTGGCTCTACCACTCACTGTATGACCTGAGATGAATTCCTTACCCATAAAATGAGAGTAGTAATTCTTGTGTGTATTTGTTAGGATTAAATTGGAGGACCTATATAAAAACATTAATAAGCTTTAAAGCAGTTTATGGTCAATATACTTTTGTGATACGGATGTGCTTTGAGTGGAAATTTCTTATCGTAGTGTTGTACAAATAGTAGGGGGGGAAGAGTCACCTGACTTTGAAATATCAGTGATAATTTGGATCAAAGGCTAGGAGACTCCTGCAAACATGTTGTGGCTACATATGAGAGAGGAGATAACCTAGTGCTGGGGCTTTGGGAAGAATGAGTCAAGACATATTCTGAAAACATCTTTAAATACTCCCTGGGCCTAGGACAGTAGTGATAAATGTGAAAAGAGGCCCAGCACTGGAGACAGACTAGGAACCAAAGAGGATTTAAACTTGGCAATGTGGCGGCATATACTGAAGTTTTAGATGAGCATGACCCTTGACTCAGCATTTCCTCTCCAAGGAATCCACCCTCAAGAGATAATGTGTATTCATGCCCCCAGAGGTAGGCACAAGGAATTTTTACATATGAGTATGTGTCTCTGTCTAGACATTTTCATTTTCAATTGATGGAGTTCTAGCTTACTTAATTGAGTGGGTGGAGTTGGGGGAGAGAATTGCTTGGCCTGCAGGACTGACCTCAGGCTAGCCAAAGCCAGGACCAGTCCTTGGTCCTCCAGTTTGTGGTACATTTGTCTGTCTGTCTCTCTGATTTCTGCTTTCTCTGTGTTGATTTCATTCTCAGATAAGTAATCTACCTATTCTCATGCGGTAGTCTCTGATAGCTTCAGGCAACGCTCCTTTCTGTTTAGTTATCAAGCTGGACAGAAATTGCTCCTCCTTCCCTATAGTAGTTCCACAAAGTCCCAGAGCTTACTCACATTGTACCAGCATAGTTTAAGCACCTATTCTTGACCCAGTTCCGTAGGGGAGGAGGGTAGAATCTTCTAATTAATCTGGCTTGAGTCATATCCTTGGGGTGGCAGTGGAAAATGGCTTGACCCCGCTTTACCCACAAGTAGTAACAGTAAAGGAATGGTGCTTTCACCCCAGAAGAGTAAGATGATGTTATCAGTAGAAGGAAGAAAATAACACGTGTCAAGCAAAAGCTATTCCCTGTAATATCTATTTCTGGTAACAAATATATGGGTACAACCTAAATGTCCGTCAGTATAGGAAAACTTAAATATGATACATCATAGGGGAAGATAGGATATAGCTTTTAATGTACAGCTATATGTTGATAAGGGAGAATGTCCATTATATAATATTAAATTTAAAATGAAGTTGCAGAAAAGTATTTTTAATTACGTGTCTGTGTATCATCTGTTATGTATGAATACTTTTTATTCATGTGTTTCTGTACTACTTTTGGTTAGCTGTTATACTTATTTTAAATTAGTTATATATCACTTCTACAATTTAAAAAAAATTATGTCCCTGATAGCCCCTTTTCCAGATAAGGAACTGAAATTTACAAAAATCAAGAACTATAGAAAGATGAACAGATGATACAAAGGTGTAAAATAGTATTCATGGAACTGATATAAAAATATTGGAAACCAAGAAGGTGAATAGGACAAATTAAGCTGCCTATGTAGGAAGGGAAAGTAACTTTACCAAAAAGACATGTGGTTTAGGGACTTCCCTGGCGGTCCGGTGGTTAAGACTCTGCGTTCCCAGTGAAGGGGACATGGGTTCAATCCCTGGTTGGGGAACTAAGATCCCACATGTCTCGCAGCATGGCCAGAAAAAAAAGAGTCTAAAACTTGGAGACAATTGTGTTTGTATATTTACTTGGTATTAATACTTACTCTGCCCTTATCTACCATATACTTTGACTGGTACTAGGCACTAATAAACATAATTAACACATAGTTAACATATTGTAATCAACTGCCTTCAAAAAACCTTCATATGGAAGGCAGATTCATGGACAAAGGAAGTGTAATGGGAGTTGGGCAGAATTGTCAGCAAGAGGTTCATTGTACTTTGAGTAGTCTCATTTTTTCCTTCTTATTCCTTCTAAATGCTTGCTAAACTTTCTTAACTTTTCAGTTGTTATTTTTCAGGTGTGTATTAAGAAGAATTGGTCATCTCTCACCTTTTGGAACTCAGTAGTCTGTCTTCATAACTTAATCCCAGGGATAAAGTGGTAAATTTTCAGAAACTGGGTCTTTTCATCCCATAAATTTACCAGTTCTGAACTGAGTTACTAGTCTTTTGGAAAAGAAAAAGGATCCCCACCCTTCACTCCCACCCCCAATACATAACACACTTTAACATTTTTTACCTTTGATGCAGTCTGCTACAGAAGAAATCTGTCGTGTCTTAGACTTTTTCCTGATTCCTTTGACTAAACAAAAGTTTGAAACCTGCTTTGAGAGGTAACGCCTTTGTAGTTGTGTACATACACAACTGTATGTAATAGAGAAACTGTAAAAGCTCAATTTCTGTGAGATTATTCCTCTGCTCTTGCCTCTCACCTTCTCTTCTCCCACCATACAAATTTGAGCTGCTGTTAGCAGCATATCAGAGAAGGCAATGGCACCCCACTCCAGTACTCTCGCCTGGAAAATCCCATGGATGGAGGAGCCTGGAGGGCTGCATTCCATGGGGTCACTGAGGGTCGGACACGACTGAGTGACTTCACTTTCACTTTTCACTTTCATGCATTGGAGAAGGAAATGGCAACCCACTCCAGTGTTCTTGCCTGGAGAATCCCAGGGACGGGGGAGCCTAGTGGGCTGCCATCTATGGGGTCGCACAGAGTCGGGCACGACTGAAGTGACTTAGCAGTAGCAGCATATGTCTAATGATATTCCAGTTCCCAAGAGGCCTGTGAACAAGGTGGTTGTAAAACATTTTTCATTATAGACAAGACAAAATAATGCTGATTCTTTAATCCTGGGTCTCACTGTTTTGGTTATTACACCAGCAGTTTGAATAGATTCATATGTTGAACTGCGTCATATTGTAAAAAGGCATTTTTTTTCAGAGTCAGAGAAATGAGAGGGATTCTGTTCTTCTTTTAAAAAGAAAAACACATGTAATGTCTCACGTTTTTTGTGAGAATGCATTGTTTTTGTTGTTTTAATATTTTCTGAGTTTTAAAGGGTATGCTTTCATTTTCTCCTTTCATTTCTTCCTATGGAATATAATCATGTTTATCTGCCTATTCTTTCTGCTTTCTTGTTAAGTGAACTTATTTAATATTATTATTACTATCCCCATATATATAGTAATAATAATATTAAATTATTCCCTATATATCAGTAATTCCCTGATCTCTAGTAAACATTAAGGAACATTCGGTAACTGTGCTAAAAGCCACTACCATCGGTGGAACCAAGGACAGCTTAAGTTTGGAGAAAAACTATCCTATTTTCTTTAAAAATTAAAAAACAAACTGTATAAACAAAGAAAAGGAATTGCCGAGGTCATTATGTCCTTAAAGGTTTTTTTCCAGCCCTAACTTTAGAAGATAGTCAATCAACATATATGTACTTTTTCATAGAAATATTAATATAGATATTACTTTTTTACATCCAGATATTAATGTACAAATGAGACTTATTTGAATTTGCTTCACAGCTAGGTAATTTAGTTTTTCAAAAAGAATGAAAGGCTAATTATTAGGCAATAATGTGATCAAATTACCAAAAGCTTCAAGGTGGTTCTATTTCAGTTCTCTGCCTGATGTGTATTTAAAAATATCTCTACTTAGGGTAGTTACTGTTCATAATACATTATGGAATCTTTTTAGGTAACAGCTTGGATGATAAAGAAGCCATTATCCTTGATTTGGAGTGTTTAACCCAAGTTGACTTTATGACAGATTGAAAAATAGCTTTAGTGCTATATGCCTTGCTTCCTGTCCTGTGCAACTTGATATATGTGTGGGCCATATGTCCAGCAGAGGTTATAAGAATATGTTACTGATGGATGGAAAAGCTATTTCATAGTTCCCTTTGAGAATATACATGATAACATCTGCAGTGTGGGTATAGCCTTGAAGTTTTGCTTTAGAAGAGATTTAGCCTATGGCTAAAGGTACTAGAGTGATATCTGTTGTAAATCCTTCAGAAGAGGTGGAATCTACTTCTTTAATTTTCAAGCTTTTATGCAGCTGACCAATTTAGGAAGGAGACCTTATTAGTGCTTTTATTTTCAGAGCAGATGAGAGATTATAATACTTCCTTAATTTCTAAAATACCAAGAATTGAGTGATTTCACACCATAATATTGGTTAATTAAAAATTTCTTAAACAATGGATTAGAGATGGCTCTGTAGAAGTAGAGTGAAACCTAATATACAGGATTTCTTATTTAAATACAGCCCAGGTGATCAATCATTACTGTGCAGTTGTCTCTGACCAAAGAGGCAGATTTTTCTCGTGGGCCTGTCTTTCACCACCAGCACTGGCCAGTTTAGGGGTAGTCATGTGTAAAACCAGACACAGATTGAAACTTTTGTGAGCGCATGTTTATCTGTACAGATGGTTCTAATAAATTACAAGTACATCTTCCAAAGAGATTTTTATACTCAATAATACCTAAGAAACTCCAGAACAAGTCTTTCAAATAGCCTTAAAATGATTCCTTTCAAAAGGTATTGAGTCCAGTTGGTCTGATGAGAAAGAGCTTCTGAAAAAGATTAGTCTGTCATTGTTTTCCGAATTTTCATAATATATTAGCCATAAAGCAAAGCAGTGCCCTTTATTTTCTACCCTCTAGATACAGAGTTTTCCAGCTGAGGTTGCACTTCTGAATTATCTGTGGAACTTTGCTTATACCCACTACTAGAAATTCTGGTTTGGTAGGTTTGACGTGATGTCACTGTATCCGTTTTTTAAAGTTTTAGAGGTGTTTCTGATAGACACACTTTCAGTTGAGTACCACTACCAGTTACCATTACCAGCTTACATTTGAATTTGTACCACACATAGTCCATGGAGACAGTTTTCATTTATACTGGTTGTATGGCTTTACAAAGAAAAACCTATAAGATAGCTAGAAGGAAATCCTAGCTATAGTCACGATTATAGATTTAAAAGAACTAGGAACTTCCCTGGTGGTCCAGTGGTTAAGACTCTGCTTTTACCCAGTCGGGGGAAGTGGGGGGGTGCAGGTTCCATCCCTGGTTGGGTAACAAAGATCCCACATGCTGGACGGCATAGCCAAAAAAAAGAGAGAGAGAGAACCAGTCTGAACTCCTTCTCTTTATGGATGAAACAGAGCAGAGAGGTGAAAGAATTTTCAGAGTTGGAGCAGAACCAAATCCACAACTCTGACTTGAGTTCTTTTGTACACTAGCATCTTGGACCTAGTCCATCTTTGAGAAAAGCCTTCAAGGCCAAAACTCAGTAATCCAGAAGTTGTCTTGAGCATCCCAAAGCCCAATGGGGTATTATGAGATTCAAAGTATTTAATAAAAGGAACAGTAACACAGCCCGCAGGAACTCCTCACATCTTTGAAATTTCCAGGCAGGAGTTACGAGTGACATTACTCACAGCTAGAAATTATAGACATCACCCAGAAAGCTTTTGTGGCTTCTTTGTAAACATGGAAATTTCTGACAAGAGATGCCTAGAGTTGGTACTAAAGATCGTCAAGAACAAGATGACCATGTGTCTTATTTTTAAATTGATCCTTAAATATTGGCAGCAAGTCTAGAAAATCATGCCAGTTTTATATTTCTACGCAGCCCTGACTTTTAGCTTGTACTTCAGAAGGAGGATATTGTGCCTGGGTTTGCAATTTAACCAAGTAAAGGAGTAGAATGTTTATTAATTAGGATTAGACTTGGTTGTAAAAAAATTACAAAGAACAGTAGTTCAGTCAAGGTAGAGATTGATTTTTCTTCTGGATTAAAAAAGTCCAGAAGGGAATGGAAGCCTTGCATTGGTGTGGTTGCTTCCCTGTCATCAGGGATGGGTTCTTCTAATTTTGTTTCATCCATATCTACATCTTCAAGGAGTCTGATAGTTCTAGATGGCTTCTGGAGCTTCAGTCATCTCAAAGGCACATACCTCCAACTTGAATCAGCTCCCTTAAAGAACTTCTCTAGAACCACCCTATCTAACAATTTCTGTTTCCATCTCACTTGCCATTCCTATTATCAAAGGAGACTAGAAGGTTATAACTAGCTGAGTTGCTGTTGATAAGAATTAGATATTTTGTTGTTAACAAAGAAGGAGGGAATGGATATTGGGCAGGCAACCAACAGATCTGCCCCACCTATTTTGAAGAATATAATATTAGGAAAATCAATTTTTCATCACATCAAAAGCTATTATATAGGATGTAGCATTTAAAAGATCTCCAAACCACAGTCTACAATGTGTCTGATTAATTAAAGCAGTAAATCTCTATGGTAGTGTTCCGCTTTGGATTTCTCAGCAGGACTCAGGAACAGCTGTTAGGTTTTATATATGTTAAGTGAGCTGAAGATGAGTTCTTAAAACAACAGGGGGAAAAAGACAACTTTTGGGGAAAGGGAGAATCAAAACAAGCACAGGGCAATTCAGTGGATATTTATGGGGCTAGTAGGAGCAGAGTATACTATAGTAGACAGTATGAGCCAGGAATGACCTGATAGAAACACTAAAAAAGAAGTTGTCTAGTATTTCAATGGAATAAAATAGACTGATGCACCACACAAAATAATTATAGACGCATATCGTAGCAATGATTTGTACCAGTTCCAAATATACAAGACCTGTGCTGGAGAGAAGGACAAGCATATTGATTGGGTTAAAGTTTTAAGGATTAGATATTGTCTCAGTTCCTTTGGGCTGCTGTAACACAACACAGACTGAGTGACTTATAAACTCAGAAAAATTTTTTTCTCAGTTCCAATAGCTGGAAGTCCAAGATCATGATACCAGTGTGGTCAAGTTCTGCTGAAGGCCCTCGTCTGGGTTGCAGACTGCTAACTTCCTGCTGTGTCCTCACATGGCTGCAGGTGGCTAGGGAGCTCTGTGGGTTCTCTTTCTTAAGGGCACTAATCCCACTCGTGAAGGCCTTGCCTTCATGATCTCACCTCCCAGAGGCCCACAAGTCTTAAAATAATCACATTGGGCATTAGTAGCATTTGTAGCATCAACATATGAATTTTGGGAAGGGGCCACAGATGTTCATATCGCAGCAGATAGAATTACCTCTGCCAGTTTTCCACCTGTACAATGAAAAGAGAATGCCAAGATGGAGAGAACCTTGTTATCTGAAAAACTCATAGGCAGGAGCATACAGTGACCTGCAGCATTTACAAGTGTAGACCACGGTATACATAAGTGTATTAAGATGGAAGTGTTCCCACTCAAAGGACCAGATTTTTTAGTTCTGTAGTCTCATTCATACCCACAGTTCACATGGTGCCATTTAGCACATATTTATTGATGTCTCATTTACAATACACTTTAAGGAGGAAATTCATTCACAAGTTGCCACTTAGATGAGAACGTCTAGATTTTGGCTTCTTATAACTATGAATTTCAAATCTGGGGAAAGCCCAGCCTTGTATTTTTATTCCTTTTCCTTTCATAATTACTTATCAGTAACCAAACCCAGCCTGTTGACATTGCTCCTACTGAGAAAAAACAGGAAGCTACAGGGACTCCCTCTGAGAAAAAGACCAGGCTGCGCCCTCTGTCACCTCACCCCTTCAGTCTGGGTTCTCCTCGGAGCCGCAGTCACAGACAGCTCTATCTCCATGTGGTTTTGGCAGTAAGCACAGAGTACACATGAGACCGGCTAGTGCAGCAAGGTGTGTGAGCCTGGCCTTTGAGCTCACGAGTCGTCTTTTTGAAACTTGTGATAGTGTACTTTGGGGCACTCTTGGTGGAGAATAGTTGATGCTCCAGTCCAGCAGTGGACCACGGACTATTCTCTCTGTTACATAGCAGTGGGAATGCCTTTGGTATGAAATAACTACTTTATTTTGAACATATTGTGCAATGACTTAGCCTTTCCCACACATTACTAGTTCCTTTTGAAGCTGTCATGCTCAGTTTAGGTTCTCCGGTAGGAACTGTGAAAGAAAACGAAAATCTCAGAAGTTGTATTCCCTTTTGATCTGCTTCATGCTGATGCAGCTGTGTCATATTTTGGCCTTTGGTCCCTCACTCTGCACCCCATTTTCCCTCTGCTTTCAGGTGAAGGTCTCCCACAGGTGTATTACTTTGGACCGTGTGGGAAGTACAACGCCATGGTGCTGGAGCTTCTCGGCCCTAGCTTGGAGGACTTGTTTGACCTCTGTGACCGGACCTTTTCTTTGAAGACTGTGTTAATGATAGCCATTCAGTTGGTAAGTTGGCGTTGCTCTTCTGCGTAGGGATGGGGAGGGGCAGGTCTCCTAACCGCATCCTTGTGTGTCTGTTGGCATTTACCAGCTCTGGTGACACCTTGTGAATGCACATTTCCTGGCTTGGTGGCATTGTAGACAGCTGGCTGGGGCAAAAAGGGTTAACCCAAGAAGTCACACTGTATTTGCCGTTTGCTCTATTTTAAGAGTTTGCACCTTGGAGCAATACTCTGCCCTTAACTGAAGCGCAGGTGGTATACAGGGAGAAAGAGGGTGATTCGGCGACAGTTGCTCAAATGCAGGTAACTTCTTGGTGGTTGTATTTATAGGTTTTAAACACATGACTGTAAAGTTTTGTCACATCCTCTCTCTTTCCTTACCATCGCATCCAAGAAGAGATGGAAAATATAACCCACTGCCCTAGAATCAGATTTCAGAGTTGACCAAGAACCTGCCTTAGGTCTCTGGCCTCTAGTTCTCACAGAGACCAACACAGCTAAGGCTGTGTCTCTCAGCACCTACCAAATCCCACACCAATACCAGTTTAAGGAACAGTTAAGACAGTTGCTTTGAGAAGATTGTCAGCCCCTCTGCACAAGGATGTAGATGCATCTCTGTGAGTCTGAAATGGTGATGGTCTCACCCACTTTAAAGACTTGGAAATGAAAAAAAAAAAAGACTTGGAAATGTTAGAAAACTGATCTTGACTTTAGAAAAAAGTTCAAATGCTCAAGCTCCCTTTCTATACTAAGCAGAAATGATTTAAAGGTAGAAATGAACTTAATGAAATTTGAAAACATGTTTTATTTGGGACTGTGTTTACTTTCTCATAAAAACTATGCTCCTACCTCCGCCGTTAGTTAGCTCTGTGATATTAGTTCAGTCAGCTTCTCTGGGCCTCCCTTTCCTTATTTCTGCAACAAAGAGACAGCGTATAGGAAGGTGTGGGCAGGAAGTGAAGGAGGCAGCAGCATCTGTCCTCAGAGGCCACCACCACATTGTTTCCTGCCTGGGAGTGATTCTTGCCTCTCAAATGCTTTCCTTCTGCAGTAACATAAAAACATTAATTCTGTTCACCATTTGCAAGTTGTCACGTGAAGTAAAACCGTATACTATCACTTTAGCTGAACCATACTATTCTTCTCTCTTTTATCTTCATATTTGTCATGTATGTATTAGTATCAGAAAATACGTTCTGATTTACAGGAGTAAAGTGACTCTGGGTGGTGAAGAAATAAGTTTTATTTTAATTTCAGTAATTACAACTTTGAGCTGATAAAAGGAAACGTTTTGGAGTATTTTTGTAATAAGCTTCTTCAGAGTAGTATTTGTATCACTGTCATTCTCTCTTTTAGCTTTCCCGAATGGAGTATGTCCACTCAAAGAATCTCATCTACCGAGATGTCAAGCCAGAGAACTTCCTGATCGGTCGACAAGGCAATAAGAAAGAGCATGTTATACACATTATAGACTTTGGACTGGCCAAGGAATACATTGACCCTGAAACCAAAAAACATATACCTTATAGGGAACACAAAAGTTTAACTGGAACAGCAAGATACATGTCTATCAACACGCATCTTGGCAAAGGTGTGTTTATTTTCAGCTCCAAGAAAGAGGCAGGTTGTTAAAACACCTTTTTATTCCCAAAACACTTTTGTACCCACTGTGCATTACAACTTGTGATTCTTATTGCTTCACAGGGTAAGTGATGTTTATACTTGAGAAATTAAGATGGTAAGTCAGTGACTTTCTCAGTATCCTGTTGACAGCTTAAGGATTTTTAATTCTTTGTTTCCTAGTGCTATTTTTTCAGCAGTGTGGATACTTTAATGACTGAATTAAGGTGATAGCATCTTGGTAAGTTTAGAGATGAGTTTGATAGCTACATATACATGGCGCCCTATATAACCTGAAAAGGCCATCAGGCTGATCTTTGGAGAAGGGTACTTCATTAAAACATGGACCAGGCTTCTGTTCTCTGTGCATAGTTCCGTGACTCATTTTTCCAGGAAAAGCCTATGTCTTATATTCATTGAAAATAATTTGCTTTTCCATGAGTCTTGAGTTTTTTTTCCTCATGATAGACAATTTGGACAAATATTGCTAAAAGCTCTAGTCAAGACAGAAGGCCTTCCATGTTAGAGAGACTAGTCCAGAGAGAGTATTTGTGAGAGAAGCCTAAGGAACAGTGGGAAGGCTTAGTTGGTAGGACTCTGGGCCCTCAGCAGCTTCTCCAGGAAAGCTTCCCTTTTTGTCTGTTTTATATATTGGGCTTTCATGGAAGATTCTATGTGAAGAAAAGGTACTAAGGTGATTGAAAAGATATGTTTGAAAATCACCACTCTAGAGAGTAGACATATAAACAGAGTATTAGACTCCTAGATACAGCTCATTATATAAGGTGTTTAAATATTAATGAACTATTTACACAATAAGTATTTTAAAGACTAATGTAAGCACCTACAAAGTTGCTTCATTGAGTACACTACTCAGAGATTCAGGTGAGGATTCTAGTGAAGAATAAAAATGACATTACCAAGTAGTGTGATATAACCTAAGTTGAAATGAATGCTGTCAGGATTTTTTTGCTAACTACCTGGATATTCTCACATAACTAAATATAATAGTTTAAAATTAGACTGGAAGGTTCTCTGCCACTTTTTATTGGTGACACTTTGGACAAGTATCAAACTTGTCCAAAACTTGTCCCTGAAACTGACCTGTAAAAATAGAGTAATATTTCACAAGGATGTGTTGCAGGTTGAATGAGTGATAACATGTAACATGGTTCTGTTGCAGAGTGCTCAGAATTCCCTTCTTCCTTCCTTTTCACAAAGAGAAAGACTGTGGTACATAGTAAAGTCATGATCGTTTGGTTTCACTGACAGTCTGGAAGTTGTTCTGATGTCTGCTTCCTGGGCTCAGCATTTGTGTTCTGATTTTTTTATTCTTATCAGGAAAAGCAAGAACAGATAAGAAATATGTATTCCGTGTTGTTTGTTTAAGGTACAATGTAATAGTTAAGAAAAGGGGATGTAAATTCAGGCTCTTTAAAATAAACTTGTATGGGCCAATAACCTTCCTCTTTCACCATCAGTTATCTCATCTGCCTTGAAATGTTTATGTTAATAGTACCTTATAGCATAGGGTTCTGTGAGATAATGCATATAAACTGTTTAGGATATTGCTTAATAATACTAAAGACTGTATAATGGTAGTTACCATTTATTCAACAAAATATGTTTTAAGCATCTACTGTCATCAGACTGGGTTCCTTTATCTCTCGGTGTAGCTGTTTCTGCTGGAATTTTTGAATTTAGCTCCACATGTGGACTTCCTGAGTTCCAGGGTTTTTTTTCAGGTCAGATCCAGCCTGTCACCATATTTGTCTGTAATGTCCCCATTATAGAGAATACATATAGGTGGTTGTCACATGCCCTTTAAACTCTCTGGCCATGGTCTCAAACTCAGAGAGGTTTCTGTAGGAACTGTAATCCTATTGGTTTTCAAATGTGTAGCTTCTTTTATGTTGTAATGGAAAAAAGAAGTATCTTTTCCAATTGAACTGAAGAGAATTGCCTGTTAATTTTGCGATGGCACAAACAAGGGAAGCACTAAACCTGACATTACTGCATTAGATTACTCACCTTCCCACTGATTAAACCTGCCCATTTTATATTCCTTAATATTTGAAGTTAGGGTGAGGACACTGGGTCATCTGGCTCCTTTCCCTCAACGAAATATATCTGACCTAAAATCAAGCTTGCAATGCAGGTAAACCAAGCACATCTTTCTGACTGGTTGAAAGGAACCCTTTATCAGTTCAGTTCAGTTCAGTCACTCAGTCGTGTCCAACTCTTTGCGACCCATGGACTGCAGCACGCCAGGCCTCCCTGTCCATTGCCAACTCCCAGAGTTTACCCAAACTCATGTCCACGGAGTCGGTGATGCCATCCAACCATCTCATCCTCTGTCATCCCCTTCTCCTCCCGCCTTCAATCTTTCCCAGCATCAGGGTCTTTTTAAATGAGTCAGCTCTTTGCATCAGTGGGCCAAAGTATTGGAGTTTCAGCTTCAGCATCAGTCCTTCCAGTGAATATTCAGGACTGATTTCCTTTAGGATGGACTGGTTGGATCTCCTTGCAGTCCAAGGGACTCTCAAGATCTTCTCCCACACCACAGTTCAAAAGCATCAATTCTTCGGCACTCAGCTTTCTTTATAGACCAACTCTCACATCCATACATGACTACTGGAAAAACCATAGCTTTGACTAGACAGACCTTTGTTGGCAAAGTAATATCTCTGCTTTTTAATATGCAGTCTAGGTTGGTGATAACTTTTCTTCCAAGGAGCAAGCGTCTTTTAATTTCATGGCTGCAGTCACCATCTGCAGTAATTTTGGAGCCCCCCCAAAAATAAAGTCTCTCACTGTTTCCACTGTTTCTCCATCTATTTGCTATAAAGTGGTGGGACCAGATACCATGATCTTAGTTTTCAGAATATTGAGTTTTAAGCCAACTTTTTCACTCATCAAGAGCCTTTTCAGTTCTTGGTTGCTTTCTGCCACAAGGGTGGTGTCATCTGCATATCTGAAGTTATTGATATTTCTCCCGGCAATCTTGACTCCAGCTGTCCTTCATCTAGGCTCGCGTTTCACGTGATGTACTCTGTGTATAAGTTAAATAAGCAGGCTGACAGTATAAAGCCTTGACACATTCCTTTCCTGATTTGGAACCAGTCTGTTGTTCCATGTCCAGTTCTGACTGTTGCTTCCTGACCTGCATACAGATTTCTCAGGAGGCAGGTCAGGCGGTCTGGTATTCCCATCTCTTTCAGAATTTTCCACAGTTTGTTGTGGTCCACACAGTTAAAGGCTTTGGCATAGTCAATAAAGCAGAAGTAAATGTTTTTCTGGAACTCTGGTGCTTTTTCGATGATCCAGCATATGTTGGCAATTTGATCTCTGGTTCCTCTGCCTTTTCTAAATCCAGCTTGAACATCTGGAAGTTCATGGTTCACGAACTGTTGAAGCCTGGCTGGAAGAATTTTGAGCATTATTTTACTAGCGTGTGAGATGAGTACATTTGTGCAGTAGTTTGAGCATTCTTTGGCATTGCCTTTCTTTGGGATTGGAATGAACACTGACCTTTTCCAGTCCTGTGGCCACTGCTGAGTTTTCCAAATTTGCTGGCATATTGAGTGCAGCACTTTCACAGCATCATCTTTTAGGATTTGAAATAGCTCAACTGGAATTCCATCACCTCTACTAGCTGTGTTCGCAGTGATGTTTCCTAAGGCCCACTTGACTTTGCATTCCAGGATGTCTGGCTCTCTGTGAGTGATCACACTATCGTGGTTATCTGGGTCATGAAGATCCTTTGTGTACAGTTCTTCTGTGTATTCTTGCCACCTCTTCTTAATATCTTCTGCTTCTGTTAGGTCCATACCATGTCTGTCCTATATCGAGCCCATCTTTTCATGAAATGTTCCCTTGGTATCTCTGATTTTCTTGAAGAGATCTCTAGCCTTTCCTATTCTATTGTTTTCCTCTATTTCTTTGCACTGATCACTGAGGAAGGCTTTCTTATCTCTCCTTGCTATTCTTTGGAACTCTGCATTCAAATGGGTATATCTTTCCTTTTCTCCTTTGCCCTTCGCTTCTCTTCTATTCACAGCTATTTGTAAGGCCTCCTCAGACAACCATTTGGATGGTCTTGCTCCCTGTCTCCTGTACAATGTCACGAACCTCCATCCATAGTTCTTCTGGCACTCTATCAGATCTAATCCCTTAAATCTATTTCTCACTTCCACTGTATAATTGTCAGGGATTTCATTTAGGTCATACCTGAATGGTCTAGTGGTTTTCCCTACCTTCTTCAGTTTAAGTCTGGATTTGGCAATAAAGAGTTCATGGTCTGTGCCACAGTCAGCTCCCAGTCTTGTTTTCACTGACTGTACAGAGCTTCTCCATCTTTGGCTGCAAAGAATATAAGCAATCTGATTTTGGTATTGGCCTCTCTGGTGATGCCCATGTGTAGAGTCTTCTCTTATGTTGTTGGAAGAGGGTATTTGCTATGACCAGTGCATTCTCTTGGCAAAACTCTATTCGCCTGTGCCCTGCTTCATTCTGTACTCCACAGCCAGATTTGCCTGTTACTCCAGGTTTTTCCTGACTTCCTACTTTTGCATTCCAGTCCCCTATAATAAAAAGGACATCTTTTTTGGGTGTTAGTTCTAGAAGGTCTTGTAGGTCTTCATAGAACTGTTCCACTTTGGCTTCTTCAGCATTGCTTGTCGGGGCATAGACTTGGATTACTATGATATTGAATGGTTTGCCTTGGAAACGAACAGAGATCATTCTGTCATTTTTGAGATTGCATCCAGGTACTACATTTCAGATTCTCTTGTTGCTATGATGGCTACTCCCTTTCTTCTAAGGGATTCTTGCCCACAGTAGTAGATATAATGGTCATCTGAGTTAAATTCACCCAATCCAGTCTGTTTTAGTTCTCTGATTTCTAAAATGTTAATGTTCACTCTTGCCATCTCTTGTTTGACTACTTCCAATTTGCCTTGATTGATGGACCTAACATTCCAAGTTCCTATGCAACATTGCTCTTTACAACATCGGACTTTACTTCCATCACCAGTCACATCCACAGCCGGGTGTTGTTTTTGCTTTGGCTCCGTCCTTTCATTCTTTCTGGAGTTATTTCTCCACTGATCTCTGGTATCATATTGGGCACCTACCGACCTGGGGAGTTCATGTTTCAGTGTCCTATCTTTTTGCCTTTTCATACTGTTCATGGGGTTCTCAAGGCAAGAATACTGAAGTGGTTTGCCATTCCCGTCTCCAGTGGACCATGTTTTGTCAGACCTCTGCACCATGACCCGTCCGTCTTGGGTGGCCCTTTATGATATGGATGAATATAATGTGGATGAAGCCTTCATGATGTGGATTAATTTGTGTCCTCCAGATCTCACTGGTATTGAAACCTTTCTTCTTTGAAAATAAAAATAACCTTCATGAAAAAACAAGGGCATCAGGAAATACTGAATTGAACAAATGTGGAGTATTCAAAGAAATATGGAAATAAAGCCTGGCTCCGTTTTTCATTCTCATTTTTTAAAAGATGTTTATGATTTAAACTGGGGCTTCCCAGATGGCTCAGTCATAAAAGAATCCACCTGCCAATGTAGGAACCATGGGTTCGATATCTAGGTTGGGAAGATTCCCTGAAGGAGGAAATGGCAACCCACTCCAGTATTCTTGCCTGGGAAATCCCGTGGACAGAGAAGACTGGTGAGTTACAGTCCACGAGGTGGCAAAGAGTCAGATGCAACTAAGCACAAGCATGATGGTTTAAGTTATCATAGATTATCTTTGAATTTTAGAGGTGGAAAATGACTGTTCATAGTATCTAAATCAATCATTTCATTTTCATATGAGGAAATTGAGGCCAAAAAGGTGACTTGGCCATGCTTGATTTTGCATACATTAATAAACTAATGGAAAGGAATAGGCCAAGACCTAGATAACCTGACTTAGGAACCATTATTTTTCTTACCATCCCATATCCCACAGCTTTTTTGTGTGTGATTTTCAATATTTGAAGTTATTTTATTACTCATTCTGGTGAGTTTAAATGTATTTAGTATATTTTAGGGGGGTTAATTTTTTTTTTTTTTAATCTCATTTTATAATGGATTTTGCTGTGAAGAAAAGTTGGGCTTATTTCTGTTGTACAATTACTCAAAATGTGGGGAGTTTCGCCCTCTAGTGCCCAACCAGCTAAAATACAACCATTTGTCCCTGGATTTTTTTTTTTTTTTATTAAAGGGGCCTCCTTACAGGAAGTAGATGTAAAAATAGAGGACATGAGTAGGTTTGATACAGTGTGAGAACCTGCAGGGTGTGGTTTCTCTGTCTGCCCTGCTTGTGGGAGGCCCCGATTCACCCTGCCTGTTCTTTCTCTTTTTGTGTATCTTTAGGTTCTGTTAACAGAATCGGTTAACAACATCTGTAGCCAGAAGCTTCTGGTGGCCTTGCTGTTTGTCTTCATTCTTTCAAGGATTATTTCGATTGCTGTATATCAGCTCAACTTTATCTCTCTTGTCAGGGCGCTGCCCTTCCCATTAAGTGACCTAACTTGCGAAAACCTCCTCCTTCTTCATCTACACTGTAGAGTACTATTCACTCTTTTCCATGCAAATTTCCTATGATAGAGGCGGCAGTGAAAGTATTGTGCTTTTGTATTTTGAGTTACCTGAGAAGCTTTTCCTGCCTCCCTGATTCTGTTGGGTTTTACTTTCTACACAAAGAAGACAAAAGTCAAGTTGAAGGTAGTCTCTTATTTTTATATCTCTCATTTCTTTTGATAAAGCCCCGGACTTGATTCTGAAAAATAAACACATAAAATGTCTGAGATGAATTATAATTGGCAAATTAAAAGTGGAAGAATGTGCTACTTCTGTTGCCTGACAGCCAAAGATGTATAGGATGTTTTCCGAGATGTAGTTACAGTTTTTAAATTAACTATTCTGCAGTTCTTTATCATCCTTATCTTCCCAATTTAAAGAAAAGAAAGCAAAATCCAGCAACTTGTTTTACATTCTAAGCTCACTGAATGCAAGGATACTGGTTTATGTGCCCATAAAGGGCACCTTAGTAATACATCTTTCTTAAGGCGGCTGTGGTACAAATGGAATGGAGCTAAGGATTATGTCAATAGAATAAAAAGCACTAGGCATGTATACTGGGCTTCTCTGGTGGCTCAGATAGTAGAGAATCTGCCTGCAATGTGAGAGACCTGGGTTTGATCCCTGGGTTGGGAAGATCCCCTGGAGAAGGGAATGGTGACTCACTTCAGTATTCTTGCCTGGGAAGTCCCATGGACAGAGGAGCCTGGTGAGCTACATTTCGTGGGGTTGCAAAAAGTCAGACATGACTGAACAAGTAACGTACACACACACACACACACACACAAGGAAATCCCATGGACAGAGGAACCTGGCAAGCTACAGTCCATGGGGTCGCAAAGAATAGGACATGACTGAGCAACTAACACACACACACACACGTATGCTAGGCATTCTGCAGCTTGTGTCTTTGCAGGCCTAGCCAGAAGGACTGTTTTAACAGCCTCAGCTACTCCATCTGCTGCTCACTTTTCACAATGGTAACCAAAGAGCAATTGTAGCCCATGCACTAGAAATAACATTTGTTATTTCTTACTTTCAGGAAGTATCTTACTTTCAGGAAGGTGACAGCATCGAGTGAGTAGTACTCACTGTTCAGTGATTTGGACCGGGTTTTAGTTTAGACTTGCTCTTTTCACTTGGTATTTACTTGCCAGTAACAGATCTAAGCAAAGGAAGTACACGCTGTTTTTGGTTTTGATCTAAAATACCACCCCTGATTTAGTTATACAGAGGATTAGTAAGCAGAGCCTTTCCAGAGCAGACAGGTTTTTGAAGGGATTACTTGGGTTTGCACCCCTTTCTGATTTAATAACTGCAAACATAATGTGTGATCTGTCTTCCCTTTTAGAGCAGAGCCGGCGCGATGATTTGGAAGCCCTGGGCCATATGTTCATGTATTTCCTTCGAGGCAGCCTTCCCTGGCAAGGACTCAAGGTATCCTTGGAAGTGCTTAGTGGAGGGCTTTGCTGAAATACTTAGCTGATAATGAAAGGGGTGGCTGACTTGATGCTATAAGAAGCACAGAGGGGACAATCGGCTCCAGAGATGCAAGGCAGGAACTACATTAGTCTGTAATGTAAATACTCACCTGGGCTTGGGAAGCTCTGTTTTCCCCACATTTGTCTTCTTCCCCTTCTGAAGCCTTCTTCCTTGTGTTTGTAATTTCTTGCCTCATCCCCTCCCAGCCTTGCCAGTGCTGCTTTTCTCTCTGTGTTGATACTCCTTCTTCACTACCACCGTGTAGCAGGAATAGTGCTCCCAGTGCGTTAGGGAATTTATGGAACAGATTGCTGACAGCAGCTTCTACACATTTTACACAAGGCCAGCAGGGTTAGGTGTACCCGTAACAGGAACTGGGAAATACGTGTTTGTCCTGTATAGGCCAAGAACCCACCTGAACTAAACAAAACTCCAGGTTTAATATTGCTGTTCAAGTGTTCTATTGAATAAATGCCTATGCGTACAATGGCCGTTCCTTGTGAAATGAGTAGTTTAAATACCCTTCCTTAGGTAGGTGTCAGTACAGTGCATTTGTGTCAGGGTTAGCTATTAATTATAGTTACAACCATGGTAATGATTACCCTGTGCCTCTAGCTGCCTGGACTAGGAAATGGTGAGCTTCTTACCCATTCTAAGACCCATTAGATAGCTAAATGCAAGACTTGTTTGAGTTGTAATTTACTTCAGTACGTTAGTATAGAAAGAAACTTTATCAGTAGCTTTGGGTACCATATGGTCCCTCCCTCCCTCCCAGAGGCCTGAAGGATTCATTTTGCTGTGATTTCTTGGACATTTGTGCTGAAAAGTGAGGCTTTTATTCCCTCCTTTGGGAGGATTTTATTTCTTTCCCTTTAAATTCCTCTCCTAACGTCTCTTCCATGGTCTTCTCCTAGTTGCATACCTTCTCACTGATATTGATAGTTGTCAAATAGAGTTTCACATCCTATCTGCTCATCATACAGCCAAGCAATGCATTCTTGTATTATTAATTGCTTGAAATTTTCTCATGACCCATGAATCATTTTAGGGTAGTTGTAGATTTAAAATGTCCCCAGCATAACTTCAAAACATAATTGCTTAAAGCTGGGTCAGCAGGCTAGGTAGACCCTCATGCAGATCCCTTGAGACCACATTATTGGTCCACGCTCCACAAGCCCTCTGTCTGCAGTCTTAAGCAAGCCAGACTTGGCTACTTTGAGCCACTGACATATAGCAAACCTGTCTGTTAGCCACGCCTGTATTATAGCTAACGTTTTCTGCTTGCCCCCATTTGGATTAGCAATATTTTTTTTTTTTTTAATTGAAGGTGATCACTCTACAGAATTTTCTGGCTTTCTGTCATACATCAACAGGAATCAGCCATAAGTACACTCATATGGATTAGCAATATTTTTAATCTTATCTAGAGCTGATCAAAGAATGAGAAGGTTGAATCGCATTTGAACCCTAGTGCCCATGGGACATTACTAAGCTGTTACAGTTTTGAATTTATTTTTTTATCCTAGTCCCTCATGCCATTACATTTGACGGTGTTTATCTGAGACTACTAAATATATTTGCCAGTAAAGCTTTCCAGAACAGCAGATGTTCTGTGCATGTCTGAATGTATCATCTCTAGTACATTTCTTATTTGTCAGTATCAGAAAAACATTGAGATGATCTAATAAACCCTGACAGTTTGAGTGAAAACAGTCATAATGTCCCCAGACATATCGGACCTCCCATACTTAGCACCTCTTTCCAAGTGACTTTTTCTCTTTATTCTCTACAGGCTGATACCTTAAAAGAAAGATATCAAAAAATTGGTGACACCAAAAGGAATACTCCCATTGAAGTTCTCTGTGAAAACTTCCCAGGTAGGATGCCAACAGGACCCTCCAGCCGGTGCCACTGGAGCCTTGAACAAGGTGGAAACCATGCCTGTCTTAGTATCTCTAGATAAGGGTCCTCTCCAAAAAAATTTACATTTCCTCTTATTGTTATTTAAATCAAGATAGATTTTTATCACTTTTATTTGATCCATGAAACAAAAAACACATCAGTAGCAGATATAGTCTGTGCAGGTACTCCTTGCCTGGTCCAGAGCTTCTCCCCACGGGAAGCATTCAGCTAACGAGCATGGCCTTTAACCTCTTTCCTAACAGAGGAGATGGCAACCTACCTGCGATATGTCAGGCGATTAGACTTCTTTGAAAAACCTGACTATGAGTATTTACGGACGCTCTTCACAGACCTCTTTGAAAGGAAAGGCTACACCTTTGACTACGCGTATGATTGGGTTGGGAGGCCTATTGTAAGTATCTTCTTTCTCCCCTGCTCCCCTCAGACCAGCACTGTCTCACCCCTTGCCAGACTTTCTGCCTGCATCTGTGGGGAAAAAGCAGTCCTTTGTAGACTTTCCATTTACCAGCCTTTTCAGGGAGATGCCATAGATTGCTCTCACTAGAGCAGTGAAGGAGTTACTCCTGCTGTGTTTTTAAGATTATGACCGCTATGACCTAAGATACCAGAATTTAAGTCAGGTTTTTAAAAATTCTTTATTTATTTTTGGCTGTGCTGGGTCTTCTTGCTGTGCGCAGGCTTTCTCTAGTTGTGGAGAGCGGGAGCTACTCTCCGTTGCAATGCACGGGCGTCTTATTGCAGTGACTCCTCTTGTTGTGGAGCACTAGCTTCAGGGCACACGGGCTCAAAGTTGTGCTGCAAGGACTTAGTTGCCCCACCGTATGCGGGATCTTAGTTCCCAGACCGGGGATTGAGCCCGTGTCCCCTGAATTGACAAGCAGATTCTTAAGCACCAGACAAGTCCCAAGTCAGTTTTAAGAAGAAATTTAGTTTGAATGATCCAGGAGCTGGTACTCCATAAACTGTTAAGGTACCTGACTTCTGTTGGACTGGAGCCCAATGCCTGAGGAAGCTTCTGAATTTGCTCTTATAGTCTACGGTCCAAGGACTTGAGGGAATGCTAACAGTTGTCATTGTGGGATGTTCTTATTCTTTTCGAAGACGGGCTCCTCTCCAATGAACTGTTGAGGACCAAACTGTCTCCCTTTTGTAGATAAGCAAACTGAGAAGGCAAGGTTTGAAACTGGCCTTCGTGTAATGATAATAGTAATAATAATGACTACTATTCTGTTAGAATGATGCTGTCCTTTGCAGAGTATTTGGACCTATTCTCCCCAATTGACTTGTTGTTGCATTTTTCCAGCCCACTCCAGTAGGGTCAGTTCATGTAGATTCTGGTGCATCTGCCATAACTCGAGAAAGCCACACACACAGGGATCGGCCATCACAACAGCCTCTACGAAATCAGGTATGTCTTGGGCCTTTATTATTTCAGAAATCCCACTTCTTCATGACTAATATTAGAACCCAAATTCATTAGCTTCTCTGCTTAAGTGTATGTACTAAAATGAAAGACAGAGGGCTTTGTTACTCACAGTCGTGGTGCAGCACTCTAGCATCCCTCAGGGTTGTGTAAGGCCGCTGAGATGTGGCCAGATGTCTTACCTGAAGCATCCACACTAGAGAAGCTGGACCTGTCAGGATCTGTTGGCTGAAAGGGACAGTTTGCCACAGTTCCAAAGACACTGGATGGATAGGCAGGTAACCCATCTTGGGTCTCACCTGTAGTCCAATGTGGAGCTCTCACCCCAGCTGGTTTTTCCTTGGTGATTAAGAAGGGTGGGTAATTTGGACTTCCAGCTGATGTAGGTATGAACTGGCACCTCTACCCCACCTCTGACCTTGTGTCCAGGTTAATTTTATAGCCTGCCAGGATTTGGGCCTGTAGTAAAGACACAACTTTGCTTTAGACCATTCCAGAGAAGGCAGCGTCATCTGTCCTTCAGTGTTCATGGTTTGGGAAATTAGTGGTTAAATGAGAGGTTTCTCTTAACCTAAAGACAGAGGAGGCAAACCACCAAAAAAAAAAAAATCAAATTTGACAGCATTAAAGAAAGGGATGACTGATTGGGAAGTAAATATGATAAATCCTTATGACATATATATTGTTAAGAGAAAAATCAGTACCTCAGTAAATAAAGAAGCACTGAATAATAAACAGATACACACACATAATCATTATCACCTATCAAATTAGCTTGTTTACCTTTATCCCTGACTTCACTGTTTTATATTTACAGACATTTTTACAATAAAATGCAAAAGTCACTTCTCTCACAGATGTACCTGTGAAAGTATGGAGGTTAAAAATAGTGTGTAGACTCCAGGTGCCCCCTCCAAAACAAAACAAAAACAAAAAAAGTACTATATTGAGGTATATACACATGCACATACATACATACATACAGTGGATACGTACACAGATACAGATAGGCTCACCACTAAGTACATACTTTTGGCAAAATGTGTGGCGTTTTGGGGTAAGAAAAAACATAGAAAGGAAAGAATTCTACGTATTGGTGGATTAAGGAGAGAGTAGGTTGGCAAAAAAGATGAGATTTAGCGAACTGTGCCTACTAGTTGGGTCTAGAGTTACAGACTTTAATCAGGGTACTTGGCTAGTGGTTCTGTTTGACTAACTTGTGATCTGACAGCAGAGTACTGTTGACTTCTGCAGTTCTCCCCTACTGCTCTTTTTGAAAATATTGAACTTTCCTGGTGATCCACTGGTTGAGACTCTGAGCTCCCAATGCAGGGGGCACAGATTCAGTCCCTGCTCAGGGAACTAGGATCCCACATGTTGCCCAGTATAGCCAAAAAAGCTTTTTTTTTAAAACAATAATAATAAAAATTAAAGCGTGTAGAGTGCACAGTTCAACTGACATTCTTACACATTGCTCTTGACTTTGCAAATTGTTACAAATTCCCTAGAAAGTAATTTGATAAAGTTATAAACCTCTCTGAAAGAATAATTTTACTTCTTAGACTCAATTATAATAAAACGATTCAAGATAAACTGCCACAATGCCATTTCTAGCAGAGTTTTAGAAATGATCCACATATCCAATTATAAGAGAATGGTTACAGATCTGCTCAAATCTTTTATCAAATAAACTGGGTTGTAATAAGATGAATTATAATGTATTTATTCAGTGGAATATTGTCTAGCCACTTAAAAAAATATTTGGGAAAACTTGTAGCAACCTGAAAAGGTTTTATGGTTGTATAGTAAAGAAGTCACAGTACAAAATTAGAAATACCTCATGATTCCCTTTAGGGGAAAAGAAAATGAGGAAGTCAGTTGGAGGCTGCTGCTGTTGCTAAGTCGCTTCAGTCGTGTCCGACTCTGTGTGACCCCATAGATGGCAGCCCACCAGGCTCCTCCGTCCCTGGGATTCTCCAGGCAAGAATACTGGAGTGGGCTGCCATTTCCTTCTCCAATGCATGGATGCATGCTGAGTCTAGTCGTGTCCGACTCTGTGCGACCCTATGGACAGAAGCCCACAAGGCTCCTCTGTCCACAGGATTCTCTAGGCAAGAATACTGGAGTGGGTTGCCAGTTCCTTCTCCACAATTGGAGGAGATAATACCAAAATATTAAGAGGCTTATGGTTGGAAGTCATAGTACTGTGGGTAATGTTTTTCCAAACTATACTATAATGAAATTATGTTACCTTATAATGAAAAATACATTTAAATGGTAAAGGTATGAAAGAAATTTAAAAATGTTAAATAGTCAGTGAAGACATAACATATCTGCCTGCTTGTGTTTTTAGAATATTTGAAAACTAAAATATGTATTTCTTTTAGTTCCCCTTGTCATTTCTGCTTCAGTGAATTCATAATTAACGCTGCTCTTTTAAATGAATTTTAAAGGTATAGGTAAAAGAGATGGTTGAAAACCTACATTGCCAGGATGGAATATGAGGTCATACCTCGTGTCTGAGTAAAAAGTACAGTGAATTTCAGTGTACTTTTAAGTGAAAGGTCATTAAACCAGAATATGTAATTCAGAGATGTCATGTACGATGCAGGAACCTTCCTTTTGTAGAGTTGAGTCTTGAATGCTCGCGTGATTTTTTTTTTTTTCTTTTAGGGTTTTTCATATCCATGGCTGCTAAGAAATGTCCCACATCAGTGCACGTTTTGTACGTCCTTTCCAGCAGAATTCTGAATTCTTGCTGGGTAGGATTCCCTCTGCACTGTGCACTGTGGGTAAATGGATTCCTAGTGTCTGTTCAGCCTTTACACTGTGTCTTAGTGTGTGGTCTCATTGCTTTTGTTCCATCTTTTGGGCTGTTTCCTTATGCTTTTTTTTTTTTTTTTTTAAGACTAATTTTTTTCAAGTTTTGAAATCACCAAAAGAAGAAAGTAAAATCTCTCCTTGAGAGAGATTGAAGGTATTTACTTTAGGTACAGCTAACCTTTTTTAAGCAATTTTAACTTAGTAATCTAACAGAAGACTTTCTATGAAAAAGTATGTCCTGGAGATACCAAAATATGTAGGGAGTCCTTGTCCTAATGGAACTGACAAGCAGATAAGCCAGGTAGCCAGATGTCTTGTAACACAAGGCAAAATGAATGATTTATCTCCAGGGATTGGAAGAAGGAGACTTTTCGTCTGGTCTGAGCATGACAAAGAATTTGATGAAAGAAGCTGCACTTGAAAGGCTCTTGAAAGAAAGAACTGGGTGGAAATGAAAGAGGCATTCCAAGCAAAAAGAAAATATGAGCAACAATGAATTATCTGGTTCCATTTTGCTAAAATATATTCTGTGAATAAAGGAGACAAGGCTAGGAAAATAGATTGGAGCCTTTGGATAAATGTCCTGAAATATGGGACTGCTGAAGAGTTAGTATTTAATTTCAGTAGAGAATAGGTACTAGAGGGTTTCAAACTGAAGAGTGATTAGAGCAAAACTTTGCTTTAGAAACCTTTGACTTGTAAGGTGATAATAACCTAGCAGCCAGTATGGAGACCAGTGAAGACAGTAAATTCCCTTGAGAGGTAACGGTGGACTGTAGTGGTGAAAAGTGAAATACAATTGAAAAATAACACAGGGAAATAATCTGTCAGAATTAGGAGCTCACATGTCAGGCAGGGTTGAGGGAGAAGGGTGAGTCAGAGCTGGTGCTGTGCTTTCCAGCTGAAGGTGGATAGCAGGCAGAGAGGACGGCTCTCAGAAGAAAACCTGAGTGATCTTTGGAGATGACTTTGATGGTAATGCCTGAAGAGCCTGCTTATTCTGAATAAATCTGCCCATCAATTGTGTGGTAGGGGAGTGAGCCTGGGATTAGCAGTCTTTGTTTAGTTATCTACTTTGAGTAGAAGAAGAAGGATGATAAGCTCAGAACTTGCTTTTAGCTTATCCCGAGACTTAGGCTATAGGACATTTAAGATTTGGGGGGCCTCAGCTTCCACAAATGGTGAGTCTTATAAGGACAAAGATTTTTGTTGTTTTGTTCACTACTATATCCCTAACACCTGAAAGAATGTCTGGAACAGTAGGCAGTCAAGAAATAATTATTTGAATGATAAATGAGATTTAATCTGTCAGATGAGAAGTTTAGATGAAATCAGATGTTTGTTTAAAATATAGATTTTTATTTACCCTTCCAAGAAAAAGAAATTTTAAACTTTTTTTTCTTCTTTTTTCTGTTTCCACCAGGAGTCATTCTGCCTTGTTTGGCAGTCAGAGTAGGGCTAGATTGTGTGCTCAAGGGGAAAGGTTTAAAGAAACACGTCACCGACTTCCATCTTCCATAGTGATCTAATGGTTAAGAATTCACCTGCCAATGTAGGGAACACAGTTTTGATCCCTGGTCTGGGAAGATTCCACATGCCGTGGAGCAGCTAAGCCCAGGCGCCCCAATTCCTGAAGCCTGTATACCTGGAGCCCTCGTTCCACAATAAGAGAAGCAACCATAGTGAGAAGCCCACACACCGTGACAAAGCGTAGCCCCTCCTGCTACCACAGAGAGGTATCCCCCTGTCTGCCACAACTAGAGAAAGCCCAGGCGCAGCAACGAAGACCCAGCCGTAAATAAACAAATAAATGTTTCTGAAAAACCAAAAAGGCACAACAGGCTTTTGCTGCAAACCAAGTTCAGGATAATGTATTAGTTTTCCTCCATCACATTGGGAATTTTTTAGAGAAATTTTGCTTTGCTAGTCTATAATGTAGTTATATTGAATTGAATTGAATACTGTTTGGTTCCTAGATGCAGTAATAGATCCTAACCATGATGGCCAAAGAACTGCATTTAAACTCATCTGTATTGGATCTGTATTTTATTTTATTTATTTATTTATTTTTTTGGATCTGTATTTTAAAACTATCTTAATACCAGATGCTTAAGAACAATTTCTTTGAACGTTAACTTACCCAGCTAGAGAATTGTAATTAAATCATGAGTTTGGGTAGAATAAATATTTCTAAAAGCTAAATCCATTCAAAAGGGTCCCAATGGGTTAGTCTTTCTGTAACTTTACCCTGGGTATTTGTCCTTCATCAGTTCTAAAGTCAGTCAGTCTTGCCATGACTCAGGTTCTTCTTAAAGAACTCAGTATTACCATTCATTAGGAAGACAGTGAAAACACTTAATAGTTCTGCCTGTTTCTACCTGACAAAGCTTCCCTTGGATTGGCTGATGAAATTCAATCAGGAAGTAAGTCCTGCCAGTATCCAGACAGCTTCTCCTAACGTGCAGTGTGTGGTACTGTTGAAGGTTTTATGCAGTGTGTTTGTTCGACGTGCTAAATATAGCATATTGCATTGACTGGCATGTGCGTGCAGCAGCACACATCCTTTCAGAGCTTTTAGCTTGTGACTGTCCTTACATAGGTAGATGCTACACAAATATATACTTCCGTGGTTCAGCAGTTTTGATAGTTTCCTTTTTCTCCCATAGATCCCTTTTATTTGGTAGATTTTCTGTAGGCATTTGAAGAAGGACTCCTTGGGCTAAAAGGTTAGGAAGAACAGATCTGTTACAGAAGAACTATACAAAAAAGATCTTCATGACCCAGATAATCACAATGGTGTGATCACCCACCTAGAGCCAGACATCCTGGAATGCAAAGTCAAGTGGGCCTTAGGAAACATCACTACGAACAAAGCTAGTGGAGGTGATGGAATTCCAGTTGAGCTATTTCAGATCCTGAAAGATGATGTTGTGAAAGTGCTGCACTCAATGTGCCAGCAAATTTGGAAAACTCAGCAGTGGCCACAGGACTAGAAAAGGTCAGTTTTCATTGCAATCCCAAAGAAAGGCAATGCCAAGGAATGTTCAAACTACAGCATAATTGCATCCATCTCACGCGCTAGCAAAGTAATGCTCAAAATTCTCCAAGCCAGGCTTCAGCAATACGTAGACCGTGAACTTCCAGATGTTCAAGCTGGATTTTCTAGAAAAAGCAGAGGAGCCAGAGATCAAATTCCCAGCATCCATTGGATCATCAAAAAAGCAAGAGGGTTCCAGAAAAACATCTACTTCTGCTTTATTGACTGTGGATCACAACAAACTGTGGAAAATTCTTAAAGAGATGGGATTACCAGACCACCTGACCTGCCTCCTGAGAACTCTGTATGCAGGTCACAAAGTAACAGTTAGAACCGTACAAGGAACAACAGACTGGTTCCAGATTGGGACAGGAGTACATCAAGGCTGTATATTGTCACCCTGCTTATTTAACTTATATGCAGAGTACATCATGCGAATGCCGGGCTGGATGAAGCACAAGCTGAGGTCAAGATTGCCAAGAGAAAAATCAGTAACCTCAGATATGCAGATGATACCACCCTTATGGCAGAAAGTGAAGAAGAACTAAAGAGCCTCTTGATAAAAGTGAAAGAGGAGAGTTAAAAAGTTGGTTTAAAACTCAACATTCAGAAAACTAAGATCATGGCATCCAGTCCCATCACTTCCTGGCAAATATATGGGAAAACAATGGAAACGGTGAGAGACTATTTTGGGAGGCTCCAAAATCACTGCAGATGTGACTCCAGCCATGAAATTAAAAGACACTTGCTCCTTGGAAGGAAAGCTATGACCAACCTAGGCAGCATATTCAAAAGCAGAGACATTACTTTGCCAACAAAGGTCTGTCTAGTCAAGGCTATGGTTTTTCCAGTGGTCATGTATTGATGTGAGAGTTGGTCTATAAAGAAAACTGAGCACTGAAGCATTGATGCCTTTGAACTGTGGTGTTAGAGAAGACTCTTGAGAGTCCCTTGGACTGCAAGGAGATCCAACCATTCTATCCTAAGGGAAATCAGTCCTGAATATTCATTGGAAGGACTAATGCTGAAGCTGAAACTCCAATACTTTGGACACCTAATGCGAAGAGCTGACTCGTATCAGTCCATGGGGTTGCAAAGAGTCAGACACGACTGAGTGACTGAACTGAACTAAACTGAAGAGTCATGTTGACTTCCGAGAATTACTAAATTCTGCTAGACACAGTGTCCTACCCCTGATGATACTGAATGCTCAAATACTACTTACTCATTTTTATAGGAGCAGCATAAGTTTAAGGGAGAGAAAGTCATATCGAATTCTGAAGAAGATATGCCCCAATAAAAGTGTAATTTGGATTTGTTCTGTTTGTGACTGGACTCCAAGGCATTTGACTTAAGGAATATATAGCCTTAGAAAAATACACCATGGTTTAGTGCTGTGGTGCTTAATGAATGAAGCTTCTCATAAGCTTAGCTTTTCCAAAGGGGAGGTTAGGCTGGATTGCTAAGTAGGTGGTCAGAGATCTTCATAAAATGAATTCCTTTAAGTCCAGTAGCCTTAAAAAAAAAAAAGAAGCAGCTGTTAAATTCTCAGTTCCTTTCCTTTCACAGAGTACTGCCTGGTTTTCAGTGAGGTTCAGCGTTTCCTAGTTTAAGGGGCAGATGTGTTTGTGCAGAGATCTCTTGCCTGCTTCTGACCATGTGCGTTTTCCTGACTGGCTACCTGTTGTCCAGTGGGAGCTCAGGTGTGGAGACTGTGCTCTTGCCCTGCCTGCTTCCATCACAGAGCTCAGTGCAGAATGAGCCATCCCTCCTCATTGCTGGGACCTAAACTCCAAGGGGATATTGCAAGAAACAAGTGCACAACTGAAATAGTCTTTTTCTCAGCTTCTCCCCTTCAGTGACATAGTCTCTGTGCTCACCTCTGCTCGCTCTTTTTCTCTTTTAATAGGGTCATACTGGAGTAGTTATCTATTTATTTGCAGCTGTGCCGGGTCTTTGTTGCTGCTCTAGTTGCAGCGTGTAGGCTTCTCCCTGTGGAGGCTTCTCTCGTTGCACAGAGCCTGCAGGCTTAGTTGCAGCCCAGGGCCTGGTTGCCCCTCGGCGTGTGGGATCTTAGTTCTCAGACCAGGGATCAAACCCATGTCCCTTGCATTGGCAGGCGGATTCTTTTTGTTTTTGTTGTTTTTAATGTTACTTATTTATGTTTATACTTCATTTAACTTTGTTTTTGGTTGTGGTGGGTCTTCATCGTCTGTAGTTGCAGTGCGTGGACTTCTCATTGCGGTGGCTTGCCTTGCTGTGGAGCACAGGCTCTCTAGGCACACAGGCTTCAGTCGTTGTAGTGCTTGAGCTCCGTGGTTGTGGCTCACAGGCCAAGAGTGTGCAGGCTTCAGTAGCTGTAACTCGCAGACTCCAGAGCCTGGGCTCAGGAGTGTGGCACACAGGCTTAGTTACTCTGCAGCATGTGGAATCTTCCCAGGCCAGGGATCAAACCTTTGTCCCCTGCACTGGCAGGTGGGTTCTTAACCACTGGACCACCAGGGAAGTCCAGCAGGTAGGTTCTTAATCCACTAGACCACCAAGGAAGTCCCTCACCTCCACTCTTAATTCTCTATTACATACTAAAAGTTTTCTTCTGTCTGTATGTGTTGTTCAGGACTGTGTATGTCAGTATACACCCTGTGTTCTGAGGCATCTCCTTGTAGGAGGGTGACTCTGCAGTAATCCTACCTAGATAAATCATCATTCCATACAGAACGTATATTATGCCATTTTGAGCAAGAATAAAACAAGATGTGAGTAGAGAATTTCAAACCTTTAAGGATAGTTTTTGTGATTTTTTTTTTTCCCCAGAACTTCACAGAATCGATATGGCTGTCTCTATGGGCCTATATAGTATTGGGCTTGGAAATAATCCCCTCCAGATTGTTATCAGTAATGTTCTGATATCTCTGATATTTGATCAAGTTTGTAGAAATCAGGAACTCACTATTGGTACAGCTGACAGGTTGCCTGTAAAAATCCCTGTCTGGCATAGGAAAATTGGTTCTGTTTCATGAGCTTTATAATATAGTATATTTAACATGCTGCATTAAAATATTTAAAGTGTGGTAAAACAGAATGTAATCTAGTGTATTCATTACTAACCTTTTGGTACTATTTAATCTCTATTTTTGTTAATTACAGTTGAAGACTGTGATTATATAATGAAGTCTAGAAGATTGACATGGGAGGCAACTTTTGAAAGTATTTTAGGAGCCATAAAGTAAAATGGATGAGATCCATTTTATAGATGGAATCAAAATTAATTTTTCAGAATAACTATATAAGAAAAAATAAGATTTGGTGGTTTGTTCACTACAACAGGAGGGATATTTACCTGCCTTCTGCTTTAGAAAAATTGCCTTATCACCAAAAGAAATTTGAGATAATTAAAGCCGTAGACAGAGGTGGTTATCTGAGGTGTTCTCAGACTCTACTTTCTTGCCCTCCTATTAGTATCGTTCTTCCCACTGTCTGTCCATGAATCCCTCCCAAGTGGTTGTTTGAAGATGTTCACTTCCTCTGCCCTAGCAAAGGGGTGGTTTCAGCTTTTTACACTAGGCTTACATGTTTTCCGTAAACTGTTTTTTGTAGCTTTGCTTTTGATTTATGCTCTGCTCGGTTGCTGTTTTTTGTTTGTTTCTATGTTCACCTACTACATAGTGAACCAAGCATTTCCACGCAGGTAATACAGTCCCAGCTGAAGAGTTTAAAGCATTACCCCAAGGAATTCCCACTACTAGAGATTCCTGCTGGTGCCTTGGGGACTTACACACTCTGTGTGGACCTTTGTCTTTGAAATAATGCAGAGAGATTGGTTTTGTTGAATGACTCTTCTGATTGCTTTTTATTTTATTTTTTTTAAACTTCCTTATGCATTTAGTTTATTTTTTAAACAGCAATTTGTGCTGTATTTAAGTCATTTACATATGTGTGTGTTACCTGCTAAATTAAGAATCTTTGAATGTCAAGAAGTGGACATTATTCAAGTCTCTATATTACCCAGAGTACCTCCCAGTTCAGTTCAGTTAACTTTAGTAGCTTAGTCATGTCTGACTCTTTGTGACCCCATGGACTGCAGGACGCCAGGCTTCTCTGTCCATCACCAATTCCCAGAGCTTGTTCAAACTCATGTCCTTCGAGTCAGTGATGCCATCCAATTATCTCATCCTCTGACATCCCCTTCTCTTCCTGCCTTCAGTTTTTCCCAGCATCAGGGTCTTTTCCAAGGAGTCAGTTCTTTGCATCAGATAGCGAAAGTATTGGAGCTTCAGCTTCAGCATTAGTCCTTCCAATGAATATTCAGGACTGATTTCCTGTAAGATTGACTGGTTTGATCTCCTTGCAGTCAAGGGACTCTCAAGAGTCTTCTCCAACACCACAGTTCAAAAGCATCAATTCTTTGGCGCTCAGCCTTCTTTATGGTCCAGCCCTCACATCCATACATGACTACTGGAAAAACCATAGCTGTGACTAGTTGGACCTTTGTTGGCAAAGTAATGTCTGTGCTTTTTAGTATGTTGTTTAGGTTGGTCATGGCTTTTCTTCCAAGGAGCAAACGTCTTATAATTTCATGGCTGCAGTCACCATTTGTAGTAATTTTGGAGACCAAGAAAATAAAGTCTGTCACTGTTTCCATTGTTTCCCTGTCTATTTGCCATAAAGTGATAGGACCGGATGCCATGATCTTAGTTTTCTGAATGTTGAGTTTTAAGCCAGCTTTTTCACTCCTCTTTCACTTTCATCAAGAGTTTCCCCAGTTTCTTTTTGCTTTCTGCCATAAGGGTGGTGTCACCTGCATGTGGTGGTGGTGGTGGTTTAGTCGCTAAGTCGTGTCTGACTGTTGCGACCCCGTGGACTGTAGCCTGCCAGGCCCTCTTGTCCATGGGATTCTCCAGGCAAGAATACTGGAGTGGGTTGCCACTTCCTTCTCCACTGATTGCTTTTTAGATAGACATGTTCGTGAGTGATTTTTACCAATGAAGCGTTTACATGGTGACCTCCACTGGTTTGCTTGATATTTAACTGGCTCCTGTGCTGATTACTCCTGTCATAACTCCTGTGTACAGCATCGCCTAGAGTACCTCTCAAGGACAGGTAGACTAGCAGAATTCTGTCGAGGTTGACATTCTTTGGTTTCATTTAGCTTCTAGGCACTCAGTTGCTTTCTAAAACTGGCAGATGAATCCTTCTACTTACATCAGCTTCTAGATACCAGTCTAAGCGCTTATATTCTAGAAAAGAATAGCCATAGAGTTTAGCATTATGGTGAAAGTAGTTCCCAGAGTAATAAACCAACAACCCTGAGTTCAGACCTCTCTCTTGGTTTTGCTGCTTTCAGTGGATACAGCAGGCATCAGAGGGCAGTGGGATGGTACCATGTATTCTTCACTTGTCGCAGTGGAAGCATTAATAAAGCAATATCAAATGCCAGCATTATTTTCTCTCTTCAGAAGACAAATAGAACATTGCTTTGAGGATGGAGTATAACTTTAAGGCCTTTGAAAAAATGTCGTGCTATTTTCATTTAGACAAAAATCTTAATTATTCCAACAAGTTACCTGCTTAGCTAGAATGAATATAAGCAAGTATATATCCCTGGGAATCAGATGGGTAGCATCAAATCAGACTTCTGATATGTATTTCAGGAAAAACAGAATTAATAGCTGATCCAGCTGCCTGAGGTTTTGTTAAGCTTAAAAGAATGAGTGTTTTCTATATGTTTCATCTGCCCTAAAAACAAATGCAAAACAGACTTTTCATGAGAGAAATATTGCACTGAACATGTATCATAGAACTCAAAACAGCCACGAATGACTTTAAAATGTCTGGATGTTTTCTAAGCATTTAAATTTTTTGAGAACAAACAATTCTATATAGTAGTTTAGAAGCTTAAATAATCTACTTAAATATAAGAAAATTTATGAAGTCCTAGAGAGAACTGAAGAGACTAACACTAATAGATATTTAGTTATAGATATTATATATATATAGATATATATATAGATAGATATTTATAATATTAGAAGAACAGATATTGTCTCAAATCTCCAATAGTGGAATAAATTAGATTAAGCACTCCTAGGCTATAGATATTGGTTTATAACATAATTATGATTATGTTATAAACCACAGTCTTATTTTGGTGAAATGAAACATCTGAACCTCTCTTGGCAGGAGAGGGTAGGGAGATATTTGGGGTAGCTTTGATTCTCTCAAATATGATTGGCAGAATAAAACTAAACTTTTCTCTTGTTAGAGTATATAGCAAGCAAGTTAATACAAGCTGCCTTCTTATAGAGGAATATCAGAAAACATGGCCAGCATCTTTTATAGTGCTGTTACCCATGTGACTTCATACTCCATTAGTTAAGAAGATGAGTAAGTTGCAGCTGGTATATGATGCTTTTTTGGGGGGGAGGGGGTGGGCAAAGCCTTTTTGTGATTTGTAGATGAGCTTAAAACTACTCTTTTGTCAATGAGTTCCAGAAGGGGGTGAGTGAAATGGAACCTCAAACTACTACTATTTCAGTCTCCCCACACCCAACATTTTTTTTTTTTAACGAATACAGCATTTATAGCTATATTTCTAATATTTATAGCATCCTTACTGGTTTTCATGCAGAGCAACAGTATCACGTCGCAACCCCTGCTGCTGTTAATATCAGCAGCAATTAAAATTTGATTTACTAATCCCTCATTGCTGCCTCTCCAACACCTCATTTTTCATTTTTGTCGAGCCTTAGGACTGTTGCAGCTGAGCACCATAGTGTTAACACCTCCTCAGCCGTCTGGTACAGGGGAAGAGGCACCTAAGCAGAGTCTTAAGAACAGATATGACATATGAGCACGATTAGAATAGTGTGAGATCTAAAAACAGGTAAAGAAGGAATGAAAAGAGACTGACTGGCAGCAAAGTTTGAAAGCAGAACCCAACGAGATTTTGAATCAAAAGCCCTCCTTTTGCTGGGAAAAGATCTGCCTTTTGTTTTTAGAAGAAAATAGTTTATGTAGTCTTATCTAAACTTTTTCTAATTCCAGACTGGAGACTGATAACTAGAGGAATCTGAGGAACATTGTAGCCTTATTTTCCCTCATCTTTTCATATTCTTGACCTCTGAACCTACTTTTGAAGAGAGACTTGGCTCATCCTTTTAGAGAAGAAAGCATATTCCCGCTACTGCTCATTTTATATTAGTTGAAGGTCTTCTGGAAGTTTGAGAGTAGTGGGCTCCCTATTCAAGGAAAAGACTTACTGTCTTAATTCCTAGCACTTGGAATTTTCTGTATTGACTACTACCTATTTAGGTAGATCTTTAATCAGTGAAATGATTTAAGTATGATTATTCCTTTGTGCAGCAATCCAGCTTTGTGAGTTTGGTCTGTTTAGTGGCTATTGAAATTTTACTAATATGGAAACTAAAAGATAATTCCAGCTTTTGATGGATTTTCTTTTTTAACCTCCTCTTGTGGTGATTATTGTTTTTCTGTGTCTCGGCAAGGTTGGTATGTTAGAGACAGTTATGTGTTGACTTGTTAGGCTGAAATAAATATAGCCAAGCTTTTTCTCAGTGCTTTGCAGCAGTTGTTAGTTCAAAATCCAAAACAAAAACAAAACCCGAAGGGACAGTAATGTACTTGATTTTGTAATTGCTTGCTGTTGCTTCACCTTTCCTTCCATATCTTGCTCTCATGCTTCCTAATGCCTGAGCAGACTGCATCGTCAGAGCGCCGAGGAGAGTGGGAAATCCAGCCGAGCCGGCAGACCAATACCTCGTACCTGACGTCTCACTTGGCCGCAGACCGCCATGGGGGATCAGTGCAGGTACTGACTGCCTTCCTTGCCTTCTCTTGGCCCTCCCAGCTTGGCTGGTAGAATGTTGGCTTGCTTCTGAAACTCAGGTTCCTTTAGAATGGAGTCTCACAGTAAGGTTGAGCTGCTCTTATGGTTTACTGCATATCTCTGTGCTGATTTTCTACTGAGGTGCCTTGTAAGAATCACATTTGAGATGATTTCTGGTTGTTGTAATTGGCTAAGAAATATGTATATGATTTCTGACACTAATTTCTGGTGAAATGAATCCTTCAACCTGGATCCACTCATGATAGACCATAAAATAAAGTCAAGGTAGAGGTCTGTTAGTGTCAGGTGTGGGAACTATAAAGATCTGAGCCATTTAAAATAAGTATTTTGAGGATAGAGGACTGCGTATGTAGCTCATCCTATGATTATATGTGTCATAGCACATATACATTTTGAGTCCATAAACAATTTGTTTATTGGACTCACTCAGCTATTTATGACTGGGAACTCAAGGAGTTGAGCTATATTCTTTTTTCCTTTCCTCGAATAATTATTTCTGATTTCCTTTGGACTATTTTGAATCTTTATTATCTCTCATACTTAAGAACATCTTGTGTCTCTTTTCATACATGTCACTATTTTAATAATCTTAACCTGATTGTTTTTCTCATACTGGTAAGTGACGGCACCAATTGGGGCACACAGGTGAACCCAGAGCTACCAAATATAAATTCTTATTCTTAAAAAGGGATAGGTAAGCCTTTTGCATAAAAAAAATGCATCTTCATAGGCTGATTATTTAAGATACATCTGTACATGGACTGACTTACTGAAGATCGTGTTATTCAAAGGACAGCTCTGATCTGTAAACCAAAAATGTTCTCTTAGGAGCATCTAGGTAAAAATGATGGATTGAAGACAACCCCATCTGAAATAACACTAAAAGAATGATAAGGAGGTTTTTTTTAAGGCATAAATCCATATAAGAATGGAGAAAACAGACAAGGAGGCAACAGCAATCAAACGTCAGAAGCTGGATAGCAGATGGGCAATTATTAAATGACTTAGGAGTCCCAAGAAAATAAAAGTCTGAACCAATACAAGAGAAAGCTGAGAGACTGTTTACATGGGGAGTCCCCAAAAAGCTCAGAAAGTGTGGAGAGGCATGTGCTAAAATGAAGAACATTGGTTTAAAGTCTGTTTAAGAAGCCAGAGATCCCTACTTGTCCTCTACAGCAAAGACCAAAGGTTATTCTTTGGAGAGGGCAAAAAAAATGGTCCCTGGGGCTTCCCTGGTGGTCCAGTGGTTAAGACTTTGCACTTCCAATGCATGGAGTACACGTTCTATCTTCTATCCCTGGTCAGGGAACTAATATCCCACATGCCATGCAGCATGGCCCAAAAAAAAAAAAAAAAAGATGGTCTCTGGATTAGGAGATACAAGGCACATTTGAGGGTGGAATACCATACTGGAGAGGGGGAGATTAAATGAATGTGTGCATACTGACTGCCTGCTTTCCCATTTAGTACTTAAGAATGCAGACAGTCAGGTGTGTACCTTAAAGGTATGAGCTTGAGTCAGCTCTGGGGGATCTAACCACCCCCAGAGAAAACATCTGAGCCTACTGACAATAGGGTTTCCCTAATGAATTGGACATCCACATCATTCTGCTATGAGATCATCTTAGAAATCCCATCTCTGTACTCACAGTGCCAGTTTACTTTCTCCCACTTTTATTTTTTTTTCTTTTCTTTTCTTTTTTTTTTTTAAAAGAATAAAAATGTCTTCTCCAACACCACAGTTCAATCTCCCACTTTTAAATAAGAGCAAACATTCAGGGATTATCAGACTTCTGAAGAAAACTCTTAAAAAGAGACCAAAAAGAGCAAAACAGCAACAGAAAAATACTTTGTTATTAAAAACCTTGTTGAAGATATTGCTACTGTGAAGCAAAGACAGGATGCTACATTTAAAAGGAATATTCTAAGCAAACAAACCAAAAAAAAAGAGCTTTTGGAAATTAAAAACATAATAAACAAAAAATTAAAACTCAATTATCCTTCAATTAAAAAATAAATACATTAAAAAAAAATTAAAACGCAATAGTTGGGAATTCCCTGGCTGTCCAGAGGTTAAGACTCTGCGCTTCAGGGAGCATGGGTTCAATCGCTGGTTGGGGAACTAAGATCCCACCTGCCAAGTGGTGTGGCCCAGAAACAAAAAGCTCAGAACTTTGAAAGATAAAGTTGTGAGGAAGTCTCCCAGAAAGTCAAGCAAAGAAAACGAGATAAAAATAGTAGGAAACAACATAAGATTTAAGAAGAGACCAGAAGGTCCAATTTCTAAATAATGGGAGTTCCAGAGAGCAGAGAAAGTGGAGGGGCAGAACTCATGGACAAAATCATTTCGCACATATCAGAGACTTGTTTCCAGGTCAGAAGGCCCACCGAGTGCCCAGCTTAAATGGATGGTGAAATCACATCAAAGTATACCATTGTGAAATTTCAAACACTGAAGACAAAAAGCAAATCCTTCAAGCTTCCAGAAAAAGAACAGTCACGTGCAAATAAAGGACCAGGACTTAGTATAGCCTCAGGTTTCTGAACGGCGGTGCTGGAAGCTAGAAGGCAATGAGCAGTCCCTTCAAAGCTGAGAAAAAGTGATTTCCTACCTAGAATTCTGTACTTCTGCAAACTGTCAATTCTGGTTGGAATATGTAATAAAGACATTTTCAAAAATCTGTGGTTCCAGTAATTTTACTTCTCATGCCCCCTTGTGAAGCTGTAGGAGGATGTGTGCTATGAAAATGAGTGAATCAACCAAGAAAGAGTAAACATAGGATCCAGGAAACGAGATCCAACTCAGGAAAACAGCAGTGTAAAGACAGGCGGTCCCAGGCTGCCATCTGTCTTCCAGTAGAAGAGGGCAGCCTGTCCTAAACAGAGCTGGCCAGGAGGCCTGGAGAGCAGTTTTATCAGTTAACTCAATGGCAAATAAAAAATCATGCAGGGAAGAAAAGATAACTATGGTACACTCCATGATACAGCTGTAAATAGCCTTTAATTGTTGTAAACACTAAGAATTGATTTAGTAATTACTGTATAAACTTTAATGGGGGAATAAAAAGATAAAAAAGGTGAATACACTGCCTAAAAATAACAAATCAAGATGCATGTTATTCAGAGATATGGAAGCGAAAAACAAAGGAATCAGCTATAAAGGAAAGGGAAATGGTGGAGTGGAGGAAAGAGATTATTGTTTTTCACAAGTATCCGAGTATAAATATTTGATTCTTTACCCAATGTGCTTGTATAACTAATAAAAATAAAACCTAACAATTTAAAAATATATATGTAAATATATATACACACATGTATCAGTTTCTGAGTATCTCATTTGCAAAAATTTGTAAGTTTAATAATAGCCAATTCATCTAGTGTTGTTGAAACGTGAGTTTCAACTATTATGGAGGTAATTTGGCAATACCTGTTAAAATCTTAAATATGTACCACTTTTGATCCAGTGAATCCGGTTTCAGATAAATAGTCCTCAAAAAAGTACAGGGGAAAAAAAGTGTACAAATAGTAAAGATACATATTTTAGAACAATGCTGTTAAGAGATTTAATTTTTTGTATGAGATGTAATTTAAAATTGTCTAATAATCACTTGTTAAAAAATAAAAATAGCAGGTGAAACTAACCTTAATAATAAGTCTTTGAAACCTAGTTTGTATTTTACACTTACTGAATATCTGAGTTTAACATTAACTAAACAAATATAATACTTCCATACTATGGAGAGACAGATCTCTGGATGTCGTGGAAAATGGCCAAAATATATTGTGGAAAAAGCATCCCATCCAACAGTATGTAAAATTTGGCTTCCCTCTTAGCTCAGTTAGTAAAGAATCTCCCTGCAATGCAGGAGACCCTGGTTCAATTCCTGGGTTAGAAAGATCTGCTGGAGAAGGGATTGGCTACCCACTCCAGTATTTTTGGGCTTCCCATGTGGCTCAGCTGGTAAAGAATCCACCTGCAATGCAAGAGACCTGGTTTCAATCCTTGGGTTGGGAAGATCCCCTGGAGAAGGGAAAGGATACCCACTCCATTATTCTGGCCTGGAGAATTCCATGGACTATATAGTCCATGGGGTCGCAAAGAGTCGTGGACAGGACTGAGCAACTTTCACTCTCTTACTTTTACTTCTGTCCAAAAAAATGGGTCTAAAATTGTTTGAATTAAAATATATAGGAGATATAAGGGCATACGACTTAAGAACGACATTTAACATTTAGCTAATATACCCTTTGCTCAAATCTTTATAGTTATTTACAACTCTTACTAAGATCAGTGTTATTCCAGTTTTATAGATAGGGAAACTAAAGCAGAGAATTCCAAAATGTATTAGTTTTGAATTATCCAATGTATTAGGATTGAAATGTTGGTTATCAGCTAAAGTACTGCTTCCTTTGGTATACAACTCTTGATTTTTCTTCATGGTAACAACTGAAAAGCAGGGCTTATAACTCAGATCTCTCAGACTCTTAAAAGGGATGCTACCAATATGAAGGGCTAAAGTTCAAAACAGTACTTCACATTAGTCTCTTTCATGGATAATTCTGTATTAATTACTTTCGTCTTAAACGGGATATAGCCAGAGAAATGTGAGATTAATATTATTAATAGTGATTACAGCAAAATTAACTGCCAGTGTTCAAGGTATACAAATAAAGCCTACTTTTAAATTAGGTTATTCTAAAATAATCAATGGAAAAGTATAAATGATAGTTTCAAATACTTAATGATTTGTTACATCCTTAGAGTTCTTCACAGTTTTTCAGATTGCTTTCCTAACTATCATTATGTTTAACTGCCATAGTAATTATGAGGTTAATAGAACCAAGGTGGTTATTGGCCTAGTCTTACAGAAATAGAAACCAGGACTCACAGAGAATGCTGACAGTCGAGAATCCAGCTCTTTGGTCACCTCCACCGGGTGTTTGTTCCACCGCACACCTAGGCAACAGTCCCGTGGTTTGACAAACTGTACCTCCAACCTGAAATAATTACGTGTATGCTCTAGAGGTCCATATTCGTCGCCCTTGATTCCCAAGTATATTTTAGACGCAGTTAAGTTTAAGGTTAGACAGTTGATGGTAGAGTTATCATTTGTGCCTGATTTGTTTGAGGATGCAGACAAGATGTCTAGTCTGTAAAATGGGGCACCCAAGGACATTGCTTGTGGGCCAAGAGGCAGCATAGGAAGGAGAAATTAGAGAGTATGAGATGTGAAATGCTGTGAGCAAGTGCCGTGGCCCAGCGTCACCAGGTAGTTCATAGGGTGGTGCCAACTGTCGCTTCTTTATGTCAGTAGAGGCCAAGATGTTTTATTTAACATCTTATCTAGTTCCTGAATTGTTTATTGAAAAACACGGTGTGATCTCTCCTTGTGCCTACCAGAAGCATATGTAGGCTGAGGAAATTACCAGGACAACAGTGGCAGGACTGCAGTTCTCCAGGCGACAAACCTTCTCTCCTCAGCTTTTCATTTTTGTTGAAACTTTTCATTTTCCCCAACTTTTCATTAGGAAATTTTAAAATCTATAGCAGAGTTGAAGGGGAGATGCAGTGAGCCTCTGTGTATCCTTAACTAGATTAGCAAATGATTGATTTTTGCCGTATTTTCTTTAACTCAGGAGGGGGGTGTTTTTAAAGTATTTGTAAGTACATTTCAACCCAAAATACTTCAGCCTGCATCTCCTTAGAATGAAGCCATTCTCTCATGCAACCAACACAGCCACTGTCATATATAAGAAAATTAATAATTCCATAATAGCTCATATACAGTCATATCACATTTCCCCCAATTGTCTCCAGAATTTATTTCGTAGTGTTCTGGATCTGATTAGGGTTCATGCATTGCATTTGGTTGTTATGCCTCTTCAGTCTCTTAATTTCTTTTAATCTATAAAGATCACCTCTGTGTTAAAAAAAAAAAAAAGATTTTTAGACATATCTTTTTTGAAGAGAATTTAGACTTGTCTTATAGAATGTCCTGCACTTTGGATTTTCTTATTTTTTTCCATCATACTTAAGATTCAGATAATTTTTTTTTTTGCAAGAATACTATATAGATAATACTATGTAGTATTCATTATATCATATCAGGAGATAAATCAGGTTAGGTGGTTTCATTGATCAGAGATGCTAAATTTGGTTACTAGTGAATTTGGGGTCTCCCATGGGTAAGTCCCGGTTTAATTTCGTATGTTTCCTTGACTAACTGTACACCATTGTTAATAATTTTTTAAAGCTTATATTGATGTAATTAGTAAGAATAATAAATACTTCTAATTTATAAATAATGGTGGGCAAAGACTGCTGATAAGTTGTAGTCACCTTGTCTGCCCTTTCCTTTTTGAATAAATACCTCAAAGATTCCTTAGACTAAACATTTCCCTCCACCTTCCTTTTTATAAGTGTGCAGGAAATTTTTAGATTACTCCCTCCCAGCTCTAGAGGGAGATAAAAGTAAACATTTATGGAGGGAGAATAACAGTACTGTGAATGTTTATTGAGCCATTATCATGTACCATGAGACTGGGCTAAGCACTTTCTGTGGATTGTCTGCACAGTAACCCAATTAGGTAAGCAGCATTGTTTCCCCATTTTACAGATTAGGAAGCTCAGGCACAGAAAGAGTGAGGATCTTGCCCAAGGACCCACAGCAAGTAAGTGGTGGAGCTAGGGTTAAAACCCAGGGCTGAGTAAGTCTAGAGCCCATTTCTTACCTACCGTGCTGTGCTGTCTCCATTATAGTGCACCGGGTATTGTACCAGACGTGGTTTCATGCATTTTCTTGTATAATTCTCACATCAGTCTATAAGCAACAGTCTCATATAGATGAAAAGTTACTTACCCAGGGGCGTATGATATCTGAACCATTTATCCTATTTTGTGGTTCTCTCCCATGTTTCAGCCAAGATCTTTAACAGCAGAGTGGTTTGTCCAGCGGGGTCCCTTTTCCCACTTCCCAGCACCCACATAAGCAGGAATCATGTGCTGGAAATGAAACCAGGTGACAGAAGCAGCTGCACAAGCAAGAGAAGCCTGATCGGTTCCACATTAACCAGATGACAGGAGTGAGAGCCTTCAGTTACAGTTCGGGGACCGTCAGTGAGAAATGGGATGACGCTGAACCTGAAATAAAGGTTGTTGACATAAGACCGGTCCTCCAAGGGAAAGTGTTCCTTACTGTCTGCCCTCTCACACAGGGAGGATGCGGCAGTCTTGTTTGAGTAACTTCAAACCGAAGGTCCAAAGCTGTGAAGAAATTTCTCAAGGAAAGTGTGACTGCTTATAGTTTTCGATGCTTACTATTGATTTCCTCTTTAGATTTTTTTTAACATCATCACTGAGTCTATATATAATTATAGCATAATAAGCTGAGAGGAATAGAATTAGAGACAGTAATATCAACTATTTTATAGGATTTCTGTGAGGCTTAGATTTACACACACACAAATACAACACAACACAATGTAGCAAGAGTTCCTAACACAGAGCAGGCATTCAGTATGAAAGTTGTCATAGTTAGATGAGTTTTGTGTTTTCACATGATATGGGTCCGGGCACATTCCCTAAATTAGGACGTTTGGCCCCCCAGCCCAGAAAAACAAACGTTCTAAACATTGCCTGGCTCTTACCCAAGCTAGAGACCAGAACTCCCTTAGTGAGCCTCTCTGGCACTGGCAGGAGGCTCCTGTTGCCATGGCATCTGTCACACTCTGTCCTTCTGTTTCAGGTGGTTAGCTCAACCAACGGAGAGCTGAATGTCGACGACCCCACAGGAGCCCACTCCAATGCACCCATCACAGCTCACGCCGAGGTGGAGGTAGTGGAGGAAGCTAAGTACGTTCATCTTTCAAGGGGGCTTTTGAGTTACAGGTTGAAAAATCTTTTCTCTGTCTTTTCCTCTGGTGTGCTGCTCATTTCAGACTGGATTCCTCATGCTTGTGCCCACTGCTTTCTTCCTTTGACCATTTTATTTTGTGCATGGTACCTTAGCTGCTGCCACCCTTCTTTAGCTGTGATTTCTGGGAACACAGTCACTTTTTCTAGTCCACATGGATGAAAAGACATAGTGACCTAAAAGGATCATGGTATAAAAGCTACACCCAAGAATAGTCACAAGCCTCTTGGGGGCCCTGGAGCCTCTTGCTCCCTAAGGGACAGAGAGAAAAATCTGTTTGTCTCACCATGGGCCATGCTGACCAGCCTTTGATTTCTGGTTCTTGGCTAACCACTCTATATCTGTAGTCCTAGACAAGGGCCTCAGAGCCCTTTTGTTCTCAAAGTATTCTGAATTCAGAGAGATTTGGATTAGTCAGTTTGCACCTGTTGAATGAGTGAGCCTTGGAAAGGAGAGGAAATCACACTAACCCCAAGAGGGTGGGGAAGCCCCTCTTCCTTTTTCTGCTTCTCTTGCATGTGACTGCCTTGCCCTTCCCATCCCACTGGCCTCTAGTGCTCTCTGCACGGTCTGTGTTTAAACTCTTAGAAAATGGGGTCGAAGGTGAAATACTGCTGATTGTGCTACAGAAGTAGCATCTCCATCACTACTTTCCCTTTTTGTCCCAGCCTGAGTTCAGGTCCAGATTTAAGCTCCAGTGCAACACTAGGTAGGGAGAGAGAAGTCCTTCACAGATTAGCAGCCTGCCACACCCATTGTGGATGACTTTTCTTATAAACTCTTTGAGAACATGCAGGCTGTTCCCATATCTCCTTCTCAGAAGTAGGCAACGTATCTATAATGATACTGTGCCTTAAATGATCTTTTGAGCCTCCAGATAGCCAAAGTACCAGCCGGAAGATGTTTGTGCCTCTGTAGGAGGAAGTAAGAGGCTAATCAAGATCTGCATTCTTCCTTCTAGATATCAGTACAACTTTGCATGGTTGTTCCCCTGCCCATTCCTGTGCTCTGCCGCCCATCTCTGTGATGAACTCACTTTGCTTTCAAAGGTCCTTCCCTTCAGAAGCCAGGGCTTGAGGATTCCTACCCAGTAGATATGGGGCTATTCACACAAAGAGACAAAAAGACTTGGACTCTCTTCCTGAGTCCCTGCTCACTGTAGGTAGCTTCAGATAGCCCTCTCCTGGTGAAAGTAAGGCCCTCATACACAGGGAGGGCAAAGGAGGGGTTTAAAGTCAGGAGGAGACCATTTTCAGTAAGGAAACATGCTCCCTATTCTCAGGGACTTTGGAAGTTTTCATGGTTCTCAGTATTTCAGTTCCCACGACAGAACTTCATTCTCCCACATAGACAGTGTGGTTTCTGAGCCCTCAACCTTGGCTGCGCCTTTGAGTCTCCTGGGCCACGTCAGAAAATACAAGTGCCTGAATCCTGGCTCCAGAGATGCTGGTTTCATTTATCAGGGATATGGCCTGAGGTGATTCAGATGCGAAGCTGAGGTTGGCATTGTCTGAGCTGAAAGGTGGCTGCACCATTCCTCCCCTCCCACCTCACTCACAATCCACTGCTGTGGCTATTACTCTGAAGGCTAGGTGAGCTCTGGATTTACTACTGTGCTCTGAATACCAGGATAGAATGGGCTTTAGTCTTATAATATGCCCTGTACAGATTTATCTTTGAACCAGTTTATTTCATTTCATTTTGGTAAATGTGTACACTAATTGTATATGTGAGTGTGGTGTTTGTGTTCTGTGTAAAAGATAGGGGACCATTCGCACAAAGAGATTTCAATCTGGTATGTTCTGTTCTGACATAATCTAAATTCCAGGACATAAAGAGCGTTTAAAGCCTCCCCATTCAGCAAAAAGGAGCTCTGTGCCAGGTTCGAGCCTTCTGAAAGGTGTGGAAACCAGAGGGGGGCAATCGTATTTGACCAAATGTCATCCAAAAGCCTGGCTTAGGACATATTGTGTGCTGATTTCCCCAGTGATTTCATGAGCTGCCAATCCATCTTGCCCAGAGAACTGTCAGGGCACAGCCGTGTGTTTTTCTTCGTGGCCTTTTATGTATGAGGGGAGTAGTGGGGGGAGCCATGTGTCCACCCGCCTGATCGATTTCATGGGAAGAAGTCACAGCTAGGGAAGCACAAGGCTCCCACACCACTCCTCAGTGCACACAGCTGTGATGCCATGTGTCCACGCAGCCTGCTTGTGGAAGAAGAGGGGGCTGTTGCTTTTAGATTAAGGTTCCACGAGGGTCCTGAGCAAACAGTGTGAAACCTTCACGTCCAAGCTTTTGATTCTGGGTTCCTCACCCAGCTTGCTTCGTGTAAAGGAGGAAAGAGCAGGGTCTTGTTTCTTTGTACTATAAACAAAATGAATGTCTATCTTACATTTAGCTCTAGGACACATCCTTGTTTAAGTGTGATTGAAAGGGTAGTGAGGCAAGGCAGCTTTTCGGTTGACTTTTGTAAGAACACAGGAGTTTTTGGTTATCCACTGACTTTAGCTACAACTTGGCACATGTGGACCTCATTTCCCCTGAGAATTAACAAGAATGGGACTTAGGCCCTTTTCTGGCAGTTATAGCTTAATCCAGAGCAGCAGTGACCCTCCTTGTTCTCTCCTAATAGGATAAAGTGTCTCTTAAGCCTGTTTTCCCCTCTAGAGGAAGAGCTAACTGCTGGCCTTTTTGGTCAGGCATGTATGTTGGTCTTACAGAAAGGCCAGGGACTTCTCTTTCCCTCAGGATATTTGGGAGATCAGCTTAACAAATTGAATGGTATGACGTCACGCGGGAATCAGAAGGACTCGGCCTTGTGCCTGTTTGGATTCATACAAGCAGGATCATATGCCCTTTCTCCTGCTCCCTTTCTGGAAGTTGCCCAGGAAAGCCCACTCTTGAGGCTCCCACCAGCTGTTTCAGTTTTGCCTTAGTCCTCACTGAGCCCCAGCTCCCACCTGACGCTTCTGTCGGGCACCTTTCCCTACCCCCTCCACTTCAGTGTGGGGACCAGGTGGCCTGGGCCTACTCACCCTGCCTTGACCGAGGAAGAACCTAAACACAGACACATACTGCATGTTTGCATGGCTCACAGGGAGTCGCTTTCCTCTCACCTCTGTGGACTAATATCTCTCTTTCTCTCTCTTCCTTTCTGTGTTTTTCTCTTCACACACTCTGTAGCTGCCTGAAAATGCTCAACCTGTGGTGAGTCCCTCTCTCCAGTTCACATGCTCGGGGAGTGGACCAGGCTAGGTTGGGATTGGCAAAGCCAAACAAAGTGCCTCAGGAACACTCAGTGGCTTCCGTATGCCGCCTCGTGCTGTCCCCACCCAGGCCGGGGCGCTAGATCCACAAGGTGGTGACGGGCAGGCCTGTACCTGGGAATTCATCTGTTCCCTCTCTCCCTTCAAACCCACCACACTGCTGCCTCTTCCTGTCAAAACAGTATCCCACAGTATCCAAAATTGGCTCTTCATTTTCAGCTGAGCAGATTTTTTTTCTGAAATTAACACAGCCAGATATTATCAGACAGAGAGGGACAGAGGTAAGAAGACTGAGTTACTGTATCAGTTGTGTAATCAGAATCTAGTTAGTTACTCCTCACAACAGTCATTGCCAGATAATCTCACATTCTGTGGCTTGGTCTCTTAACCTTGAAATTAGCAGCTTTGGAAAAATCTGTGACTTTCTTTTTTGGTTTAGCTTGTTTTTCCGTCTGTAGAATATGATTCTCTCTGAGTAAGAGAGCTACTTCTTAGGGGAAAGATGGACATTTTGTTGTTGCCGTTTTGAGTTTTTTGTTTGTTTTTCATTTACTGTCTTTTTTTTTTTCCTGCTTTTCTCTCCTTTTCCCTTCCTATAAACATTTAGTGGGCCATGGACTGACTTGACTAATGAGATATTGGGGCCTCTTGTTTGCACCCTCAGAAAAGTTTCCTTGAATGCATTTTTAGTAACAGCATGAGGTGTACTAAAGGGGAAGCCCTAAAGATTCTGTGTTGGCTGAGGCACATTCTTGCTGGAAGACAGAGCGCCCTTCCCACCTCTCTCCCTGGACACGGCCTTGACTTTCCAGGTGCTTGTGAGCTGTGGTCTGTTGCGGTCTGGAATCCCCCCCACATTGTCTGCACGCATGGGATCATATTCTGTGTGGTGGTTACAGTCTGCTGGACTCTGTTCTGCCTTGTTTCTACTGTCTTCAGTGACTGGGTTGGGCACCAGTTTTTACCAGTCTAAGCCAAGTTGCCTGCATGGTTTCCCCAGTGGCAGGGTGTATTGAAGATAACAGTTGGGTTTGGTGGAGATAGAATTTGTAGTATTGCAATACCAAGGGGTACATTTGGCCTATTTATTTACCAGACATGTGTCTGTGTAATCTGACATTGTCGTGGTCGATACTTTCCTGTGAGATGTCAGTCACACGATCCTAACTGCAGAGGGCCTATCGTGTGCTCCTCTACTCTATGTTTGGAACTCTAGGGGGTCCCAAGGCCTTCCCCAAAGAGCTTAGGTGCAATCTGCCTGGAGAGGTAAGACATACATGCTTGAAAGGCCACATGGTATTGTCCCTTGAGAGGTCAGTGTCAACAGGGACGGTTAAGGAAGACTTGATGGATACTGTGGGGCTTAAACCCACCATTAGAGCAAAGGAAGAGTGTACCAGTGCAGCAGAGAAGCACAATACAGGAATAGCTGAAGGGAGAGCCAATCAAAGAATCAGCCGGAAGAAAACCCGAGACCGAGAAGGCTTCATCACTTGTCTTTCATCCTCTTCTGGGAATAAGACATATGTATGGAGTCAGTCAGTGGACTGGTCTGGTATCTGACAAAGTTTTACAAGTCCTATTGCTGGTAGTCCCCACAGAAACCAAAGAGTCAAAGAGTAGATTGCAGAGACCATTTCCTCATGGGTAGAAAATTATTAAAAGCTTCTGCTACTGCTGAAGTTCTAACTATAAGTAACTAACAAAAATTAATCTAAAGCTCTACACCACAGCTTATACTCTCCTCCAGTCAGGTGAATTCAGCTTTGCACATCAGGTTATGATATGCTTATCAGTAGATACTAATTTTTATGACTTGCCCTGGAGGAGGTGAAAGAAAAATTCTATCATTTGAATTGGACCAAAACAGTATTTTGAACTTTTTAATGATTGCTCTTACTTTTTTAAAAACACAAAATCATTATCTTAGCACTCTCCAAAAAGAATAATAGAAATTGACTTAAATGTTAGGGATCCCTCTGAAAATCATGGTCACCAGGGAACGGAGTATTGGTACTCCCATGAGATTTCATTCACCTTATTTAATAATTTCTGGACATTCATCTTGAAAAATGTCTGTTTTCTAAAGCATATGTACCAAAAAAAAAGACCTTTTTTTTTTTTTAATCCTTCCCCAAGGATATTCCATTAAAGACTGAAAATAATCAAAAGTGTTGGTCATTTTTATTTAAAAGAAATTATGCAGTCTCTAAATACAAAGGACACTTTGTTTAATGACTATATTGCCACCCATTAATAGTACATCACGTGTGTCATCATACTCTTAGAAAATCTTTTTTAAGACTCTCTTATGGACTTTCCTGGTGGTCCAATGGTTAAGATTCTCCCTGCCAATGCAGGGGACACAGACAGGTTCGACCCTGATTTGGGAAGATTCCACATGCCACAGGGCAGCTAAGCTCGTGCAACACAACTACTGAAGCCCTAGAGCATACGAGGCACAAGAGATGGCACCGAAATGAGAAGCCTGCCCACTGCAACTAGGGAAAGCCCTCAGGCAGTAACAAAGATCCAGCATGCCCAAAATAAATAAATAAATAAAAATTTTTAAACAAAACAGTATTTTTTAAAAATTGTTCAAAAAGTGTTTTTTTTTAAAGCCTTTCTTAAGCACCTGCTTCCAATATCTCCATGTTTAATTCATTCAGATATGGTTAAAGCCCATCATTTTTCTGTGTAAACATCAATTTCTGCATTCTAGGAAGACACTTTATCCAGATTTTTAATAACTAGTCCATTGGGTAAGGGAATACCAATGGGTCTGACTGAAAAAGGAGGGAATCTGAGCTACAGCGGAGGACTTAGGTGCTTAGGGAAGTAAGCAACAGCTCTTTTTTTCTTTGTGAATACTTTTGATGTTAAACCCAAAAGGATTAGGCAAAAGAGCCAAAGACAGTTTCTGAGAAAAGCTTTTCTTTCAAGGATCCAGCAATCCAGAGTTACACTTCAGCTTCTCTACCCTCCATCATCGGGCATCTTTGACTCACTCACCACTTTCTGCCCCTGGTGTTCTCATTTTTTATGCATCAGCCTCCTGGAAAGGACGTCTTTTGTACCAGCTGTGCCACAGTCCTCGTCACCCTTTTTTGGAATAGTCACTGCCTGAGCAAGAGCGACTTCCAGTTCCAAAGACTGCAGTCCTGGGGCGGGGGGTTACCCAAGCTCAGGGATGTGGTAGAGCTGTGGCTGTCACCCAGGAGGCAGCACTTGGAGGGCTTATGAAGGGATGAGGCCCAACCCACCACCCTAAACAGGGTCAGTCCTTGAACCCAGCCTGGCCCAGCAACAGCCTCAGAAAGCTGGCTGAGAAGGACCGTGCAACCTGCTGCTTCCTGAACTGTGTCACTGATCCTCCAAATGAAGAGTGGACTGTGCTGATTTCAGTCAAGAGATCTGGGCTCACCCAATTATTAGGGTCAGGGCTTCTGCCTACACCAGGTAGCTGACCAGGGCCGGGGATGGAGGGTAGAGAGAATCCTTAATCCTTCATTTGTAGCATCGCAAGAGCCTCCTAGAGTTCCAGACGTCCTACTTTTCTTGGCATTTGTTTGGCCTTAGTTTAGCTTCCATACCCGCTGACCACTAAAGTCGCATTAAATAATTTTGCCTTCTGTATTAAGGGGCAAACAGAGCAGCTTTGAGGATCCCCAGCCTTGGTTCAGTGTAAAGAAAGATGGCAGGTTGAGGTGTTAAGACTAGGAAAGAAGCCATCTTCATCCTTTCAAAAACACCTGCCTGGGCCCTGCCCTGCCTGCAGCCCTTTGATGATAGGGTTTGCAATAAAGTAGCTGCTTCCTTTGGCTTTCCCGGCAGACACTGCCCACTGCCTCCAGTGTGCGCACCGTAGATGGTGGGCGGCCCTGAGGGTGGGTGCAGTCCACAGAGGCAGGCAGGAAGCCTTGGGCAGCTGAGGCTCACTTGTGATCTTCTTGTGCTCCAGGTGCTGCTGCTTCTTTAAGAGGAAAAGGAAGAAGACCACCCAGCGCCACAAGTGACCAGTGCCTCCCAGGAGTCCTCAGGCCTTGGGGACTCTGACTCGATTGCACCCGCAGCTCCTGCCATTTCTCATTGGAAGGGACTCCTCTGTGGGGGGAGGGTGGAGATCCAAACCAAAAAGAAGAAAACAGATGCCCCCAGAAGGAGCCAGTGTGGGCAGCCAGGGCCCAGTGGGTCAGTGGCCACCCCTACCTGCGTAAGGCTCTGAGCAGGTCCCAGAGCCGCAGGTCCTCCACTGCTTGCCCGCTGGGCGGCCTGGTTGACTCTCCTTCCTATTGTTTACAGTGAAGGTGTCATTCACAAAAACTCAAGGACTACTATTCTCTTCCCATCCCTTAGTTTACTCCTGGTTCTTGCCCCACCCTCCATCCTCTCCAGCACACAAGCTAATGAGCTGAAGGCTTTGTCTGCTGAAGGAGTTTAAGAGGCTGGGGGTGTGGCCAAGAAGGTGGGAGGTAGGTGCAGGCCCAGCTGGAGGAGGACCTCCGCCCACCAGGTGTGTTGGCGCAGCTCCCTCTCCGTGCCTGTGCAGCCTCCACCCCCAGCTGGCCGCGGGGTGCAGGTTACTCCCTCCATCCCTCTTGTGAAGTTACACTGTAGCACGCAAGCTGTGAGAAATCTGCAGTCTACTGTCCCTGCGTGTTGGCGCTCTTAGCTTTCTTGACAAGCGAACTCTGTTCTCCAGACAGTAGTAGTAGAACGTTGCAAGTTGTTCTGAGCAAAGGAAAAGACTGACTTTATTGCACTTTTAGTTTTTTTTTCCCCTCTTTTTCGTTGTCGTTTTAACACAGAAAAGAACCATGGCAGATGCATATTGTGTCTGGTTATATTGGGATTTTTTACTTTTTTTCTGTTTGGAGGGGGATGGGGCCAGCAGCCAAGCCATGCAGAGAGAACATGGGTCCAGAGGACGTTCTCCGTGGAAAGGGCGGGGTCCGCAGCACCCGGAAGAGGAGGAGCCAAACTCTGCCCTTCTGAGTGAACACTCAGGTTGGCAGGGAAACATACTTGAATTTTCATTCGTCTTCTCGGCTGCTGAAGAATGTCCCTCCCAGAGCCTCTTGACCTCATCAGCCTGCAGTTTGGACAGCCTCGCTCTCCAGCACGTGGGAGGAGCCGGCCAAGCCAGACTGCGACCAGGAGACAGTTCATCCCAGAGAAGGAGATGGTTAACAAAACCGGAAATATCTGTTTCCTCCACTGCCAGGGACTTCCAACTAGATAGCCATGTGACTTCTTTAGTGACTCGGGGGACAGAATTAGTGATGAAACAGCCACCACCATATTGCCACTTAGTGGACAAGAAGGAGGAAAGTGATCCTGCCTTCCAACTGCCAGAGGAAACCTCAGGATTTGGCTCATCGCAGGGGCCAGGAAATAAAATTGGTGTGTACTCTCTGCCCCAGTAGATGGGTTACAGCATTTGGGCTGGCCTGCCTGCCTTACCAGAAACCAAGCATCTGCAGATCTCCCAACAGGCCCATAGCAGCAGGCTTAGGACTCAGTACCTAGGGCTCTGAGTGAACAGGAGGGTGGGGCTGGTTAGTGCTGGAAAATTCCAGGGGAAAGGAGACGGAAATGAAAGGTGTGAAGTCATCTCTAGATAAGACAGCCACATGTCTAGAGCCTGTACTCCCCCGGCCACTCTCCACGTCCCCCATGCTGTAGATACACGTGCTGCCGTGAAGGGTCTCAGTTCCTCATTCACTGCTTGAAAAGTCATCAATGTGTGGAGTTAATCTCCTCATCTTGATTTTCATTTGAGTTGAGTGACTTAATCCAAGTAGTGATTTCTCATTGCAGAGATGATCAAGGAGACAGGATTCAGTCCGTCAGAGAATGAGGTCTTGTATCTGGGGGTAGAGAGAGCTAACCATGGGGGAGAGTGACTGGTGACTTAGTTCAGAGGTTTGGGGAACATAGTAGTGCCTCTGGCTTGAAGAGTAGAGCTGTCTTTTGGACTGGAGGGTGTGGGCCTACTCCTGGTAGTTGCTATTTTCCACAACAGGTCCCTTGATGTATCTTAGTGGAACAGTTACTGAGCTTCGCTTGTGTTCCACTGGGCCTTGGCTAGGAAAGACCACTTCATTGACTTCAAATTTGCCTAGCTTATGTAAAGATTGTGATCTTTAATTTTTTAAAAGAAGTTTTCCTGTAAATAAAACAGAATGGCTGGGAGATGCAGGGACATACCCTTTCCCCACAAGAATTTTGAATATTGGGGTTTGCTTCCTTGACATTAGCTGGTGGTTCAGGCACTGTCACTGAAACTTAGATAGTTTCTCATTTGGCATTTGGGTAACTTCTCAATTTGCGTAACTCTAACGTCCTGTACAGAATCTTTTCCTTCCACATCCCAGTATAGAAAAGGCCTGCTTCTCAAGGGAGGGCAAGGGCAAGTGGCGAAGTCTGGAGCATCCCTGGCCCTCCATACTCCACTAGGTGCCTCCCCACTTCCACAAGGAAAGCAAGGGTAGTTCCCAGCTTGGCTGCAGGGCGGGCCCTCTTGAAGCTGGATTTATGACTTTTGGGGGGTCTTAAGTTTGTTTTAAAGGCTGGCTCTTGGGGGACTGAGCCTGAGCAGTTGTGGGGGGGTCTTCCTAATGCACTATTCTCACCCTCAGCCTCCCACAAATCTCTTATGATATACTTGATTTTTCATAACAAAGTGAAACACCCAAATTTTTCTGGCATGCCACGTAATGGCAAGTAATGATCCTCCCAAGGCCATTGGCACTCCAGGGTGGTTCCAGACCCCTGAGAGATTCTATTGTGATCTTTTAAAAAGAGTACCTAAGGAGTAATGTGGCCATCAGTTCTCTCCCCATCAGCACATCTCATCAGGGCTGCCTCCTCAGCCCTGTTGCTATCGTTGCTTACCTCCATTTCTCGGCCAGGTCCTCTGGCATGGGCGCTCCCTGCACCTACTGCCCACCCAAATCCGCTTGCTCCATAGTCCGTGCACTTCCCCCACTTCACAGCCGTGATACCTAGGGGTCTTCTTCGGGGCTGATGGAGTTGTTGCTGAGTTAGCATTAAGCAGTAACAACAGCCGGGGTTCTCCCAAGCAATGCTGTCCTTCAGATTGCATCCTGAACAGATCGAGGCAAGCAGGCCAGGAATCCGCCAAGATGTAAACGGTCCTCCCCTGTGACCAGAGCGTGACCGTGTCTGTGCAGTCTGAGCACATAAGTGTCAACCACTTGCTGTGCATCCCTTGGCGTTCCCCAGTGATCTCACTCCAGATGGCTCCGCAAGGATGGAGCGTGTGCCAGCAGCTGAGTACTCTCATAACTGCCTTCATTAACATGCTCCTGCCATTTGGGGTCTGTCCAGGAGGAAACGGTCTGGGAAGGTACAAAGTCAGGTGACTAGGTTGGCCTTCAATTAAAGCCCCGCTGTACTTTGGAATGCAGGGGCAACAGCAGATAGCAGGATTCTGAGTTTTCCAGAAGGGTTGATTGCCTGTTCATTCTCAGTGAACTCCAAGTTCATAGAAATAGCCCCTACCATTAGCCAGAAGAGGTGTCCATCGCCTCGAAAGTACCTTCCAACTTAGTTCACTGGAAATGTACGTTGCGAGTACATATTCAGTGTTGGTTCTCAGTGTTAGTAACCACTTTTGTTGTCAGAAATAAGTGAGGGTGACATTATGTCAGAGTGGTTACTAAAGATCATAGCCTTAACCTTTTTTTATGCAAAAGACAACCTGTCTCTCTTCCAGTGAGCCACATGGCCTGCAGTTTTCAAAAATAAGTGCTTTCATGGCAGCCTAGAAAGTACCTCCTCTGAGGACATTGACCTTTCATTTAATGCATGTCTATATGCCTCCTGTGTCCCAGTCACCTCTTCTGTTTCCATATTGACACCAGATTTCATTCTCAGTGAACTGCTCTGCCAATGTTGTCTCCAGTGTCAGAGCCATGTTAGGGCTAGAATTTCTCAGATCAGGAGCTTGCAGTGCCATACAGCCAGCATTGCCTTTGCTAGGCCACTGCCACCATCCCCACCATTGATCCAAGGTGGGCAGATGAATTCTAGAAACCTTTAGGGGGCCAGGATGACTCGGCACCCCATCTGGTTTGATGTGAACAACAGGCACTTTTCTCTGGAGTTCTTGCTTTTGCCAACTCCAGGGCTCCAGAAAGGTCCTGCCTAGAGGCTGACAGCCAGTGAGTCCCAGTCTTCCTCCTTATGGTTTGCTAGGAATCAAAATGGGATGCCTGTGGGTGGTGGTTGTTGTTGTTTTGGTGGGGAAAGGGAGTGATTTTGTTTATGAATAAGGAAACCATGGCCCTTTTGAGGGTTTGCAGTGTCTTAAGCAGTGTTTTAGCCACAAGTAAGGAATCTTGGAAATCTTTGATCAATTAAGCAGTCTTAAAAATCTGTTTTTCCTAATTCCTTTTGCAGGTGACTGAGTGCAAAAGGTTTCTCCATTGTATTCAAAATAGTAAGTAGGTTCCCTGGATATAGACAGTAGTAGTTGACATATTTCCTTAAAAAAGCAAGCAGGAAGTCCACTCCAATGTGTATTTGTAGCTCAGCTTGTATTACAAAGGAAAAAAGTGAACGTGTACTCTGTATATTTCTAGTTTGGTTACCAAACGCCATGTTATAAAAGAACCTCAGTTCTGTGGACGGAATTTATTTTACTGTTGTTCTAGTACTCCTCATGATCATCTTCCCAGTGCCATCACCACCTTCATCCATGGTAAGAAGCGGGGATGCCATGCAGTCGTCCCAGTAACACACAAGAGGACAGCTGTCCTGACTGCCCCTTTCCCGCAAATCCCCTCTTTCAGAGCAGGTGAGACATTTTCAGTGATCCCCTTCATGAGCTCCAGACCAAATCCCAGGCCAGCCCTTACACTGAAAGCTTTTCTAAAAGGCTTATCAATCTGTTAGGAATGTCTCAGGAAGATGAGCCATTTCTTGGGGGGAGGGGTGGGGGAAGGGAAGGACTATACAGATGGGTGTGTGTGGTTGCATTTGTATGCCTGTGTGTGTGTGTGTTTGCATATGCCAGCGCTCATCTGTGTCCATTTCATTTCCATAAAGACTCACAGCCCACCTTAAAAAAAAAAAACAGCCCAGGCTGCTGACCATGTGTTCCTGAATATTTTCAGAAGTAAACAAGAAACAAGTGAGTTTCTAGTGTAGCAGCAAGCTCTGGGAATGAGCCCCATTTATCAAGCAGAAGAGTAAACAGCAGGAAAAAAAATAAGATGAAACCAAAAATATTATAAGCTCCCCGCCATGGAAAATAATGTTGATTCAATTCCCATTGGATGTATACATGCTCTAATTTATTATATTATTATTTTGTCTGTTTCTTACATCTTTGCCCATTGTACTTTTAAAAAGATGTTGGGATGTTGATTTCAGTTTTTTTTAAGACTAGATAATGTATAAATCAGCTGTGGAAATGAGTTTTAATTGATGTGTGGATGTGATTATTGTTAAATGCCTTTTTTTTTTTACCTTTTATTTTAGATACGTAATATTGTTTCATAAACCCTGGCACTGGTCTGCAAAGCTCAGCTGTGAAAATGAAACTTGTAGTATTTTTAAACATGAATGTCAATTTCAGGTGTATTTGAAATGGTTCCTCCAGGAGAGAGATTTGTACACCATTTAGTAAAAACTCCTCTGCGGAGGAAGTAGCCTTCTTTGAAGTGAATGGAAACGGGCCTTGATATTATCTCAGAGTAGCCCATTTCCTAGGGCACCATGGAAAACACAAATGTGATCTTTAAGTATACCTCTTCTCCAGTCTGGGGAGGAAAGGACTCAGTTTGCACCCTTTTTGTATGTAAAATAAAATGTCTTACCTTTCTTGGCTAATTTTGCTTGGTTGGTTGGTTTGGTTTTAACCTCTCCTGGTTCATTTGTAACTAAGTATCTAGCTAGGACTAACTTCAATATGATTGAAGCCTCCAGGAATGAAAATAATGCCTGACATTTTCACATCTTGCATCATTCTTTTGGGTTGAACATTGCCCTAGCCAGTGCTTTAAAGATAAACATTTCTGGAAGAATTTGGACATTCATCACTTACTAGTTCCTGTATCCCTGTAGTTCTTCAGTGCTAGAATACCAGGAAGTTAAGATCTGCTCTGAAACAACTAGGAAATGGCAGCTTTGTAATTCTGCTCTGCTAATGAGGAACATGGAGAAGGCAATGGCACCCCACTCCAGTACTCTTGCCTGGAAAACCCCATGGACAGAGGAGCCTGGTAGGCTGCAGTCCATGGGGTCGCGAAGAGTCAGACACGACTGAGCGACTTCACTTTCACTTTTCACTTTCATGCACTGGAGAAGGAAATGGCAACCCACTCCAGTGTTTTTGCCTGGAGAATCCCAGGGACGGGGGAGCCTGGTGGGCTGCCGTCTCGGGTCGCACAGAGTTGGACACGACTGAAGCGACTTAGCAGCAGCAGCAGCAGCAATGAGGAACATCTATACAGACAGAGGTGTAACTATGTAACAGTCTAAACTCACCAGTGCATATTCAGCACAAAACTACCACCAATCTGGCCAAGATTGTCTGGTTCCAGTTTTTTCTATTACTACTCAATACTACTTAAATGGTCTTCCTTCACTAATGAAAAACACCTGTAAGATCATCATTAGAGTAAGCTTCCTTGGAGGCTCAGTGGTAAAGAATCCGCCTACCAATGCAGGAGTGAAAGCGAAAGTCGCTCAGTCATGTCCAACTCTTTGCGACCCCATGAACTATACAGCCCGTGGAAGTCCCCAGGGCAGAATATTGGAGTGGATAGCCTTTCCCCTCTCAGGGGATCTTCCCAACCCATGGATGGAACCCAGGTCTCCCGCAATGCAGGCAGATTCTTTTACCAGCTGAGCCACCAGGGAAGCCCGCCAATGCAGGAGACATGGGTTCAATCCCTGGTCAGGGAAAATCTGAGAAGCAACTAAGCCCATGCGCCACAACTACTGAGCCTGTGCTCTAGAGTGTGGGACCCTCAACTACTGAAGCCAGCACGCCCTAGAGCCCCTTTAACGCAACAAAAGAAGCTACCGGAATGAGAAGCCCACTCACCATAAGAGTAGCTCCCGCTACCCACAACGAGAGAAAAGCCTGCGCAGCACTGAAGACCCAGCACAGTCAAAAATTAAAAAAAAATTTTTTTTAAGTCATCATGAAAAACTTCATACTCAGAGCACTGTATCCATCAAGCTTATTCTTTCCCCAAAAGTCGGGGGTTGGGGGGCTGGGGTTGCTGGTGGAAGAAAGCTACCTTTAGGCTATTTTAGCATTCGTTCCTCTTGTGGAGAAAGGTTGCTCTGAAAACTAGCTTGGTAAACAATTTTTCTCAGCGTGCAACAGCGGGCCAGGCTCCTCTATCCATGGGATTCCCCAGCCAAGAATACTGCAGTGGCTGCCATTCCATTCTCCAGGGGATTCTCCCGACCCAGGGATGGAACCCAGGTCTCCTGCATTGCAGAAGATTCTTTACCATTTCAGCCTCCTGGGACGGTTATACAGTGAGTAGGCACAAACGTACCCTGAGTTTTTGAAGGTTATCACACTCAAACCCAATTCGGTGGTGACTAATCCTTGACTGGCCCACACGGACAAGGACAAGTGTTTTCTTGCCCCATCCACAGACTTCCTAACCTAAAGCATTGGTCACCAACTGCCAAACGACTTCCACTCCCAGAAAGGCGGGGCAGGCCACGGGCTCTTGTCTGCTGGGGCTTGTAGTCTCTTCAGCAGCCCAATCCCTGGGCTCTTGGAGGCGGTGCCGCCTTCCGCTGATCCCTTATCGGCGAGCTGCGGAGCCAATGAGGCTGCAGTAACGTGGCAGCCACCCACGAGCCGGCGTCTCCGCCCGCCCCAGTCGGCGAGCCGGGCTCCGCCCCGCCTCGAGACCTACCATCCGGCGCCCAATTAGAGGGGAGGAAATGGGGCCCGCCTCCCTCTCGGAGTCCTGTAGGAGCCCCGGGCCCCCCCGGATGCCCTCTGTGGAGGCGCTGGGTCACACGTCACCGCATCCCCACCCTCTTCCGGCCTCGGCTCCCGGGCCGCGCTAGCTTCTGCCGGTGGATGCTGCGCCTTTCGGAGCGGAACATGAAGATCCTATTCGTCGCCGCCCTGGTTGTGGGCTCCGTCTTCTTCCTGCTGTTGCCTGGACCATCCGCGGCCGATGAGAAGAAGAAGGGGCCCAAAGTCACTGTCAAGGTCTGGCCTCCCCTTTCCAGACCTGCCTGGCGAGGCCCGCCCTCGCCTCCAGGGTTCAGGCCTTGGCCTAGCTGGTTACATGTGTCCAGAGCTTGGGCCTGGGTGTCCTCGGCTTTGGCTCTGTCCCTCCCTAGTCTCCCTGCTGGGGCCTCTTGATACCTGGGCGATCCTCACGCATTCAGACAGAGAATGACCCGGACCCTCCCCGATCGCCCGGCCCTGACCCAGCATGCCCAGCTGGGGCCGGGCTTGCAAATTTTGCAAATACCCCTGGTGCCAGGGAAATGGTGAAAGATCGCGTCTGCCAGATTGTTAGTCCTTTCTCTTCTTAGGCAAGATTTTAGTCACTTCCAATTCCAAAGCACAGCAGTGTAGTTTAAACCGGAGTGGTGTGCTTGGGCTCCCCTCTTTATGGTTTTTTCATGTTAATTTTTAGAATCTGGGCCCATTATTTATTTAGAGCAAAGGTTGTTACCCAGTAGTGAAAAGAGAGTGTAAACTAACACATGGAGCATTCATTAGATTTTCGTGGGGTTTTTGTCGCCACCTAAATCAGATGCAGAAACACTGCTATTAAAGTATAGTTCTGTTTTTTCTACCATCTCTGGGTAGTTTCTTGGCCCTTCAAACCCTAGGAAGATCCCTTTTAAGATGCTAAGTTTTAAATGGCCTTTTTCCTCAGGTGTACTTTGACCTGCGAATTGGAGATGAAGATATAGGCCGCGTGGTCATCGGTCTCTTTGGAAAGACTGTTCCAAAAACAGTGGATAATTTTGTGGCCTTGGCTACAGGAGAGGTAAGTGGCTGGAGTCAGGGTAGCCAAACTCAAAGGCAGCGAAGTTTGGCAAGTAGGGCTGACGGCAAACTGACCTGCAGAACGTGGCCCACCCACAACAGTGGCCCGCACAGAGTACCAGCTGTACCCTCTGGCCCTGTGATCCAGGAGTATCGTGTCTTGCGAGAGTTTTAAAAACTAAATCCAGAATGAGAATTTTTCTCTTTTTTTTTTTGGAGAAAAATTTTCATCTTTGAGTAACTAAAGGAAACATCTAGGGAAACTAGCTTGTGGCCTCTGCACCAGAGTGAGAGGCCCAGAGCTTTCCAGGTTTTAAGGAACTGAATTCCTCATTTAAGAAAGTTTGCATTCCAGCTTCCCGTTGCATCAGCAGGTAATTTTTCTTTTTTTCTGTCAGTTTCTTTGCATTTCTAACTGTGATTTGATTAGGAAATGAAAGGGGAAAGCTAGAGGCATTATGTGAAGGGGAATTGTATAAAGGCCCAGGAACGTGGGATCTTCGTCTTTCCTGGCCTGGACTTTGGTCACTAGTCACCCAGTAGCACGTTGAAGGATGGATCTGCGGCAGGGCTTTCTCTTCTGCAGGGCCTGTCTAGTGTCTGCCTCGTGCCTCATGCCACGTTCTCACCTTCCTATCCCTTTTCCTAGAAAGGATTTGGCTACAAAGACAGCAAATTCCATCGTGTGATCAAGGACTTCATGATCCAGGGTGGAGATTTCACCCGGGGAGACGGCACTGGAGGTAACCTCAAGTACTCTGGGCATAGGGGTGTCTCAGGGCAGCCCCCAGGGCGGGAGGGTCAGGGAACCCAGTACAGAGGAGAGGGAGGAATGGGTTTCAGGCAGACGTAGGAGCATTTTGCGCAGCTGGCCGACATGCTGATCTAGCCTCTGACATTGCCCACTGTACCTGCTGGGGGGAGGGAAGCAAAGCAAAACACACCCGAGGTGATTGTAGGTCAGGTGTGCAAAGCTCATGTGCTGACCTTGGAGGCCCCACAGGACTGAGAGAAATTGCTTCTCTCAGAAATTGGCAGTCTCCCACCAGAGAGCACTTGACAAGAGCTGCCAGTCTGATGCCTGCACCCTTTGTACAGTAGGACAGACACACTCCCTGGACTAACCCGCAGGTGTCACCACACTTGGGTGTACAGCCTGTCGTTCTCTCAGACCGCAGCTGCAGCTCACCCAGCCGATCAGGATTGACTGGGCCCGGCTCTGTGGTGGGTGCTGAGGATACAAAACAAAAACAAAATCAGTGGGACAGCAGCTCACTTTCACTTCCAGTACCTGAAGAGTCACCAACAGGCTGTGACACAGCTTTTAGGGCCCATGCTCTGTCCTCAAGTAGTTTATCATTTAGGTGGGAAGAACTAGGAGAAATCACTAGCAAAGTGACACAGGATGTAAGTCGTAGTTGGCTGGACGAGAAGGACAAGCAGACGTGACACAAAGCACTGTGTTCATGGAGTGACGCGCTGCTGAGTGTCGGCCACCTTCTCACTTTGTGACCGCAGGCAAGCGAGGCCTCTGAACCTTAGTTTCCTCGTCTGTAGAGTTAGGTGTCAGGATTTGTGGGTGCTGGGGGTGGTGAGGTGAGATTTTGAGTGTGCAGCGCTCAGCGAGTGGTAAGGAAAGCCAGCCATCCTCGAAGCACTGACAAGCGAAGGACTCACTTTGGGCCAAGGGAAAGTGGTAGCCACTCAGTTGTGTCTGACTCTTTGCAGCCCCATGGACTGTAGCCTGCCAGGCTCCTCTGTCCATGGAATTCTTCAGGCACGAGCACTGGAGTGGGTAACCATTCCCTTCTCCAGGGGATCTTCCTGACTCAGGAATTGTCTCCCACATTGCAGGCAGATTCTTTACTGTCTGAGCTACCAGGGAAGCCCACTTTGGGCCACGGTGATCAAGAAATAGGCTTGCAAACATGAGGATTTGAGCTGGGTCCTGACTGGGGAGAATTTGAATGGGCAAGGAAGAGGCAGGGTTAAGGCATGCGTTCAGATCTGTGGCAGGGGCTTGGTCGAAGGTGGGTCAGGAGGGTGGAAGTGGAGCTCCCACCAGGAGCCCAGAGTGGCAGGCCGGGGCCAGGCCCAGGACCCAGGGCTTTGTCCTCCATAGAGTGAAGATCTGCTGAAGACTTGAATGGGAGCAAGGCCTGATGGCAGGGGAGTTTTGAGGGATAATGTGGTGGATTCAGGACATGGACACAGGAGAAGCAGACTGGCAGGGGGTTGGTATAATCGCCCCTGCGTCGAGCAGTGTGAGCCTGAACCCAGAGAGGATTCCTACAGGTTAAGAGCAGAGATTCGAGAACCAGACCACCTTGGTTTGAACTCCAGCAGTGCTGCTTCCCAGCGAGGGTATCTTGTGTATCTTGTCTTCATTATCTTTGAGGAGGAGGGGGCTCTTAGGTCCTGCCTCATGGGGTGGGTTTTTTTTTTAATGTGTCGGATGCTTGCACCAGTCCTCTGGCATCCCGTTCCCACTCTGAGCCTCAGCTGTGATTGCAGCGGCGGGGGAGCGGGCACCAGAAGAGAGGACGGGGGTGTGGGGGCGGCACCGACAGCGTGCAGAGGGGAACATGTCGAGAATAACCGACGTCTGGAGAGAAAGACGACCAAGTATATTGAGTTTATAGCCTTCGCTATCCATTGAAGTTTGGGACTCCTTGTATCTTGGGAAAGTGAGGGGAGCTAGGTAGGTTTATGGGTTTTCTGGATAGCAGCAGTAGTCAAAATCCTGCAGTTGGCTGAGTTTTACAAAGGATTCTCACATGGGACCCTTTATTCTTAAGGAGTTGACAATTTTCTTTTTACATTTCACAATACACATAAAGATAGCTTATTTTTGGTCCCACTACTCCCCTCCAGAACTATCCTCAAGAGGCTATCTGTCTGGTTGAGTCATGAAGGAGAAGAAAAAGGTTTCGTATGCAAATAAGTTTGAAAGGTGTTGGGTAAAACAAAGTGCAAATCACTCCTTTGCTGCTGGGTTTCTTGGGGCCTCTAGTGCACCGTGTGACTCTCACGGGGATGGAGGAGGGTGCAGTGTTTTCCCCTGGACCTAGCTTTGGGAGTTGAAGTTAGGGTCTCTGGAAGGTCGGGGTGGGTAGAGATGTGCTCTTGGCTCCTGTCTCGCTCCCAGGCCCCAGACCCTCCACACACAGACATAGTACACGCACTCAGAGCCACCTTTTATTTTGGGGTTCAGTTGTCCATGAGGCTCTTGACTTTCCAGAACGCGCATGGCAGCCCCTCCCCACTCATCTCTCTTCCTGCTTGGTGCTTCCTCAGCATCTTCTGTGCGCTTAGGAAGAAAAGCTGGTCAGCTGTAGCAGTCCTCCTTTTCTGGAGGGTTCTTACCCTCCCCTGCCCCCTGCATCCTGCCCAGCACCTCTTCTCCACTAAAGTCTCCACGGCAGGCCTCTGAGGCCTCATCCAAGGCCGTTTCTAATCTGTGCCTTACTTGAAAGCCATCAAGCTGTCTTCTCACATCATGTGTACTGTCCACTCAGCCTAGCCTCATGCCCCACTTTGGCTGTCACCATGGTTTGGCTCCAGGGCCAGAGGGTGGGAAGCTGGTATGCGTGTCCTTGTCCTCCACTGGAGCCTGGCCTGCACGGGGGACAGCTTCGGCCTCTAGAGTCCTCACCCCAGAGATCTGCTTTGTTGCCCACCACCCCAACCCTAGCTCCCTGACTTCCTCTTTCTTCTCAGGTAAGAGCATCTACGGTGAACGCTTCCCCGATGAGAACTTCAAGCTTAAACACTATGGGCCCGGCTGGGTGAGCATGGCCAACGCGGGCAAAGACACCAACGGCTCCCAGTTCTTCATCACGACAGTCAAGACTGCCTGGCTAGATGGCAAGCACGTAGTGTTCGGCAAAGTTCTAGAGGGCATGGTGAGTTTGGGGGCTGAGGCTATCCCTGAGCAACGCCCCCTCCCCCCCACCCCACCGAGATCTGACAAAGACCAGGGCAGGGGATCCATATATTTTATCCCTTTCCCAGAAGGGAACATACAGATTCAGACCAGTTTTTATTTGTGCAAATCTGGGGTGAATCGTGAATCAACAGCCTACCTCTATGCCCCCAAGTTCTTTTTCTTGTTTCGGCCGTGGCACGCAGGATCTTAGTTTCTCAGTGAGGGATTGAACCTGTGCCCTCTGTGCTGGGCAAGTGCATTCTTAACCACTGGACTACCAGGGAAGTCTTGCCCCCAAATTCTAAATTCCTCCAGGCCCCAGGCAGAGGCTGACCAGGAGGCCCCTTTGAGGCTTCATAGATAAAGCCCCTTCACCCTGTCACTCAGCCATGTCATGGCCCCACCGTTGGTTGTACAGGGCCAGCTGGACACGCTGTCCTGGAGAAGCTACTCAGTACCCACTCCCCGTCCCCCCACTCCCTCCCCAACATACCCCTAGCCCAGCCTGGGTGGTACTTCAGAGGATCAAAACTTCTGCATCCTCCTGTTGTCAAAGCTGGGTTCTCTCTGACCCGGGTGGGCACCCGGTCACGATGCCCCTAGGATTTTGGTGCCTTGTGGTTTGTACGCTGTTCATCACGTGTGGGTCTCAGCCCTCCCAGCTGCATGCTGGGGCCTGTGCCCCTGGCGGGGCAGGCCTGACACTCTGCCTTCCTCCCCAGGATGTAGTACGGAAGGTAGAGAGCACCAAGACTGACGGTCGGGACAAGCCTCTGAAGGACGTGACGATCGCAGACTGCGGCAAGATCGAGGTGGAGAAGCCCTTTGCCATTGCCAAGGAATAGGGCCCCAGGGACCTCTTCCCTTTGAGCAACTGTCTGTGTGGCCCTGTCGTCCTCCCAGGGGTGAAGATAGCCCGCCACAGGGCTCCGTGCGCGCTGGCCCCAGGGCTGGCATCTTACAGGGCGGGCCCCTCCCCTCCCATTCCATGGGCCCAGTTTTGTAACAAACTCCTACCAACACTGACCAATAAAAAAAATGGTGTTTTTTTTTTAGTAAGCAGTGTATGCGCTGGGTTCTGGGCCCTTCAGCACCTTCCAAGTCTAGCACCAGCTGGACTGGGGCTCCTATGGCAGTGGTGCCAGTCCCCTCCTTGGCCGCCTGCACCCTTTCCCCAGGTGTTGTGCACAAAACCTCAAGTCAGAGCTTCCGCTACTTGCTTCTAAACCTCGCCAGCTACTGAGCCTCAACCTTTGCATGCCCTGCCCTCCTCCTCCACTAGGAGGAGGGGAGGGCATGCAGCTGCACCTTTTCATGAAGTGCTGGTCACTCAGTCGTGTCTGACTCTGCGACCCCATGGACTGTAGGCCACTCGGCTCCTCTGTCCATGGGGTTCTCTAGGCAATACTAGAGTGGGTTGCCATTCCCTTTTTTAGGGGATCTTCCCAAACCTGAGTGTTGTGCAGTGCAGGCAGATTGGCGGGCTATGAAAATTATAAAGGAATTCTCCCTTGATTCCCTACTCTTTGTTATCCCTGCTCTGGCCCCTAAGTTCTAGGATTCCACTACCTCAGATAGCAGTGCAGCTGAGTTCTGAGCCCAGAGGGGTGGGGATTGGCGAGTCCTGGGTCCAGGCCAAGGGCGGCCCAGCTTGAGGACTGAGGGCGGCCTAAGCTGTTGCGCTGGTCAGGGTGTCGGCAGCATTGGAGCAGGGTGATGGGCGGCCTCCGGCTGGGCTTCAGCTATGGTGGCATTGAAGCCATAGAGGCCCTGGAGCACGCCCTGCACCACCACGCTGGGCAGAGGCTCTAGGACAGAAGGAAAACAGGAGGAAGGGGTAGGGGCCACCAGGCAAGAGAAGGGGTGGGGTGGCCTGCAGCTCCCTGAGTTCCTGCCCATAGGCACCTCCCCCATCACTGCCATCACCCCGCCCCCCACTCCCGGGAGCAGGAGGAGCCCATGCCAAGGCAGCAGGTAGCAGCTGGCCACCCCAAATGACACCTTGGCATTTCCAGTTCACTTTCTGTTCACATCTGTGGTAAAGCCAGGCTGGTGAGGAATGAAGAGCAGGGGAGCCGAGCTCATTTCACCAAGTCTGCTCCCTGGAGAATACAAAGACTACAGGGGCAGCAGGGAGGTGTGGCCCCAAAGGAGGGCAATAGGGAGATGCTGCCCGGGGGTCCTGAAAGCGGAGAGATACCAAGTTCACCCTCCCTCCCACCCTGCTACTAAATGTGGGCCCTAAATGTGGATTATAAGTCAAGAGGAACCATCTCACCTGGGGATGGGGTGCAAATGTAAGGATCCATGGGGAAGCTGACGACAGGCCGGTGATACGGCTGCGAGCTAAGAAGAAAAGGGGTCATGAACAGTGGAGGGGGAGGCAGAGAAAAGTCTCGGGTTGGATGGAGACTAGGAACTGATATCACCAAGGACCCGCAGGGGAAAAGTGGGCAGTGGTTATCAGGAGGCATCAAGGTGAAAACCTGGACCACAGGGACAGGCCGGAGGTGTGAGGCCCTAGCACATGGCCACGAGGGGGCAGCAGGAGCCCAGGGCAGGTGGAGACTTGGACTTGCCTGTTGTCAGGCAGGCACTCCCCCAGGGAGCTGAAGAGAGTGGCTGTGAACTGCCTGGGGGAGCCTGAGGCAAAGGTGGAGATGCGGAAGCCCAGACTTTCACCTCCCAGGGGACTGCTGCTTCTATTTGTAACAGACTCAGTTCCGGAGGCAGCTAGGGTAACGAAGGTGCTCCAGAAAACAGCCCCTCCACTGGGTCAAGAAAATTACCAAGGAGGTCATATCTCAAAGAGGAAGGACCAGGCTATGGCCTGGTAGATACGAGAATGAAAGGGGCTTGGCCTCCTCACCTGCTGGCTACAGAGAACCCCATCCCCCCAGCCCTGGGGCCCCTCCCATGTCAAGCCCCTGTAGGGATGGATGCTCACCCCCGGTTGCTGGCCTTGGGGTCTGTGGGCCAGTGCCGAAGACTCAGGAATTCCAGTAGTTCCTTGGGCACATCCTGGTTCAAGTATAGGATGCCCTGGAGAAGAGAACAAAGGAAACCTGTAATCAGACTGAGCCGTGTAATATGCAGAGCCTGGTGCAAAATGAAAACCTGGGGCCCTTCCGATAAAGAAGTTCAAGACAGCCAGAGCAGAGCATTAAACCAAGCTAGAGCCCTTCTAACAGAGAAGGCAATGGCATCCCACTTCAGTACTTTTGCCTGGAAAATCCCCTGGACAGACGAGCCTGGTGGGCTACAGTCCATGGGGTCACTAGAGTCGGACACGACTGAGCGACTTCACTTTCACTTTTCACTTTCATGCATTGGAGAAGGAAATGGCAACCCACTCCAGTGTTCTTGCCTGGAGAATCCCAGGGACGGGGAAGCCTGGTGGGCTGCCATCTCTGGGGTCGCACAGAGTCGGACACAACTGAAGCGACTTAGCAGCAGCAGCAGCAGCAGAGCCCTTCTAAAGGACAGAAATGGTATGGACCTAACAGAAGCAGAAGATATTAAGAAGAAGTGGCAAAAATACACAGAAGAACTATACAAAAAAGATCTTCACGACCCAGATAATCATGATGGTGTGATCACCCACCTAGAGCCAGACATCCTGGAATGTGAAGTCAAGTGGGTCTTAGAAAGCATCACTACGAACAAAGCTAGTGGAGGTGATGCAATTCCAGTTGAGCTCTTTCAAATCCTGAAAGATGATGCTGTGAAAGTGCTGCACTCAATATGCCAGCAAATTTGGAAAACTCAGCAGTGGCCACAGGACTGGAAAAGGTCAGTTTTCATTCCAATCCCAAAGAAAGGCAATGCCAAAGAATGCTCAAATTACCACACAATTGCACTCATCTCACATGCCAGTAAAGGAATGCTCAAAATTCTCCAAGCCCGGCTTCAGCAATACGTGAACCATGAACTTCCTGATGTTCAAGCTGGTTTTAGAAAAGGTAGAGGAACCAGAGATCAAATTGCCAACATCTGCTGGATCATGGAAAAAGTAAAAGAGTTCCAGAAAAACATCTATTTCTGCTTTATTGACTATGCCAAAGCCTTTGACTGTGTGGATCACAATAAACTGTTGAAAATTCTGAAAGAGATGGGAATACCAGACCACCTGACCTGTCTCTTGAGAAACCTGTATGCAGGTCAGGAAGCAACAGTTAGAACTAGACATGGAACAACAGACTGGTTCCAAATAGGAAAAGGACTATGTCAAGGCTGTATATTATCACCCTGCTTATTTAACTTATATGCAGAGTACATCATGAGAAACGCTGGACTGGAAGAAACACAAGCTGGAATCAAGATTGCGGGAGAAATATCAATAACCTCAGGTATGCAGATGACACCACCTTTATAGCAGAAAGTGAAGAGGAACTAAAAAGCCTCTTGATGAAAGTGAAAGTGGGGCTTAAAGCTCAACATTCAGAAAACAAAGATCATGGCATCCGGTCCCATCACTTCGTGGGAAATAGATGGGGAAACAGTGGAAATAGTGTCAGACTTTATTTTTGGGGGCTCCAAAATCACTGCAGATGGTGATTGCAGCCATGAAATTAAAAGACGCTTCCTCCTTGGAAGGAAAGTTATGACCAACCTAGACAGCATATTCAAAAGCAGAGACATTACTTCGCCAACAAAGGTCCGTCTAGTCAAGGCTATGGTTTTTCCAGTGGTCATGGATGGATGTGAGAGTTGGACTGTGAAGAAAGCTGAGCACCGAAGAATTGATGCTTTTGAAGTGTGGTGTTGGAGAAGACTTTTGAGAGTCCCTTGGACTGCAAGGAGATCCAACCAGTCCATTCTGAAGGAGATCAGCCCTGGGATTTCTTTGGAGGGAATGATACTAAAGCTGAAACTCCAATACTTTGGCCACCTCATGCGAAGAGTTGACTCCTTGGAAAAGACTCTGATTCTGGGAGGGATTGGGAGCAGGAGGAGAAGGGGACGACAGAGGATGAGATGGCTGGATGGCATCACTGACTTGATGGATGTGAGTCTGAGTGAACTCCGGGAGTTGGTGATGGACAGGGAGGCTTGGTGTGCTGCGATTCATGGAGTCGCGAAGAGTCAACTGAGCGACTGAACTGAACTGAACTGAGAGCCCTTCTGAGCACTAGCCCCAGGTGACTACAGAGATTCACCCATGAAGCCTGCCTGGCCTGTGAAAGTGAAAGTGAAGTCTCTCAGTCGTGTCTGACTCTTTGCAACCCCGTGGACTGTAGCCCACCAGGCTCCTCCGTCCATGGGATTCTCCAGGAAAGACTACTGGAGTGGGTTGCCATTTCCTTCTCCAGGGGATCTTCCCAACCCAGGGATCGTACCCAGGTCTCCCGCATTGCAGGCAGACGCTTTAACCTCTGAGCCATCAGGGAAGCCCAATGCGGGTGGCAGAGACCTCCGGGGCCTGGCCTGTAATTAGGCATAACTGTGTGGGAGAGAGGGGAAGGGCCTCCACCCTTATCATGAGGGCAGCACAAGATCTCACTCTGGAGGAAAAGAGAACAAGCCTTCATCTTACTGGGATCACCTGTCTGCTGGCCCCCTCACTCAATCCTACCAATTCAGAGAGGGATGTTTAGACCCATTGTGCATGAGTGCCAAGTCACTTTGTCACGTCCAACTTTGTGACACTATAGACTGTAGCCTGCTAGGCTCCTCTGTTCATGGCATTCTCCAGGCAAGAATACTGGGGTGAGTTGCTATTCCTTTCTCGAGGGAACCTACCCAACCAGAGTTCGAACCTGCATCTCCTGCGTTGCAGGAGCCATCAGGAGGAGCCCATTACCTTTTAGAAAATTGAGGCTTAAAGTATCGGCCAATAAATATGGGTCCCCCTCACCCCATGTCCCCACACTTCTGTGCTTGGGTCCCCCCTCTGGTCCTGTGGACTGAGGAGCAATAGAGTGAGCCCCACACAAACCTGGATATAGGCCTCCAAGCCCTGCCGCCGCTGCTCCAGCCCTCTCGTCCTCCAGTTGGGCAGGCGTTTGGAGGGGAAGTCCGGCACTTTGTACAGTTTCTTGATCTGCCAGGAGGTTACCACGGTGCGATCACAGCATCCAGGTGGAGCCCTCAAGCGCACTTCATCCCAGCCAAGAGCCCTCTCGGGTCCTCCCCGCCGCCACTACCCCCAAACTTCAGGCTCTATCCTGAGACATACCCGCGTGGTGAGTGGCGGTTGGGACAAGTGCGAGAGGCGCCCCCAACTGCCCACCTCCGCCCCCAAGAGCCAGGACGCCAGACCGGCCGCCCAGGGGCACGAAGAGCACAGGCTGGGACCTGCCCAACTTTGCGCCCTTTCCGCAGCCCGCGGGGACGTCTGTGTAAGACCTGAGCTCTCCTGGGCCTGGAGAGGTAATGGGGGTGGCAGAGACCTCCGGGGGCCGGGCAGGAGCCGGGCAGGGGTCCGTGGGTCGGTGGTGGGCACAGCCTTACCCGCTTGTGGAGCGCGTGGAACTCTCTGTAGCGCCTCTGCACGACGTGTCTGCGCCCGCGGCACAGCACCTCCACTCGGAACACCTGGTGGACGCCGGCGGGCCAGCCGGGTGCGCGTCAGACCCGGCGCGAGGGCGCAGGCGGCCCCGCTCCCGGCGACGCCCCCAGCCCACCCTCCGCCCGCAGAAGCACAAAGCGGCCTGGGAGCGCCGCTGCTCTCCAGGGACCCTCCCACGCTCCCACACACTTGGGGACTCTGCCCGGTGCAGTCAGTCCCTCAGGAGCCGGGACCGCCGTCGGCAGGGCTAGCAAACCCCAGCGCCCAGAAACCCTCGACAGGGTGTCCCCCGACCGCCTGGGCCGCCGCGCTCGGGCGCCGGAGCCCGGAATGCGGGGTCCCCATTGCATTCGGCGCGGGGAAATTCGGTGGGTCCCCGCGCCCCTTCCCATCCACTGTCCCTGCTCACCATGTGGCCTTTCTCGGGCCCCACCGACGGGATGTGAACTTCCAGCATCAGCGCGCAGCTCGCAGCCAAACTCTCGGAAAGCGGACCCTAGACCCCTGCGGGCCAGCCCCGCCTCCTCGAGCCTGCAGGCCCCGCCCCGGGCGTTCCCGCGCGCCGCCGGGTCCTGCAAGGGGCCGATTAGGCTGGACCCCCGGCGGCGGGAAGCAGGCGCGGCCCTTTGAGCCTAGTGGGACGGCAGTGCGTGGGGACCTTTCAGCAGAGAGGCATCCTTTTGTCAACGTGTCCACATTCATCGAGTGCGCAGTGATTGCCAGGATTGCGGGCTAGCTCAATTTCACCTGCTCTTCTTTGAACGCCTACTAAGGATTGTAAGCACCTATGGATGCTGGGCAAGCAGGGAAGCTGGGCCCAGACCAACCAGGGACGTCCCTTGCATTCCTCACACCCTTTCCCAGGACCAGGTTGCACTTCCATGTCCTTCCTTCCACCTCGACGCACGCTGGCTTTGATTTCCCCTCTCCCCCAGCATTCACAGGCCCCACCATTAGGTTTTCAAATCCATTCCTCCATTTCAATCATCTTTCAGCCCAAACTTGCATCAGGTTGGGGAGAGGCAGTGCAGGGACAAAGGCTCTGCTTTAGAAGTCAGACAACATGGGTTTCCCCAACTTCTATCTCTGTGCTCGTTTGCAAAACTGGGATAATATGCCTCCCTCAGGAGAGTGTAGGAATGTGAGTGAGACGATCCCTGCTAAGCCTTCAGCAGAGTAGATTTCGAGAAAATGGCAGTTTGTGAGCTCATCCTGGAGACATAGGCGGGTGGTGTTGGTGTACAGGACGATGGATGGGGAAGAGGGCTGTGGCAGGTGACACTACGCTGCTCTTGCCCATTCTTCTGGCAGAATCTTTTTGGGTCTGTGGCAGGATTTAATCCAGAACTCTCTCACCTGTGCTAGTAGGGGCTTCTGCTCCCAGCTCTCAGCGCTCTTCCCCGCCCCCATAAGGGAGCTGTCCCATTCAGCACAAGCCTTCATTCCACTGACTTCTCCCCAGAGAATCTTGGGGCAGTGGAGGAAGGCGGAGGCTCCTGCCTCCGAGAACTCATACCTAGCAGAAGGCTTCATGGTGGGAAGGTGCAGCAAGCAGAGTACCTGTCTTTGCAGTTGGGGTTGGGGGACCATGGGGTCACTCCCTCCCTCCTCAGTGCAGAGGTGCTACAGAGCTGGAGCAGAAACCCCCTACTCCCATTCCCAGCTCAGCCCCCAGAGAGGCTGAGAGGAGGACCCCATATGGGAACAAGCAAGTCTCATCAATACCATGTCCTACACCATTTCCTCCCAAATTCCATCTCACAAGGGTGCCAGAATCAGGAAGCTGAAACTTCCTAGAAGGGAAATGACCCAACATGAGGAGAAGTGCTGGGATTTCATTTCCTCCCTTGCTCTCTAGTCTCTCTCCAGTCAGGGACCCTGCACTTCTAGTCCTCTCTGGGAATGCTCAGACCTCTAAACTTCTTGGTCACCCATCCTAAGGAAGGTCTGCCCTCTATTCCTACCACCCAGATTGCTGCCACATCTTCTACATCTTCTAATGGACCTCGCCTTTCTTTCTCGCTGCTCTCCTTCATACAAAGTCCACTCTATACCTAGCAGCACCGACTATCAAGGTTTCTGCTTAACAGTGTCCAAAGGCTTTGCGTTATGCTTAAAACAAACCCCACCCCCCTTTCCCCCCAACCCCGCTCTCCAGAGCTCTAAATGACCTGGCCCAGCCTCCGTATCTCATTTTCTCTCCTCCCGTCGCTGGCATGGGGCTCCAGACTCAGTGACCTTCTTCCAGTTGTCAAACCTAACAAGCTCCTTCTGCCTCAGGTCATTTATACTCACTGTTTCATCTCCGTGTAACACCTGGTGGGCTTTGCCTAAAGCTTCCGATCCTTAGCCTAAAACTCACCTCTTCAAAGATGCCTTCCTTCCTTACCACCCTATTATAGCACCCTGTCTCTGCACTTAATCCAGTATTACTGCTGTGCTGTGCTTATTCGCTCAGCCATGTCCAACTCTTTGCAACCCCATGGACTGTAGCCCACCAGGCTCCTCTGTCCATGGGGATTCTCATCAAGAATACTGGAGTGTGTTGCCATGCCCTCCTCCAGGGGATCTTCGCAACCCAGGGATCCAACCCAGGTCTCTCACATTGCAGGCAGATTCTTTACCATCTGATCCACCAGGAAAGCCCAAGAATACTGGAGTGGGCAGCCTGTCCTTTCTTCAGATCTTCCCGACCCAGGAATCTAACTGGGGTTTCCTGCATTGCTGGTGGATGCTACATCTGAGCTACCAGCCAAGCCCTACTATTTTTTTTAAATTGTGTTTCTCCCTGGTGTCCCCAACTCAGCATCCAGATTCAGTACCATCGGCTCAGGGACATGGTCTCTTGCCAGCAGTTTACCACCATGGTCCAAGCAGGTAGTGGACACCCAGAAGAAATATTTGTTGCTTGAAAGATTATATATATGAATGAAAGGTGGGGGGGCAGTTGTGGTGGGGAGTGGGTTGTTGGATAAAGCCTGGGAACAGGAGGGAAGGCCTGGGAAAGAGGCAGGAAGGGAGCAGCGTTGCTGAAGGGTTACAGGAGAGCTTGCAGAGGGACAACAGGAATCCTCTTCCCACCTGCGGAGGCAGACACCTAGCTCTCACTGTCTGTTACCCTGTCTCTGCAGACGGTCATCTACCTTATTCATTTGTTCAATTTTCAGATGTTCCTGAGAAGTCTCAAATCAATGGATTTTCATTCCCAGTTATAGGAGATTTGATGCACCTGATGTGAAATATCTTGTAGGAAATATGCAGCTCCTCTTGCATGCTAAGTCGCTTTAGTCGAGTCTGACTCTGTGTGACCCTATGGACTATAGCCCGCCAGGCTCTCTGTCCGTGGGATTCTCTAGGCGAAAATACTGGAGTGGGTTGCCATGCCGTCCTCCAAGGATCTTCCTCACCCAGGGATCAAACCAGCATCTCTTGTGTCTCCTGCAGTGACAGGCTGGTTCTTTACCACTGGTGCCACCTGGGAAGCCGCAGATCCTTACTCCATGGCATTTCATTCATGCTGCTGCTGCTAAGTCGCTTCAGTCGTGTCCGACTCTGTGCGACCCCAGAGACGGCAACCCACCAGGCTCCCCCGTCCCTGGGATTCTCCAGGCAAGAACACTGGAGTGGGTTGCCATTTCCTTCTCCAGTGCATGAAAGTGAAAAGTGAAAGTGAAGTCGCTCAGTCATGTACGACTCTTTGCGACCCCATGGACTACAGCCTACCAGGCTCCTCCGTCCATGGGATTTTCCAGGCAAGAGTACTGGAGTGGGGTGCCATTGCCTTCTCCGATTTCATTCATACATGAGTATAAAGATTCAAAAGAAAAACAAATCCTGGATCTGGAGACATTTATATCTTTGGGGAGATAAAACCACGTCCAGAGACTATTTTCCTGTAAAGAGGAACACCTGACATGATGTACACTCCAGAGCAGTTATTACTGTCAAAGGAGAAGTTTGTTTCCTGTATACTTTAAGCGTTGGCCGGCTCCCTATATGAACACTGAGCTAAGTTCCAGACTCAGGTTATAGGGCCCTGACGGCTTTTCTGAATGTGTAGGCCTGGCAGGCAGTCTGATCCCCTGAGTTTTCCACAAGGTCGCTGGTGAATCTGATGCTCCCGGTTGGGGGCCATGTTGGAAATGCCTGCCTGTTTCAGCTCACACAGCCCTGCCAGGGAGGGGGGCCACTCTCGCCCCGCTGTCCAGATGTAGAGCCTGGAGATGAAGATCAAGGACCGAGCAGAGGGCAAGGGCTGGGGGCGGAGGTGTTCTGCCGACCCGACCCGCTCCTGGGGCCGCCTGGTCTCGGGCGTGCAGGTGGGCTGGATCGCGGCTCCCGCCCCCGCCCCTCCACCACCCGCCCGCCCGGCCCGCCCTCGTGCTCCGGCGCCCGCACACAAAGCCCCTTTCACGGACTCGGGCTCGACTTCTGCTGCTCCGGAGGTTTGGTTAACCCCGGTAAGAAAACAAACAGCTCCTGGGCCGGCGGGCGCCGCTGGGCACAGAGGCTGGATTCTTCCCCTCCCCGCGGGCGGGCGGAGGCAGGCTGACCTGGGGTCCCAGCAACCCTGGGGCAAGGCTGGGCCAGGACTGCTGCTCCCGAGGGCTGGGTGGGGGGCGGGCGTGGGCGCTCTGGTCACCTGGGCAACCTTGGACGACACCCTTGTTTCTGGGTCCTCATCTGTACCAGGGGGACTTGTGTGTAGACTAAATGACACCATGCTTGCACAGTGTTTAGCATGTAAACACAGTAAGTGAACGTTAGCTATTCTTATTTGACTGAATTAGATGAATTCGCTGTTTTTGTAGGCCAAAACTGTGGGGTTGTGGAGATTACACATAGTTCATCTCATATATTGTTAATAATTCATTTTTGAAACAACAAAAACAAACTCTTATATTCCTTTCAGTATCCTGAGGTTGCAAGGTTAGCTTAAACACACACACACACCAAAAATCCTATTAGTTACTCCAACTACTAACTCTGTAATCAGGCTTTTCCTGATATTCTAATATTGTACAACCAAAAAAAAAAGATAAAGAAGTGGAAGCGATCGAGGTTGGTGTAAATAAGCAACTGTCCTCTTCATTCCAAGTTTCAGAGCACTTAACTGCTTAGTAAGTACATCTTATACATCTGAAATAATAAAATTTAGAAATTTATGTTGTAAATATTGGACTTTGGTGTAGATACCTAAAAAAATATTCTAAATGCTAAAACATTTTAAATGATTAGCTAGTCTAAATTCATCATGTTACAGATGAGGAAACTGAGGTGCGAGGAAGGGAGAAGTGGGCTGTGGACAGGGCTGTGTTAGGAAGGCACCTCTGACAAGCACATCCTGCCCGAGCCCTGAGAGCAAAGTTTGGCCCTGGGTTAGGCTGGCACCCTGTTTCTCAGGGGCCTGGTAGGCTGCAGCCAGCAGTGTCGCTCCTAGGAGCCACCTGCCTCTTGCTGCAGGACGGAAGCGCAGCTGCTTCAGACAGCATGATGCAAGGCCAGGGCAGGGGAGCTGCGGAGAGCACCCCAGCCACCTCGCGCCGGAGCACGAGCTTCCCGGGGAGACTCTTCTGGCCCTACAACAACTCACTCCTAACTTCCCTTACAGTGGCATGTCAGGGGAACAACTGATCACCCCTCTGGTGTGCTGGCACTGGGGTTCAAGGTACTCAGGCACCCTCAAGTCACAGGAGTTTATCATGAAGAAGGCTGTAAGGCCAAGAACTAAGGCCAACAGGTAAAGGTGCGGGGTGCCCACAGCAGCAGGCCTTCCTGTCTGGAAGGGAGGTGCTGCCCCGCCCTCAACCCACTCGAGCCTTGGATACTGTCTGGGGTTTCTTGGCAAGTAGAGTTTTTAGACTCTGCCGTTAATGGTCCCCAGCTACTCACCAAAGCTGCTTCTCTGTCTTCCGGCTTCTGCTCCTGCCACACACTGAGCACATCTGGGGAAAGCACCTCACAGGGTCAGAGAAGTGCAAATGCCTACAACGTCAGGTGGGTAACTTCTCCTTGATAGCCCTGCTGTGTGAGTTTGTTCAGACGTTTAAGGAAACAGCTTAGTGGGTTAGCGTTTAGATCCTCCTTGTCCATCTTCAGATGTGGGATATCGGGGTGCAGACAGGCCGAGTCAAGTAGACTAATGTTCAAGCCTTAGCTCTTCGGTGTGACCTTGGGCAAGCTGCTTAAGGTCTCTAAGCCTCAGTCTTTTCATGTAGATAATGACGCCCACCTGGCAGGGTCATGGGGCCAGGTGAGTGTCACACCACTGCACCCACTGGCAGGGGAAGGTGTTTACCACATGGCAGCTCTTGTTACGGGGTCCTGGGGTGGGATGGGACTACCGGGACAGTCTGGACGCTGCCCTGCACGTTTCCTGGCTGCCAGGTGCCTCATCATTTTTTTCTGGTGAGGCTGCTTATGTTCCCAAGGAGAGACCCACTCCCGGGCCCCTGTGGCCGTTACTGGTGTCACTCATAAGGGAAGAGGAAGCTGAGAGCACTTAAGCTAGAAGGGGGCAGTCATTTGGAAACAATTGTCACATCCCTTTAGAGAAAGGTCCTATCTCAGATGGGACAGGGTTTTTTCCTTTGGGGTTTTTTCTGGACCCAGAATGAATCCCACAGAGGCTGAGCAGCTGGCCTCCTTGAGCAGCCTTGATGTTGGGGGTGGGGAGGATTTCTGCCCCAGAGGTCTGGTCAGCAGAGCCAGAGGGGCACTTCCGCAACAGACAAAGGCAAAGGGGAGGGAGGAGGCTTATCAGGGGCAAGCAATGAGGCAGGTGGCTATCACCTCCCACCTGTAGGCCTCACCTGGGGCACTGAACACCCGTTTTGCCAACCACTGCAAAGCCTGTTAATCGCTCAGTTGTGTCCAGCTCTTTGTAACCCCATGGACTATAGCCCACCAGGTTCCTCTGTCCATGGAACTCTCCAGGCAAGAATACTGGAGTGGGTTACCATTCCCTTCTCCGGGGATCTTCTCAACCAAGGGACTGAACCAAGGTTTCCTGCATTGCAGGCGGATGCTTTACTGTATGAGCCACGAGGGAAGCCCACAGCAGCATAGCCCACCAAACCCCAAATCAGGCCTATTTCTGAATCTCGAAGTGGAGGAGGGACCTAGATGAGTATCCATCTAGAGTAACCATGATCTTAAGGAGTTCAGAGCCATGGAGGCTGCTGAGATAATATTACAATCAAGGGTGAGAAAGACCAGAATTTTAAGGAGACAGCGAAGTGCTAAGTCAAGAGCTATAAAGGAGCCGGGCTCCCACTCCAGTGGGGAATAGGGTAGGGTGGGAGGGTGGGTCAAAGAAAGTTTCCCAGAGAATGTAGGCCTCAAGGATGCAGTGGGTTGTTTTCCCACAATGAAAATAGCTTTATTTAATGTTTATGATTATAAAAATAATATACAAATTCCAAGCAATATCAGATAGTATAAAAATTTTAAATAATGCAAAATTCCATCCCTGGAGGCAACCACAGTTAACAATTCAATCAACATCCTTCTCGTATATATATATAATTTTATATAAATGCAGACCATATCATACATGTAATTCTGTAACCTATTCTTACTCAAAAATGAGTTTTTCTTGCCAATGAATATAGCTGTATATCATCTTCAATGACTGTATAAAATCTAATTGCATTATGTACCATAATTCATTTAATCCCTTCCTGCTGTACGTTAGATTGATTTCAAATTTTACAGCTGTAAACAATGCTATGATGGGCTTCTTTGCATAGCCATCTTCATGGACTTGGGTTTCTAGAAGTGTCTATGGGAATCCCCAGGGAGTGTCCTGACACACCAACCAGTGCCCTCATCTCTATTTACTCACACTTTCATCCACAATACGGAAGGCTGGCTGTGTCAGACAGGTGTAAGTTTAAGATTGAAGGGAGGGACGAGGGCCTGAGATAGGGCGCTTCAGGTGCAAAGGCCACCGATAATAAAGGCTTCTTACGCTACTCAGCAGTGGGGAAGGAAGGAGCGTATGTGGAGTCTGTTTCCGTGAGGTACGCACGCTGCTGTGAAGGACTAGGAGATAAACAGGGAACGGTGAGCTGGAGTCCTCTCACAGCAGGCTGTGAAGGCCAGGTGGCAGAGCCCACTATTGGAGCTCATTCAACAGTTACCTACACAGCACCTATTTAAAGCCCAGATATTTTCAGGAGTCACAAGGTTAAAGAGATGTTCCACTTTGGAGAGTTTATTGTCTTATTTTTTTTTTATGCCTTAAATTGCCTTTTGTGTTTCAGTCACCTGTCTCATCGCGTCCTGTTCTTTGTAGCCATTGCGCTCCTATGGATACCCTAAGGCCCAAATTAAATATTACAGAATTTTTGTTTGGCAGAGATTGCCAACATTAAGCCACACAACTGGTATCACAAGACATTGGCAGGTGATGGCGCACCAACCCCGGGGCCAGAAGACAAGGGTGAGTTGTTCTAGCGCATTTCTAACTCTGAGCTCTGACCCAACTCTTCCCCAACGCGGAGCTGAGACTCTTAGCCAGTGCCTCATTAAGGCAGAGTGTCCTGTTCAGGCATGGGTCAAATGTAGGAAAAGAGGGAATCACCATTCTCTTCCTTTTCTACTCCTCCCCCTCCCAAAGGCTGCTGGGAACTGGTGGGGAAAATCCCACCACCTTAGGGTCTGCTGTTCCTCAGAATCCATGGTTTCCAATCCCACGTGGGCTCTAAACATGCTCAGCAAAGGACACTCCTTCCATTGCCACGCTCCTTTCTCAACCAGTTCCTGGCCCCATCTTTAGATTTCCATTATCTTCTCATGATTTTTCAAATTTGAGATGCCCAGGCATTCTTTCTTTAGGCTTCTCAGCTACATTCATTTCTGAATGAAAATCACTCAGAAAGAGCTCAGTGTTACAAATATCCACGTGTAACGCTTCCTATCATTTCTACTTCTTGCATTTGTTCTGTTGCTGAAGACCCATTCTGAATGCTGGGGTCTCTTCAGCTCTAAGCCCTCACCTTCAGGACTCCGAAGCCCAGAGATGCATGGGGGAAATAACCCACAGGGAAGCAGGAGAAGTAAGACTCATTTCCACACCTCTTCTGTAAACCACTTGACTCAAATAGGTCAACAAGATAGCCGTGTCTGAGAACATCTGGATCACCATACAGTTAATCTTTCTTACCCAGCCCCAGCAGCAAGGCTCCCTGCGCTGTGCGTTTTGCATTTGCTCCCAGACATGGATGATGGCTATTCCCTTTCTCTCCTCTGAATTCTGTTAACATGTTAGGTCTGACATGCCTTTAAATGAAACAAAGCCAGCTTTGACTTTGCATCTCCCTTACCTCTCGGCACAGTCCTCCCTTTTCATTCAGACGAGCCTCTTATATGAATGATGCGGTCATGCACTTGCTGTCACCGCTGCTTCCCCGCCCATTTGCTCCAAACCTATTTGGCCTCCTGTGCTACCTATGTCATGACCATTGTCACCATCTACCCTGAAATGCAGGTCAGAAGCTCATGGGTCATGCCAGCTACCACTCTCTTCCTCAGGCCTTTCGTCGTATCAGTGAGCAGCCCCCAGGGGCTCTTTGCTGCCACTGACTCCTCTCCCTGAGCCTGGACTCCATTACTACTACCCTCCTCAGCACTCTGGCTGACTCTCTGTGCCTCCAGCCTTGTATCTTCTGATGTGTCTACATCATAAATGTGACCATGCTATCTCCTGCTTAAGTCCTTCCAGGAGCTCCCCACACCTGCAGGGTCATGCTCAAAGAGCACCACAGGTGACAGGCACGGTGTGACCCAGCTCTTGCCACCACTCCATGGGCCGTCCACTGACTTGACCTGGCCACATCCAGCTCCTGCTCACCACTGGGCCGTCCACTGACTTGACCTGGCCACATCCAGCTCCTGCCACCACTCCATGGGCCGTCCACTGACTTGACCTGGCCACATCCAGCTCCTGCTCACCACTCCATGGGCCATCCACTGACTTGACCTGGCCACATCCAGCTCCTGCTCACCACTCCGTGGGCCGTCCACTGACTTGACCTGGCCACATCCAGCTCCTGCTCACCACTCCGTGGGCCGTCCACTGACTTGACCTGGCCACATCCAGCTCCTGCTCACCACTCCATGGGCCGTCCACTGACTTGACCTGGCCACATCCAGCTCCTGCTCACCACTCCATGGGCCGTCCACTGACTTGACCTGGCCACTCAAGCCACTGGTATTCCCTAGGTGGGCCCACCTCTCATGACATGACACAGGAAGGCAGACGGTCCCACGGAAGGAACAAAAACCTCTTCACCTTGAAGACACAGTTCAAGCATCCCCTTCTCCAATTTTTTCCTCCTGAGTCTCCAAGTGGAACAACTCCATCATTGTGGCCCTATCCCCGCGTACCGGCCTCTGGCTCAGTACGGGTAAACTGCTATTGGTCTTCTTAACTTCCAAGTTCTGCACAGAAATGCACAGGCCCTGAAGGCAGCTGGCTCCATGAGCCTTGGGACAGAGAGAAAAGCTCTGAGGAGGAAGCTTTGACACCAGAAGGGAGTCTGTCTCCAGGAAATAACAAAAACAGACTTACATCAAGAGGATCACTGGATGGAACAAAACAAAGCAAAGAGAAAGTTTAAAATTTTCTCAGAGAGTTAAAAATATGAAAAAGGGAGATAAGAATAAAATTTATGGGGCTACTATGAATTCATGATTTTTAATTATTTATATCATCTATCTCCATCTCCCTCAATATTTCCATATATCTTTATCTACAGTTATTTCCTTGCTCTGTCTGCCAAGAAAAGCCTAGAAGCAATGACATTCCAGTAGCAATGGGCACTCAGCACCCAGATCTTGATTTCTTAAAATCATTTTCCATTCAAAGGAATCAAGATTCCCTGGGAAAAAAATGGCTGATTCCACGGCTGGGGCTGGGAAGATACAAGGTAAGTCTGGAACACCTTAAGCCAGAAAGTAAGAAAGTGTTTAAAAAAAAAAAATGAAAGGGACATATTAAAAGACATAGGAGCCTGCTAGAAATCTGGGATGGTTTGAGAATCAAAGCAATACCTCGCAACTTTGAGTAAATAGGAATCCATTCAACCATACCTATAAACAAACATTAATAAGTAGGGAGGAAGATACTTTCCTTTAGAAGTAGAATGTCAAACAAGTGTAGAAGAAACTATGGAGTTAGAAAATCACACTGAATGAAGAACAAAGTATGTAATGACATCAAAGTGTCCCCCCACAAGTAACTTGTTACTTACAAAGGGGAGAAGTCAACTTAGAAAGGGGAAGTCTGGCAGGCATTAACTTAACCAAGTGATCACAGAGCTAACGTCAATATTAATGGGATCAACTAACATCACCTGCCAACTTCAGACACACACAGAGGACACATCACTTCTGTGATGTTCCCGCCCGACATGCCAAACCCTAATCTAGTCCATGAGACCAATCCAATTTGAGGAACATTCTACAAAATGTCTGGCTGTGTTCTTCGAAAAGGCCAAGGTAATAAAAGGAAAAACATCTGAATTGAGAGACACGTGTTAAGCATGTATCACAACTAAATGTAACATGATTCTGCATCAGGAAAAAGGGAATCACCGTAAGGAACAGCACCAGGACACCTGACACCATTTAAACGGCGAGCAGGGGTAGATGACAGCATTCCGTCAGTGTCAGCGTGACGTCAGCATTATACTTCCTGCTTCTGACAAGTGGTTACGGTTATAAATTATGAGACGAAGTCCTTTTTCTTAAGGAAAGGCTTACTGAAGTTTTGGGGTAGAGGGGTAACAATATCTACAACTGACTCTCAGTGATTGAGAAAATACAACATATAAATACAGATGAAGCAAATTGTCAGTCATAATGCAAATGGGGTAAAATATAAGCACTTGGTAAGTGGGAGTTCTTCGTGATATTCCGGTAACTTTTCTGTAAGTTTAAAATCATATTAAAATTCTAAAAGTTCCCAAACCAACCAGCAATCCAACAACAAGGGATGAGTCAGAATTATGGTACAGTCACTCTATTTAAAATTACAGAGCGTTACAAATAAACATCTGTGAAAATACATAACAAAATAGAAAAAATGCTTATAGCTTATACAGGGTTGAATGATGAAAGCCGGATACAAAGTATTTTATGTGTCCATTATTATAACTAAGCAGAGCAAGCACATAAGTAAGATTGGAAGGGTAATATCAAAGGTGGTAATAAGGATATTAGGGGAAGGGAGAGACGAGTGACTTTTTCTTGAAAAAAAAAAAAAAAGAAAAAATCAGCATATTGAAAAAAATACTTGCCAGCATAGGCACTCCCTCATCCGGCAGGTATGCTGGAGAATACTGGAGATGAGTGCTATTGACTGCCTTCTCTTGCCTCAGGCTGCCCCTCCCCAAACCTTGACACCTATCCCTCACCCCAAGAACAGACACTGGGTCTGGAGCGCCCTCACAAGGGCATCTGAGGGTGGTGGGGCTAGGAGTATGAAGCTCCTCTGCAGGCAGTCTGCCAGCCCTGCCCCACACAGTGGCTTCAGTCTGCTCTGAGCAGCGAGCTGAGCAGCTGTGGACGCAGCTGAGGGGAAGCCCAGCAAGGGCACATCTGAGACTGGGCCTCCCTGGCCAGGCCAGCACAGAGACCCCTTTGAATGCCCTTGGCTTGTGCTCACAATACCAGGGCCTCTTGCCGACATGCTCTCTCCTGGGCATAGACCGTAAAGCTTCTTGGAACTCAGAAGGTTTAGGAACTCTGGGATGACTTTATCTCAAGGCAGAGTGCCTGGTTCTGTTGTCAGTGGGGTGAACTGTTAAGTCCTTATCAGTCCTTTACATTTTTAACATAAACCAGTCTACTGAGCACCTGCTTTGATAGGTGGCAAAAAGAAGTTCGGAACACAAGGCTTTGCTATCAGAAGGCAAACTCTCAGAGAGCCCTGGGCAGCTTAGAGAAACAGGGCAGGAATAAAAATGAAAGTCTGCCTCCTTTGCGGGAGAACTGGTTTTGTTCCTCTTATTATAAGAGACGTGTTTAAAACTCCTTCCCTAAAGAAGCAGGAGTAAGAGTTACTAAGAGTCCCTCAGAACAGGCAGCTAGGGTAGAGAGAGCAAAGGAAACCCCAGTCCTGTGGAGGAGCAGGAGCCAAGGCCCACGAGCTCCTGTGGAGAGGAACTCATTACACAACTCTCCCTGGCACTTCTTGTTTAGAGCTGCTTCCCAACTGTTCCCCAGCCTAGAGCAAAAAGCACCACCATTCTCAGTCATGTGACCCGATTTTAAAGTATTTTATTACATAATCTTTTCATGGCACCGTCAGGAGTAACAGAAAACGTTATCCCCAGTTCCTAACCACATCCTGAAAAATATACATTTGTATTTATATATTTATATCAATACTCCACCCCATCCCCTAATTCCACCACCTAGTATAGGACTTTTGCTTAAAGCAAGAAACTATTCCTTCAGGTAAGAAAATATATATGGAAGCTAAGTGAAGTAACGGTTAGAGAGACTGGGGACAGCGCGGTCGTGGGGGCAGGAGGGAAGGGGTGAAGTCCAGGCTAGGCAGGATGCATCACTGGGCCCGGCAGAGGTGGAGGACAGTGTATAAAAAGGCAGCGTCAGGCAGGTGGCTCTGGTGTCCTCGGTCCATTAGGAGATGGCCTTTGCCTCAGGAAGGAAGGCTTCCCAGTACTTAGCCAGCTGCAAAGAAGTGGGATCAGTAAGCAAGTGCTCCCATCGAGTGGCAGAGCCTGAGCCTGGAAGGGGAGCAAGCCAAGGCACTCCCCCAAGTGCCCTTGGCCAGCACAGGGAGACCATTTCCTCAGCCTGGCCTAGGCTGAGGCCACGCTGAGCAAATGGGTATGCCGAGAGTGGACCCTGGGACAGACTGGCTGGCCAGCCACACTACCCTTACCTCTCTAGACTGAAGGAAGCATCAAGTACAAGGTCTGAAGACAGTCCTGGTTCTGCCCCAGAGGAAGTACCCCCGTGGGGGCCACAGCTTGGCTCAGGTCAGTCAGCTCCTCACAACAGGGTCATTGTTCCACATACCGATTGGGGCCTCAGCCTCAAGAGGGCTAGGTGGTATCAGGGGGTTACAGGGAGAGTAGAGTTGGGGTTTGTCCTTAAAAACTAACTCACTGTAGGATTAGGGCTATCCTGCTTATTAGCAAAAGACCCTACTGGATGCTCCACATTACAGAAACAGGACTTATGTTCAATTATTGATTAAGCAGGGTCCAGACCCCTGATGTATGCCAGACCACCCTGTCACCAAAGTCTCAAGTATGCAGCTGGCCCAAGCAAGCAGGAGAGGAAGAAAGCCATGCACAAGTTACATACCTGCTGCTGTGAATACAGGAGTGTCTCGAGGTACTTGATCACGTGGTTTCTGAAGTCCCTGGATTTCTCTTTCTAAAGGAGACAGGATTCTACACTGACCATCCTGACAGTTGCTCCTTCCCCTCTTGACAGGATGGTGATGTTTTTGCTGACCAAGGCTGAACACAGCCTCAGAAAGGAGAGGCAGCAGCTGGATTAGCTACAATTTCCAGCCCAATAACCTCTTGCAAGGCTTTCTTGAATGGTGGCAGGGTGGGAAAGCGAGGAGAAAGGACAGGGGAGCAGAGGGGTTATGACAGGGCAAGCTTTGTTTTGTGTCTAACTGCTCTGGTCCAGCAACCAGTGGAGGACAGCCACTTTGCCTCAGGAACAAACACACAAACGTGAGCGCGCACACACACACACACACACACACACACACAGCCATGCTTGTTCACAGTAACTGCCAAGTCGCTGGCACTGCCGTCTGTCTCCCTACTCAGTAGAGACACGGACAAAACCAGTACCACCACTAAACCAGGCACTGCACACTGGTGAGAAGGAGGGTCTTCTATCTTACCTCAAACCGTATCACTTCTTTTCGGACCACAGTTGAAATCCTTTCAAAGTCCCTTTCATACTGAGTCACCCGAGACTCCCACTGGGAAGAAAGAGGAAAGAAAGGATCCCTTAACATATTATGGAGTTACTATTAAGTCTTTACCTCTGAACAGCAACTGTGTATCTGAGACCTCAATTGGTCATTTGTTTGTCCCTCTGGGTAAGATTAGATATGGAGATTCCACAGGTAATCCAGACTCCAGTAGAGGTCACCTCTGGAACTGGCTGGGAAACAGGTGCCATGTGTCTCAGGCCAAGTCTGGTTCCTAAGAAATCTAGTTCCCCAGAGGCTCCAGTTCAGGTACTTGCCAGCAAGGCTGGGAGGCCCAGAGAACTGAATTTAGTTCTCACCGGAAGGGCACATGTGAATCACCTTGGAGCTTTTCAAAGACCCAGGCAGGACTGCTCCTGCAGAGATTCTAATTTGGCAAGTGTGGGTGGAACAGGAGAGGAGGAGGAGGGCCCAATCTCAGGGCAGACCCTGGGCCATTCGCAGCAGCTTTGCTGGCCACTGCCCTTTAGACCACCCCACTCCAGTAATTTTGCCTAGAAAATCCCATGGACGAAGGAGCCTGGTAGGCTGCAGGCCATGGGGTCTCGAAGAGTCGGACAAGACTGAGCGACTTCACTTTCACTTTTCACTTTCATGCACTGGAGAAGGAAATGGCAACCCACTCCAGTGTTCTTGCCTGGAGAATCCCAGGGACGGGGGAGCCTGGTGGGCTGCCATCTATGGGGTCGCACAGAGTCGGACACGACTGAAGTGACTTAGCAGCAGCAGCAGCAGCAGTCCTTTAGACTCCATTAGTTCTCTTGCCTGCTGAGGGGTTCTAAGCAGCTCAGTGGGGTGGAACCCGGACTCACTCAGGAGCCAGAATGTCCCTGCAGTGGCTCACCTCTACAATCTCATCCTTGGCCTGCTGCAGCTTGTCCGGCTTGTTGGCCCACAGCAGCCGAGCCTCAGCCTCCCGCTTCTTCTGCAGGGTGGTCTGAGCATCCTGCCAGCGCTGCCACGTCTTCATGCGCTGGTCAAAGGCGGCCTGTAGGGGTGAAGGTTGGGGAAAAGCACAACCAGCCCTTCAGGCGCTCTGCTGGCTCTGCCTTGGGGGGAGGGGGCTCTCCCAGCGGCTGTGCTGGGGAAGGGCCGAGCAAGGGCAGGTTCCACAATCTTGTGTTAATGCCCAGCTGGAAGTTTAACGTCCAAAAGCACAAGCCTGGGTAAGACCTCTCTCCAAGGCTCCAGTAGACCTGCGTCATGCTGCTCCCAAGGCTGGATGGCCCAGGGCAAGCAGGTGGTCTGATGCCCATACCCAATCTATCGCTTTCAAACGGACTCCCTGAGATCAGTCAGTTCATGAGTCTACACACTTTCCTTAAATGCCTGCCCTGTGCCAAGGGCTAAGAATATAGTAGGAAATGAAACACATAGGCCTGCTTTCATGGAGCTTGAAATCTAACAGGAAAGCCTGACATTGTATTACTAACTGCCAATAAGTAATCCTAAGAATGCAGAGTACAGAAAAAACAAGCAGAGTACTGCAAAAAAACACTTGGGGACCTAGTTGAGCCTGGGAGACACGTCAGAGAAGACCAACCTAAGGAAGCAAACTCTATACTGACACCCAAACAATATACAGGGTGAGCTTGACAGATCTCCCCACCACCTTCAGCTTAACAGATCTTTATACTAAGTAAACATCATCTCATCCATACATTCAACTGCTCGCGGCTATCAGGGCCTTCAAGAAGCTCTCCGAAGTCCATCTGCTGGTCTTCCCTGTTTTCAGTTCCTTGATCACAATCAGCATGTCCAGAGGATGCCTGTTGGGCTAACCAAATCATCCCGCACCCCCACTGGCTCTGTAGGCTTCAAGAGGCTGGGATGAAAGGCCTCTGCCTGGGGCAGCCTCCCAGCACCGCTCCTTCTGCTCCCCTCCCCTGTGAGAGTTCCCTGGATGTTTTCCAGGCCTCCTTAGTTCAGGCCTTTGCCAAGACTTGAACCTCAGGGAGTGAAAGGACACCAAATTTATCTTCCCCTGCATAGTCACTGCTGCTTATCTGCCATTTCTAAACAGCTGAATAAAGGATCAGGTAAGGTGTGACCTCAAATCCAACCTAAAACCCTAGGCTAACTGTGGTACAGCTGCAGGTTTCAGCAGAGAAGTAACATCTGTTCATCTCTCCAGTCCCACTGCCAGCACATGACCACAAGAAGGGCAGGTGGGGTCTCTGAGAAAAGACCAGCTTGCAGTTCTGGGCACTAAGGCGAGCTGCCTCAATGAGGCCTCCCTCACCCCTCTCCATACAGGGTTCCTGGCCTGAGGGTCATACCCAAATGCTGAGCTCTCCAGAAGCCCCAGACAACACTGCTCTCTGAAAGCATCCCCAGAGAGAACCCTTCCCTGGGGTGGCTTTCTAGTCTAAGTAGTCTGACCTGTCCCAAGCATGCCAGAACAGGTTATTTTTCCAGCCTCTTATCACTCTGGAGTTAGCAGCAAACCAAACAGCAAACGGAGAGGACAGTGAGCAATCTTACAGACTATATTAAGCAACTCTATCACGGAGAAAATGAGTGCTGGGGGCAGCGTGGCTCCTGACAATGCAGGAGCTCTCAGGCTGGGGAGAGCTCGGGGATGGGGGGAGAGATAGAGTGTTTGTGTGGCTCTGTTCCAACTCAGAGGCTCAGATGTTCTGGTCCCAACCCGGATCAGGCAGATTCAGGCCCTATTAGGGCAGGTGCCAGGTTCCCTCTTGGCTCCTTCCTCTGTCTCAGAGAGGCCATGCAAGAGCTAATCTCACTGCCCAGTGAAGCTTCCTCAGCCATTCTGAAAGATCAGGGAACCAGAGTGCCTTGGTCACCAGAAGAGAAGGTGAGGTGCTTGACCTGAGGGGCAGGCTGCAGTCTTGTCACCAGTGTGGTCAGCACAGCACAGCTCTGGTGACAAGCTCCCTCAGCCCCCTGGCCACACTCCTCCATGCAGCAACACACTAGTTGTGTGTAGTTACCTGGTAGCCCACACTGGAGGGAAAAGTGGAAGCCAGCAAGAGCTCTTACTGGGGCCAAGCTGCCGCATACTGTTAAGAAGGCAAAGACCAGAGGTCTGAGGAAGTCACAGCTCCAAGGGGCCCAGACCTAGGCCTGGAACAGCCTTGCTTGAAGAAAGGAATATGGGATGCTGTCCAGCTTCAACAATAAGGAAGGGCCTACTTGGAAATTCAAGAGTGGTCTTTTCTTCAAGCTGATTTAAAATACTGGCTGTGGGCCTCAAAATGACTCAGAGACAACTAAGAGTTTAATGGATGTTTCAGTTCACAAGATACTTTTGAGAGTAGAAAAACTATACCTATTTCAAGCTATAATGGATGAAACCATCTTGAGAAGAAGAGCAAAGGAAAAGACAAATTAAATCCAGTGGAGGAAAAAGAGGAGAGGAACGAGATGCTTACGCGGACTATGGCCAGGAGGCGAATATAGTCACTCAGGAGCTCCGCGAGGAGGAAGAAGTCATTGTTGGCCTGTTCCTGGTGGAGCTGCTCGATCTTTTCTTCCACCTCAGCCAGCTGGGAGAGAGCCCGTGACAGTGCTGTGTTGTCCTCAGAGCTCCCAAGCATGGCGAGACTCTTGGCAAACTGGGCTGTGTTTAGCGCTAGCTCTGGAAGGAGGAAGACAGCAGAGCCTCTGATCTCCCGAGGAAGAGGGACAAGTCAGCTGGCACTCTCCGGGTGCCTGAGCTATGCTGGCCCCCGCGTGTCTGGCAACCATGGGCTCTGCAAATCTGGTCACTTACATTAGAGCCAACTGAATTCAGAAAGCGAGGGTGATGCAGCTCGGGCACACGAGCAAAGAGAGTGCCTGCTGCCCTCAGTTTCCCTAGGTTAAGCTTACTTGGATGGAGCAGTGCTGATGCTCCTGGAGAACCAGGGGCCAGTTAATAGAAACAGGCCAATGGCACAGTTCTGATTTTCACATTAGAGCTCACAGTAAGCAGCCTGCCTGCATGAGAGAGAGTGTATGTACACACTGCATAGTCTTACGTGCACCAGAGCAGAACAACTTTCTGTGAAGAGCCAGGTATTTTAACCTTTGCCGACCACATATGGCTCACTCTCCTTGCTCCCTTCCCCCACCCTTCCACCCCATCTCTTCAAAAATGTTAAAAACCACTTACAGCCACAGTAGTAGGTCCATGACCAATATGTCTATGACTAGATATGACCCAGGGGGCTGGGTCATATTTTGCCAACCCTTACATCTAATGGTTTTCTGCCTGTTTAGACTCCTGATTATCAGCATGTTTAAAGCACTCAAACTTGGCAAATTTCACTAGCTCTTAAGCAAATCTCACCAGAGAAAGGTGAAGAAGGGTTAGGAGACATACATGGTTTCCCACATTTACATATTTCTCATTGGACCATGTAGCTAAGGCATGTAGCATCGTTTTGGATATAAGCCACCAACTCAATGCCACCAACCAAAGCCCACAATCCCAGGTCAAGCTGTAACTGGGATGGCTTCTCTGCATTCCTCCCGGGTAAAGAGTACAATGCCTTCAGCAGCAGAGGCATGTTTCCTGTCAGGAGACGCAAGGCATTATCTCTTTGATCAGAACATCAAGGACCAAGTGGGTTGAGAATTTCAACTTGAACGGCTGAGAGGTTTGGGAACAACATGCCCTCCCATCTCTAGCTCACTGGAGACATCAGCTTCCCCCCAGCTCCAAGTGCATGTCAGAAGCTTGTTACCTTTCCTGTGGTTGACTAGAGTTTCTACAACGGCATGCAGTTTCCGTAAGCGCTGCTCCTCACACTCTACCTCCTGGAGCTTCTCCTCAAACCACTGAAACACACAGGCCCAAAGCTTTAAAGGAGGCTACTCATCATACAGGTGTAGAGCTGTCTTTTCCTTAGCAGTTTTTTTCTTCTTTTTTAAGGGACTGAATTATTGTAAAAAGAAAGTCTCTAATCTCAGAAATTTCAAGACTCCTCAAGGCTTCTGACCCATAACCCTGAGGGGGCTGGGGAAGCTGAGAGGCCCAGTGCTACTCACAATGTCAGATTCATTCATCTTGATGGTCATTTTGCTGACCGCATCTGTAGCTTTGTTGAACATCTTGAGGAGACCAGCGCCACTCAATGTCTGGGTACCCACAGCACGTGGCAGCTACAAGACCAAGAAGGCGGGGTGGCAAGTTATCTGCTGCCCCTATTTTAGGTTCAGAAGAATTAGTATCCATCAGATGTCATGCCCCAAACTTGCCGAATAAATTATCTGAACTGTAGGCTATTATTTTCAAGGGCAGTTAGACAAATCCTTAACTAGCAATGTGGAGAGAAAAAAAATCAAAGGACCATATTAAAGAGAATCAGCAAAATTGTCAGCTTTTGATACTGTGTGCAGAAAGACAGGCAGTGTGTGTTATGTGGCCAGGTGACCTCATATTGAGATTATCTGCCTACCCAGGCATGAACTGCTTAAATACCAAATGCTTTTGTTTAAAAGTTAAAAGTTCTTTGTGGATGCATACTCACACACAGCTAGACTTAAAATCTTGAGAGACACTTTGAAGCTGTAATTCCATTCGAATTTTCCTCAGGGAACAAAGGAGCATAATAGATTGAGGCTACTTTTATGGACATCTAGTTTAGTCAAGCATGCCAAATACTTAGAAACAATTTGACTAGTTCAGTCTTCCCACTCCTTTCCTAAGGTATGAAAAGGATGCTGGAGAATCCATAGTATATGTAGTATACCACGCTGAACAATTAAGATTTTAGTGCCCAGGACTCTTGAGAGTTAAGACTCAGGGCCATTTTGCCCCCAGGGGACAGCTGGTCATGTATGGAGATAATTTTGCTTACTAAAACTGGGGACAGGGGACTTCCCTGGTGGTCCAGTGGCTAAGACTCTGTGCTCCCAGTACAGGGGACCCGGATTCGATCCCTGGCCAGGGAACTAGATCTCGCATGCTGCAATTAAGAGTTCACATACCACTACAAACGATTCCACATGCTGAACTAAGAAAAATACTGCCAAAACTAAGACTCTGGACACAACCAGATAAAAAAAAACCTGGGGACAGGAGGTGGGGGAGGGTACTGGCATCTAGTGGTTAGAGGCCAGGAATGCTGCTAAACCAACAATGCACAGGACATCCCCACAACAAAGGATGATCCAGCCCAAAATGTCAACAGTGCCACTGGAGATAAACCCTGCTCTACGGCAGCAGGCGGGTATGAGGGCATGAAAAGGAAAAATGGATTTAGGAATCTCAGAGAACTAGGATTTAGAGCATTAGACAGAATTTTTAATTAAAGAAGTTCATTTTGGTGGGCAACCCATATACTTAGTACCATTTTCTTATTTTGAGTCATATATACAATATGCAAATTAAAGAAAAAATTTTAAATAAAAACAAAATAAAAAAATAACTACAAAACAACAGTTCTACACTGTCACTTATTTCCTTCTACTTTTCTTTCCTATGAGATACACCATTGTTTTATTCCAGTGTTTGATTCTTAATGACTAACGTGTTTATTCAGCTATGTTTATATGCTGTTTCTTGTTTCATTTTATAATTCTTGTTTTATTTTTTATTTTTTTAAATAATTCTTGTTTTAAACTGAAGTACAGTTGATTTATAGTACTGTGTTAGTTCTAGGGGTACAGCAATGTGGTTCAGTTGTATATGTATATAGATATGTATTTTTTTTTTCAGATTCTTTTCCATGATAAGGTTATTACAAGGTACTGAATAGACTTCCTTGTGTTATACAGCAAATCCTTATTGTTTATCTACTTTATATATAGTAGTGTATATCCATTAATCTCATACTCCTGATTTATCCCTCTCCCTCATCATTCTTCAAATGTATGCTCCAATGAATTTCTGTATACCTTCTGTTTATGATGAGCATTAAGTATTTGTTGTATTGATATATTTTACTAACTTCTCAATTATTAGCAACTGGACTGTATCTAATTTTTCAGTCATGAATAGCCTATGCATAGCCTGTTAAAAGACTGTCCACTTGAACCAACACTTTTGCTACATGCTGGCAGTTCTGAGGTCTGTGGTTAAACGGCTTTGAACTAAAATTCCATAGCTCCTGGCACAAAATAAGCATTCAATCGAAGCCAAGTAGTAACCTATGAAGGACATGCCAAGACCTGACAAACAGATCACTGTGTTGATCCAGTAAGACAAAACTGGGTTGCAATTTGACCTCTACAACCAGTTACTTTTGACTGCAGGCAGAGCTGCTTTTATTTCAGAGGCTGAAAGACACTTGTCACTTTTGGGCACCTATAAACTATGATACAGTCAGACTAGGCTATATGCGTGTGCTCAAATATTTGTTGAAGGAACTAGTTTCATTTCACAGGGGTAGATATGAATTGTGAAATTCAGTTTGTACAATACTAACCTCTTCTTTTTCCAAGAACTCTCTGACATCAGGGTCCTGTAACATGGTAGGATGATTCACAATCCTCTGAAGGTACCTACAGGGTAAGCAGTTATCTGGTTAGTTGGCTTGGCCTTACAAAGTTTGGGGCATTATAAAATGCTGGCAGGGGTACGATGTCTTTCATTACTTTAAAATATCCTCAGGGCACTTATATGACTCTGCTTATAAGCACATGTAAGTTCATACTCTTCACATTTCCAAAAAGGAACGAAAAGTAACTGCTTGGAAAGAGACTGCAGAACCACTCCTGACTGATTGTTGAAAAGGAGAATATGATTGTCTGCTCACTCAGGAGAGGAGAAGAGGATGCTCTGCTCCTAATGTGGGAAGGAAAGAGACTTAGGAAAGGCTACAGACAACACGGAGGTGGGAATCTTCAACCCATTCAAGTTTCACCACTACTAACTCTAGCCAACGTCTCATGGTTATTAAGTCTCAGTTTTAGCGCCTCATTTGTTCTCGTGGCACTCAGGAAAATAGTTTTATTGTACTTACCTTTCTAGAGCAGCCCTCCGTTTTTCAAGAAATTCTGCAGAAGAAGAATCTTCCTTTCCAACTTTTACTTTTGTCATTCCTGGAACACAATTTTAAAAGAAAAAAACAAGAAAACTATAAATCATCATGAAAAGCTTTAGGCTGCAGAAAAGCGCCAGGAGGAAGGCAATGAGGGAGCTCTACAAAATACAACCAAAGGCCACTTCTATGTCATGCATAAGCATGAACAAAAGGTTCTTTATACAAGAGTCAGTTTTCATACTAGTCTTAAAGTGTTGAAGGTTCTCAACCCTGGGACTTCCAGAGCACATGTTTTCTAAAAGGGGGCCATGGGACTCTGGGAAAGATTAGCAGATATCAATTGATGGTAATGGGAAGATTCCTTGCCTGACCTCCTTCCCCTCATTCAATGAGTACATTTCAATTTGGAGGGAATCGCAACCACTGAAGTCTCCAGGATACCAACACACACACACACACACACACACACACACACACACACACACACACTCTGTGGAAACTAAAACCTAGGCCTCCTACTGCACCCAAGGAAAGAGACCATGTCAAAACATGCTGTATCTCTAACCCTCATGTGATTTATAGGAAAACGTTGGAAATGCTTCCTTTCTAACTGTTGGATTCTACACTATCATTAGAAGTAATCTCACATACTAAATAGAAAGTATATTGCAGAAAGAATGCAAAGGAAAAAAATCTAAGCAGAATTAATAGGCTTACCTATTAGGCTCTTCTCAGGTGGAGGAGGGACAATAAAGCCATTCTGGGAGTGCTTCTCTGAAAGCTTCTCATAAAGACCCAAGAAGTCACTAAATCTTCTTTTCACTGCAAAGTGTTTACTTCTGAACATTGGTAAGCTTGTCTTGGGGACAGAAAAAACACAAGATTTCATTTCCAATAGGGGATGAGTATCTTGAAAGTCATCTGGCTGACATCAAGGGAATCTTTCCCCAGATCCCTGGTCTTCTAGACACTTCATAAATAACTTTCTCCAAGGCTGAAATTCTCAGCCCTTTTTCTATTTTGGAGTTATAATCCTCTCTGGCTGTCTAGAAATCTATGGAGCCCTTCTCAGAATAATGATTTTAAATGCACAAATTAACATACATGGGATTACGAAGGCAACTAATTAAATTCAAATTCAGTTTTATTTGCAGGTTAAGAACCTTTGCTTTAAGGAGAGAGATGCTGCAATCTAGTTTAAAGCTAGAAATCTATGGTCATCTCCAATCCTTTCATCCTGCCCTGACTTATTAAGGGTATTGCTGCCAGAATTAAAGCAGCCAAACTGGAGAAAATACACAGTAAACACTGCCCCTAAGGGGAGGATCAGACAAAAGGTCTACACTGTAGATACTTGAGCCTCCAAGCTATCACAGGGTCTAGAACACAGGGGCAGGCCAACAAGCAGGAGAAAGGTAATATAAAGGAAACGTCCAGTAAAAAGAGACAAGGCCTACATTTTATTGAGAGATCATTTAATACTCACCAGACAGGCAAAATTTAAGGAGGTGGGGCCTTGCCAATTGTTGGCAAGGAAGTATGTCAATGGGAACTTTTACATATTGCTGATGGAAGTATAAATTGGTACAAGGACTTAAAAACATAGTTTGTATTTCTTTTCTTCAAAATTTGCACTACCTGTGACCCAGGGGAACTGCTTCTGATAATATACCCCAAAGAAACTCTTCTATGTGTACGCCAGGAAACACGTGCAAAAATGTTCACAGCTCATAATTACAAAAACTGGAAACATGCCAAATATTCACAACAGGAAAATGGATAAATGTATTATGCTATAATCACACAATGGACTAATTAACTACAGCTACGCACGTCATGGATGGATCTGAGGAACAATGGTAGTAAAGAAAGCACTATTTTTAGCATGATACCATTTTTATGAAACTCAAAAAAAAAAAAAAAAAAAACAGTGTATTGTTTAGAGATACATATGTGAAGACTTTTTATAAAGGAAATGAGAGACAATTCAGGAGAGTGGTGGCCTCTAAGGTGTGAGGCAGAGGAAAGGAAAGGGAGAAACACGCAGGTGGATTCAATGGTACTCATCTTAAGACTGGTGGTAGGTTCGGGGCTTCATTTTTTATGCTTCATAACCTGCATACAACGTGTAAGTTTTGTATGCATTAATATTATATAAAAAAGGAAGACCAGACCTGAGGGGCAAAAGGTTAGGGAGAGCGTTAAAAGAAGCTCCACATAGGAAACCTCAGAAGAACTGATGATTTTTAAACAGGTGATACAGTTTGGGGTGATCCGCCAAACTAGCTCTAAGCCACATAGCTCTTAAGAGGGATGGCACTGTATCAGATACACCACATGTCTCGATAAAACTTACAAAGTTTCACATTGAAGTGTTAGCTCTCTGGAAGAAAAGTGGAAAGGCTCAGATGAGATTACCAAGGGGATGCAGACTTGTTCCATCTTGAGTAAACTTGAAGGAAGATGTTGACAAAGAAACTAAAGAAATACCCAGAAATAATCTGAATGATGACCTTCTTGGTATGTGCGCCCAAATCTATTAAGGTGGTCATCAGCAGGGTCACTTGGACTCACCTGTGTTGTAACTTTGTAGGCCACATAGGCATTCATACCGTCCCCTGTGGGAGAACAGAAAGCAGGAGAGGATTATTCTGTGAACTAAAGCAGGACCAATCTTGCTAACATTTAACCAGGAATCATAAGGTAGCCACAGGAACCGTGTAGAAGAACTCTTGTTTCAACTCCAAGCTTTAGATCCTATACTATAATCCAGTTCCTACTTTGCCTCGAGGCCTCTATGGCACATATCATGGTCCCATGGATGCTGGCTGAGTCCCCCTTTGAGTTAGACAAGAGAGTCAGTTCCCTGTTTCAAAGCCAGGCTCTATTTATACCTTCCACAAAGCAGCACTGGACACTGACAATCCACTGGTTGTTACCATGCCAATATTTGGGCTTGTTACACACATCTGTCTAAATCCAAACAATTCTCTTGCTGTATAAAGCAGGAGGAGGAGAAGGAAGCAAATGATGTAAAAGGAAACAAGTAGTTCTACCCTAAGCTAGTTCTGGGCTCCCTTTGCTCTTTCAGAAATACTGTCCCAGCCCCTCCACCCGAGCTGGGGGACACTGACCCCTCTCATCTAGCATGTTCTCCCAGAGCAAAGGGCCTGGCAGGAAGACACTTGGGCTGCCTGATGTCACACAAATCTCTCTTCCCTGAAGGAATCATTTTTCTGAAAAAGCCTTTGACTGTTACATAATTTGGGATTCAAGCAATTGTTTTTCTCTGTGGTACTGTCCTAACCTCTACCACTTAGGAACATAAAGGCACCATTAACTCCGTGAGTAGTGAAAAGACACACATTGGACTTGAGACAGATGCAGGTCCAGTGCCGGGCTCCAGAGCGTTGGGTTGGTTTCATTCCCTTCCTCTCCGCCCTGACTCTTCCCCACACCAACCAGGAACATGCAGGTCAACAATGACTAACTGCCAAAGCCTCTGAAATGGCCCTGGGATGAGGGCAAGTTCTACCCTTCCAGGGTCACATATTACAATTTGGTCTGACTGAGATGGCTAGGAATAACTGCTTTTATAAATTACACAGAGAAGTTGGAGACTGTACAGGAAGAGAGGGCTTATGTTCTTTACCCAGTCAAGCCCTGCCAAAAGAGCAACATATAAAACAAAATATAAGTTTTAGAAATTACTTTATATTGATTACTACTGTTAGTTCTCTTCTAAACCATTTAAACTGTATTGCCTAATACTACTAAGGATGTTTATCACCGATAAAAGGAAAAAAAAAATCTAAATTTACTTTATAGAAAACGTATTCAGACTTTTATTCACAGTTTGATAGTTATGGTCAAATGTCCAAAAGGTCATTTCCATAATTTAGTGCCTGCAATTAGGGAAGACTAAGTGCAAATGTACGTAAGACACAATAGCAAAGTGAGGTCTTCAGACGCTCTGCCTGCTTACCAGCTGTCTTTATTGAGGCAGTGTTTGAGCAGACAGACATACTTGCCTGTCCAGACCTCATGAGATATGGAAATGTTCCAGAAATGCAGCAGTTTTAAATTTACGTTAATTTCCTAAGTAATTTCAGGAAGCTGAAAATAATACATGCAAATTGCCAAGTCTCTAAAAAGCAATATCCTGGCAGAAGTGAGATTCTAATTTACTTAAATGTTTGTGGGAATGAGAAGCGCATGTTGAATAAACAGCCCACATAAACAGAAGGTGTTGTTATAAAGATCGATGTGAATCTTGAAATATGAATCTGAAAATGCTTTAAGTAGCTGGTTTCTCGACAGTGATGTGACTAAGAATCTACATGATGATGCAAGGGGATGAAGGTTTATCACCAAAAGTGATTTCTGTTTAAATAAATCTGATCCATGGGACATTTAAATTATTGTTATGGGTTGAACTCTGTCCCCCTAAATAAATTATATTGACGTCCTAACCCCTGGTACATCAGAGTGTGACCTTATTTGAAAATAGGGTCTTTATAGAAGTAACTCGGAGAAGGCAATGGCACCCCACTCCAGTACTTTTGCCTGGAAAATCCCATGGATGGAGGAGCCTGGTGGGCTGCAGTCCATGAGGTCGCTAGGAGTCGGACACGACTTCACTTTCACTTTTCACTTTCATGCATTGGAGAAGGAAATGGCAACCCACTCCAGTGTTCTTGCCTAGAGAATCCCAGGGACAGGGGAGCCTGGTGGGCCGCCGTCTACGGGGTCGCACAGAGTCGGACACGACTGAAGCGACTTAGCAGCAGCAGCAGCAGCATAAAAGTAACTAAGGGAGAAAGACGTCAGTATGGTGGGCCTTAATTCAGTATGACTGGTGCCACCTAAAAAAGGGAAATTCTGACACAGAGACAGACACACAGAAAGCAAAGATGATGTGAAGACACCCTGGGAGGATGTCATGTGACAGTGAAGGCAGAGCTGGAGTGATGTAGCTACGGCCAAGGAATGCCTGAGGCTCCAGAAGCTAGGGGAGAGGCATTGAACAGTCCTTTCCTGGTGCCTTCAGAGGGAGCATGGCCTCAAGAACATCATGATTTCAGACTTTCTGGCCCCCAAAACTCTGAGAGAATACATTTCTGTTGTTTTAAGCTATACTGTTTGTGATACTTGATTACAGAAGTCCTAGGAAACTAACATATTCCTTCCCTCTCCTGGTACAAACATCATGACTTATAAAATGTTATAAATCATAAGTAAACAGTGTTTACTTATGATTTATTTTCTTCTACCAAGGATGTAAAGCAGCTAATAACTAGCCTAAAATCAATGTACTTATAAAATATTCATAAATATTAGAGAGGTAAGAGAGAATTCTAAACATGTAATTCAAAGTTTTGGTCCAGGTTCTACCAAAGGCCATATGTTGTGACCTGACGGGAAAGCTACATTTCACTTATTGGTTCTCAGTTTCCTCTACTGCTGGACCAGGGAACCGTATAGGATGCTCAGGAACATCCTACCAGTGCACCAGTCTAGGAAAAGTAAAACTCCACAGTTAACAACAAACCATTTTGGCACAAAGTCTAATCAGATTTTTATAGACTCTTATTCCTAGTTCAGAACAGACAAAGGGTTGGAAATCACCTTTTTCCTTTTAACCATCACCCCTACTTAATAGGAGGAAAAAGCTCTGTGCAGCCTCTTCTCATAGAGACCACACCTAGAACAAGGAAAGTTGAAGGCCTGTTGCTCTCTGCTCACTAAGGTCTCACAAACTTGTGACACAGGAAGGCTATCCTAAAAATCCATGTTCTAACCAAAGTTATGAAAATCTAATTTTCATTTGACCAAAATTCAACCTGCATTTTTTAATCTTTACCTATGACAGAGAGTGGAAGACTTCCTCACCTTATTAGAATATCAAGAGTACATAATAAATGATATGTAACAAGAAATCCAAATGTCTTAAGGGAAAAATAAATCCAGCATCTCCAAATTTTAAAATGTGTTTTTAGGGTGCTTACATGGAGTTTATCTCAAGAGGGAATAAAATGGTCTCCACAATTCGGGGAGAAGGCAAAGTGGGGTTTTTAAAAAGGGATTCAATAGTATTTAATTTTCTGATTTTTCTTCTTAAAGCCCAGAAAAACCTAAATAAACAGCTTAAATGCTGTTTCTGGCCTTGGAAGCATAGCAAAGAGCATCGTTTCATAGGAAAGATGATGATGAAGTACTTCACACAGCTGGTTCAGCTCTGGAGGTAACCATTTAGAAACCAGCTAACTGTGCTTTTCACAGCCACATCTGAACATCACAGGAGTCCCAAGTACACTCACCTATCTTCTCAGGATCAGTTATACCGACTGTCAAATCAAATTGGTCTTCCTGTTCTTCTTCCTCTAGCTTTTAAAGAGAAAACAAACAATGAGAGTAAGATACCCCCAAAAAAGGCTATTCATTTTACTCTGTATTAATATTACATCAAGATAATATCAGGATATATCCTTCTACACATCAGTCTTCAGCTGTGTCCATTCCTAACAATCTCAATGAAGCAACTTCCACAATTCTAAGTTGGTGCTCGCTCAAAGGTCTTCATTACATCTATTCTCTTAAAACGTTATTTTGATCATAATGAGTAATTACTAGGTTTTGGAAGACTTGCCTCTTTCAGGCTAAAGAGGGAATGGGGAGAGACTATACTCTTGAATATAGGAGCTTTGGACACTAAATATCACTAGTGATCATTGAAAGCCTCTGTGCTATCCTCTGGATAACAGACACTCTACCCAGGAAAGAATCCTTTACTGGATTCTGGCTGTTCATTAACCACAAAGGTCTTCTTCAAGAGTTATAAATAAACTCAAGCAACTGAACTTCAGACTGGCAGCACAGTCCTAAACATCCAAAGAAGACCAATAGCACAAATTCTCACCTCCTCATAGCTTGGCTGGGGCTTAGAAGAATTTGTGGCCTCCTGTGGAGGAAGAGAAATGAGTGTTTTGGCTGGCACCTTCTTCTGATTATTTTGTGTGCTGTCCAGGGATAGCTCCACTGTGGCATCTAAAAATAGTTGATATTTTATAATGAAGGAAGAGTCAGAAAAACTGTAAGCTAGAATAAATGGACCTAAGATAAACACAGTAACACGGGAAAAGCACTATTTGCCACATCTAAGGATGATACTGTTGTTTTACCACAGTTTATGAATTGCTCACAATTACAGTTTTAGATCATCTTGCAAAGATTAAGTTATGTTTAATATACACTGTCCAAGAGGACTAAAAAGACATTGTAATATCTAAAAATTTCTTTTGATCAAAATAGTTAAAAAACAAAACAAAAAAAAACACATGCTTAAGAAGTGCCTTTGTCTATCTGGGAAAACAGAACAACTCATTCCCTAAGTGTTCTAGAAGGGATTTTTAAAAGAGCACTATGTACCATTTTTAGGCATTAAAATTACTTACACCAGTGATAAGAATGCACTCTCAACTTGAAGCAATGGAGCTAGAAGTTCAAAACCTAAACGGCTCAGATTTTTTTTCTTTTTAATAAAGAAAACTATAAGTATCCATTTGGGTTTGGCCTGGTCAGTACGTATCCAATTCTAGCCTTAGGGAATTTAAAGAAAGCAGTTTCTTTGAGAGGGCTCTATAAGGCATAACCAAGTCCTAGATCAATGTCATAATCATTAAAAGTTAATCAGGTCTATAAACAAGGTTGCCAAACTGTTGGAATTATATTAGGATTTTTTCACTTATCAGGAAAAAGACAAACATACATACAAAAATTCATGCAAAATGAACATGTTAAGATGATAGGATCTTTGAAGTAAGAAACCAGCTAAAGTATGTTTAAGATAGTCACATCATGCAGGCACCTCACAAATACTTAAGTTATGAATCCAATAAATGTGACTGAAAAATGGAACAGGAAATTTAAACATTTAAAACCTTAAGCTTATTAGAGTATGCTACTGAAAGACTTTTGAAGAGCTGTGCATTAAAAAAATGTTTTTATTTACTTATTTTTGACTGCACTGGGTCATTGCTGCTCCACATGGGCTTTCTCTGTTGCAGAGAGTGAGGGGCCACTCCCTAGTTGCGGTGCCTGGGCTTCTCATTGCAGTGGCTTTTCTTGCTGCAGAGCAAGGGCTCCAGGAGCACAGGCTCAGTAGTTGCAGTGCATGGACTTAGTTGCCCTGAGGCATGTGGGATCTTCCCATCCAACAGGTGTCCCCTGCATTGCAAGGCGGATTCTTAACCACTGGACCACCAGGGAAGCCTGAGGTGCGAATTTTTAATTGAAAATCATGTGACAACACCTATCAACAATGGTTTTCTCTCTCTTTTTTTTTTGGCTGTGCAACTTCTGAGATCCTAGTTCTCTGTCCAAGAATACCACCTGGGTCCTTGTAGTGAAGGCAGAGTCCTAACCACTGGTGCGCCCTTTTCTCTGGACTCTGCTGCTGCTACTGCTGCTAAGTCGCTTCAGTCGTGTCCGACTCTGTGCAATCCCGTAGACGGCAGCCCACCAGGCTCCCCCGTCCCTGGGATTCTCCAGGCAATCCCTGGGATTCTCCAGGCAAGAGTGGAGTGGGTTGCCATTTCCTTCTCCAACGCATAAAAGTGAAAAGTGAAAGGGAAGTTGCTCAGTCGTGCCCGACTCTTAGCGACCCCATGGACTGCAGCCCACCAGGCTCCTCCATCCATGGGATTTTCCAGACAAGAGTACTGGAGTGGGGTGCCATTGCCTTCTCTAGGTAGGAGTAATAGAAAAGCCATTGGATTCCACCATAGAGATTCTGATCACCACTAATCAAGTGGAAAATAACAAGAGTATTTTATTTAAATTTCCACATCTGAGAAACTACTTGAATCCTAAACTAAATGTATCACTGCAAGCATTCCTTTCCATAGATATCTTATGTTCCTTTCTTAGTAGTGAAGGCAGGCACTGGCCACTTACGAAAACAGCTGGGAATGAAGTAAATCAGAACCCTCATTAGAAATAAATATGTCTCTAATAAAGATCTTCTACATGGTTGTGTATATAAAACCCAACCATGGGAGTAAGTCAGTCAACACTAAGATTTCAGGTCTCCTTAAAGGGCAAATCATATAAATGTTAAGTTCCCAAAGATAAAAAAACCTCCTGTGCAATGTGCCATAACTAGGTTATTATTTCCATTTCTTCTCCAGAAATTTTATCTAAAATATAAACATTAGCAGAATAAATAGCAGGCACTTAAGTTTCAGAGAGGAAAGCAATGCAAAATCTTTGAAATCTTTATATTTTTTCTTCTAAACTCTTCTCATGTCTTAATTTTCCAATGACTTCAAATGTGAGAGTCCTCCCAAGACCTTATCGTACTCCGCCCTCTCATCTCTTCCTTTCCTTTGTCATTCTCTCCTTTGAGGGTCTCATTTACATGGCAGCTTTAATCACCACCTCTAGGAAACTGATTTCCATATGTCCAGTTCTTACTCCTTTGCCCAGGGAGACTACTATAGTTCAAATCACCTCCTGAGCATTTCCCTTTGCATTTAAAACTTTAAAAATCTAAAACCCAAACTCACACTCCCCACTCTCCAACTCAAAGATACTTTCTTCTGCAGAATGTAGTTCTCAAAATGGTACCATCTTCTTCCCAATCCTTGGGCTTGAAATTTTTGACTTTGTCTTTAATCTTCATTTTTGTTCACTCGTTACATCTTATCACCAATACCAGATTTTGTTGATTTCACTTCTTGAAAAGTTTTCATTTTTCCTTTTCTATTTCTATTACCTTTATCATTTCATCCTTGAACTAATTTGTAAGATGCCTTCTGACATCTCCAGGCTTCCCTTGCGGCTCAGCTGGTAAAGAATCCCCCTGCAATGTGGGAGACCTGGGTTCGATCCCTGGGTTGGGAAGATCCCCTGGAAAACAGAAAGGCTACCCACTCCAGTATTCTGGCCTGGAGAATTCCATGGACTGTATAGTCCATGGGGTCGCAAAAAGTTGGACAAGGAGCCACTTTCACTTTCTGACATCTCCAGTCTTTGTCCATCACAATCCGTTTTATGTAAAAAGTCTACCAGGTCAGTCCTTCACCACTCGCCCATTTCACTTTCCTTACTCAAAACTCAATTAAACCAATGACTCTGAACTGACACTAGGGTGAAAATTCAAATTCTAACTATTATTGTTGTCTAAAATCCTCCTGAACATTTCCAGACTTATCTTCCACGGTATCTCTAAGAAGCCCCTGCTTTTGGCCCACTGAGTTTACTGTCCCTTAAACACACCATATTATCGATTCTCCCTGCCCAAACATCTGCACGCTCTCTTTTTTTGACATAAACCCTGCTTCTTTCAAAAAGTCTTACAAGATCATTGTAGACCAGAGCTTATTACTGAGGGCACTACTGACATTTTGGGCTGGATAATTCTTTTGCTGAACAGCTGTCTGTGTACTGTAGGGTGTTTAGAAGCATCCACAGCCTCTACCAGCAGGAACCAGCAGCACTCCCAGGTGTGACAAACAAAAACATCTCCAATTATTGCCAAATGTCTTTGAATGTCTTTGAGTGGGGTGGGTTGGTGGGGGATGACCGTACCTTGTTGAGAACAGGGCAGTCCCTCTCAACAAAAGTTATTGGGCCCAAAATGCTAAGAGTACCAAGACTGAGAAACTCAGTCCTAGTGTTTTTCAAACTGCAGCTTGTCGTTCACTGGGGAATTGTGATAGCTATTTAGTGGGTTGCAAACAGCATTTTAAAAAAAGAGAAACAATAGAAAATTTCAGATTATGTGGAAAATAGTAAGGGCAAGTCATGCATGAAAACTTCGGATTTCATTTTATATAAGTATATAAATATTTTGAATTATGACAGAAAGTGTATTTCTTACTATGAATCTTTGTCATAAAATCTGAAACCACTGCATTCGTCTCCTCTCAGACCCCTCTAAGTTCGCATCACTCAATTAAGTAACTGTTTATTTATGTTTTACTCACTAAACCTGTAAGTATCTTGATGACAGGTACTGCCTTTGGAATCCTCCACAATAGCATCTTACAAAGAGTCTTCCTCATATAGACACAACTTTTTTACTTTAATTCAGCAAGTTAGAAGATTCCCAGCTAAGTTTTGAGTCTATACTTGCCTGCAAAGAGATCCTGTGGCTCTTGATCTTGTTCCTCATGAATCCCATTTTCTTTGGAGCCACTGTTGATGGGAAGAAGGGAAGCAATTCTCTTTGGAGACTGGGGCTTACTCTGAAAACAAAGAAATACTTTGAATAAAACAGTACCATTAAAAACAAACCTAGAGGACCTCCCTGGTGGTCCACTGGTTGAGACTTCGTGCTTCTACTGCAGGGGACATGGGTTCGACCCCTGACTAGTGAACTAAAATCCTGCAAGCTCTTCACCATGGGCAAAAAACCCCCAAAAATCCCCCAAACAAACAAACCTAGAAAGTGACTTTTGATGTATCCCTCAGTGGTTCCGCCAGGTTTTTAGGGGAAGACAGGATCACTAGTCAGCTAGTTCAATAAGCAACAGATGGTTACTAGTAATGTAACTGGCCTGAGTGATCACAGCTAAAATAAACTCATACATTTTAGTATTAATTTCTAACACTATAACCCTGCTGAACTGCCTTACCCCAAGGCACATGATGCCAATGTGGGTATGTGTATACATAGATTATTTTCAGAAGAACCTTAGTTGATGACCTTTACTCTTTCAAATGCTGATGGGGCACATTCTAGTGTCCAGCATATCACACTAAGGTCCAGAATTCAAGCTCTGATCCTGACTTACTTTGTGGCCTTAGCTAAACCATTCATTGATGCTCAATTGTATGGACATTACCAACCCTCCTCACAGGCAAAAGAAGGTGTAACATTTTACGTCTAATGTTATTTGTAAATATAACTCATCTTTTCACCCTTAACTTACAGAGAAACAATTTTCAACCAGACTCGTGTTAGGCTAGCAGAGGAAAAACCAGCCATGCTTAGCCAATGGGCATATGGTGAAAATACAGTCAGTCCATGGCTTTTATCAAAAGTTCAGTGAGCAGCTACAAACAAGGGTGGGGTGAGGCCCCAGACTGGTACCAGAGTGAACAAAGCTGGATTGTGTAGAAAATGAACAAAAAGCTGGGAATCTGGCTTCAAAAGCCATGGTGTCATACTAGAAAGTTTTGAAGTCAGACCCCAAAGCCAAATCAGTTAAAAGACCTGACTCAAGGGATCTTTTATGAAATACTTCCTTAACAAATCTGAGGGTGTTTGTTCCTTGGAAACAGGCCCTTTCTGACCAGATGAAGTGAAATGACAGACTTACTGGGTGCTCTGAATTTGCCATGCCAACAGCTCTATCCCAGTATCAGTGCCACCCTCAGGGGAATAAACTGTAACCAATACATAGACTGATACTAGCAAACAAGGTTTCTACTGAAATTGTTTACGGTAATAAAATTTAATGAGCTTTTAGTTGTATATGCTTAAATGTTACCAATGTTGTTAGAGACACTGATTCTGTCTTCTAGCTGCTTCCACAATCTTAAAAAGACAACCAAAAAAATCACTGCAGAGAGACAGACAACAACCAAAACCAAACCCCACACTTCCTTTCTGCCTCTTATGTTGCCAACCGCTTTCTTACATACACATTTCCGTCCGATACACGCTCTGGTAAAGGGAATCTCATGAAAACCCATCTGACTTCTCTTAATTCAGTTCCCACTAATACCAGTTGCCTTGAGATGGAGATCTAGAAGAGATGAAACCTCAAGATACATTAAGAATATATGTACGTCAATATAATTTACTAGTAGCTCACCAGAGAGACTAAAGCAAGAGGAAAAGCACTGGTTAGACTTTACCCCTTTTAAACAACACCTAGAAGAACCCATTCTTGTGACATGGAGACGAATAAAATCAGCTTTACATTTCTGATTTACCATCTAAACTTGGAAGTTTAAAGATTAAGAACATTTTCTGGAGCAATGGTAGAACAGCTGTCTGGGAGAAAATATTTGCAAATGATTAGACCAACAAGAGCATAATTTCTAAAATATATAAATAGCTCATACAACTCAATAACAACAACAAAAAACAAGCAACCCAGGACTTCCCTGGTGGTCCAGTGGTTAAGAGTCCGCCTTCCAGGGCAGGGGATGTGGGTTCGATCCCTGGCTGGGGAACCAAGATCCCACATGCAGCAGGGCAACTGAGTCAGCCTGCCACAACTAGAGAGAAACTCGATCACTGCAGCTAAGACTTGATGTAGCCAAAAATAAAAAAAAAAAAAAATTTTTTTTAAAAGAAACTCAAAGAATGGGTAGAAGATCTAAAAAGACATGCAGATTGCCAACAAGCACACGAAAAGGTGCTCAACATCACTAATTGTTAGAAAAATGTGAATCAAAACTATGAGATATTGCCTCACACTGGTCACAATGGCCATTATGAAAAAGTCTACAAAGAACAAATCTGGAGTGGGTGTAGAGAAAACAGAACCCTCCTACATTGTTGGTGGGAATGTAAATCGATGCAGCAACTATGGAGAACAGTAAACAGATTGCTAGAAAAACTAAAAATAGATTTGCCATACAGTCCAGCAATCCCACTCCTGGGCATAAACCCAAAGAAAACTCTAATTTGAAAATATACCCTCCCCCCAATGTTCACAGCAGCACTATATACAATAGCCAAGACATGGAAGAAACCTAAATGTCCATCAACAAGTAAATGGGTAGACAAGATGTGGTAAATATATACAATGAATACTTGACCATATTGGATGGACTTACAGATCTTCATACTAAGTGAGGTAAGACAGATAAAGACAAACATAATATCACTTATATGTGGAATCTAAAAATATGATACATTTGAACTTATTTACAAAACAGAAACAGATTCACAGACTCATTTTGTGGGGCAAAGGCACACTGATTACAGAGTGGCAAAATCAATACTAAAAATAAGGCTTGCTTTATAATCCATATTTTAAAAATCTCTTAATAGTCAATAAGTCACAAAACTCTGTTTGAAGGGGGTTAAATTTCTAGGCAAGAGATAAGACTATTTTCTGTGATGAATATAGTTTGCTTATGATGTAGTTAATAAAGCCAAAGAATGGACCTGCCTACTTCCCCTGCCCACTCCCCTTTTTCTTAATAAAGGAAGCCTTCTTTCTTTTAGTGACAGAATCTTAGTTTAGAATATTCAATGGTTGCTGACTCTCTTTGGCTGTTAACTCCGACAGGTGGTTCTATTGATAAGTCTATTTAAAAAAGTTCAAGTGCTTCTGTTTATAATTACAAGACAGCCTAATCCTAATTCTCAGAGAGGCCCGAGAAACATCTGCCAGCAAGATAGCACTTCTGTTAAGAGCAAACAGGTATTCCTTGCCAATTACCAGCTTCAAACCATGAGGCTCAGGCTACTAATACAATTTGTTAGTTCAGGGAAGGACAGATGTGGGCTTCCTGTCCCTCAGAGCTGACACAGTCATTCAGTCCTGCCAAGTACTGCTGTGATTCCAGGTCTCTTCTGTACAGGTTAACTAGTTGTAATTCTTTCTCATGTTGCTCAACTGCTCTTTGCTCCAGGAAGAACTGCTGCTTTACATTCCAGGGACTGCAGAAGGATCATATAGCTGAAATTCTCAATAGCATTTAGAGGATGAATCCATATAATAAAATTCTGGTAACAGCATTTCTGGAGAACAAGGGTATATATTCACTTTCCAACGGAAAAATTAGGATAATCTAGTTAAGGCAAAATGGAGCTACAGAATGGTGTGACAAGGACAGCTAGGAATAAGTCAACCTCAGAAACTACGGCAGCCATGAAGTCTTTAAAAATTACCCTGGAATCATGAGATACTGTTCCTTTTGCCACATGTACTTCTGGGGAGAAATGAGCTAAGTGGAGGCAGTATATTAGTTTTCTATCATGGCTGTGACAAGTTACTGCACATTGAACAGATAAAACAATGCAAATTTATTCTAGTCTGTGGAAGTCAATCGTAGAAGGCAATGGCACCCCACTCCAGTACTCTTGCTTGGAAAATCCCATGGATGGAGGAGCCTGGTGGGCTGCAGTCCATGGGGTCGCTACGAGTCGGACACGACTGAGCGACTTCCCTTTCACTTTTCACTTGCCTGCATTGGAGAAGGAAATGGCAACCCACTTCAGTGTTCTTGCCTGGAGAATCCCAGGGACGGGGGAGCCTGGTAGGCTTCCGTCTGTGGGGTCGCACAGAGTCGGACATGACTGAAGCGACTTAGCAGCAGCAGCAGCAGCAGCATCAGTGGAAGTCAATACAGGTCTCACTGGGCTAAAATCAAGGTATCATTAGGTCTGCATTCCTTTCTGGAGGTTTGAGGGGAGAATATGTCTCCTTGCTCTTTCCAGCTTCTAGAAGCTGCCTATATTCCTGGGTTGATGGCTGCTTCCTCCATTTCCAAAGGCAAAAATGCTACAGTTCTCTGTGCCTTTCGCCTGAAGGCAGTCGCTCTCTGTCTCTGCCATTTTTAAAGAATCCTTATTGTTGCACTGGGTTTACTCAGATAATCTGAGATAATTTCCCTTAATGTCAGCCAGGGCTTCCTGGGTTGGGAAGATCCCCTGGAGAGCATGGCAATCCACTCCAGTATTCTTGCCTGGAGAATGCCACGGACACAGAAACCTGGCAAGCTATAGTCCACAGAGTCCCAAAGAGTCAGACATGACTGAAGTGACCAAGCACAAGATCAGCTTACTAGCAACCCTAATTACTCAGTAATATAAAATATTCACAGGTTCTGAGACTAGGAGTAGGCATGTTGGGGAGGAGGCAGTCATGATTCCTACCACAAGTAGCAACTCCTTTCCACACCACATTTCAAAAATGGCACAGATACACTAAAAGTGCCTATGCTTAGGAGAATGGACATTTAGTGTCCACTGGATTTGATGCATCTTATTTTACAAACTGGGTGAATATCCAACTAACCCAAATGATTTCACAGTATTACCCCCACCTCATAATTTAAGGAATTAAAGTAGGGAATCTTATCTGGGGTCCCTGAGTCACACAATTCAGGAGGGGGTCTATGAATTAAAATGAGAATAAAATTACAATTTATTTTTCCTTAACCTCTAACTGAAATTCAGCATTTTCTTTAATTATAAAGATAGGCAACAAATTATGAGTAATAGCAGTACCTGAGCATAACTAACAGAAATTAGATATTTTTATATGATCTTATAGTTACAGACCTCAAAATTTCATTTAAAAATCACGGTTACTAGACCTATCCCTAGATATTAATGGGGCTTCCCTGGTGGCTCAGATAGTAAAGCATCTACCTGCAATGCGGGAGACCTGGGTTCAATCCCTGGGTGGGGAAGATCCCCTGGAGAAGGAAATGGCAATCCACTCCAGCACTCTTGCCTGGAAAATCCCATGGACGGAAGAGCCTGATAGGCTACAGTCCATGGGGTCGCATAGAGTCGGACACAACTGAGCGACTTCACTTTCACTTTCTAGATATTAATTAAAGCACTTTAAAAAAGCATATGTTACTAATATAAAATTGTTTTAATGTTTGATAATTAGATTTCAGTATAACTGGTTTCCTGTGTAATATTACGTATTTTATATGTTTAAAAACATTATTCTGAGATGGGTCCATAGGCTTCCTTGACTGCTGATGAGTCCATGACATACAAAAGATAAAGAAATTCTGAGTTACTTCCTCTAAGACTAATGAAAATGTAAAAGGGGAACCAGAAGGGTAACTAAGTCTGAGGCTGAGTATTGAGCTAGTTAAGGAAAACTATGAACAAGCGCAGTGGAGACCTCAAAGTGAAAGGTTATCCATGAGATAACAAAATGTAGCTACAGATATTCTACTGAATCCTCTGGTGTAATTTCCATACCAAATTTTTGGTATCTCAAACTAATATTTGGACCCTTCTAAGTTTAGAAGGGTCCAAAATTGCAGAAGGATCAGAGTACTAATGGTACATTAGCTTCTAAACTGAAAAAGCAAAACGAATCCAGTTCAAATCTGCTCTGAAAGCGAAATGAAGCCCCAGATGTCCATTTGACTAAGCAAAAGAATAAGCCAGAAAAAGTTGAGCAACAGGCTTTTCCCAGAAATGAGATACTTATGGCTACTTGCTCTAGTAACTATAAACAACTCATGATTTACTTATGCCAGCAATTACTAAAGAGGGCTAAGAAGCTTTGACGATCAAAGGAGAGAAATTAGAGTGCTCTTTTTCCTCTCTCCCCTGCCAACCAAACAGCAAGAGGCCAAGACACTAGAACTACCTTGATATCTGAATAAGCAAAGGGGAAGCAACTCCCTACAGAAACTAGAAATCAGATTGCAACCTTGTTGCTTCTTGCTTAAGCCCCAAACTCTAATTTTAAATAAATTTTAAGTTGGGTTCTTACTCAGTTCAGTCGAGTTGCTTCTTGCTTAAGCCCCAAACTCTAATTTTAAATAAATTTTAAGTTGGGTTCTTACTCAGTTCAGTCGATCAGCCCTGTCCAACTCTTTGCAACCCCATGAACTGCAGCACGCCAGGCTTCCCTGTCCATCACCAACTCCCAGAGCTTGCTCAGACTCCTGTTCATGGAGTTGGTGATGTCATCCAACCATCTCACCCTCTGCCATCCTGGGTTCTTATCATTTTCAAAAGTCTTCTCTCATGCTCTTTCCTCCAAAAGTGCTTTATAACTACTTTTGTTAGCTTCTCCTCCATAATCTTGAAAGCTAACTGCTAGTACTAGTCTATGATCGAAACCAATGAGTCTATGTACTTCAGAAAAATCTAAACTTATTAGAAGTTTACAATTTGAGCTGAGCATTAAAATGAATCTTCAGCCATAATACCAGTTACTGATTTTCCAAGAGCATCTGTATCAGACCTGTGTGGAAAATGTGTCATTTCGACTTCTGATCTTTTGATCAGATCTGACCACCTGATGTGATGTCAGTTCCAAAAATAAGTGTTTGAGACAACATGCTTATAGAAAATACCACACACTAGATGGACACTTACCCATGACTGCTTACTAATATTAGTCATAAATGACTATACCATTAGCTAAAGCAACAAAGCAATAAATCTGTTTTAAAATATACTGTTGTATAGATTAATTTTCAGAAGTCTGATTAGGAACAGAGAAGAGACAGCATCAAGAAACTTACTCAGGACATGTTACACCTTTGGGAATAGCCATCATATATTTTGCGAACAAAGAATTAAAATATTGCCAGCCATACTATCAATTTCCTTAGGGCTTTTAATGAATTTACCAAAGTACATCCAGATCTAAAAAAGTTATCCTGTAAATACTCTAAAGGAAATAATCTGGTTTTAAAAAAGAGCTAAGATTGTAAAATGGTGCACTGCCATGGAAAACAGTATGGAGGTTCCTCAAAAGCTTAAAAATAGAACTACTTTATGATCCAACAAACCCACTTCTGAGTACATGTATCTGAAAGCTGAAAGCAGGGTCTCAAAGAGGTATCTGCACACCCACAGCAGCACTACTCACAAGAGCCAAAAGGTAGAAGCAACCCACATGTCACTGGGGGATGTTTGGATAAACAAAAATGTGGTAAACACATTCGATGGAATATTATTCAGCCTTAAAAAAGGAAGGAAATTACGATACATGTTACAATATGCATGAATCCTGAGGATACTGTGCTAAGGGAAATAAACCAGTCACAAAAAGACAAATACTGTATGATTCTAATTATATGAGGTTATCTAAATCAGTCAAATTCATAGAAACAGAAAGGAGAATGGGGTTACCAGGGGCTAAGGGGAGAGGGATAAGGGGTGTTGTTACTTAACAGGTACAGAATTTCAGAATTACAGGAGATCTGTTTCACACAAATGTGAGTACACTTAACACTGCTAAAGTATACAATTTAAAATGGTCACAATGATAAATTTTTGTTGTGTTTTATACCACAATTCCCTCCAGGGATACATGTATATTGATCATACAGGTAGGACTGGATTCTAAAAACACCATGTCCTTTTTTGTCTAAATGTTAATATATAACTTTGGTTTATATAATTCTCTGCAGCCCATAAAACATTGTCAATCAGAAGCTAGCTGTTATCCTTGACTTCTGACTACCAATAAAAGCCAAGTGATATTGTTCTTTAGTCTTAAACACCAGTGGGAATATGTAAATAAGTCTTGATTAGCCAAAAGCAATCTTTTTTAAGATATGACTTTTCAAATCCCTTGCTATTTTGTCTTTATCCTGTTTCTTTTTTTTTTTTTTGGCCATTTCTCTAATTATGAGGGTTTCAATTTAAGAGTAAAAGTGGTGAGGAAAATCTAACTGGTGTAATAAATCATCAAACAAAGAAGTCACCAGATTTGCCAAAATTTGAACGGAGGATATCATTACTCTGTTTTCCTCCATTTTCTCAATATGAGCAAGGCTGTTCATAGTTCTCTTATTCAGAGGGCAAGTCTAATGGTGATCCTGACATATTGCTTAAAAGAGATGGGCATATCAGAACTTCTGGAAGGGCAGATAAAGAACTTATTATCAACAATTTTATCATTCAGGTTTCAGTTCAGTTCAGTCGCTCAGTAGTGTCCAACTCTTTGTGACCCCATGAATCACAGCACACCAGGCCTCCCTGTCCATCACCAACTCCCGGAGTTCACTCAAACTCATGTCCATCAAGTTGGTGATGCCATCCAGCCATCTTATCCTCTGTCATCCCCTTCTCCTCCTGCCCCCAATCCCTCCCAGCATCAGGGTCTTTTCAAATGAGTCAACTTTTCCCATCAGGTGGCCAAAGTATTTTCCAATGAACACTCAGGACTGATCTCTTTTAGGATGGACTGGTTGGATCTCCTTGCAGTCCAAGGGACTCTCAAGAGTCTTCTCCAACTCCACAGTTCAAAAGCATCAATTCTTCGGCCCTCAGCTTTCTTCACAGTCCAACTCTCACATCCATACATGACCACTGGAAAAACCATAGCCTTGACTAGATGGACCTTTGTTGGCAAAGTAATGTCTCTGCTTTTCAATATGCTATCTAGGTTGGTCATAACTTTCCTTCCAAGGAGTAAGTGTCTTTTAATTTCATGGCTTCAATCACCATCTGCAGTGATTTTGGAGCCCCCCAAAATAAAGTCGGACACTGTTTCCACTGTTTCCCCATCTATTTCCCATGAAGTGATGGGACCAGATGCCGTATGCAAATAAGACCAGTGAGGTCAAATGAGATGTAAAAATATGTATATCATTTAGTCTTTTCAACATAATAATTTTAAGAGTTAGGAGACCCAAAGAGTGGCTCCAATTTAGTCTCTCCTTTTACTAAAGGAAAAATTAACCCTTTTCTAGAACTAAGAAAGTTTTAACTAAATCAATACATATCTAGATTCAGGTCCAAAGACTCAGGTAACATATTTAGAATTTTAGACCATTTAATTCCTAAGACCACAAAGTAAGAGGCATAAAGAAGGTAAGGCCTTAAGTATTCTTAAGAATCAGACCTTCCCCAAGCTGGTTTTCAGGTTTAAGACAATGATTTCAGATTTGTTTTAATAATTCTTTTAACTCCAGTCTGGGGGCTTCCCAGATGGCTCAGTGGGTAAAGAATCTTCCTGCAATGCAGGAGACACAGGAGACTCGAGTTCCATCCCTTGGTTGGAACTATCCCCCGGAGGACGAAATAGATACCCACTCCAGTATTCGCCAAAAAATCCCACGGACAGAGGAGCCTGGCAGGCTACAGTCCGAAGGGTCCCAAAGATGACTGAGTGATTAAGCTTGTACACCTCCCATTCAAATAACTGGTTTGTATATCCTAAAATGCACATCATGGGCAGCTCCTTCAGTTATAAATCAAATCATATTTTTATTACTGAATTAGCAAAGCCTCTTGGGCTCTAAAAGAGAGCAGATGGGATGATTAACAGTAGCAGATGTTACATCAATGTCCAGGAAATCACATGCATACCATAAATGAGTTTTAAAATTTACATGCCTCAGCTTCTCAGTTCTTCAGTGCTCCTTTCTTTGCCTCCAACATGCAACAAAACACAGTATGAAGATAAACTTATATCAGTAAGATGCCACTGAAGTCATTATATGCCTACTTTGAGGGCTTTTAATCAAATCAATCTTACTACTAGTTTGATTGATACTAATCATTTTTAGGATTAACTTTTCTACTCCATTATTAGATTTTTTTTTTTAATGTTTGCAATCCTGATTTTGCAATTTATTTATTTATTTATTTTATTTATTTTTTAAATTTTATTTTATTTTTAAACTTTACAATATTGTATTGGTTTTGCCAAATAAAAATATGGAACGCTTCACGAATTTGCGTGTCATCCATGCGCAGGGGCCATGCTAATCTTCTCTGTATCATTCCAATTTTAGAATATGTGCTGCCGAAGTGAGCACCCATTATTAGATTTTGTGGGTTTTTTAATTCTTCAAGTAATTCCAGTTTACAAAATGCTCAACTGTTCTATGTGTTTTACAGGTATTCTAATTTAATCCTCCCAATAATAGTGGACATAAATACTCTTGACTATTCACGTTTTACACACGAGAAAACTATACAAAGTAAGTATCCTGTGCAAGGTTAAGCCAGCAAGTAACAGAGTCTGGATTTAAATCAGCCTTCAGGCCCACTTTATAACTTTATTTTTCAATGATTTTAAGATACAGAAGCACTGCAATCCATGTCCTCACACTGGCTCACAAGTAAAGCCTTTATGATAATATAATCTGTATTAATGACTATTTAACACCCTAACTGGTGAGGAATCTTGGGGTCTTGGAATCCTGAAGATTAACTTCAGGACAGGCTGCTAAAATAAATTTATAGGTAGCATTTTAGGTCCCTCAGCAACTCAATTTTCCTGGATCAAAATCTAAATAAAAAATAATTTGACCTTCTGTGGTAGAACAAGTTCACTCTGACCCCCTCTTCCTTCCCTTAGATGAAAATTATGCAAAGTATTTTCACTGTGTTAGGAGACAGAAGTAGCAAAAACTCTGGGAAGTAAACTAGTGAGATCAATCAAATCACAATCTCTTGAACTTATTTAGAGCACTTCAGGAAAATAAAACCACATCCTTCCAGGGTCTTTTTTGAAAAATAAATCATCATTTGCCTATGTGACCAATCACTTTCAGGGCCAGAGTATCAATTTTTAGATGTTCAGTTTATCTACCAGCCCAGCAGTTATCAACAATGGCTGATATGAGGGAATTCTTCATGGTTTATAAGAGAATTACTAAAGGAATAGACTAAAGATTTGTTTTAAATGGGATAGAAAACAACTAAATCAGCAGCAAAAGTTATTTCCTGGAATAACAGAGACTTCATTAGATAGTTTGAGTTGTTATATTAGCATCAGCAAATACTTTTTAGATGGGATTATGAACTTAATTCCTAAATCAGTACATGGAAAATTCTATTAATTATCCCAGAAGATACTGTGATGAAACAAACTTTTTCTGACATGAGACAAGCCTCAAATTTCTCAGATGCATGCCTGCATAAAGAATTTAAAGCTGTTTACTCATTCACATACTGTGTAGCTACTATGAAGATAAGCATTATCCAAGATAAAAAAACACATAAATTCACTCCTAGCACTTAAGAAGTTTTCAATTTGCAACTAACTGTACCAAACAATATGAGTCAGTATTCCTTCTAAAACAGACCCAAACATCTCCACCGGTTCCAGAACTGATTACTGTACTGATTTCCGCATTCCACATATAAAGATTAGTTTTTCCCAATACCTAACACCCAGATGTTAGAGAAGGAAATGGCAACCCTCTCCAGTGTTCTTGCCTGGAGAATCCCAAGGATGGGGTAGCCTGGTGGGCTGCTGTCTATGGGGTCGCACAGAGTCGGACACAACTGAAGCGACTTAGCAGCAGCAGCAACATCCAATACTACTATGAAAAACACCATTTCCTCCTTGCATTTACAGATTTGCTCCCAGTGAGGTACTTAAACACACATCCCTTTACAAGAGACAGAGCTTTCTCTATGTAGTGATTTACATGGCAGGACCTTTTTTTCAACCAACATCTGGCAGAATTTTCCTGGAGATCAAAGGAGTCAACCTAATTCTCATAAATATCCAGAATGGGCCTTTAGTAATAACTGGTAACTACTGAGTCAAGGACTGAGCGCAAACACACACATTGAGCTAAAGGGGGCTTCCCTGATGGCTCAGGGGTAAATAATCCACCTGACAATGCAGGAGATGAGGGTTTGATCCCTGGGTCAGGAAGATCCCCTGGAGAAAGAAATAGTAACTCACTCCAATATTCTTGCCTGGGAAATCCCATGGACAGAGGAGCCTGGCTGGATACAGTTCATGGGGTCTCAAAGAGTCAGACACGACTTGGCGACTAAAGAACAACAAACTGAGCTAAGGAAAGGATTTGTGGACAGGTCACTATCCTGGGCAACTCCAGATAACACCATTCATCCATCCTTGGTACAGTAAGGTGAGAGAAAGGAAAGTCAGCACCCCATTCCCTTATTTTGATCTATTAAATCAGCTGGGCAGGATAACCACCAGCAAAACAGCCCCGTGGGTCCGTGGGTCACCACACGGCAGGGCCAAATGCCTGCCTTGGCGGCTCTTAGCTGTCCGGGATCTCTGCTGAGAAGCCACCACACCCCTCACTTCTTACTGTCCGCCCAGGAGTGGGGAAGCCAAGGTCCTCCGTCTCCGTGTTCACCTAGAACCCAAGCCACGACTACTGTCACCAACGCAAGGTCTTGCCAGGCCCGCTCTGCCCAGCCTCCCCGACCCTCGCTTAGCCTCTCTTTCCTTTCGGGGCGCTCCCCCACCTGCCCCGAAGGGTGAGAACTCACGACAGCCGCGGCGCCGGTGAAAATATCCTCCCCCTCGGTGTCGCTGTCCCCGGCTTCGGGTTCTGAGCCCCCCACCGCCCCCTCGGACTCCGGCTCCAGGCCGGGGAAGGGCGGAGGGAGTCTCTCCGAAGCGTTACAGCCACCACCACCCGACGCCATCTTCCTCCACCCGCGGCGGAAGCCGCAACAACAACTTTATAGAGAGATAGGACCGCGAGCACAGCGTTCCAGCGGAGCTAAGGGGGATGGCAGCCACTAGCCCCGAGGGACGCGCGGGGAGGGGGCGCGGGGGCGAGGCCTTCAGACTGGGGGCGGGGCGGTGCTGGCTGGCGGCTCCTGCCCAGCCAATCCGAGCCCTAGATTGCGACGCGGTTATCCTAACCAGGGGGCAGAGGAGCAGGAAAAAAGGACTTAAGAAGGCTGGAATCAAGATTGCCCGGAGAAATATCGATAACCTCAGATCTGCAGATGACACCACCCTTTTGGCAGAAAACGCAGAGGAACTAGAGCTTCTTGATGAAAGTGAAAGAGGAGAGGGAAAAAGCTGGCTTAAAACTCAGCATTCAAAAAACTAAGATCATAGCGTCCAGGTCCCATCACTTCATGGCAAAGAGATGGGAAAACAATGGAAACAGTCAAAGACTATTTTCTTGGGCTCCAAAAATCACTGCAGATGGCGACTGCAGCCATGAGACTAAAAGACGCTTCCTCCTTGGAAGAAAAGCTATGACCACCCTAGACAGCATGATCAACCTAGATAGCGTATAAAAAAGCAGAGACATTACTTTGCCAACAAAGGTCCATCTAGTCAAGGCTATGGTTTTTCCAGTGGTCATGTTTGATGTGAGAGTTGGACTGTGAAGAAAGCTGAGAGCCGAAGAATTGATGCTTTTGAACTGTGGTGTTGGAGAAGACTCTTGAGAGTCCCTTGGACTGCAAGGAGATCCAACCAGTCCATTCTAAAGGAGATCTGTCCTAGGTGTTCTTCGGAAGGACTGATGCTAAAGCTGAAACTCCAATACTTTGGCCACCTGATGCGAAGAGTTGACTCATTTGAAAAGACCCTGATGCTGGGAGGGATTGGGGGCAGGAGGAGAAGGGGATGACAGAGGATGAGATGGCTGGATGGCATCACCAACTCGATGGACATGAGTTTGAGTAAACTCTGGGAGTTGGTGATAAACAAGGAGGCCTGGTGTGCTGTGATTCATGGTGTTGCAAAGAGTCGGACACAACTGAGCGACTGAACTGAACTGAAGGTTTCTTCAGCAGTCATGTATGGATGTGAGAGTTGGACCATAAAGAAAGCTGAGTGCTGAAGAATTGATGCTTTTGAACTGTGGTGCTGGAGAAGACTCTTGAGAGTCCCTGGGACTGCAAGGAGATAAGTCAGTCAATCCTAAAACAAATCAGTCTGGACTATTCATTGGAAGGACTGATGCTGAAGCTGAAGCTCCAATACTTTGGCCACCTGATGCGAAGAACTGACTCATTAAAAAAGACCCTGATGCTGGGAAAGACTGAAGGCAGGAGAAAGGGAGGCCAGAGGATGAGATGGTTAGATGGCATCACCGACTGGATGGACATGAATTTGAGCAAGCTCTGGGAGTTGGTGATGGACTGGGAAGCCTGGTGTGCTGCAGTCCATGGGGTCACAAAGAGTCAGACAGGGCTGAGGAACTAAATTGAACTGAGGGAACCCGAGGTTCTACAGTCTCTGCACTCTGGATCGCTTTAACTACTGGGCTTTTTAAGCAGAAGAAGCAGCAAGTCTGAAAACCTCCACGTGGCACCAACTCATACCAAGCACAGTGGCTACATAGAGATTCAATATGTATTTTTGATTGCGATCTCTGGACAGATAAACAGTAAAAGTTTCGCTAGTTATTCTTTCGAGAATGTTTAGTTCATTCAAGAAATGGATACTGAAGATCAAAGGAGAATCCCATGGACAGATGATCCCAGCAGGCTACAGTCCATGGGGTTGCAAGAGTAGGACACTTAGGGACTAAACCACCACCCCATTGCGTGCCTGGCACCCTGCTATGCGTTGGAGATACAGAAATAAACACGCTTCTGGTTCACTAGGCACTTGAGGGAGATAGGCATGTAAATGGACAGTGCTATATAATGTGCAGTGAAGTGAGCTCGCTCAGTCGTGTCCAACTCTTTGCGACCCCATGGACTATAGCCCACCAGGCTCCACCATCCATGGGATTCTCCAGGCAAGAATACTGGAGTGGGTTGCCATTTCCTTCTCCAAGGGAACTTCCCGACCCAGGGATCGAATCCAGGTCTCCCGCATTTCGGGCAGGCGCTTTGCCCTCTGAGCCACCGGGGGAGCACAGTAAAAGAGAACAACAATTCTGCTTGAAGTCGAGAGACTTCAAAGAGGAAGTGAGACTTGAGAGTCCTAAATTTGGTCGCAAAGCAGTTAGGATTCTCTCAACTGCTGTGGAGTAAATGGAGTGGAACAGATGATGGGGGACTTATTAAACTCTGAGCAAAAGCTTCCTGGGACCTAAACTATTCACTGGTTGTCTGGTGGGCCTAAAATCTAAAGTAGCTAGACAAGACTTTAAAGATAAATGGGATATGTTATCGTGGGATAATTTAGCAAGATAATCCTTACATTTCCTCTCAATAGAGATGGTACGAAACTTGGCATCAACTTTGACAAAACGTTTAGTTTGTTCTTAAATGCCAATTCCTCACCATCAGAGATCTGCTCACAGACCTGTTTGAGGGTAGGTTCCATGTCCTATCTTTGTACCCTGGGCATCTATAGACCAAGCCTGGCAAATTAAGTATCCAATAAATGTTTGAGATTTGACTGGAGGGATGAATGGATAAAATTAAAATTAACATCACCGACTTTGTTACTGGCAACCGTTACAGCCACCAACACCAGAGGGCTTAAGAGGTTCTTTTTAGGATGGCGATCTCCAATGTCACTATTGTACACATGAGAAAGCTCTCTCGTTCTAAGTTATCTTGAAGGCGATTGGCAGAAATAGCCTGTAATGAGAAGTTGTGCTGGCCCTATGAGTTGTGTTTTCCCTATGAGACGGGAAAACTAAAAAGTAACTCCTTCTCCGGCCACGCCTAACCATCTTTACTAGGTTCCAAACACATCCCATTTCACCGCAACGGAAACTCACTTCCGGCCTGACTAGGAAGTAAGAAAACTTTGAGTGGAAGAGGCCCCTCTGAAAAAAAAAAATAGTAGGGAGTCTCCGTACAGACGCTCCTCCAATATTAGAAATCAAGATCTTCTTTCCCCTACCTCTTCAGGATTCATCTTTAGCTTATCCAGGCGCTAAGGCAATTAGCGGCGGGTAACACACCGTTACCCCCCACCATCAACCGCGCCCGCGCCCGCGCGCCGCCAGCGTCAGAGACTACAGGTTCCATAATGCAGCTCGCCGTCTTCCAAAGAAAACGCCCATGTGTCCCAGCACGCAACCCGCCTCACGTGCCTCCAAGAATTTTTTTTTTTCCCTCTTGCCCCGCCGAAACTGAGCAAAGCATACTGGGGCTTGTAGTCCTTGCGCCTCCTTTCCCTAGGTCCTCCGCGACAATCCGTCAGGTCCCGCCTATTATCTGCTCCCCAGGACATTTAGGCTTCTCTTGGCCCGTGTGAAGACCAGGAAGTTGATAACTCGCGAGGCTCGCTACTGAGAGACGGTGGCTCGGATGGGACAGTCGCCAGGGATGGCGGAACGTAAGGATGGAGCGAGTGTCCGGACTGCTCTCTTGGACGCTGAGCAGATTCCTGTGGCTCTCGGGCCTCTCTGAGCGGGGAGCTGCCCGGCAGCCCCGGATCATGGAAGAGAAAGCGCTAGAAGTTTATGGTAATTAATTTTGTCCAGGGCACCATTTGGTGGTGAACGTGGAGGCTGGGCTAACAAGGGCCTCATCTGAGGGTTTGGAGTGTAAACTCGGGTGTTTTGCTGTATCTCCTTGGCAAGAGTAGAAAGCTTTTTGTCCCAGTCTTAAATCACGCGGGCATGTGGGTCTTCCTTAACACTTAGGCTCTTGCTAAATCCGGAGCAAGCCGAGTCCGGGTTATTTTCCTTGTGTGCCCCATATTCTAGTGGCCATCTCAAGACTTCTCGGCAGAGGCGTTTAAGATGCTTGATTAGGAAGCAGAACTGGCCTAATGGCCGCACTTGAGCCTCCTTCCTTCTTATCCCTAACCCTGGACACACACTCGTCTTTCCACCATTGAGGATACTGTTGGGTGACCGCTTGGCCCAGGGTCACAGCCAGTCTGTTCTTCAGAGGCAGTAGGCAAGAGGTCCCCACGAGCCCGGCCGTGAAATTATAGTTCTTTAACACGCCCACGCCTGGAGTGCAAAAGAACACACACGCACTGAGTTTTATATGTACATATGGCACCCCACTCCAGTACTCTTGCTTGGAAAATCCCGTGGACGGAGGAGCCTGTTAGGCTGCAATCCATGGGGTCGCTAAGAGTCGGACACGACTGAGCGACTTCACTTTCACTTTTCACTTTAATGCATTGGAGAAGGAAATGGGAGCCCACTCCAGTTGTTCTTGCCTGGAGAGTCCCAGGGACGGGGGAGCCTGGTGGGCTGCCGTCTATGGGGTCGCGCAGAGTTGGACACGACTGAAGTGATTTAGCATAGCATAGCATAACACACATAGTTTTTATGTGTATATTGAACATAGAATATTCTCAATTCAACCCCTGGAACCATCTTCATTGTACAGATGAGGAAACAGGTTTAGAGAGGTTAAACAACTATCTGGGGGCCACTCTGCCCATAAGGAAGCAGCAAAAACCAAAGCTCTTCTGTTTCCTAACTTGGTGCACTTTTCACCACTTCACGATTGCTTTATGACTTGCCTTTTTGCACTTATTAGTATTGTTTTTGAGACTACAAAGACTGGATCTAACTAGCACTCAGAGATTCCCGCTAACCCTAACCCAGGGTAAAAGTCTAACCACAAGAATGCAAATAATGCAGGTAAGGATTATAGACCAGCAGAAGAAGCTAGGGATGTTAAAGACCTTTGGCACTACTCTGGTTTACCTCTTGCTAGGTTAGGACTTAACCCTAGTCAGGTGACCGGTGTGAGTGGAATGATTTCCCCAAAGCAGTTAGACAGATTCCTGTCCTGTCAGGTCTCCATCTCCAGCATCTAGGGACAACAGGGCACTGGGGCTACAACTTTGGAAGAGGGAGATTTCTTGTCCTCACACTTACCTTGAAGGGGACCTTTATACACAAAAATAGAATTTTTAAAAATTATGTGCAGTACAAGTACCTGTATCAGAGATACAGGCAAAGAGGAAAGAGAGCCAGTAGTCTCTGACTAGGGGATCTGGAAGGACTTTAAGGAGAAGGGGTCACTTGAATTGGGCCTTGAAGCATTAGGATCTGGGCCTGTAAAGGGTACACAGCTTACTAAGCAGAGGGAAGAAGCAAGATTATAGAGGTAAGAAAATAACCTGTTTGGGGAACGGCAGGCAGGGCTACAGGATAGGGTTTGTGGTTAAAGGTGGAGGTGTGGTCAAAAATTGTTTTACAGAGCAGGTTGGAATTAGATCCTGAAGGTTTAAATATAAATGAAAAATGTAGTATCAGTGCAAAACCAGTAGAAGAATTTTAGTCAAGGGAGTAATGTGAGGAGAGCAACATTGCTTTCTTTCTAAAGAAATTAATCCAGATCACTGGAACAGTATGGAACAGTAGAGAAGTTGAATAAGGGGTGAGATTTAATTTCAGAGTCATTTAACATATAAACAATATAATACAGCTTGTGTATGTGAGCCTTACAGGGAAAAAGGCCTAGGATGAGGGGGAACTAACTCCTGTTAAGAAAACTTGTTTCCCCGAGCCCCAAGTTTCACAAGTCTTGCAAAGTTTCTTTTTCCTGCCTCCATTCTCAAATTCTGTTTCTAATCAAATGATAAGCTCAGGATTTGCTGGAGAGAAAGTAGAGCTTGATTGATTTGTTTTTCCCAGCAAGATTTCTGATTCCAAGAGTGTTGTAAATAGTAGAAGGAAACCTCAAGCCTGAGAACATCAAGCTTGTCCCTTGTGAACTCCTGCTTTTTTCTACCTCACCATTTCTTATTCTCCTTTTCCATCTTCTTCTACAACCTTAGAGTAAGAAGGAAGTCTTTTCCTCTGCAATGCCAACCCCGCCTCCCACATCGTTGATCTCATTCATTCCTGTTTATTTTACCAGCCTCCTTCTTAAAATTCAGTGTCCCTTCCTCTATTTGTGTTGTAAAAATATACTCATTTCCCTTATCCTTGTCACTGTTCTAGCTTTTTTAAAACCCACTGCCCTTTGCCCTTTCCTTCTTCCCTTTCAAAGTCCTAGGATTATGTTTGCAAGCTGGCCTCTACCTTCACCTCCCTACTGAAAGTGCTTTCTTGCAGGTGACCTCCTGACTAATAAATCAGAGACCTGGTTTAGCTCTCATTAACCTGAATTTTTCAGCAGCATTTGATGTTAATAATCATCCCCTCTTTCCTTCTCTACTGCTTTTTGCTTTGCTTCCTTCTGACCGCAAATTAGGTGCTTCCTACAGATCTATCCTTGGGTCTCTTTCCCTTTACATTTGTGGTCCTCCAACCTGGCTGCACATAAGAATAACCTGAGGGATTTTTTTAAGTCTCAATGCCCAAGTCCTCCTGTGAATCAGTTAAATCAGAATCCTGTGAATCAGTTAAATCAGAATCTTGGGGAGGGCTCAGACACCAGATTTTGTTTTGTTTTGTTTGTTTTTGAAGCATTCCTAGTGATTCCCTTGTTTGGCAAAGGTTAAAAACTATGGTTATACTCACTGTTGTTTGTGAATCCCATGATTTCAATAGCCACTCTAGCCTTGGTTCCCTTAAACCTTATGCTACAATTCCGTGTTGCTGGAATGTTCCATTGGTTTGCCCCTTAAGCACCTCAGAATGATTACATGTGAGATTTAATCACTTGTCTTAGTTCCCACCCAAATTTCTTCCTTTTTTCTTCTGATTCTATCTTGGTTCTTCCAGGCAGTTAGATTTACAATCTGAGTCATCTTCCTTTTCTCTCTTTCTTTGTCTTCTATGTCCAAACAATTGTCAGAGTCTGTCGATTCTGCCTTTAAAATTACTTCAATGTCTGTCTTGTTCTCTCTATTACTATGGTCATGTCCCTGTTTTAGGCTTGGCTTTTTCATCCGGTATCCCTGGCCCTGCCCTTTAGTGTAAGTCTACCAACTGGTCAATGAGTTACCAGCGGACAGTGTAACACTGTCTCTGTTATCCCCTTGTTCAGAGCCTCTTGAATAGATATTCTATTGCCTATAGCTGACTTTAAAAGACCCTTGATGGGCTGGCCTAAACTCTTAACTTCTTCACTTAATGCTGAGTTCCTGGCAAACTTAACTTGTTCATTTGGAAATGCTCCAAAATTTTACCCATTTTTAAAGACAATTCAGATTGCATTTCCATAAATCCTGAAACTAAGTTATTTCTTCCTCTTGAGCTTGTGTAACACTTTCCTATTTGCATATTCTCTCTGCAGAATTAGATCCAAGAAATTGGACATGAGGTACTAATAATCCACAAAAATGATTCTCTCAAAAGGAAATTTCTGTCAGAAATCTGGGGAGTGGCTGTAGTATTTGCTCAAACAAAAATAAAGTCAGTGTTTGGATTAAGACTGGCAAGATCAATTGTATTTAGAATATCCATGTTTTAACATAAGACCTTGTTTCTGATGATTCTTTAGATTTGATTCGAACCATCCGGGACCCAGAGAAGCCCAGTACTTTAGAAGAACTGGAAGTGGTAACGGAAAGTTGTGTGGAGGTTCAGGAGATAAATGAAGACGACTATTTGGTTATTATAAGGTTCACGCCAACAGTACCTCATTGCTCTTTGGCGACTCTTATTGGTAAGGTTTTAGATAAAGATATTTATATATTGATACTGAATTATTCTAGCTGATACTGACCCACAGTAACAATTAGCATCATGGATCATACTTTATGGTTTACAGAATGTTTTCAATAGTTCTCACAATCAACATATGAGTCAATATTAGGTTTATTTTACAGATGAGGAACCTGAGGCTCAGGGAGTTTAAGGAACTTGCTCAGCATCATATAGCCAGGAAATGATGAAGTTGAGGCTCAACCCTAGGTCTCCTGACTTGAAGTGTGTTTTTTCTTTAGCTACACCATGCTGCTTCTCTACAATTAATGGAGGCTGGGTATGGGCCATCTTTTCGCCCCAGGTCTGGAGATGGGAATGGGTGTTGTCAGACTAGCGCCGTGCCCTCACCATCTTCTCCTTTTAGGTGCTCTCTTGGCTTCTATGTAGCATGGGCAGAAGGCCTGGTGGGAGGGTGTTTTTTCAGGTGCTTTTCTTTTTGAGAGGTTGCATTCCCAATACTTGGATTAGTTAGCAGTGAGATATACAGTCAATATCTTTGAATGTATATTTTGTGAAAAAAAGACGAAGTTTATTTCAAACCAAATCTTGATCCGTGGGGAACCAGTTAAATAATCATTGATGGTGTTTATCAACCATGAAATACTATGCAGTTATCAAAAAATGAAGAAACTCTCCATATACTAATATGGAAAGATCTCTGTGACATACTGTTAGGAAATAAAAGCAAGTATAATATTCCTACATTTATGTAAAAAAAAGGTTAAAAATATATATTTATGTTTGGTTGCATATCATAAAGAAAACGTAAATGAATAGCTGAGATGAGGTGGGCATTAGTGATGGTGAGAACTGGTCAGATGGGGGATAGGGTAGGTGGAAGACTTTATACCTTTCTGTATTTTTAAGTTTTTGAACATTGAGCCTATATTATCTATTTGAAAATAGACAAATTTATAAATAGGCTTGGAAAGGTAAATATTTTATTATTGTTCCCACTGTTGTTGTGAGTTCTGTCTTTTCTCACTTGTTGGACCTGGGATCCCTCAGTTAGTGGTTTCCAGCATATGGGCCACATCTTGAGGGACTAGAAGGTCTGTGAATCTGTAGATGCTATTGTGGTTATAAAACTCCAGCACTAGAAAAAGCATTGTTGAATGCGTATTTTTTTGTCATTGGACAATTTCTGAATCAACAGGTATTGATAACAGATTTCAGAAAGTAATATTTATATTGTGTTTCTTAAATTATGAAACACAATTATAACAAACTTGTTGGCAATAATTTTGAAATTCCACAAATTCATAAATAAGAAAATCTCAAAAAGTTAGCATTAGAAAGTGTGCTCCAGGCTAAAATTCCAGCTCTGTTAGTTCTGTCACTTTGTGGCCTTGGGCAAGTTACATAACCTTTCTGAGCTTATCTCCTTATCTGTAAAAATAGTTATATAAGGGTAACTGGAACCTGGTAGGCTACAGTCCAGGGGGTCGCAAAGAGACAGGACTGAAGTGACTTAGTGCACGCGCGCATGTGCACACATACACACACTGAGTTGTAGAGGTTAAATAATAGAAAGCATGAAATAGATGAGAAATGTTTTTTAGTTCTTCTTAAATATTCTTTAGTTATATGGTTATATAGGAACATGCTAATCACATTGATGTATCAGTTTTGTAACCATATGGACTACTAGCCTTCCACAATTATTAATAAACTATAATGAAAAACTTTACATATAAATATTTTTATTTATCTCTAATTATTGGTTCAGGATAAATTCCTATAGGTGGAATTATGGGGTCATATGGTCAGAGAAGGCAATGGCGATCCACTCCAGTACTCTTGCCTAGAAAATCCTATGGACGGAGGAGCCTGGTAGGCTGCATTCCTGGGGTCGCTAAGAGTCGGACACGACTGAGCGACTTCACTTTTCACTTTTCACTTTCATGCATTGGAGAAGGAAATGGCAACCCATTCCAATGTTCTTGCCTGGAGAATCCCAGGGACGGGGGAGCCTGGTAGGCTGCCGTCTATGGGGTTGCACAGAGTCGGACACAACTAAAGCGACGCAGCAGCAGCAGCAGCAGCATGGTCAAAATATTTTTAAGCCTCTGGGTAAATATTAGCAAGTCCTTGTTAAAAAGTTCATACTAGGAGTTCCCTGGCAGTCCACCAAGTTAGGACTCTGCGCTCTCACTGAAGGTGGCACACTGCAGAGGGTTGGGAAACATTTGCCTCAGATTGGGACTGCAACCCATGTGCCAGGACTCAAACCCAGCCAGAACCCTCGGCCTTCCAACTGAGATCACACTCCTGGTTTCAGGACCTGATGAAGCTCAGGTTCTTGATGTCTCACTGCATAAAGAATTCAGTGAGAGACAAAGTGGTAGGATAAGAAGTGGATTTATTTAGAGAGAAACAGAGTGTGGGACATTTCAGAAAGCAAGAGCAGCTGCGGTAGAAACACTCCACAAATAAGAGTGTGGAGGCTAATGAGTGGGAGAATTATTCCAACTATTTTGGGGAAAGAGTGGAAGTTTCTAGGAATTGGGCCACTGCCCACTTTTTGGTCATTTATATGTCAGCCTTGGGGCTGTCATGGCGCCTCTGGGTGTGTATCTTCAGTATACAGGGCCACGGGTCTAGTCGAAGTTAACTTGCCTGCCATCTTGGACCCATTTGATTCTAATTAATAAGCTGATTGTGTCCTTGGGCTGTGTCATTGTTTCAGAAGTTGTGCTCTGCCCTCTTTCCTCCTGTTTCAGGTTCTGTCCCTGGTCAGGGAACTAAGATCCCACAATCTGGGCTGTGTGGCCAAAAAAGGAAAAAAAAAAAAAAAAGAAAATTCATTCTCTTTGACCTAAGAAGTAAGGAACTAGTTTCCTAGGAGAAGATAGTAGCATGTACAAAACAGATAGGGTAAATTTATAATAATAAATCTTGAAAGAAACTTATCTATTAATAAGGATATGATATAAAAATAATGCAATTTCTTAATTTCTATTGAAAATGAACATAATCAAGGAATTAAAGTATCAGTATGAGAAGTGTATGAAAAAGCTTGAATGATAAGTTGAATTTTTATTATGATTGCAGTTATTTTAAAACAAATGTTTGTGGATAAAGATTGAGAGAGCACATGAAATCAAAATAACTGTAAAGATGTCAAGATTAGTTTATGGTTGATATTTCAGTTCTGTACACTTCTTGAAAAGAGTTTTGTCACTTTTTTGGCCCTTTTGATATGGGATTCAGTTGAGACCCTTGGCTTTTCAGTGGGTTGCCTAGTAATGTATCATAGTAACTGTTCAAGCAACATGATTGGAAAACTCGATGAAGAGAGTCATCTTTCTGTCTGATGCATTAGAAGGCATTTCCTATGAGCAGGTAATACTGTTGCAAGAAAGAGTGGGTCTTGAGAGGATGGTCACATCCTAGGTCACATCTGAGTCCCTGGGACAGCCACCAAGTATGGGTTCTTAGCTTCGTGCAGGAAAAAATTCAAGAGCGAGCAAGCCATTAATAAAGTGAAAGAAGGCTTATTTAGGGAGGAAACACACTCCATGGACAGTGTGGGCCACCTCCAGAATGCAAGAGAGACACCAAGGGTAAAGGGGTAGTCAGTTTTTATAGATGTGGGTAATTTCATAGGCTAATGAATGGGAGGAGTAGTCCAGATATTCTTGGGGAACCATTGAGGATTTTCGTGAATTGGGTCACCACCCACTTCTTGGCCATTATGGTTAGCCGTGGAGCTGTTGGGATGCCTGTGGGTGTGTCATATAGCTTGCTGATGGGTTACAATGAGTGAATACAAAGGCTCAAGTTCTGGTGGAAATCAACTTGTCCGGCATCTTGTATCTGTTTGGTTCTAATCAGTTTATGTCACGTCCTCAGGCTAAGTCATTCTTTTAAAGGTTGTGCCTTGCCCTCTTCCTGTCTCAGTACTAAGCAGAGAAAGGCACCTGAGTAAGAGTTCCACTCTGACTACTTAGGTTGTCACCTACTCAGTTACCCTGCAGTCCATGGGGTTGCAAAGAGTCGGATACGACTAAGCGACTTCACTTTCACTTTTCACTTTCATGCATTGGAGAAGGAAATGGCAACTCACTTCAGTGTTCTTGCCTGGAGAATCCCAGGGACAGGGGAGCCTTGTGGGCTGCTGTCCATGGGGTCGCACAGAGTTGGACACAACTGAAGCGACTTAGCAGCAGCAGCAGCAGCAGTTACCCTGGTATGTAATTCCAAAGACAAGGAAGACGCAAAGAGGGTGAGTGGGTATGATCTTGGGTGGCCTCAGTCTGCAGCAGCTTAAAGTGGGGCTTCAGTTCCTGGTCAGAGACTGAAGCCAGTGAAAGCACTGAATTGCTAGTCACTGAACCAGTGGTCAGTGACAAGGCCCAAAACTTTGCAGAGAGGAATTCCCACAAAGACAGAAAGTAGTGAAACAAGTAAAATGTTTATTAGGAAAAAAAGAATACAGAATGTGTGGATAGACACACGGGCAGACTCAGAGTCATGCCCTAGTGGTAGTTTGAATACTTTTATGGGGCATTTCTTCCGGGTTTCCTTTGACCAGTCGTCTTGCTTGCCGGGTTCTGAGTCAATATTTGGTATGTCTCAGGCTCCTCTCATTTATGCATGTGCTTCTTTTAGCCAGGATAGATTCTAGCAAAGAGGCCTGTGTGTAGTTGCCTCACTTACTCTGAGGTGATGCCCCCCTCTCTTCTGACCTCCAAGGAGCCTTTCTGTCCTGTGTAGTCAGGGAAGTCTCCTTTAAGAATGAGGAATATGTGGTCTTTTATCTCTTAACTTCCCTGATAGTTCAGTTGGTAAAGAATCCGCCTGCAATGCAGGAGACCCCAGTTCGATTCCTGGGTCAGGAAGATACCCTGAAGAAGGGAAAGGCTACCCACTCCAGTATTCTGGCCTGGAGTATTCCATGGACTATATATATATAGTCCGTGGGGTCGAAAGGAGTCATGGACAGGACTGAGCGACTTTCACTTTCTTATCTCTTAACTGGGCAGAGCCCAGCCTTCTCCCCTCCATTGTCCTGCTATTTTTGTCTTAAGAGTTTCAGAACAAACTCCAGCTGTTTGCCCCCAGGGCCCATCTATCTCCTGCCTCACGATAGGGCAGAAAAACCACTTGATAATCTTCTGCAAGAAGGCAGGAGATGAAGGGCATAGGATTTGCAGTCTAGATTTAACTTCTAGCTCCTTCCACTTGTTAGCTATGTGATGTTGAACAACTCACTTATCTTGGTTCCTGACTGTAAAATGTAAAATAGTAATAGCTAACATTTATTGGATACTTAATTATGTGTCAACTACTATTTTAAGCATAAAAATATAGTTACTCCTCACCTTATACTTAGTGGTACTATTATAATACTTATGAAAACAGATAATGAAACTGAAATTCAGAGAGGTTAAGTAACTTGCCTGGTGTCACATAGCTAGTGTGTAGTGGAGCCAGTTTTGAACCCAGAGTATCTATCTCAGTATTCTATATTGCCTATCTTTAGAATACTGATATTCAAGAAAATGCTTTGTGAATTGTAAAACAGTTATTGTTTATGGATAAAATACTTACCTGAAACCATTCATCTCAGATTGGGATTTAACCGAGTCTCCAGTCCAGCCAAAATCTTGCCTGGGACTTGAAGGCACATGGTCAAGACTAACCTAACCAAAACCCAGTTTGGGACTAGAACCCAAGTGGCCAGGACTTGAACCCAGCTCCACGGTCTTTCAGTTGAGATCATACCTGGTTTCAGTACCTAATGAAATGCAGGTTCTTGATTTCTCATCAAAGAAAGAATTCAGTAAGAGACAAAGTGATAGGTAAGAAATGAATTTATTTAGAGAGAAACATACTCCACAAATAGTATGGGCCATCCCAGAAGGCAAGAGTGGCCTTGGGAGAAGCATGTGCCACAGACAAGAATGTGTGCTGTTGTGGAGGGTGAATGCGGCCTTGAATCTGGTGTGGTTAGCTTTTATAGACAGGGTAAGATTGCTGGGAGAAATATCAATAACCTCAGATATGCAGATGACACCAGCCTAATGGCAGAAAGCAAAGAGGAACTAAAGAGCCTCTTGATGAAGGTGAAAGAGGAGAGCAAAAAACCTGCCTTAAAATTCAACATTCAAAAAACTAAGATCATGGCATCCAGTCCCATCACTTCATGGCAAATAGATGAGGAAAAAATAGGAACAGTGACAGACTTTAATTTCTTGGGCTCCAAAATCACTGTGGATGGTGATTGTAGCCATGAAATTAAAAGACACTTGCTCCTTGGAAGAAAAGCTTTGACAAACCTAGACAGCATATTAAAAAGCAGAGATATCACTTTGCCAACAGAAGTCCATACAGTCAAAGCTATGGTTTTTCCAATAGTCATGTATGGATGTGAGAGTTGGACCATAAGGGAGTCTGAGCACCGAAGAATTGATGCTTTCGAACTGTGGTGCTGGAGAAGTTGAGGGTCCCCTGGACAGCAAGATCAAACCAGTCAACCCTAAAGGAAATCAACCCTGAATATTCATTGGAAGGCCTGATGCTGAAGCTGAAGCTCCAGTACTTTGGCCATGTGATACAAAGAGTTGACTCATTGGAAAAGACCCTCATGCTGGGAAAGATTGAGGGCAGAAGGGAGCCACCAGGGAAACCCATCTAGGGATGTAGATTTAGTTAAAATTGTGTTCTTATTTTGTGGTGGGAAAGAAGTGAAACATTGGCACTGAGGCTCTGTTCCAAGGTGATTTTTAATTTCTCTTAGAAGACTCAACTAGAAGAAAGAAAAAATTATTGAAATATGACTTGGTATTGGGGCAATAAACTGAACTTCAGAGGATCTTGTTTGGCGCAAACAACTGCATTTGTACCTTGCAGGCATAGAGGATTCCAAATTTGAGAGTGCTTTAAAAAGTGGCTCTTCCTTAGTTTTAAGTTTTTGCGTGGCCTGACCACTTGTAAGCATTCCAAAGTTTAATGAATCTGTTGATCTTTGATGGAAGGCGAATTGATGTAGCAGACAGGATCTGGGGTTTTGCAGTGGTTTGGGTTCTAATCCCAGCTTGGTCACTATACTAGTTCTTTGATCTTCGTCAAGTTACATTGTGACCTTGGTTTCATAATTTGTAGAATGGGGTTGAAATACCTGACTCAGTGGATTATCATGAGGAATTTTTAAGGTTGTGCTTATATGTTAAAGATTAGCTAAAGGTGCCAGCCTCAAAGGAGGCCTACATTGGATTGAGTCTAAGCTGTTTTCAGCTACTGTTTTGTATGGAGATGCCTACACATAGCTGTATCCTTTTTCAAAAACCAATAAGAGAGATAATTGATGCATTTTTCCCCCCCTCCACAGGGCTGTGCTTAAGAGTAAAACTTCAGCGGTGTTTACCGTTTAAACATAAGGTAAGGAATGTATTTTTTGTTGTTGTTTTATAACAGCATTGTTGAGACTTGATGTACATATCATACAACCACCTGTTTAAAGTGTAGAATTTAATGGGTTTTGGTATATTCACAGAATTGTGCAGCCATCACTACTGTACTTTAGAACATTTTCATTATCCCAGTAAAAACCCCATATCAATTAGCAGTCATTACCCATTTTTCCCAAACCTTATCCCATCCCTGGAAGTGGAATGTTAGTCACTCAGTCGTGTCTGACTCTTTGTGACCCCATGGACTTCAGCTCACTAGGCTCCTCTGTCCATGGAATTCCCTAGGCAAGAATACTGGAGTGGATTGCCATTCCCTTCTCCAGGGGATCTTTCCGACCCAGGGGTTGAACTTGGGTCTCCTGCATTGCAGGCAGATTCTTTACCATCTGAGCTACCTGGGAAGCCTATCCCTAGGCAACCACTTATGTACTTCTGTCTGTATAGATCTGACTATTCTGGATGTTTTATTTAAATGGAATCATACAATTTGTAAGCATCAGGATCTTTTCCAATGAGTTAGTTCTTTGCATCAGGTGACCAAAGTATTGGAGCTTCAGCTTCAGCATCAGTCCTTCCAATGAATATTCAGGACTTATTTCCTTTAGGATTGACTGGTTGGATCTCCTTGCAGTCCAAGGGGACTCTCAAGAGTCTTCTCCAGCACCACAGTTCAAAAGCATCAATTCTTCGGCGCTCAGCTTTCTTTATGGTCCAACTTTCACATCCGTACATGACTACTGGAAAGACCATAGCTTTGACTAGACAGACCTTTGTCAGTAAAGTAATGTCTCTGCTTTTTTTTTTTTTAATTTTATTTTATTTTTAAACTTTACATAATTGTATTAGTTTTGCCAAATATCAAAATGAATCCGCCACTCTGCTTTTTAATATGCTGTCTAGGTTTGTCATAACTTCTTTTTCCAAGGAGCAGATGTCTTTTAAGTTCATGGCTGCAGTCACCATCTGCAGTGATTTTGGAGCCCAAGAAAAAATCTGTGACTGTTTCCATTGTTTCCCCATCTGTTTGCCATGGAGTGATGAGACTGGATGCCATGATCTTAGTTTTTTGAATGTTGAATTTTAAGGCAGGTTTTTAGCTCTCCTCTTTCACTTTCATCAAGAGGCTCTTTAGTGCCTCTTCGCTTTCTGCCATTAGGCTGGGGTCATCTGCCTATCTGAGGTTATTGATATTTCTCCCGGCGATCTTGATTCCAACTTGTGCTTCATCTAGCCCAGCATTTCACAAATTTCCCTAAATTACCAAAGTAAATGAGTATATGGGGTCTCCCAGGTAGCTCAGTGGTAAAGAATCCACCTGCCAATGCAGGAGATGTGGGTTTGATCTTTGGGTCAGGAAGAACTCCTGGAGAAGGAAATGGCAACCCAGGCAATGTTCTTGCCTGGGAAGTCCCTTAGACAGAGGAGCCTAGTGGGCTATGACTCTACAGTCTATGGCATCGTAAAAGTCAAACATGACTTAGTGACTAAACACCACCACCAACAAATGAATATAGATTGATTTTATATCACCTCCTTTGTTGTTCACAATAAGAGTTACTGTTAATGACATTGATGGAATTTATATGGTGTTTTGTATTTTAAAGAAAACTGAACAAGCTGGTCTCTAAGGTCTCTTATAGCCATAATAGGTTATGATTTTTCCCCATCATGAAAAACATTTATCTCAGTAGTGAATAAGTATATGAGAATTAGATCATGTGCTCCAATGTTCCCTGAAGAATAGACATATCTTTATCATATAGAATGATTTAGTTACCACAAAATTTGCAATAATTTTGTGGGTTTGTCTCAAAAACTCTGATTCTTGGAGATTAGCTCATTTGAGCAAGTGAGTGCAGCGGGACCCAGAGGGATAGCTTAACCAGTGGTGTACTTGAAAATAAATTTATCAAGATAATAGTAGATGAGAAAATGACGATACTGAAAACTATATTATCGTGACCCTGTTTGTATAAAATACTCAATAAAAATAAACTTTCAGCCTTGGTGGGTGTGTGTGTTGTACGTGGGTATAGAGAAAAATATGGAAGAAAGTACACTAGATTAATGTGACTTTTCTTTTGGGTGGGGCAGGGAGTAAGTTTAGATACCAATTTGGGAAGAAAAGGCAGAGTACAGGGGAGAGATATTCTGGAGCAAAACATGTATGAGACCTCATCTGTGTAAAATCGTAGATTTGTGTTTATAAAAAAATAATGGGAATACCTCCTGTGGACTTTACCTGTGTGACGAAAAAAAAAAAAAAAAAATCTTGTAACTTCAGCCTTCATTTTAGCAAAGAGCGTGAAGATGTGTCCCAAGTCTTTGATGTTGGAAACAGGATTGGGCTTTCATCCCTAGGCTCTGGAGTTCATTGTATATTCCACCTCACTCATCTAAGTGTTTTGCTTTCAATGTATTTTTTTCCTAGTTGGAAATCTACATTTCTGAAGGAACCCACTCAACAGAGGAAGATAGTAAGTGAATTTTGAACCATTATTAGAAAACAACTTTATGTAGTACTTTATCTTGGATATGAGGTTCTTCCGCCAGCCAAGTGTCCACTGGGTCATTTGCAAAAGAGTACAAAATCAGCTACTAGCTTTTCCTTGAGAAGAAAGTAATTTTTTCAGTGGAACTCTGGGTGAACTAGAATTAAGCCCTGTGGATATTGACTGGTTTAGTCCAGGGGCCACACATCTGTAAAGAATATGCAGCTTTGGAAACCTTGACTTACAGACTCTCAGGAGAGCTTAACTCTTTTCTTTGGTGGCAGGATACAGAGCTGTATATTTGAAACTGAAATCAAAGGTCCAGAAAATAAAGCGTTAGGGAATCTTGGGGTAGGGGTTGTCTTTGTGAATTTGGATTAATGTATTATATTGAATTTTTTTTTTTTTTTTGGGGGGGCCATATTCTGTGGCATGTGGGATCTTATTCCCTGACCAGGGGTCGAATTGCAGCATCTCCTGCAGTGGAAGCATGGAGTCTTCCTTAACCTTGTTTTTTTTTGAGAACTTTTTTTATATAAAGACTCTCTGGCCTACAGAGAGAAACAAAGTGGCAACCACTTAAAAACAGCAGAGATGGAATTCAGGAAAAGCAAAACTGGAATTACAGGAAAATTTTTTTTCTCTTTAAGTCTTCCTTTCAAAACTTATGAATATTTAGCCAAAACCTGCATCAAGTTTTCAAGGAGTTGAATTCTATATTAACAAACTAATAAAAATATTATCTGTTGCTGTAGATTGACAGAGTTATGCTAACTTGTGTGCGTGTGTTTTGCAGTCAACAAGCAGATAAATGACAAAGAGCGAGTGGCGGCTGCCATGGAGAACCCCAACTTACGGGAAATCGTGGAACAGTGTGTCCTGGAACCTGACTGACAGCTGTTTTAGAGCCACTGATGTATAATCATTTGATATATTTGTTTAAAGTCTTTGTAAAATGTAAAAGATTAATACATAGGTGATTTGTACCTCAAAGCATTTTTTTAAACGATGATTTCCAAGCAAGATTTAATTATCAGGTAGTACCTAGTTTGTTCAATGTCTAACATTCTCAGGATTTGTAACCCTTAAATGATCAGACAAAAATATTTTCTAGTTATTGTGTGTAAGATGAGTTGCTATTTTTCTGATGCCCATTCTGATGCTTTTCATGTCAAAATATTTACTGTGCCCAAATGTATTCAATTTAAACCATTACTCTGTAAAATAAATAAAACAAAGATGATTCTTGTACACACATTAGAATGTTTTTATTTAATTGTAAATTTCAGTGTAAACACTCAAAGATACTTCCAAACCTTTATTTTCTGATTATTATGTAGAATCAGAGATAGGAGAGCTAAGGCTTCCCTGGTGGTCTAGTGGTAAAGAATTGCCCTGCCAACAAGGGACACAGGTTCAATCCCTGGTCTGGGAAGATTCCACATGCCATGGAGCAACTAAGCCAGTGTTCTGCAACTACTGAAGCCCACATGCCTAGAGCCAGTGCTCCATAACAAGCGAAGCCAGGGCAATGAGAAGCCTGCACACTGCAACGAAGAGTAGCCCCGCTCACGGCAGCTAGAGACAGCCCATGTGCAGCAGCAAAGACCCAGCACAGCCATAAATGAATGAATGAATCAATCAATCAATATTTTAAAAATCTATTTAAAAAAAAGAACTAAAAAGAGCCCTCAAGATCAGGCCTGGGCCCTGCTTTCCTTCAAGAAGAATCTTGGATCCATTTATAAATAAGGAAAAAATGGGAAGAGGGCCAGAACTGCTCGAGGTTTCAAGCCTGAAGCAAGCTCAAGTTAGCAAAGAGTTGATGCCAAGTTTGTATTTTTTTTTAATAACATTATTTGCCATTTTTTTTTAAAGACTATTTTTTTGATGTGGACATGTTTAAAGTCTTTATTAAATTTGTTGCAGTATTGCTTCTGTTTTATGTTTTGGCTTTTTGGTTACAAAGCATGTGGGATCTTAGCTCGCTGACCAGTGATCGAACCTGCACCCCCTGTATTGGAAGCTGCTGCTGCTGCTGCTAAGTCGCTTCAGTTGTGTCTGACTGTGCAATCCCATGGACTGCAGACTACCAGGCTCCTCCGTCCATGGGATTTTCCAGGCAAGAGTACTGGACTGGATTGCCATTGCCTTCTCCGTGTATTGGAAGACAAAATCTTAATCCATGGACCACCAGGGAAGTCCCAAGTTTAGATGTGACTAGATACTTCAGTGCCATGAGATTGTATGGTTAAAAGTGATAGGATCGCATACTCAGACAGAAATCCTGTGTCTGTCCAAGTCTTCACCATGGGCAGAGAAAGATCATGCCTTCTCAACAAAGTTTCAAAGGATTGTTGTTGTTTAGTCTCCAAGTTGTGTCAAACTCTTTTGCAACCCCATGGACTGTAGCTCACCAGGCTCCTCTGTCCATGGGATTTTCCAGGCAAGCATATTGGAGTGGGTTGCCACTTCCTCCTCCAGAAAATCTTCCTGACCCAGGGATTGAATCCTTGTCTCCTGCATCAATGGGCAGAATCTTTACCATTGAGCCTCTAGGGAAGCCTTCAAAGGATTAATGGGGGTGGGGGACAAAAATAAAACCGGTTCTGACATAACATCCTTTACAGAAATCCTGTTGAAACAATCTTGGCTTCTGCTGAGGCTCTGCACTGTGGGATGGTCACAGCAGAGCTTCATCCCCATGATCTTGAGATGATTAAAAGTTGCTGCTGTCAGAGAAACCACTGACTGTGGCATCAGTGCACCGAATTTGTGGAAATTTCAGTTGATTCTTGATCTTTTGCTGTGAAAATTCTCACTGGCTCCTCTCTTTCTTCCAGATCTTTAAAAATCTGTCACCCAGCATACATAAATATTAGTAATATTGCTGATCTTTAGTCATTATTGTATTCACTTCTTTCTAAATTACAAAGCCAGGGACTTCACAGTGATAACCAGTGATTAAGACTCTGCACTTCCGCTGCAAGGGGTGCAGGTTTGATTCCTGGTCAGGGAACTAGCTCCCACATGCCTCAGGGTACAGTCAAATAAATAAATAAACCACAAATCCACCAGGAAAGGTCCTTAGGACCAACACTAAGTTTCCAGTTTCATGGACTTCTGGGATCCAGGGCAAGAGCTAGTAGTACCTAGTGTACACCCTGTCCCATATTCCACCACCTGCATACATGTGCACACAAACATGCTTCTTGACCAGCTGTCAGCTTCTGAAAGAAGTGACAAGCGTCTGAGTGGGCTCTGGGGCTCACGGACCAGAGTCAAATACATGTCGATCCCCAAGTACTGACCAAGTTCTTGATGGTCTGAGAAACCCAGGAAGCCTTATCTAGGGCTCCTAGAGTAGGGCTCTTTCTGTCTTCTTCTAATGAGACCCTGATACATAAAACTCTCATTGTCAGTTTCAGGTGTGGCTGGAGTTGACTGAAATCAGAGGCCCCAGGTGTGTGCTCTCACCAATTCATGCGCTTACTCACAGGTGCTCTCATCCACAGATATTTAGTGAGCGCTTTTTAAGTTTCAGGCACTGTCCTGAATGCTAAGGATTCAGAAGTGGATCAACCACTGTCTGTCCTCCTAGAGTTCGTACTATTGACTTCTGCCTTTGACCCCTCTCCCTTGCAGGCAGTGAGTGAGGCAAGCTGTCTTGTCTAGTGTCTGACCCTGTCCTAGCTAGGTAGGCATGGAGGCTGGTCAACCAGAAGCAAAGACAAGATCATCCCCCTAAGGAACCGCCTGCAAGGAAACCACTGATGGTACAGCCAGAAGGGAGTCTCTGCTGCAGGCACCCCCATCCTGCTGCCCTGCTGCTCTTCAAAGTTAGCTGTAACTCTCTGCTACTGCCAGAATGTGATCTTTTTTATCTGTGCTATTTTGTGTGACTCACTCCAACTACAGTGTCTGAGATGGGGTCGCTAGTGGTCCCAAGTCCCATGTCCAAACCCTGGATGCCAGGGAGGTGACAGAATGGAGCATATGACCTGTATGAACAGTCTGGCTATCTCCAGCAAGACTCGCATGGTAGGAATTGCCCAAATACATCAAGAAGATTAATTTAGTCCAATAACTAATGTCCAAATACATCAAGAAGATTAATTTAGTCCCATAACTAATGTCCACTTCAGTTCAGTCGCTCAGTCGTGTCCGACTCATTGCGACCCCATGAACTGCAGCACACCAGGCCTCCCTATCCATCACGAACTGCTGGAGTCTACCCAAACCCGTGTGCATTGAGTTGGTGATGCCATCCAACCATCTCATCCTCTGTTGTCCCCTTCTCCTTCTGCCCTCAATCCTTCCCAGCATCAGGGCCTTTGCAAATCAGTCAGCTCTTTGCATCAGGTGGCCAAAGTATTGAAGGTTCACCTTCCAATGAACAATCAATCAGGACTGATCTGCTGTTGGATCTCCTTGCAGTCCAAGGCATTCTCAAGAGTCTTCTCCAACACCACAGTTCAAAAGCATCAACTCTTCGGCACTCAGCTTTCTTTGTAGTCCAACTCTCACATCCATACATGACCACTGGAAAAACCATAGCCTTGACTAGACAGATCTTTGTTGGCAAAGTAATGTCTCTGTTTTTTAATATGCTGTCTAGTTTGGTCAGTAAGGCTGAAGAAGCCGAAGTTCAACGATTCTATGAAGCCCTACAAGACCTTTTAGAACTAACACCCAAAAAAGATGTCCTTTTCATTATAGGGGACTGGAATGCAAAAGTAGGAGGTCAAGAAACACCTGGGGTAACAGGCAAATTTGGCCTTGGAATACGGAATGAAGCAGGGCAAAGGCTGATAGAGTTTTGGCAAGAAAATGCACTGGTCGTAACAAACACCCTCTTCCAACAACACAAGAGAAGACTCTATACATGGACATCACCAGATGGTCAACACTGAAATCAGACTGATTATATTCTTTGCAGCCAAAGATGGAGACGCTCCATACAGTCAGCAAAAACAAGACCAGGAGCTGACTGTGGCTCAGACCATGAACTCCTTATTGCCAAATTCAGACTTAAATTGAAGAAAGTAGGGAAAACTACTAGACCATTCAGGTATGACCTAAATCAAATCCCTTATGATTATACAGTGGAAGTGAGAAATAGATTTAAGGGACTAGATCTGATAGATAGAGTGCCTGATGAACTATGGAATGAGGTTCGTGACATTGTACAGGAGACAGGGATCAAGACCATCCCCATGGAAAAGAAATGCAAAAAAGCAAAATGGCTGTCTGGGGAGGCCTTACAAATAGCTGTGAAAAGAAGGGAAGCGAAAAGCAAAGGAGGAAAGGAAAAATATAAGCATCTGAATGCAGAGTTCCAAAGAATAGCAAGAAGAGATAAGAAGGCCTTCTTCAGTGATCAATGCAAAGAAATAGAGGAAAACAACAGAATGGGAAAGACTAGAGACCTCTTCAAGAAAATCAGAGATACCAAAGGAACATTTCATGCAAAGATGGGCTCGATAAAGGACATAAATGGTATGAACCTAACAGAAGCAGAAGATATTAAGAAGAGATGGCAAGAATACACAGAAGAACTGTACAAAAAAGAACTTCACAACCCAGATAATCACGATGGTGTGATCACTGACCTAGAGCCAGACATCCTGGAATGTGAAGTCAAGTGGGCCTTAGAAAGCATCACTACGAACAAAGCTAGTGGAGGTGATGCAATTCCAGTTGAGCTCTTTCAAATCCTGAAAGATGATGCTGTGAAAGTTCTGCACTCAAATGCCAGCAAATTTGGAAAACTCAGCAGTGGCCACAGGACTGGAAAAGGTCAGTTTTCATTCCAATCCCAAAGAAAGGCAATGCCAAAGAATGCTCAAACTACCGCACAATTGCACTCATCTCACAGGCTAGTAAAGTAATGCTCAAAATTCTCCAAGCCAGGCTTCAGCAATATGTGAACCGTGAACTTCCTGATGTTCAAGCTGGTTTTAGAAAAGGCAGAGGAACCAGAGATCAAATTGCCAACATCCGCTGGATCATCGAAAAAGCAAGAGAGTTCCAGAAAAACATCTATTTCTGCTTTATTGACTATGCCAAAGCCTTTGACTGTGTGGATCACAATAAACTGTGGAAAATTCTGAAAGAGATGGGAATACCAGACCACCTGATCTGCCTCTTGAGAAATTTGTATGCAGGTCAGGAAGCAACAGTTAGAACTGGACATGGAACAACAGACTGGTTCCAAATAGGAAAAGGACTATGTCAAGGCTGTATATTGTTACTCTGCTTATTTAACTTATATGCAGAGAACATCATGAGAAACGCTGGGCTCGAAAAACACAAGCTGGAATCAAGATTGCCGAGAGAAATAGCAATAACCTCAGATATGCAGATGACACCACCTTTATAGCAGAAAGTGAAGAGGAACTCAAAAGCCTCTTGATGAAAGTGAAAGTGGAGAGTGAAAAAGTTAGCTTAAAGCTCAACATTCAGAAAATGAAGATCATGGCATCCGGTCCCATCACTTCATGGGAAATAGATGGGGAAACAGTGGAAACAGTGTCAGACTTTATTTTTCTGGGCTCCAAAATCACTGCAGATGGTGACTACTGCCATGAAATTAAAAGACACTTACTCCTTGGAAGGAAAGTTATGACCAACCTAGATAGCATATTCAAAAGCAGAGACATTACTTTGCCAACAAAGTTTCATCTAGTCAAGGCTATGGTTTTTCCTGTGGTCATGTATGGATGTGAGAGTTGGTCTGTGAAGAAGGCTGAGTGCTGAAGAATTGATGCTTTGGAACTGTGGTGTTGGAGAAGACTCTTGAGAGTGCCTTGGACTGCAAGGAGATCCAACCAGTCCATTCTGAAGGAGATCAGCCCTGGGATTTCTTTAGAAGGAATGATGCTAAAGCTGAAACTCCAGTACTTTGTCCACCTCATGCAAAGAGTTGACTCCTTGGAAAAGACTCTGATGCTGGGAGGGATTGGGAGCAGGAGGAGAAGGGGACGACAGAGGATGAGATGGCTGGATGGCATCACTGACTCGATGGACGTGAGTCTGAGTGAACTCTGGGAGTTGGTGATGGACAGGGAGGCCTGGTGTGCTGCGATTCATGGGGTCACAAAGAGTCGGACATGACTGACCGACTGATCTGATCTGATCTGATCTAGATTGGTCATAACTTTCCTTCTAAGGAGTAAGCATCTTTTAATTTCATGGCTGCAATCACCATTTGCAGTGATTTTGGAGCCCCCCCAAAAAATAGTCAGTCACTGTTTCCACTGTTTCCCCATCTATTTGCCATGAAGTGATGGGACCGGATGCCATGATCTTCGTTTTCTGAATGTTGAGTTTTAAGCCAACTTTTTCACTCTCTTCTTTCACTTTCATCAAGAGGCTCTTTAGTTCTTCTTCACTTTCTGCCATAAGGGTGGTGTCATCTGCATATCTGAGGTTATTGCTATTTCTCCCGGCAATCTTGATTCCAGCTTGTGCTTCTTCCAGCCCAGTGTTTCTCATGATGTACTCTGCATATATGTTAAAAAAGCAGGGTGACAATATACAGCCTTGACATAGTCCTTTTCCTATTTGGAACCAGTCTGTTGTTCCATGTCCGGTCCTAACTGTTGCTTCCTGACCTGCATACAGGTTTCTCAAGAGGCAGGTCAGGTGGTCTGGTATTCCATCTCCTTCAGAATTTTCCACAGTTTATTGTGATCCACACAGTCAAAGGCTTTGGCATAGTCAATAAAGCAGAAATAGATGTTTTTCTGGAACTCTTTTACTTTTTCCATGAGCCAGCGGATGTTGGCAATTTGATCTCTGGTTCCTCTGCCTTTTCTAAAACCAGCTTGAACATCTGGAAGTTCACATTCATGTATTGCTGAAGCCTGGTTTGGAGAATTTTGAGCATTACTTTACTAGCGTGTGAGATGGGTGCAATTGTGCGGTAGTTTGAGCATTCTTTGGCATTGCCTTTCTTTGGGATTGGAATGAAAACTGACCTTTTCCAGTCCTGTGGCCACTGCTGAGTTTTCCAAATTTGCTGGCATTTGAGTGCAGGACTTTCACAGCATCATCTTTCAGGATTTGAAAGAGCTCAACTGGAATTGCATCACCTCCACTAGCTTTGTTCGTAGTGATGCTTTCTAAGGCCCACTTGACTTCACATTCCAGGATGTCTGGCTTTAGGTCAGTGATCACACAGTCGTGATTATCTTGGTCATGAATATCTTTTTTGTACAGTTCTTCTGTGTATTCTTGCCACCTCTTCTTAATATCTTCTGCTTCAGTTAGGTCCACAGCATTTCTGTCCTTTATCGAACCCATCTTCGCATGAAATGTTCCCTTGGTAACTCTAATTTTCTTGAAGAGGTCTCTAGTCTTTCCCATTCTGTTGTTTTCCTCTATTTCTTTGCATTGATCACTGAAGAAGGCCTTCTTATCTCTTCTTGCTATTCTTTGGAACTCTGCATTCAGATGCTTATATTTTTCCTTTTCTCCTTTGCTTTTCGCTTCTCTTTTTTTCACAGCTATTTGTAAGACCTCCCCAGACAGCCATTTTGCTTTTTTGCATTTCTTTTCCATGGGGATGGTCTTGATCCCTGTCTCCTGTACAATGTCACGAACCTCATTCCATAGTTCATCAGGCACTCTATCAGATCTAGTCCCTTAAATCTATTTCTCACTTCCACTGTATAATCATAAGGGATTTGATTTAGGTCATACCTGAATGGTCTAGTGGTTTTCCCTACTTTCTTCAATTTCAGTCTGAATTTGGCAATAGGGAGTTCATTATCTGAGCCACATTCAGCTCCTGGTCTTGTTTTTACTGACTGTATAGAGCTTCTCTATCTTTGGCTTCCAAGAATATAATCAATTTGATCAGTGTTGACCATCTGGTGATGTCCATGTGTACAGTCTTCTCTTGTGTTGTTGGAAGAGGGTTTTTTCTATGACCAGTGCATTCTCTTGGCAAAACTATTAGCCTTTGCCCTGCTTCATCCTGTATTCCAAGGCCAAATTTGCCTGTTACCCCAGGTGTTTCTTGACCTCCTACTTTTGCATTCCAGTCCCCTATAATGAAAAGGACATCTTTTTTGGGTGTTAGTTCTAAAAGGTCTTGTAGGTCTTCATAGAACCATTCAACTTCAGCTTCTTCAGTGTTACTGGTTGGGGCATAGACTTGGATTACTGTGATATTGAATGGTTTGCCTTGGAAACGAACAGAGATCATTCTGTCATTTTTGAGATTGCATCCAAGTACTGCATTTCAGCCTCTTTTGTTGACCATGATGGCCACTCCATTTCTTCTAAGGGATTCCTGCCTGCAGTAGTAGATATAATGATCATCTGAGTTAAATTCACCCATTCCAGTCCATTTTAGTTCTCAGATTCCTAGAATATCGATGTTCACTCTTGCCATCTCCTGTTTGACCATTTCCAATTTGCCTTGATTCATGGACCTGACATTCCAGGTTCCTATGCAATATTGCTCTTTACAGCATCGGACCTTGCTTCTATCACCAGTCACATCCACAACTGGGTATTGTTTTTGCTTTGGCTCCATCCCTTCATTCTTTCTGGAGTTATTTCTCCACTGATCTCTAGTAGCATATTGAGTACCTACTGACCTGGGGAGTTCCTCTTTCAGTATCCTATCATTTTGCCTTTTCATACTGTTCATGGGGTTCTCAAGGCAAGAATACTGAAGTGGTTTGCCATTCCCTTCTCCAGTGGACCACATTCTGTCAGATCTCTCCACCATGACCCGCCTGTCTTAGGTGGCCCCATGGGCATGGCTTAGTTTCATTGAGTTAGACAAGGCTGTGGTCTAATGTGATTAGATTGACTAGTTTTCTGTGAGTATGGTTTCAGTATGTCTGCCCTTTGATGCCCTCTTGCAACACCTACCCTCTTACTTGGGTTTCTCTTACCTTGGACCTGGGTATCTTTTCACAGCTGCTCCAGCAAAGCACAGCTGCTGCTCCTTACTTTGGACGAGGGGTATCTCCTCATGGCTGCCCCTCCTGACCTTGAATGTGGAGTAGCTTCTCTAGGCCCTCCTGCGCCCGCAAGTGAAAAATAGCGGTACATAAATTCACAAGATGAGTTGTCCAGTCACATCTCTGGCAAAGTCAGCAAATTTTTTCAGAAAAGGGCCAGATAGTAAATTTTTAGGTGTTGCCTCTCTGTGCAAGTATTCAACTCTGCTTTTCTAGCACAAAAGCAGCCAGTACTATGTAAATGAATGAGTGTAGCTCTGTTCCAATAAATTTTATCTGTGGACACATTTGAAGTTCTTTTAATTTTCATATCATGAAATATTCTTTTGATTTTTTTTAACCATTTAAAAATATTTTTAAAAAATCAGCTAATTTCTCAACAGAAACTCTACAAGCCAGAAAAGAATGGCACGATATATTCCAAGTGATGAAAGGGAAGAACCTACAACCAAGAATAACTCTACACAGCAAGACTCTTGTTCAGATTTGATGCAGAAATCAAAAGCTTTCCAGACAACAAAGTTAAGAGAATTCAGCACCACTAAACCAGTTTTTGGAGAAGGCAATGGCACCCCACTCCAGTACCCTTGCCTGGAAAATTACATGGATGGGGGAGCCTGGTAGGCTGCAGTCCATGGGGTTGCGAAGAGTTGGACACGACCGAGCCACTTCACTCTCACTTTTCACTTTCATGCATTGGAGAAGGAAATGGCAACCCACTCCAGTGTTCTTGCCTGGAGAATCCCAGGGACGGGGGAGCCTGGTGAGCTGCTGTCTATGGGGTCGTACAGAGTTGGACACGACTGAAGCAACGTAGTAGTAGTAGTAAACCAGTTTTACAACAAGTGCTAAAGGAACTTTTCTTTAGGCACAAAACACAAGAAAAGGAAAAGACCTACAAAAATAAACCCTAAAAATAAAAAATCCCTAGCTTGTGTGTTGTGCAAAAGCAAGCATTGAACTGGATTTGGCCTGTGGGCCATTTGTTAACCCTTGATCTGTAAGGATGACTCTTAATTTTTTGGAAGGGCTCAGACGTCTTTAAAAATCTTATAAAACATATGGAATAGACCCTTTCCCTAGAGGGAAAAGGCACACAGTGAAAACTTTGCAAACGGCTCTAGGACTTTCATGAATTCGCTAAGTAGTCAGTAACCCTGGTCTCTAATTCATGCTAGCTGAGCCCTTGAGCTGCCCATTCCTTGAAGATCTCGGAGCCACAGCCAGCCGTGACTGGGAGTCACTATCTACCTAGACTGTAACAAACAATCAGAAGCTTTCTCAGCTCCACCTGAAGCGACTGCCATGTGACCCAAACTGCAGACATCTCCAGCAGGATACAATTAACTGTAATTAGTGGGGGGACTCTCTGTTAGGAAGGGGAGGGATTGCTGTAACCGTGGCCTTACATTCATGGCCCAGTTGGTGACTGTCCTGTGTTAAATACAACGACAGAAAACAAGCCAGTGAACTGTAAGGAGTGAACCTCATCACTGGCGCAGAACTGCTAGAAACACGATATTTTAAGCTGCAGGTGGGTGCTGAGTGTGTCATGTTACTGTTTTTTCTTAAATTTTTGTTTATTTTGGCTCTGCTGGGCCTTCCTTGCTGTGAGTACTTTTCTCTAGTTGTAGAGAGCAGAGGCTACTCTCTAGTTGTCGTGCATGGGCTTCTCGTTGCAGTGGCTTCTCTTCTCTTCTAGAGCACGTGCTCTAGGGCACAGGCTCAATAGTTACGGTGCATGGGGCTTACTTGCTCTAAGGCATGTGGAATCTTCCTGGATCAGGGATCAAACTGGTGTCTCCTGGGTTGGCAAGCAGATTCTTCACTGCTGAGGCACTAGGGAAGCCCTGTTATTTTATTTTTTACATCTAAATATATGGAATATTTTGTTAATAAAATTTTTTAAAACCCACTTGATCTTGACTGGGCCAGTGGTTGTCTTTGATTCAGGTTAGGTGGCCTACAGAGGTGAACTCAGTCCTTGCGTGAACTTGTTTGGGAGAGATGAGCTAAGGGAAGGATGAAGGTAGCAGCTACAGTGTGTTCTATGATGTTCTCTCTGAGGGTTTTTAGTATCACACAGACCTTTGATCCTTATAATGGAGGGGGTTCAGAGCACAGACCCTGCTACCAACAAGATGTTCTAATCCTGAACTTAGCCACTGTGTGTCCTTGGCCAAGTAACCTAATCTCTCTGTTCTTTAGTTACCTCATCTATGAAATGAGGATGATAAAAGTACCTATTTCATAGGACTGTTAGGAGAATTATGAGGGAATGCTTGTAAGTGCTGAACACAATGCCTAGAACATAGTAAATGCTTTATTGTTTGTAGTTTGTTCTAGTCGCTAAGTCGTGTCCGACTCTTTGTGACCCCATGTACTGTAGCCCCCCTCTGTCTATGGGATTTCCTTGCCAAGAATACTGGACAGGGTTGCCATTTCCTTCTCCAGAGGATATTCCTGACCCAGGGATTGAACTTGCGTCCCTTGCATCTCCTCCACTGGCAGGCGGATTCTTTACCACTGAGCCACCAAAGAAGCCCAAATGCTTTATTATTGTTTGTTAAATAAAAATAGATAAGAGGGGAAATTCCTGGCAGTCCAGTGTTTAAAACTTGGCGCTTTCACTGCCGTGGCCCAAATTCAATCCCTGATTGGGGAACTAAGATTCCACAAGCCGCTAAAAACAAAGAAAGAGCCTAAGGACAGGGCCCCTTGGTTCTAAGTTACTTGATTGAGACGACAGTTTTCCTCCCTGCTGCTGCTGCTAAGTCACTTCAGTCGTGTGCGACTCTGTGCGACCCCATGGACTGCAGCCTACCAGGCTCCCCCGTCCCTGGGATTCTCCAGGCAAGAACACTGGAGTGGGTTGCCATTTCCTTCTCCAATGCATGAAAGTGGAAAGTGAAAGAAGTCGCTCAGTCGTGTCTGACTCTTAGCGACCCCATGGACTGTAGCCTACCAGGCTCCTCCATCCACGGGATTTTCCGGGCAACAGTACTGGAGTGGGGTGCCATTGCCTTCTCCTTTTCCTCCCTGGCTGGGTGCTATTACCTGAGAACCACTAGATGGCAGCAGAGCCCAGGCTTCCAGGTTTCCAGCTGATGATTGAACAGGACTTGAAGAGTCCTGATCAGCTGCCCTGGGTGTTCTCTGTCTTCAACCCAGGGAGCTGCCTAGGGACCCCTACAGTAGCACACTCGTTCTCTGACTGGGCTGCACCATACTGCGGGAATGGCGGTCTGCACCTTTGTTCTGACAAGGGTGATTATCACAGAAGTCTTTCTTGGATGTGGACTTACTTTGCCAAAGGTTATAAGTGATTCTGAGGCTTTTGACACACATTAGCTGGTGAATTGCCTTTCTTGTACCAACTGACACCCATCAACAATGGGGGTTTGTGTCCCTGCCCTGCACTAATTAATACTGTATTGGGTATTATTATTTTATTTTTATATTTTCCCTTGCTGCTTATTTTTTTATTGGAATATATTGATAGTTGATTAACAATGTTGCATTAGTTTTTGCTGTAAAAATCTTTGTCCAACATGGAGAATTTTAAAATGTGATGTTTTATTTGCATTTGTTTGCTAAGATTAAATGTTAAAAAATATTTCTATTGACATTTAAAAAAATCATCTGTTTATACCCTTTAGTTTTCTAAGATGTTCATTTAAAAAATCTCTTTATATAATATGGATATGAGCAGTTTCTGTCATACATACGTTTCCCAGTTTTTTTGTTGCATGGACACATTTAACGATTATTTATTTTGTTTTTGAATGAGTAATACCTTAAAGTGGTTCAAACATCAAAAAGCATAGAAAGATCAGTGAAAAGATACCTTTTGAACAATCTACCAAGTTCTCACCCTTCCCAATAGGTTTCATGGGTAATAATTTCTTACTTTTTGTTCCAGAGAATTTTTATGCCTGTAAAATCCCATATATATCCCTTTGTACAAATGTTAGCATATAACATGCCAGATTCCATTGTTTTATGACTTACTGTATTATTATTTTTTTACTTAATATATTTTGATATGTTTCCATAGCAATCTACAAAGAGCTTCCTCATGTTTTTTACAGTGTTATAGTGTTTCAGGTATATATCGTATTTTATTTAACAAGTCTCCTATTGATGGACATTTAGGTTTTTCCATTATTTCACTCTTACAAACACTGCTACAATGAACAACCTTATACGTCCCTTTTATCATACATGTACAAGTGGATCTCTAGGATAAATCTCTGAAAATAAGATTGCTGGGTAAAGGATCTAAGTGTTTATAATTAAATGGATACTGACCAATTGCCCTCAACAGAGATCGTGCAGATTTACATTCCTACCACCAATGTATTAATGTGCCTAAGGCATCATCAAACTTTTAGATTTTTGTTAAACTAATATGTGAACACTTTTACCTCAGTGGAGTTTTAGTTAGTATTTCTCTCATTATGAGTGAGTTTGAGCACCTTTTTATAGGAGTAGAGACATTTGTGTTTCCTTTTCTGTGAACTATTTTTGTTCATATCATTTGTCCATTTTTGTGATTAGTCTCTTCCTTAATGACTTGTAGGAAGTCTCTACATATTAGAGAGAAAGTAACCCTTTGTGATGTGTTACAAGCTTTTTGTTTGTTTCAGTTTGCCACTTATTTTTGACTTTTCTCTCTTTTTGGTCCCATGAAGAGTTTTTCATATTTTTGCATACTTTCATTTATCAACCGTTAATTTTTTGTATCCTGATTTCTTTGTCATAATTAGGAAAGTATTCTCTCCAAGGCTAGAAAACATTTTTCCTATGGTTCTCTTCATTTTTTTATTATTATTATTTTTTATATGGCTCTCTTTAATATTTTAACATTTCAATCTTTGAGCCATTTGGAATTTTCGCTGGCTTATAATGAGGAATAAAGCCAACTCAGTTTTTTTTTTTTTGTCAACTCAGTTTTTATCCAGATGGCTCATTATTGTCTTAATATGAGTTGTTGAATTTTATCCATGACCATTATTTTCAAATCTTATTTATGAATCATATGATTACAGGGTTATTTTTTATAATGACAAAGTACAACTTAATGTTTAACAATATGTAACGTATAAAATAATTTATATTACATTCATTTAATGGAATCTCAGTGTTTTCAGGGCTCTTCAAGTACATGTTAGAATTCTCAAGATAAATTAAGAAAAGCAAAGTCAAAACAATAAATGCCAAGTGATCCCAATTAAAAGCAAAAGAGTGCTGTCCTGGCCACAGGTACAAAAGAGTATCTGTCTTATAAAAACAGATGGAAGGAAGTGCATTAAAATTTAAGAGTAGTTATCTCTGCCTTCAAAAATAGTTTATTTGGAATGAAGATGTTTCTTTTTAATAATATGACAACCCCTGACAAGTGCTACTGAAAACATATACACACAAAAAAACTTACGGTATACATGTCCTTTGTAAAATCATTTTATTTACTTATTTCAAAAAATACTTATTTTTGTTTTATTTATTTGGCTGCACTGAGTCCTTGTTGCAGCATGTGGGATCCCTGACCAGGGATAGAACCCAGGCCACCTACATTAGGAACACAGAGATTTAGCTACTGGACTACCAGGGAAGTCCCTAACACCATTTACAAAATACATATATTTAAAGGTGGGAGATAAATAAAATGTACTTCTCCCCTTGGGAAAATTTCCTTTGATTCTATCCAAACTCCTAAGACTTGTGCTGCGGCACACTGGTCACATTCTTGGATGTCAAGAATGTGTTTTCTATTTCCTTTCCTCTTAGATGTTTCCTTTCTCTCCCTCAGCTCAGGGGACAATGTTTTCTTGTTATTTCAGGCTCACCTTGGTCGTAATGAAGGGATTTAGTTTTACCAAGGGCCTTGGTCTTTGGCATTTCCTATGATCATTTCTTTGATCATAGAAGCAATATAGAAACATAGCAAAACCAAAAAAAAAAAGTTCAAAAAATATAAAATACAAAATGGAAACTAGAGGTCTCCTTTCCTACCCACTCCAGTGTTACTCCTCAATGAAAACCACTTTGAACAATTTTTAGTTTTAGTTTTTCTGCTAATTATCATAATAAATATTATGTTTTACTTTTTAAAATGTATATTTATTTTTGGTTGTGGTGGGTCTCTGCTGCTGCATGTGGGCTTTCTCTAGTTGCGGCAGGTAGAAAGAAAGAAAGAAAGTGAAGTCACTCAGTCGTGTCTGACTCTTTGCAACCCCATGGACTGTAACCTATCAGGCTCCTCCGTCCATGGGATTTTTCAGGCAAGAGTGCTGGAGTGGATTGCCATTTCCTTCTCCAGGGGATCTTCCCGTCCCAGGAATCGAACCCTGGTCTCCCACATTGCAGGCAGACATTTTACCATCTGAGCCGCGGCAGGTAGGGACTAGAAGCTTCTCACTGCGGTGCTTCTCTTGTTGTGGAGCACTGGCTCTGGAGCACAGGCTCAGTAGTTGTGGTACACAGGGCTGAGTTGCTCCGGGACATATGGGATCTTCCAGGACCAGGGATAGAACCTGTGTCCCGTACTTGGCAGGCGGATTTTTATCCACTGGACCACCAGGGAAGTCCTTTAAATTTCAAAAAATTTCAGACTTACAGAGAAGTTGCAAGAATTCACCCAGATTTTTCAACTGTTAACAGCTTTTTCTCACTCTACATATATACATATTCCTTTTGCTGAACCATTTGAGGAACAGTTATAGGCATGATGCCATTTCTCCCCAAAACATTACAACATGCATGACTGAAGAGGAAGGACATTCTCCTCCATGACCACAATACAGTCCTCTCACTCAGAAAACACAACGCTGATTTACTGTTGTTGTTCAGTCGCTCATTTGTGTCCGACTCTTTGCGACCCCGTGGACTACAGCATGCCAGGCTTCCCTGTCCTTCACTATCTTCCAGAGCTTGCTCAGATTCATGTCCATTGAATCAGTGATACCACCCAACCATCTCATCCTCTCTTGCCCCCTGCTCCTCCTGTCTTCAGTCTTTCCAGGAGGAGATGATTATGTAATAAAATGTCCATATTCAAATTTATGCAATTGTCCAATAATGTCCCGCTAACTTTTTAAAAATCCGGGATCCAATCACTCATCACATATTGATCTGAGTTGCTGTGTATTCAGCTTCTTTAATGTAGAATAGTCTGGTTTTTCTTTCATGACACTGGTTTTTCAAAGAGGTGTGCTGTTTTGCAGAATGTTTCTCCATCTGGATTTGTCTGATACTTTCCTCATGATTAGTTTCAGCTTCTATATTTTTGGAAGGAGTACTACATAGATGATACATAGTACTACATAGATCCTACATAGATCTTTCTCAGTGCCACATATCAGTGGGCACATGAGGTCAGTTTGTCCCATTATTATTATTATTATTTTTAGCTGCATCCCCTGGAATCCTAGTCCCCTGACCAGGGATTGAACCCATGACCCCTGAGTTGGAGGCAAAGAGTCTTAACCATTGGACCACCAGGGAACTCCTAGTCCTGTTATTGTTGATGCTAAAGGTGGGCATTTTATTAAGGTGGTATCTGCCAGATTCCTGCATTGTCCAAGTACCTTTTCCCCTCTGTCGTTTTGAGTAGTAATCTGTGGGGTGATACTTAGAAACCCTGTGAGCTTCCTGTTTTCTAACAGTCTTTCACTCAATGGTTGTAATATCCAATGATGAATTCTGCCTGAATCACTCATTACCCGTGGTGGTAAAGCACTGGCTTTTCTAATTCCGTTATTTCTTCTATACTTTGGAGCTGGCATTTTACTATGAGAAATAGCTTTCCTTTCTTTCCCTCTTCTTGCTTTAATTTTTATTTTTAAATATCAGATTAGGGTCTTCCCTGTTGGTCCAGTGGACTTCCCTGGTATATCAGTTGGTAAAGAATCAGCCTGCAATGCAGGAGACCCTGGTTCTATTCCTGGGTTGGGAAGATCCACTGGAGAAGGGATAGGCGATCCACTCCATTATTCTTGGGTTTCCCTTGTGGCTCATCTGGTAAAGAATCTGCCTGCATAGGGGGAGACCTGGGTTCGATCCCTGGGTTGGGAAGATCCCCTGGAGAAGGGAAAAGTTACCCACTCCAGTATTCTGGCCTAGAGAATTCCATGGACTGTATAGTCCATGAGGTCGCCAAGAGTTGGACACGACTGGGCGACTTTCACTTTCACTTGTTGGTCCAGTGGCTAAGACTCCATGCTCCCAATGCAGGGACACAGGTTCAACCCCTGGTAGGGAACTGGATCATGTACACTGCAACTAAAGAATCTGCAGGCCACAACCAAGACCTGGCACAGCCAAATACATAAATAAAATTAAAAAAAATAGGTTTATGGAATGAAATTACACATCAATAAAGTTGCTTTTTTAAAAGCTATCAGATTAGAACACATGCATAGCATATTCATGCTATGATATTCAATATGCTATCATCTATTCCCATCATTATTTACTTCAATACCCAAATTATTCCACATCTGACCAGTAAGAGACCCTTCCATCTGGTTCCCTTTTTCTCCATCCATTTTGGAGCATTTTCTTACTTTCCAGCACAAGATGTTCTAGGTTCATCTTGTCTTCTCCCTGCCCTGAGCCCAGGATCAGCTGTTTTCCTTAGGAGTCTTCCATTATAAACATCGTATAAACTAGAGCAAATTCCCTTCCTTCTACCTTAACTCCCCTTGCCACTTCCCAAATTTGATAGGTATTTACATTTTATGTTGTCAAGATGTATGCCATTACATTTTGATCTGCACTTATAGTTAAACTAATTCATTCTTCTTTTAAAGCATTAATTTTCTTAAACTTTTTATTTTCTATTGGGAGATAGTAGATTAACAGAGTTGTGACAGTTTCAAGTGAACAGCGAAGGAACTCAGCCGTACGTATACAAGTATCCATTCTCCCCCAAACTCTTCTCCCATCTAGCTTGCTGCATAACATTGAGCAGGTTTCCTCGTGCTCCACGGTAGGTCCTTCTCGGCTATCCATTTTAAACATAGCAATGTGTCCATGTCCATCCCAGACTCCCCAAGTATCCCTTCCCCCCAATCTCTCTTCCCCGGCAACCATAAATTCGTTCTCCAAGTCTGTGAGTCTCTTTCTGTTTTGTAAGTAATAAACTATTTCCTTCTTTGCTTATAGGTTGCTTCTGAAAATTTAAAACCAATAATTAAGTTGTATTTTATGACTATATATAATTCCTGTTGGAAACAATTATGCATTCAATCTCACATTTTTGTGTAGATATGAGTCTTTTAGAGGGGCTTGTTAAAGATTCCCATTCCTCAGCCCCATCCTCAGAGTTCTGAACCAATACCTTTAAGGGGTCTGGTGAATCTAAGATATTCTGAAGACACAGGATTGGGTGCATAAAGAAGGAAATATAATCCTATATCATTGAAATTTGGCTACTTGATTGAGAATTCTTTGTCAGCTCCTAAAGTATTAAGAATTATTTTCTTTCCAGCTGTATTCCATTTTTTTGGATCATACACAGCCCAGGCTATTCCTTGTATCCCATATCATGCTCTTTCTGGATACTTTAAACATTTCTACACTTTCTAGAGTAATTTTTTCACATTGGATATATGTAGTAAAATTTCTAAGCCGTTTTGCAAGAATAGCTTCATTTTACTCTCATACTTAGTGGACAGTTTGGATTGATAAGTGGGAAGTTTGCTGTTGTTCAGATTGATGTTCTTCTTGAGACAAGGTATTTTTCATCCTCTGGATTCTTTCAGGATGTTTTTCTTAATTATTAGGGTTTTGAAATTTCATTTTGATGTGCTTTGGTATAGATATTCTTTTAGTCTGAAGATTTTTATTTATTTTTTGTTGTTCAGTCGCTAAGCCGAGTCTGATGCTAGGAGTTAGGAGTTAGATTTCCTCTATGTATTCCTTCGGATATATGATAATTATCACGGTTGGGTTTTCTTGTCACAGTCTCTCCCAGAAGACTTAAAAGATCAACAAAAGAAGATGGAAGATCTTTTTAAAACTCTAGATTCTTAATCTCTAGCACAGTGCCTGGCACATGACACAATGGTCAATAAATGCTTGTTGAATGTGTGATTATGCAGTATTCTGAGCAATAAAGTCTTAAATTAGGAGATAATTTGCCCCATGGTTCATATAGTACACTGGTTAACAAACTAAGAAGCCTTTCAACAGACTGAATAAAGATAGCGAGATTGTAAAGCTACAGCAAATTCCTCCTAGATCAAACAGACTGCCTTCTCCCTAAGCCTGGGTTTTGTTGTTGTTTAGTCACTCAGTCATGTCGACCCCATGGACTGTAGTCCGCGAGGCTCCTCTGTCCATGGGATTTCCAGGCAAGAATACTGGAGCGGGTTGCCATTTCCTTCTTCAGGAGATCTTCTTGACCCAGGGATTGAACCTGCATCTCCTACACTGGCAGGTGGATTCTTCTATCAGTGAGCCCCGAGGAAAGCCCATTTATTTTTTTAGCCAAAGATAATTTTCTTATTCTTCTTTTTTAAAACCATTTCTCCCTTTTAATTTTGTCTCTTCTCTTCTAATACTAATTTTAGACCAATGTTGACTTCTTGGGTCTATTTTCTGAATATTTCTCCATATTTCCCATCTTTTTGTTCTGCTTTGGGAGACTTCTTTATTTTCGTTTGTAAACTGTGTAAGTGGGTTGTGTGTGTTATTAGTCTAACTTTCCTGTTGGGGCCTGGGTGTGAAGCATGCAGGTTGGGGACACACTGCCAAAAAGTAGAGTTTTACTCCTAGCATAGTGTCTGATTGTGTGTTTCACCTCCAGATGACGTTGTCTTTCTTTTCCTACCCTCTGTCCCTCAGAGAGGACCAGAGTTGCCTCTGCTCTGCTTCTCGTGAGGGCCCTACTGCCCTCACTAGGATGTTTCCCTAGGCAGGTCGTTCCTCATAGAGACATTCTCATGCATTATCCCAAATCCAAAGCTGTACTGTTAGGTGGAACAATAGGGGAGGAGCCTACCGGTCTTGCTGTGTTTGCTGGGACACTGCTTGAATTATCCTGGCCACTCCTGCCCCAACCTCTACCACTTTTGCTCTTCCTAAAGTTAATGCAGAGCTTGGAGTTTTAGGGTATGGCATACTTGGGGCTCTGGAGTCAGACGACCTGGGTTCAAATCCCTTCTCTGTTGCAAGTCAACCATGTGAATCTCACTGTCTGATCTGTAAAGTGGGGATTATAATATATGCAGGCATCTGTGCAGGAAGTACTCAGCTATTCTTAGTGCCCGGGAAAACTAAGAACTCTGATATGCTGAACTGTGATTTTATCTTCTTTTTTCCTATCTGATCCCACCTATTTTCTTTTTAGATTTTTTTTTTTTTACCAAAGTAGCAAATGTACATTATTTTAAAGAACAAACACTTTGTAAGTCTTACAACTGGAATTCAGCACCCCTTGCTCCATCCTGCCCCTCTCTCAAGCATCATTCCCTAGAAGCCACCAGTTGCAACCCTTGAAAGTTTTTTCATTATTCACCATCCAGTTTCCAAGAAACATTGTTATAATGTCTTTCACTACTTCTCAGTTTTACTTATCTATTGACTTCCTACTGTGAAACATGGGTTAGTGCTCATACCTTTCCCCACACCTCATTCCACTCTCCACTGAGATAAGATACACGTTTATTCCCATTATTATTACATGTAAATCTTATTCCATAGCTTGAAGCTGAGCTCTAGTGTCTTGGGATGAACATTTCTTTACTTATACACCCCTCTGGTTCTTTCTAGGATTAGTAATCATTTTGTAATTTATTCATTAATATTTTTTTCTATTTTTGGCCATGCAGCATGAAGGATTGAACCTGTTCCCCCTGCAGTGGAAGCACACAGACTTAACCACTGGACCACCAGGGAAGTCCTTCATTTAATGTTTCTTAGAGAGAGAGTGCATGCTCAGTCATGTCTGACTCTTTGTGACCCCATGGACTGTAGCCCACCAGGCTCCTCTGTCCATGGAATTTTCCAGGCAAGAATACTGGAGATGGTTGCTATTTTCTTCTCCAGGGTATCTTCCTGACCCAGGGATTGAAACCACTTCTCTTTTGTCTTCTGCATTGGAGGCGGACTCTTTACCACTCATGCCAGTCAGGAACATTCCTATATACCTATAATAAATCCATCCCCAAACTTTCCTCTCAAAAGTCACCACCCAGTAGGTTAAAACATACTGCCTGATGTATAGGTTTTGCTTTTTTTGGCATCATCACCCCTGGAGTCCTCTGCTCCCCTGTGGATTGCCCTGCTTGCATCTGGACTGGTTGCTCTCAGGGCCTGCTGCACGCTGTCATCCTTGGACTTCTCTTCACCATCATCCCGGGAATCCCACCACTCCTCTCCCCTGTTAGAAGCTCTGTAACAAACTGGAAAACTGAATGTGAAGAAAAACATCTCCCTATGATTCCTGGCCCTTCAGTGTTAAGCAAATTCCTGTGTCTCTCAGTATCAGTCAGGTTCTTGCCAGCTTGGCACACAAGCATTCACTGGAAGGCCAGAGGGACTCAGGATGGATGAGAGGCCTCAGTAGTAGGAACCAGAGGTTCCAGAGGCTGGAACAATCTGTCCAAGATGCCCGCACCGGCTCTGATGCCCGTTGTGAATAGCTTGGCCTTACTTACTCGGGATTCAAAGTGCTGATTGACCAAGCCAGAGGTCTTGTGGATACATCACTTATATCCTAACAATCCCCTTACACGCTAACACTGCCACCACAGTTGTTTCCTCTCAGATAGGGAGGGGGCATTGGGAACTGGACAGCCAAAACAAACGGACATGTCTACTGTACCCTTTGAGTCTGTGTCCCCATCTACACAATAATAAAATAATAATAATATCAGTTTATAAAAGGTATGTGGCTTGGAGATTAGATGAGATGATAGGAAAACAATACAGTGATACATGATAGATTTTGTATAACTGTTGGTTTGATCTGGCAGGAGGATGAAAATATTCTATGTGGCTGGAGTGATAGAAGCCAAGACTGAGAGGCCAGAAAATCTGAAAGGAAAGAGCTGAGGGAGTGTGGGGTTCCCCAGCATGGAAAGCAGATTTGGAGAGGAGGGACAGAGCCCTGTCCTGTTTGGGCAGCAGCCACCGAGAATGATAGCACTTGGCCTCCTGGACCTTTGTTCTCCTGGATGCAGCTGCTCAGAACTGGGTTAGGACCTGGGCTCAGCTGAGATGGAGTCAGCATGCAGACCAGGAAAGGAAGAGCAGGGGGCCCAAGAAGGAGAGCCAGGTACATGGAGGTCAGGGATCAACCAGGCATGTGGAAACAGCCACTTGCGGACTGATCACGTCTGGCGCTTAAGGTTCTCTTCAAGAGAAAAAGGGGAAGAAATGCTCTCCTCCCACTTCTCCCTGCTGGGTTCAACCACATTAAGAAGAAAGAGGAGTAGAATGTGGAGAAGGAGGGCAGGGCTGGTTAGCAAACACAGGAAAGTGAGATCCTAGGTTCAGCTCAGCAGCTGTGACTGCTAAGCCATCTAGCAAGAGTTTTCTCCTTGGAGGAGCCTCCCCGCCCTTCCTCCGGGCTTGCAGGGTCCATCCCTGCCACCTCTGGGCTCCCTTGGGGCTCTGTCCAGGCTCTGCCCTGGCCCCAGAACATAGGAGGCTGGCATTTGTTCCCAGGACATCTCTGCTTGGCTGTGAGGCCCCTGGAAAGGCAGGGCTTCTGCCTTCTTCCTCTCAGGACCTGGCTTGGGATAAGCAACAGGAAATGTTTTGTTGTTGTTTGGCCATGCCACATGGCATGCGGGACCTTAGTTCCCTGTGAAAGTCATTCAATCGTGTCTGACTCTTTGCGACCCCCATGAACTACATAGTCCATGGAATTCTCCAGGTGACAATATTGGAGTGGGTAGCCTTTCCCTTCTCCACGGGATCTTCCCAACCCAGGGATTGAACCCAGGTCTCCCACATTGCAGGCAGATTCTTTACCAGCTGGACCATAAGGAAAGCCCAAGAATACAGGAGTGGGTAGCCTATCCAGTCTCCAGTGGATCTTCCCGACCCAGGAATCGAACCAAGGTCTCCTGCTTTGCAGGCAGATTCTTTATCAACTGAGATATGAGGGAAGCCCTGATCAGGGATCAAACCCTTGTTCACTAACTAGTTTCCTGACCAGGGTTCAAACCCTTGTCCCCTGTAGTAGAAGCATGGAATCCTAACCACTACATCACCAGGGAATTTCAGGAAAATTTTAAACATATTTACTTATTTGCACCGGGTTGTAGTTGTGGCATGTGGGATCTAGTTCCCTGACTAGGGATCAAATGTGGGTTCCCTGTATTGAGAGTGTAGTAGCCACGCGTTCTGGGAAACAAACTCACTCAGAAGGACAATGCAGATAGTGGAGTGCAGTTTGTTACACCAGTGGGCCCAAGGCAAAGTCTCCTCTTAGCCAAGGACCCTGACCAGTTTTTCTGAAAACCTTATATACCCTAAGTGTACGTGCCCAAACCCACCTCCCCCAATTCCCTGAAAGTAGTCTGAACAAAGGAAAAGAAAGATATAATCAAAGTTAGCCCCTGATTCATATGCCTTAAGCCTAGGTAGTTAACAGTGGACAATTATCAATAGGCCTGTGGTCATACCCCAATAAGCATAATAGAATTTATGATTCTATTCAGTTACACAGATGATTAAGGTATTCTTTTAGGCAACAGAGAGTTTAGGTACGAGCCCTGGGGCTCTTCCATCCAGGGGGCCTGGTTTTCCAGTTGGTATGTCGTTTCCATACATACTGGGCATATAGCTCAAAGTCCACAGGCCGGCCCAAGATGGAGTCCTGCTTTCAAGATGGAGCCTGTTCTGTCTGTTTCCTCCTTCATTCCCCGCTCTTGATGCTCTTAACTAATAGTATGAGCGTCATTCATAGGGATATATTGCACCCTGACTCTCCAACCTTCAATTTGGGAGAAAGACATCAACCTTTGGGTTACAAAGTTCTTAATACATTGTAAAATAAAGGGTCCACAAAGCAGAACTTCAAGGCAACTATAACAATGGTAAATATAGTTTTCCACCAATCGCCCTTCACCCAAGATAGGACCAAAGTCGAAAAATGCGAGCCAGCCGGCAAAGTCGATCAGGTCCCGAGCGTGCACGGCGGGGCTAAGAAAGAAACTAAAGCAAGAGACTACAAAGATGGGGTCGAGAGGTTCAGACACGTCACCACGAAGGGACGCAGTCTGACACCAACTTTATTCAACATCTCATATTTATACAGAAAAGCGTGAGAGAGACAAAACAGTTGACCTTTTTTTCTTGGTTAGCCTATACATCTTACAAACAGTCACAAGAAATCTTGAGAGCATGGGAATGGCTCCCTGTTATTATTTCTTACACCAGATAACATTTTTCTGTGCGTGAGAAGTTTGCACAGAACTCCAGGTGCCTGCAGTAAATAAGTGCAATCTCTGGGGTGGCGGGACAGAGAGCTATGTTTGCAAGCAAACCCTCAAGGACTGAGGCAGCTCCCAGAGCTGTGTCCTTCGGACAAAGGACCCCGTTCTCACGGGCAGCTCCCCGCAACTCCCCCTTTCTTTTTATATAGGCACACGCTTATGTTCCTTTAACCGCAGACCATTTTCATAGATGGAAGCCTTTATGATCCATAGATCATCAATCAGTTTTTTAATTAAACAAGGTGCAAGAAATAAAACAGTTTTATTAGTGTATATGGGAATAGACCGACCCTCCCAGTCCACGGGTTGGAGAAGGGGAGGATCGGGAAAATAAGCCCAGTAAGCATTTGAATATTTTTCAGAGTGTGCAGTGTTAATCTGATTTAAGATAATTAATAAGGTTATCAGGAAGCTTAAAGCGAAGCCCTGCACCGCAACACGATTCTGTGCCTTTCGCATCAATGCCTGAAGTTGTTGCCGATGGTAATTCATCATGCTCTTGAATTGTCAATCTCCTCATCTGATTTGCTAGAGACTGTCTCCGCCGTGCGTACCAACCTTTCTGGCAGCCAGCGCGCGCGCCGGCATCCTGTGGGAAAACACAAACATGCCCTCGTCCCCAGATTAGTACTGGATCTGGTCCATACCATTTTTCTTACAAGTGGGTCTTTCCAAAAGACTTTAGGTCTTATTGTTTGTGCATCAAAGTTCCAAAATCGCAAAGCTGCTGAACGGCCACTTATATCCAATTGTAAAAAATTTAGAACAAATAAAGCATGGTTTAGAGTTGGAGGTATTGGGATACAATTCCCCCTTCTTTAGTTTTTGCAATTGATGTTTGAGAGTTTGATGTGCCCGTTCAATAATTCCTTGACCTTGAGGATTATAAGGGATACCTGTTTTATGTGAGATAGACAATTGCGTACAAAATAATTGAAAATTTTTTCCAGTGTATCCTGGACCATTGTCTGTTTTTATGGTTTTAGGGGTTCCCATAACAGCAAAACATTTAATGCAATGAGCTATACAATGTTTGCTAGCTTCTCCGGATTGTAGAGAGGCATGTAAAAAGCTGGAGAAGGTGTCAATAGTAACATGAACAAATTTTTGTTTACCAAATTCAGGAATATGGGTAACATCCATTTGCCATATATCGTTTGGCAACAATCCTCGAGGATTAACTCCATAGTGGGGGACGCTAAAAAACTGAGGACACGTTTGACATTGCTTAACAATCTGTCTGGCAGCTTCTCGAGTAATGCCAAATTGAAGTCTTAAGCTATTGCTGTTTTGATGGTGTAAGCTGTGGGAAGTTTTTGCCATTTGTTCCAGTGAAGGAAATATCATACGTGTAGCTTCATCAGCCAAAGCATTGCCTCGTGCTAAAGGTCCAGGAAGTCCAGAGTGAGCACCAATATGACCAAAATAGCATTTATTAACTCTGGAGCAAATTAAATGTTGTATATCACGAAAAAGAGTTTGGATAGTAGAATTCAGGGTACCAATAAATGGAACAGTCTCAATAGTGTTTAAGGCTCTTATGATATATTGACTGTCAGAATATAAATTAAATGGAGCAGAAATTTGTAACAAAGCCTGAAAAACGGCAAATAGTTTTACTTCTTGAGCAGACTTATAATTAGTATGCCAGGTGGTAGTATTGTCCTGTATAATCATACTAGCTATTTCATTAGAAGAGCCATCAGTAAATACAGTTAGGGCGTCGGCAAGGGGGCTGAGAAACAACGATTTTTGGGAAGAGAATTGGTGATAATGAGCAAATTGCAAAATTTTATCTGAGGGATAATGATTATCAAGCCGTCCACTAAAACTAGCTAAGGCAATAACCCAATTGTCGCTAAACTGAAACAGCCAGTCCTGCTGAATTTTAGAAAATGGAACACATATAAAATGTGGGTCTCTTCCTAGATATACAGTGGATTCTGACCGCCAAGAGTTATTAGGGCAGCAACAAATCATAATAGGGGTTAATACCCGAGAGGGAGAGGCAGGCAGTCTCTTATGAGAGTCCACAAAAAAAGCATCCACAGGAACACGATTGGGACCATGTAAGGAATAATATGTCTGCAATTGTTTTCCTACCTTTTTCCAAGTTTCCAGACTAACTGTTCCTTCCTCTGGAAACCAAGGACAAACCTCTTCAATAAAAAGTAAAAACTTTTCTAGCTGTAACTTATTTACATGAATTCCCCCTACCTTTTAACATAGTTTTCAACATATGTACAAATAACTGGCGGCTATTGCCTTGTCCCATGATTTATTACTCTCGACAATCACCCTCCCTGCCCTTTACTTTTAATTACTTAGGAATTCCTCTTTACTTACCTCAATCTTGGCGGGCAGCGGCCGTCGTCGCACTTTGATTCTCGGGTCCCTGTTCGGGCGCCACCTGCGGAGCCAGCCGGCAAAGTCGATCAGGTCCCGAGAATGTGCACGGCGGGGCTAAGAAAGAAACTAAAGCAAGAGACTACAAAGATGGGGTCGAGAGGTTCAGACACGTCACCACGAAGGGACGCAGTCTGACACCAACTTTATTCAACATCTCATATTTATACAGAAAAGCGTGAGAGAGACAAAACAGTTGACCTTTTTTTCTTGGTTAGCCTATACATCTTACAAACAGTCACAAGAAATCTTGAGAGCATGGGAATGGCTCCTGTTATTATTTCTTACACCAGATAACATTTTTCTGTGCGTGAGAAGTTTGCACAGAACTCCAGGTGCCTGCAGTAAATAAGCGCCTAATCTCTGGGGTGGCGGGACAGAGAGCTATGTTTGCAAGCAAACCCTCAAGGACTGAGGCAGCTCCCAGAGCTGTGTCCTTCGGACAAAGGACCCGTTCTCACGGGCAGCTCCCATGAAAAAAGGAATATTATCATCAGATAATATTCTTATATCTTTTACCTGATAGCTTTTACCTGACCTTTCGTGTCATCTAGGGTGGTCGATATATTGCCTGATAAATCAGGAATATATACACAACATTCAACTTTAATTATAGCACAGGTCCCTCTTTGTACTGAAACTATGGTTAGTCTCAAGATGACACCAGCAAGTCCTTGTAGCAGCAGTTGATTGTAGAGCTTCGTCTGTTTTTCTTCTTTAGGATGATCTTGGTTTCACAGGGATCAGTGCGGTCCTTTTGTGTAGTGCTCTCAGTGTCCTCCAGTCTGTGTGGTATGCCCTCTTCACCCTTATGTGGAGGATCCAGGGGGTGACACCTGCAACCTTAACTGCAGTAGGGCTGGTTAGAACAACAGTATATGGACCTTCCAATGTGGTGCCAAGGAGTCATGTTTCCAGTCCTTGACCACACCTGATCCCCGGGCACAAATTCGTGAATCTGTTCCCCAAGGGGGAATGGCACCCTTTCTTGTACAAACTTAGTTACCTGATTTATTACCTTACCTAGTTCTTCCATCTGCTGGAAATCTCATTTCCCCTTACCTGAGGCAAATTTGTTGACACCTGTTTTATTATGGGAGGGGGCCTCCCATACACAATTTTGTACAGAGAAGAGCCATGGGACTGTGGGGTCATCCTGAGTCTGAGCAGAGCTGTCAGAAACAAGTCCACCCAGGAACAGTCTCTAAGAGCCACTTGGAGAGTGTCTCTTTAAGTGTCCGGTTGGTTCCTTCCACCATCCCAGAACTCTGGGGCCTATATGCTGTATGTAATTTCCACTTGATGTTTAAAGTTTTGCTTACTTGTTATACTAAATCAGCTATGAAAGCCGGGCCATTGTCCCATCCAATGCTGGTAGGAAATCGAAATCTGGGAACTATCTCCCTAAGCAGGCACCAGGCTACCTTTGATGCTCTTTCAGTCCGGGTAGGAAAATCTTCTACCCATCTCGAGAATATACATACTATGACCAGCAGGTAATGGTAGTGTCGATGAGGTTTCATTTCAGTGAAGTCCACTTCCAGGTGTTCAAAGGGCAGCGTGCCTTTCACCTGAATCCCTGGAGGTTTCTGTCTGTGCGGAGAGACAGCATTGACCTGTGAGCAGGCAGTGCAGTTCTGAGATTTTGTCCTGCATAGGGAAGAGAGGTGGGGAACCAAAAAATATTTTCAAATTAGCTCTTCCAGTTTATCATGGCCTAGATGGGTTGCTTGGTGTGTTTGGCTTACCCGAGTGGGTGCCAGCTCTTCTGGTACCAATAATTTGCCACTTGGCAATTCCCACCATCCCTTTTCAGTCTTGATGGCCCCTTCTGCTTTGGCCAGTTGGTTTTGGGCTTCAGTGTATTTTGGAGAGTCTAGAGTTAGCTCAGGTAGCTCCACCAATATAAGAGTTTTAATAGGGGCTTCACTTGTCACCCCCAAGCCCTTGGCTGCTTGTTTAGCGGTCTTATCTGCCAGTCTGTTCCCTGAGCCCAGGGAGTATCCTCTTTTTGACGTCCTCAGGGGTGTATGACTGCAACCCTTCCTGGTTGCCAGGCAGCATCTAATAGGGTCTTAATTTCTTCCTTATTCTTAATATCTTTTTCACTCCCTGTCAAAGGCCTCTCTCCTTATACAGAGCCCTGTAGTGTGGCAAAAGAATACTTGGATTCTGTGTAAATGTTTGTCTTCTTACCTTTTGAAAGCTGGAGGGCCTGGATTAGAGTATATAGTTTGGCCTGTTGAGCGGACCAGTGTGATGGCAGAGAGCTAGCCTCAACGATGGTTTCTTCCATGACTACTGCATATCCCGACAGTCATTGTCCTTGCTTCACCAGGCTGGTGCCGTTGATGTACAGGACCAAATCTGGGTCTGGGATTGGCTGGTCTCAAGTCAGGGCTGCTGGCATATTTCCTTGCAATCATGTGAGGGCCCACCTTCTCCCGCAAGAAAGAGAATGGCCAGATTCAGGGCCTGACAAGGCTCAGTAGTAACACGGGGGTTCTCACGTAACAGTCGCTGGTATTGAGTAATCCGGCATGTTGACAGCCTTTATGGGGGTCACCTCGCAGGAGAGTGTTGACCTCACGTGGGACTTTTATGAACAAATCTTGGCCCAAAGTCAGCTTGGTTGCCTCCCGGACCAGTAAGGCAACTGCAGCAACTGCCCGTAAGCATCCCAGCCACCCAGTGGCAGCATTGTCTAGCTGATTAGAGATGAGTCACTGGTCTGCCAATGTCCCCATAGTCTGGGACAACACTCTCGTAGCCACCTTGTCCTTTTCAGTCACGTAAAGAGTAAACAGCTTAGCAAGGTCTGGCAGGCCTTAGGCGAGTGCTGACATAATTGTATTGGGTTTGAGTTCTATTACCAGTGGGACTTGTTTTTCAAGCCTGGGGTGGGTTTTCTTCCTCCCAGACCTCAGGGGATTGTTGAGTTAACTCTCTCTCTTGACTGTTTAGCCTGTCCGGTTTCCCTTCCGGGAGATCATGCAACCTGCATTCATCTTGAGGGGTTACTGAGAGGAAGAGTAAATAGGTGGTTGAGCCCACTCGAACAGTGGGTCTTTCGTGCGGGGAAAGGTCACTTGTGCCCCCAATTTAGACAGCAAGTCTCTTCCTAACAAAGGTACTGGGCATTCAGGGATGTATAAAAATTCATGGGTCACTTGGTGCCCCCCATCTGACATTTTCAGGGTAGGCTAGAGACACAAAGGCTGCATTTATCACCATCTGAGACCCAGCAGCCTCTGGCTGGGTCTATTGGTGTATAAAGTCTATAGGCCCCGCCCAGTCTTTTGCAGAACTCAGAGGGTGATTCGCTTTCCCTTTGAATCACTTCGGAGGGTTTTGTGATACTCATGGCTTTTTGGGCCCCCCTCTTGAGACCTTGTAAAATAGTCACCCAATATCTCTCCAGGTGGCCCCTCCCTTCCTCTGTGTTACAGTCCCAGTTGGGCCTCTCATCTGCGGTGGCTAGTTCTGCCCACCACTGCTGGTTTGCAGACCCTTAGGGGCCATTTCTCTTAACCATTTTCTGGCTCAGTTGGGATCCTGTGTCTTTCCTCAGTGCTGAAAAGGGAGACTAGTAGTTGGATTATGTCATCCTATGTAGGGCGGTGGGTTTGAAAAATAGTCTCCATTAGCCTAATCATGGCTTGTGGCTCCCCCGAGTACGGTGGAGCGTGTCTCTGCCAGTTTAATATATCCATAGAGGAAAATGGCTGTTAATACTAGGCTACAGGGGGCTGATGGTAGTGCCCCATGCATCCTGAACTGGAGGCTGTTGTACCCTCTGAGGGCCATCTGTAGTGGGGTTCTTTCCCCCTGTTCCTTGGCGGAGCGCAGCCTCTAATTGCTGTGTTTTCTTCCCCCTTCCCATCAGTACTCACCGGGACAGGTGGATACAATCTAGGAGGTCCAGCTGAGGTGGAATCTGGGGGCATTGACCAGAGGTCTCCATTGCTGGCATTGGAGCCTGCTGAAACGGCGGCTCTACAGATTCCGAGAGAGCTGGTAGAAGAGCAGTGGCTGCTGCAAGAACTTCACCTGGCCCTGGATTGGGCAGTAAGGCGGCCTCTGGTCCTGGTGGAGCACTGGGAGGCAGGCGTGTCATTATCCAGTATGGGGGAGGGGTCAGGTTATCCCCGTCCAAATCCTGTAGAATTTCCCTTTTTATCATCAGTCAATTTTTGTGCCATTAATATTTTTCCCTTTCCCTTCTGGATACAGAACCTTGTCCAAGTAGGAGGGTCTTGAGCTAACCCTAGCCATGAGTCAATATATGCATATTGATCCAGGTGTCCTGGCTCTCCTGTGACTACTGTATAGGCTGCTTCCACTACTTTTAAGTTCATGGTGTTCTCCAGTGGCCATCCTACTCCCACAGGGGCCATTCGACCTCACAGAGTATGTGGAGGCGGTTAGGCTTCATCTTCACCCCATAGTCTCCTCCTAATCCCTTCTTTAAAGTTTTAATCATGCACTCCAATACAGTTGCCTTAGATTCACTTCCCCCGTCTTGCTTACCTTCTTGGACCTTCTTCTACTTTTCCTTTTTGTTCTGTCTACGAAGTTCTCAGTACCCTATGTACTTCTGATATTTCCACTCAATGACACTTAAATTGCCATTCTGCCTCCTTCCTTTTTTTTTTTTTAAGTCTTGCTATATAACAGGATTTTATTTACTTTTTTATAAATTTATTTATTTTAATTGGAGGTTAATTACTTTACAACATTGTATTGGTTTTACCATACATCAACATGAATCTGCCACAGGTATACACGTGTTCCCCGTCCTGAACCCCCCCTCCCTCCTCCCTCCCTGTACCATCCCTCTGTGTCATCTCAGTGCACCAGCCCCAAGAATCCAGTATCATGCATCAAACCTGGACTGGTGATTCGTTTCATATATGATGTTATACATGTTTCAATGCCATTCTCCCAAATCATCCCACCCTCTCCCTCTCCCACAGAGTCCAAAAGACTGTTCTATACATCTGTGTCTCTTTTGCTGTCTTGCTTACAGGGTTATCATTACCATCTTTCTAAATTCCATATATATGCAGTAGTATACTATATTGGTGTTTTTCTTTCTGGCTTACTTCACTCTATATAATAGGCTCCAGTTTCATCCACCTCATTAGAACTGATTCAAAACGAATTCAAATTCAAATTAATGGCTGAGTAATACTCCATTGTGTATATGTACCACAGCTTTCTTATCCATTCGTCTGCTGATGGGCATCTAGGTTGCTTCCGTGTCCTGGCTATTATAAACAATGCTGCGATGAACATTGGGGTACACGTGTCTTTCAATTCTGGTTTTCTCGGTGTGTATGCCCAGCAGTGGGATTTCAGGGTCATAAGGCAGTTCTATTCCCAGTTTTTTAAGGAATCTCCACATTGTTCTCCATAGTGGCTGTACTAGTTGGCATTTCCACTAACAGTGTAAGAGGGTTCCCTTTTCTCTACACCCTCTCCAGCATTTATTGCTTGTAGACTTTTGAATCGCAGCCATTCTGACTGGCGTGAAATGGTACCTCATTGTGGATTTGATTTTCATTTTTCTGATAATGAGTGATATTGAGCATCTTTTCATGTGTTTGTTAGCCATCTGTATGTTTTCTTTGGAGAAACGTCTGTTTCGTTCTTTGGCCCATTTTTTTTATTGGGTCGTTTATTTTTCTGGAATTGAGGTGCAGGAGTTGCTTGTATATTTTTGAGATTAGTTGTTTGTCAGTTGCTTCATTTGCTATTATTTTCTCCCATTCTGAAGGCTGTCTTTTCACTTTGCTTATAGTTTCCTTTGTTGTGCAGAAGCTTTTAAGTTTAATTAGGTCCCATTGGTTTATTTTTGCTTTTATTTCCAATATTCTGGGAGGTGGGTCATAGAGGATCCTGCTGTGATGTATGTCGGAAAGTGTTTTGCCTATGTTCTCCTCTAGGAGTTTTATAGTTTCTGGTCTTATGTTTAGATCTTTAATCCATTTTGAGTTTATTTTTATGTATGGTGTTAGAAAGTGTTCTAGTTTCATTCTTTTACAAGTAGTTGACCAGTTTTCCCAGCACCACTTGTTAAAGAGATTGTCTTTAATCCATTGTATATCCTTGCCTCCTTTGTCAAAGATAAGGTGTCCATAGGTGTGTGGATTTATCTCTGGGCTTCCTATTTTGTCCCATTGATCTATATTTCTGTCTTTGTGCCAGTACCATACTGTCTTGATGACTGTGGCTTTGTAGTAGAACCTGAAGTCAGGCAGGTTGATTCCTCCAGTTCCATTCTTCTTTCTCAAGATTGCTTTGGCTATTCGAAGTTTTTTGTATTTCCATACAAAATGTGAAATTATTTGTTCTAGCTCTGTGAAAAATACCATTGGTAGCTTGATAGGGATTGCATTGAATCTGTAGATTGCTTTGGGTAGTATACTCATTTTCACTATATTGATTCTTCCGATCCATATTTTTCCGTGTATTATTGTCCTCTCTGATTTCTTTCACCAGTGTTTTATAGTTTTCTATATATAGGTCTTTAGTTTCTTTCAGTTCAGTTGCTCAGTCGTGTCCGACTCTCTGTGACCCCATGAATCGCAGCACGCCAGGCCTCCCTGTCCATCACCAACTCCTGGAGTTCACTCAGACTCACGTCCATCGAGTCAGTGATGCCATCCAGCCATCTCATCCTCTGTCGTCCCCTTCTCCTCCTGCCCTCAATCCCTCCCAGCATCAGAGTCTTTTCCAATAGGTCAACTCTTCGCATGAGGTGGACAAAGTACTGGAGTTTCAGCTTTAGCATCATTCCTTCCAAAGAAATCCCAGGGCTGATCTCCTTCAGAATAGACTGGTTGGATCTCCTTGCAGTCCAAGGGACTCTCAAGAGTCTTCTCCAACACCACACTTCAAAAGCATCAATTCTTTGGCACTCAGCTTTCTTCACAGTCCAACTCTCACATCCATATGTGACCACAGGAAAAACCATAGCCTTGACTAGATGGACCTTTGTTGGCAAAGTAATGTCTCTGCTTTTGAATATGCTATCTAGGCTGGTCATACTTTCCTTCCAAGGAGTAAGTGTCTTTTAATTTCATGGCTGCAGTCACCATCTGTAGTGATTTTGGAGCCCAGAAAAATAAAGTCTGACACTGTTCCCACTGTTTCCCCATCTATTGCCCATGAAGTGGTGGGACTGGATGCCATGATCTTTGTTTTCTGAATGTTGAGCTTTAAGCCAACTTTTTCACTCTCCACTTTCACTTTCATCAAGAGGCTTTTGAGTTCCTCTTCACTTTCTGCCATAAGAGTGGTGTCATCTGCATATCTGAGGTTATTGATATTTCTCCTGGCAATCTTGATTCCAGCTTGTGTTTCTTCCAGTCCAGCGTTTCTCATGATGTACTCTGCATATAAGTTAAATAGGCAAGGTGACGATATACAGCCTTGACATAGTCCTTTTCCTATTTGGAACCAGTCTGTTGTTCCATGTCCAGTTCTAACTGTTGCTTCCTGACCTGCATACAGGTTTCTCAAGAGGCAGGTCAGGTGGTCTGGTATTCCCATCTCTTTCAGAATTTTCCACAGTTTGTGGTGATTCACACAGTCAAAGGCTTTGGCATAGTCAATAAAGCAGAAATAGATGTTTTTCTGGAACTCTCTTGCTTTTTCGATGATCCAGCGGATGTTGGCAATTTGATCTCTGGTTCCTCTACCTTTTCTAAAACCAGCTTGAACATCAGGAAGTTTACGGTTCACATATTGCTGAAGCCTGGCTTGGAGAATTTTGAGCATTACTTTACTAGCCTGTGAGATGGGTGCAATTGTGCAGTAGTTTGAGCATTCTTTGGCATTGCCTTTCTTTGGGATTGGAATGAAAACTGACCTTTTCCAGTCCTGTGGCCACTGCTGAGTTTTCCAAATTTGCTGGCATATTGAGTGCAGCACTTTCACAGCATCATCTTTCAGGATTTGAAAGAGCTCAACCAGAATTCCATCACCTCCACTAGCTTTGTTCATAGTGATGCTTTCTAAGGCCCACTTGACTTAACATTCCAGGATGTCTGGCTCTAGGTCAGTGATCACACCATCGTGATTATCTGGGTCATGAAGATCTTTTTTGTATAGTTCTTCTGTGTATTCTTGCCACCTCTTCTTAATATCTTCTGCTTCTGTTAGGTAGATATATTCCAAAGTATTTTATTCTTTTCTTTGCAATGGTGAATGGAATTTTTCCCTTAATTTCTCTTTCTATTTTCTCATTATTAGTGTGTAGGAATGCAAGGGATTTCTGCATGTTGATTTTATATTCTTCAACTTTACTATATTCATTGATTAACTCTAGTAATTTTCTGGTGGAGTCTTTAGGGTTTTTTAGGTAGAGGATCATGTCATCTGCAAACAGTGAGAGTTTTACTTTTTATTTTCCAATTTGGATTCCTTTTATTTCTTTTTCTGCTCTGATTGCTGTGGCCAAAACTTCCAAAACTATGTTGAATAGTAGTGGTGAAAGTGGGCACCCTTGTCTTGTTCTGACTTTAGGGGAAATGCTTTCAATTTTTCACCATTGAGGATAATGTTTGCTGTGGGTTTGTCATATATAGCTTTTATTATGTTGAGGTATGTTCCTTCTATTCCTGCTTTCTGGAGAGTTCTTATCATAAATGGATGCTGAATTTTGTCAAAGGCTTTCTCTGCATCTATTGAGATAATCATATGGCTTTTATTTTTCAATTTGTTAATGTGGTGTATTACATTGATTGATTTGCAGATATTGAAGAATCCTTGCATCCCTGGGATAAAGCCCACTTGGTCATGGTGTATGATCTTTTTAATGTGTTGTTGGATTCTGATTGCTAGAATTTTGTTAAGGATTTTTGCATCTATGTTCATCAGTGATATTGGCCTGTAGTTTTCTTTTTTTTGTGGCATCTTTGTCAGGTTTTGGTATTAGCGTGATGGTGGCCTCATAGAATGAGTTTGGAAGTTTACCTTCCTCTGCAATTTTCTGGAAGAGTTTGAGTAGGATAGGTGTTAGCTCTTCTCTAAATTTTTGGTAGAATTCAGCTGTGAAGCCATCTGGACCTGGGCTTTTGTTTGCTGGAAGATTTCTGATTACAGTTTCAATTTCCATGCTTGTGATGGGTCTGTTAAGATTTTTCTATTTCTTCCTGGTCCAGTTTTGGAAAGTTGTACTTTTCTAAGAATTTGTCCATTTCTTCCATGTTGTCTATTTTATTGGCATATAATTGCTGATAGTAGTCTCTTATGATCCTTTGTATTTCTGTGTTGTCTGTTGTGATCTCTCCATTTTCATTTCTAATTTTATTGATTTGATTTTTCTCCCTTTGTTTCTTGATGAGTCTGGCTAATGGTTTGTCAATTTTATTTATCCTTTCAAAGAACCAGCTTTTGGCTTTGTTGATTTTTGCTATGGTCTCTTTTGTTTCTTTTGTATTTATTTCTGCCCTAATTTTTAAGATTTCTTTCCTTCTACTAACCCTGGGGTTCTTCACTTCTTCCTTTTCTAGTTGCTTTAGGTGTTAGTTCAGTTCAGTTCAGTCACTCAGTCGTGTCCAACTCTTTGTGACCCCATGAATCGCAGCACGCCAGGCCTCCCTGTCCATCACCAACTCCCGGAGTTCACTCAGACTCACATCCATCGAGTCAGTGATGCCATCCAGCCATCTCATCCTCTGTCGTCCCCTTCTCCTCCTGCCCCCAATCCCTCCCAGCATCAGAGTCTTTTCCAAGGAGTCAGCTCTTCGCATGAGGTGGACAAAGTACTGGAGTTTCAGCTTTAGCATCATTCCTTCCAAGAAGTCCCAGGGCTGATCTCCTTCAGAATGGACTGGTTGGATCTCCTTGCAGTCCAAGGGACTCTCAAGAGTCTTCTCCAACACCACACTTCAAAAGCATCACTTCTTCGGTGCTCAGCCTTCTTCACAGTCCAACTCTCACATCCATACATGGCCACAGGAAAAACCATAGCCTTGACTAGATGAACATTTATCCGCGAAGTAATGCCTCTTCTTTTGAATATGCTATCTAGGTTGGTCATACTTTCCTTCCAAGGAGTAAGCATCTTTTAATTTCATGGCTGCAGTCACCATCTGTAGTGACTTTTTTTTTTTTTGGAGCCCAGAAAAATAAAGTCTGACACTGTTCCCACTGTTTCCCCATCTATTTCCCATGAAGTGATGGGACCGGATGCCATGATCTTCGTTTTCTGAATGTTGAGCTTTAAGCCAACTTTTTCACTCTCCATTTTCACTTTCATCAAGAGGCTTTTGAGTTCCTCTTCACTTTCTGCCATAAGGGTGGTGTCATCTGCATATCTGAGGTTATTGATATTTCTCCTGACAATCTTGATTCCAGCTTGTGTTTCTTCCAGTCCAGTGTTTCTCATGATGTACTCTGCATATAAGTTAAATAAGCAGGGTGACAATATGCAGCCTTTACATACTCCTTTTCCTATTTGGAACCAGTCTGTTGTTCCACGTCCAGTTCTAACTGTTGCTTCCTGACCTGCATACAGATTTCTCAAGAGGCAGGTCAGGTGGTCTGGTATTCCCATCTCTTTCAGAATTTTCCACAGTTTATTGTGATTCACACAGTCAAAGGCTTTGGCATAGTCACTAAAGCAGAAATAGATGTTTTTCTGGAACTCTCTTGCTTTTTCCATGAGTTAGGTTATTTATTTTACTTTTTCTTGTTTCTTGAGGTATGCCTGTATTGCTGTGAACTTACCCCTTAGCACTGCTTTTACAGTGTCCCTCAGGTTTTGGGTTGTTGTGTTTTCATTTTCATTTGTTTCTATGCATATTTTGATTTCTTTTTTTATTTTTTCTGTGATTTGTTGGTTATTCAGCAGTGTGTTGTTCAGCCTCCATATGTTGGAATTTTTAATAATTTTTCTCCTGTAATTGAGATCTAGTCTTACTGCATTGTGGTCAGAAAAGATGCTTGGAATGATTTCAATTATTTTGAATTTACCAAGGCTAGATTTATGGCCCAGGATGTGATCTATCCTGGAGAAAGGATCCGTGTGTGCTTGAGAAAAAGGTGAAATTCATTGTTTTGGGGTGAAATGTCCTATAGATATCAATTAGGTCTAACTGGTCTATTGTATCATTTAAAGTTTGTGTTTCCTTGTTAATTTTTTGTTTAGTTAATCTATCCATAGGTGTGAGTGGGGGTATTAAAGTCTCCCACTATTATTGTGTTATTGTTAATTTCCCCTTTCATACTTGTTAGCATTTGTCTTACATATTGCAGTGCTTCTATGTTGGGTGCATATATATTTATAATTGTTATATCTTCTTCTTGGATTGATCCTTTATCATTATGTAGTGTCCTTCTTTGTCTCTTTTCACAGCCTTTGTTTTAAAGTCTATTTTATCTGATATGAGTATTGCTACTCCTGCTTTCTTTTGTTCTCTTTTTGCATGGAAAATCTTTTTCCAGCCCTTCACTTTCAGTCTGTATGTATCCCCTTTTTTGAGGTGGGTCTCTTGTAGACAACATATATAGCAGTTTGTTTTTGTATCCATTCAGCCAGTCTTTGTCTTTTGGTTGGGGCATTCAACCCATTTACATTTAAGGTAATTACTGATAAGTATGATCCCGTTGCCATTTACTTCATTGTTTTGGGTTCGAGTTTATACACCCTTTTTGTGTTTCCCGTCTAGAGAATATCCTTTAGCATTTGTTGGAGAGCTGGTTTGGTGGTGCTGAATTCTCTCAGCTTTTGCTTGTCTGTAAAGCTTTTTTTTTTTTTCTGTAAAGCTTTTGATTTCTCCTTCATATTTGAATGAGATCCTTGCTGGGAACAGTAATCTGGGCTGTAGATTATTTTCTTTCATCACTTTAAGTATGTCTTGCCATTCCCTCCTCGCCTGAAGAGTTTCTATTGAAATCAGCTGTTATCCTTCCGGGAATCCCCTTGTGTTATTTGTTGTTTTCCCCTTGCTGCTTTTAATATTTGTTCTTTGTGTTTGATCTTTGTTAATTTGATTAATATGTGTCTTGGGGTGTTTCACCATGGGTTTATCCTGTTTGGGACTCTCTGGGATTCTTGGACTTGGGTGATTATTTCCTTCCCCCTTTTAGGGAAGTTTTCAACTATTATCTCCTCAAGTATTTTCTCATGGTCTTTCTTTTTGTCTTCTTCTTCTGGGACTCCTATGATTCGAATGTTGGGGCGTTTAACACTGTCCTGGAGGTCTCTGAGATTGTCCTCATTTCTTTTAATTCGTTTTTCTTTTTTCCTCTCTGATTCATTTATTTCTCCCATTCTATCTTCTACTTCACTAATCCTATCTTCTGCCTCTGTTAATCCACTATTTGTTGCCTCCAGAATGTTTTTGATCTAATTTATTGCATTATTCATTATATACTGACTCTTTTTTTTTATCTCTGCTAGGTCCTTATTAAACCTTTCTTGCATCTTCTCAATCCTTGTCTCCAGGCTATTTATCTGTGATTCCATTTGATTTCAAGATTTTGGATCATTTTCACTATCATTATTTGGAGTTCTTTATCAGGTAGATTCCCTATCTCTTCCTCTTTGGTTTGGTTTGGTGGGCATTTATCCTGTTCCTTTACCTGCTGGGTATTCCTCTGTCTCTTCATCTTGTTTATATTGCTGAGTTTGGGGTGGCCTTTCTGTATTCTGGCAGTTTGTGGAGTTCTCTTTATTGTGGAGTTTCCTCGCTGTGGGTGGGTTTGTACAGGTGGCTTGTCAAGGTTTCTTGGTTAGGGAAGCTTGTGTTGGTGTTCTGGTGGGTGGAGCTGAATTTCTTCTCTCTGGAGTGCAATGAAGTGTCCAGTAATGAGTTATGAGATGTCAATGGTTTTGGAGTAACTTTGGGCGGCCTGTGTATTGGAGCTCAGGGCTGTGTTCCTGTGTTGCTGGAGAATTTGCGTGGTATGTCTTGCTCTGGAACTTGTTGGCCCTTGGGTGGTGCTTGGTTTCAGTGTAGGTATGGAGGCGTTTGATGAGCTCCTGTCAATTGATGTTCCCTGGAGTCAGGAGTTCTCTGGTGTTCTCAGGATTTGGACTTAAGCCTCCTGCTTCTGGTTTTCAGTCTTATTTTTTACAGTAGTCTCAAGACTTCTCCTTCTATACAGCATCATTGATAAAACGTCTACGTTAAAGATGAAAAGTTTCTCCACAGTGAGGGACACCCAGAGAGGTTCACAGAGTTACGTGGAAAAGAGAAGAGGGAGGAGGGAGTTAGAGGTGACCCAAATGAGATGAGGTGGAATCAATAGAGGAGAGAGCAAGCTAGCCAGTAATCACTTCCTTATGTGCACTCCACAACTGGACCACTCAGAGATGTTCACGGAGTTATACAGAGAAGAGAAGAGGGAGGAAGGAGACAGGTGGCCAGGAGGATAAAAGGGGGGAATCGAAAGGAGAGAGACAGATCCAGCCAGTAATCAGTTCCCTAAGTGTTCTCCACCGTCTGGAACACACAGAGATTCACGGAGTTGGGTAGAGAAGAGAGGGAGTAGGGAGGAGACAGAGGTGACCTGGTGGAGAAAAAGGAGAGTCCAGAGGGGAGAGAGCAGTCAAGCCAGTAATCTCTCTCCCAAGTAAAAACGGGTACTAAAGATTGGTTCTTAAAGAACCCGTTACTGAAGAAACAGGTTCTTAAAGGTACAAAATTGATAACAAATACCAAAAAGCAAAGATTAAAAATCTAGAGTAGAGTTTGGAATTTCAAAAATACAATATTAAAGAAAAGAAGAAAAAAAGAAAAAAAAGTCACAAAATTATTTTATATATATATATATATATATATATGAAGTGTGCTTTAAAAAATAGGGTCTAGTAGGTTATAAAAGTGAAAATTAAAGGAGTAATAAAGGACTTAAAATTTTTAAAAATTAAAAAAAAAGAATGATCATAAAAATAGTAAAAATATATCTAGGACTTTCTCTGGTGGTATTGTGGGTATTGTGGGGTCAGTTCATTTTCGGATAGTTCCTTGGTCCGGCTTATATTTCTCAAGATCTATAGGCCCCTTCCTATGTAGTCGGTACTAACGACAGGGTTTTAATCTATTGCACCTGTCACTTCCAAGGCGGTTCCCTCTGTTTTAGCCTCTTCTGTTTGCTGGTCTCTTTAGTGTTTGATTTCCGCCCTGGCACAAAGCGGGCAGTGGTGGACACTTTTTTTAGGCTCACTTGTTCAGTCCCGCTGTGGGGAGGGAGGGACACTGCAAACAAATAACACTGGCTTGTGCTTGCAGTGTCTCAGCCACACTGGGCCTGCCCCCGCTCACGGCACGTGTGCCCTCCCTGCCTTCACTGCCCTGGCTCTAGGTTGCTCTGCCGGAAACTGTCTGAAGCCGGCCCTGGGCTGCATGCATCTCCCAGGTCTAAGCCGCTCAGGTTCAGGCACTCGGGTAGTCCTCAGAGGCGCAGACTCGGTTGGGCCTGCGTTTTGTTCCCTTCCCAAGTCCGAGCAGCTCAGGTGATGAGGTGTTTGGTGAGAGTGGTCGCTGCAACTTATCGCCTCCCCTGTCCCTGCTGCTCAGTTTTCTGGGTGTACAACTGGCGCACCTTCTCAGGTGGATGTTGACTGTCCAGAACCCCAAGAAGTTTTAGTTAGCAAAGAAGCCTGCTTGCAGTTTGGTAGATAATGTCTCTCTATGGCTGCAATTGCCCTTCGGGCTCTGGCTGCCTGTCACCGGAGGGGGATGGTCTGCAGACGGCTATCTCTGTTCAGTCCTTTGTTCTGTGCGCGGGCCTGGCGGTGTCTTAGGACTTTTCGCTTGGTAGCTATCCCACAATCTGGTTTGCTAGCCCAAGTTAGTTCCCTCAGATTGCCCTTGGGGCATTCAGGCCATATCCTTACTCTAATGCAGCCCGAGCCTCCCTGCCCAGCCCCCGCTTGCTAGTGGTGGGTGCAGGCGTCTGCGCTGCTTCTCTGCTGGGTGAGTTACCGTTGGGCTCGTAATCTGTGGATTTTAATTATTTATTTATTTTTCCTCCCTGATACGTTGCCCTCTGTGCTTCCAAGGCTCGCCATAGACTTGGCAGTGAGAGTGTTTGGAAACTTCTCTCTTTTTAAGACTCCCTCCCCAGGACGGAGCTCCATCCCTACCTCTTTTGTCTCTTTTTTTGTCTTTTATATTTTTTCCTACCTCCTTTCAAAGACAATGGGCTGCTTTTCTGGGTGCCTGATGTCCTCTGACGGCATTCAGAAATTGTTTTGTGAAATCTACTCAGAGTTTAAATGTTCTTTTGATGAATATGTGGGGGAGAAAATGGTCTCCCCGTCCTATTCCTCCACCATCTTCAACAATTCTCCTGCCTCCTTCCTAATTGGGATGAGAAGAGCCTTACCTGCCAGATCCCAGAGGGAGAAGGGGGATTGGCGTGCCTTCACCTACCGGTCAGCACAGCTGAACCAGACCACCACGTGATCCAAGACTGTTTCTCCCTTAACTTTTAAAGTCCACTCTGCCTTGGTGGGCTTGATCAGGTGTGGATGAAAATACAGATGGGTTAAATATCCCACATCCCAGGCCATCTCTGGAAAAGCCAATTTGTACTCACTTATGTATCCCCCTCCTTCTAGCCTGACAATTCCGAGGGGGTCAAGAATTTCATAGCAGATGGGACACCTCCTTGGAGAGGGCAGAATACGAGCACACAAAACCCAAGTTTCTTCTCCTAAAAATCCCCTGGCAGTTGCTTGGTAATAATTTTCCCCAAGACAGCATGGACACCACCTCCTAAATGACCTTCACAAATTTCCTTCCTAAGCCCTAACACACTCGTCAACCTGGGTACCAAGCAATCATTGCCACCTGCCTATTCCAGGCTCCTGTGGGTCTGTGCCCCTTCTAATCCCTCGCAGGGGGATGATCAGGCCTCTTCTTCCTCCCTACCTGGTGGGTTCCTTCTCACCTGAGGGCTCAGTTCCCCTGCTGCCATCAACTACCTGCTAACATGAAAGGTCTGGGCATTGAGAAGCAGAACCCTTCCAGAAGGGTGAGGCGCCTTCCCCTTCTAGAAGATTCGAGCCGCAAGGCCTCGGAGTAGTCCCAAATGGGACTTGTCTCCTCAAAGTGAGGAGTTTCCCGGCCCATGCACCAAATGTTGTAGCCACATGTTCCGGGAAACAAACTCACTCAGAAGGACCATGCAGATAGTGGAGTGCAGTTTATTACACCGGCGGGCCCAAGGTAGAGTCTCCTCTTAGCCAAGGACCCTGACCAGTTTTTCTGAAAACCTTATATACGCTAAGTGTACGTGCCCAAACCCACCTCCCCCAATTCCCTGAAACTAGTCTGAACAAATCCTAGGGACGGGGGAGCCTGGTGGGCTGCCGTCTGTGGGGTCACACAGAGTCGGACACGACTGAAGTGACTTAGCAGCAGCAGCAGCAGTCTGAACAAAGGAAAAGAAAGATACAATCAAAGTTAACCCCTGATTCATATGCCTTAAGCCTAGGTAGTTAACAGTGGACAATTATCAATAGGCCTGTGGTCATACCCCAATAAGCATAATAGAATTTATGATTCTATTCGGTTACACAGATAATTAGGGTATTCTTTTAGGCAACAGAGAGTCTAGGTACGAGCCCTGGGGCTCTTCCATCCAGGGGGCCTGGTTTTCCAGTTGGTATGTCGTTTCCATACATACTGGGCATATAGCTCAAAGTCCACAGGCCGCCCAAGATGGAGTCCTGCTTTCAAGATGGAGCCTGTTCTGTCTGTTTCCTCCTTCATTCCCTGCTCTTGATGCTCTTAACTCATAGTATGAGCGTCATTCATAGGGATATATTGCACTCTGACTCTCCAACCCCCAAATTGGGAGAAAGACATCAACCTTTGGGTTACAAAGTTCTTAATACATTGTAAAATAAAGAGTCCACAAGGCAGAACTATCAAGGCAACTATAACAATGGTAAATATAGTTTTCCACCAATCACCCTTCACCCAAGATAGGACCAAAGTCCAAAAAGGAATATTATCATCAGACATAGCTTTTACCTGACCTTTCATGTCATCTAGGGTGGCTGATATATTGCCCGATAAATCAGGAATATATACACAACATTCAACTTTAATTATAGCACAGGTCCCTCTTTGTACTGAAACTATGGTTAGTCTCAAGATGATACCAGCAAGTCCTTGTAGCAGCAGTTGATTGTAGAGCTTCGTCTGTTTTTCTTCTTTAGGATGATCTTGGTTTCACAGGGATCAGTGGGGTCCTTTTGTGTAGTGCCCTCGGTGTCCTCCAGTCTGTGTGGTATGCCCTCTTCACCCTCATGTGGAGGATCCAGGGGGTGACACCTGCAACCTTAACTGCAGTAGGGCTGGTTAGAACAACAGTATATGGACCTTCCAATGTGGTGCCAAGGAGTCATGTTTCCAGTCCTTGACCACACCTGATCCCCGGGCACAAATTCATGAATCTGTTCCCCAAGGGGGAATGGCACCCTTTCTTGTACAAACTTAGTTACCTGATTTATTACCTTACCTAGTTCTTCCATCTGCTGTGAAATCTCATCTCCCCTTACCTGAGGCAAATTTGTTGACACCTGTTTTATTATGGGAGGGGGCCTCCCATACACAATTTTGTACAGAGAAGAGCCATGGGACTGTGGGGTCATCCTGAGTCTGAGCAGAGCTGTCAGAAACAAGTCCACCCAGGAACAGTCTCTAAGAGCCACTTGGAGAGTGTCTCTTTAAGTGTCCGGTTGGTTCCTTCCACCATCCCAGAACTCTGGGGCCTATATGCTGTATGTAATTTCCACTTGATGTTTAAAGTTTTGCTTACTTGTACTAAATCAGCTACGAAAGCCAGGCCATTGTCCCATCCAATGCTGGTAGGAAATCGAAATCTGGGAACTATCTCCCTAAGCAGGCACCAGGCTACCTTTGATGCTCTTTCATTCCGGGTAGGAAAATCTTCTACCCATCCCGAGAATATACATACTATGACCAGCAGGTAATGGTAGTGTCGGTGAGGTTTCATTTCAGTGAAGTCCACTTCCAGGTGTTCAAAGGGCAGTGTGCCTTTCACCTGAATCCCTGGAGGTTTCTGTCTGTGCGGAGAGGCAGCATTGACCTGTGAGCAGGCAGTGCAGTTCTGAGATTTTGTCCTGCATAGGGAAGAGAGGTGGGGAACCAAAAAATATTTTCAAATTAGCTCTTCCAGTTTATCATGGCCTAGATGGGTTGCTTGGTGTGTTTGGCTTACCCGAGTGGGTGTCAGCTCCTCTGGTACCAATAATTTGCCACTTGGCAATTCCCACCATCCCTTTTCAGTCTTGATGGCGCCTTCTGCTTTCGCTAGTTGGTTTTGGGCTTCAGTGTATTTTGGAGAGTCTAGAAGGAAATGGCAACCCACTCCAGTGTTCTTGCCTGGAGAATCCCGGGGACGGGGGAGGTTGGTGGGCTGCCGTCTATGGGGTCGAACAGAGTTGGATACGACTGAAGCGACTTAACAGCAGCAGCGTTAGCTCAGGTAGCTCCGCCAACATGAGAGCATTAGTAGGGGCTTCACTTGTCACCCCCAAGCCTTCGGCTGCTTGTTTAGCGGTCTTGTCTGCCAGTCTGTTCCCTGAGTCTGGGGGGTATCCTCTTTTTGATGTCCTCAAGCAGTGTATGATTGCAACCCTTTCTGGTTCCCAGGCAGCATCTAATAGGGTCTTAATTTCTTCTTTATTCTTAATATCTTTTTCACTCCCTGTCAAAGGCCTCTCTCCTTATACAGAGAGAGCCCTGTAGTGTGGCAAAAGCATACTTGGAGTCTGTGTAAGTGTTTGTCTTCTTACCTTTTGACAGCGGGAGGGCCTGGATTAGAGCATATAGTTTGGCCTGTTGAGCAGGCCAGTGTGATGGCAGAGAGCTAGCCTCAACGATGGTTTCTTCCATGACTACTGCATATCCCGACAGTCATTGTCCTTGCTTCACCAGGCTGGTGCCGTTGATGTACAGGACCAAATCTGGGTCCGGGATTGGCTGGTCTCAAGTCAGGGCTGCTGGCATATTTCCTTGCAATCATGTGAGGGCCCACCTTCTCCCGCAAGAAAGAGAATGGCCAGATTCAGGGCCTGACAAGGCTCAGTAGTAACACGGGGGTTCTCACGTAACAGTCGCTGGTATTGAGTAATCCGGCATGTTGACAGCCTTTATGGGGGTCACCTCGCAGGAGAGTGTTGACCTCATGCGGGACTTTTATGAACAAATCTTGGCCCAAAGTCAGCTTGGTTGCCTCCCGGACCAGTAAGGCAACTGCAGCAACTGCCTGTAAGCATCCCAGCCACCCAGTGGCAGCATTGTCTAGCTGATTAGAGATGAGTCACTGGTCTGCCAATGTCCCCATAGTCTGGGACAACACTCTCGTAGCCACCTTGTCCTTTTCAGTCACGTAAAGAGTAAACAGCTTAGCAAGGTCTGGCAGGCCTTAGGCGGGTGCTGACATAATTGTATTGGGTTTGAGTTCTATTACCAGTGGGACTTGTTTTGCAAGCCTGGGGTGGGTTGTCTTCAACCCAGACCTCAGGGAATTGTTGAGTTAACTCTCTCTCTTGACTGTTTAGCCTGTCCAGTTTCCCTTCCTGGAGATCGTGCAACCTGCATTCATCTTGAGGGGTTACTGAGAGGAAGAGTAAATAGGTGGTTGAGCCCACTCGAACAGTGGGTCTTTCGTGCGGGGAAAGGTCACTTGTGCCCCCAATTTAGACACAAGTCTCTTCCTAACAAAGGTACTGGGCATTCAGGGATGTATAAAAATTCATGGGTCACTTGGTGTCCCCCCATCTGACATTTTCAGGGTAGGCTAGAGACACAAATGCTGCATTTATCACCATCTGAGACCCAGCAGCCTCTGGCTGGGTCTATTGGTGTATAAAGTCTATAGGCCCCGCCAAGTCTTTCACAGAACTCAGAGGGTGATTCGCTTTCCCTTTGAATCACTTCGGAGGGTTTTGTGATACTCATGGCTTTTTGGGCCCCCCTCTTGAGACCTTGTAAAATAGTCACCCAATATCTCTCCAGGTGGCCCCTCCCTTCCTCTGTGTTACAGTCCCAGTTGGGCCTCTCATCTGCGGTGGCTAGTTCTGCCCACCACTGCTGGTTTGCAGACCCTTAGGGGCCATTTCTCTTAACCATTTTCTGGCTCAGTTGGGATCCTGTGTCTTTCCTCAGTGCTGAAAAGGGAGACTAGTAGTTGGATTATGTCATCCTATGTAGGGCGGTGGGTTTGAAAAATAGTCTCCATTAGCCTAATCATGGCTTGTGGCTCCCCCGAGTACGGTGGAGCGTGTCTCTGCCAGTTTAATATATCCATAGAGGAAAATGGCTGTTAATACTAGGCTACAGGGGGCTGATGGTAGTGCCCCATGCATCCTGAACTGGAGGCTGTTGTACCCTCTGAGGGCCATCTGTAGTGGGGTTCTTGAGGGAGGAGCCAAGATGGCGGAGGAGTAGGACAGGGAGAACACTTTCTCCCCCACAAATTCATCAAAAGAGCATTTAAACGTCGAGTAAATTCTACAAAACAACTTCTGAATGCCGCAGAGGACATCAGGCACCCAGAAAAGCAATCCAACTCTTCAAAGGAGGTAGGAAAAAATATAAAAGACAAAAAAAGAGACAAAGAGGGAGGGACGGAGCTCCGTCCCGGAAGGGAGTCTTAAAAAGAGAGAAGTTTCCAAACACCAGGAAACCTTCTCACTGCCGAATCTGTGCCGAGCTTTGGAAGCACAGAGGGCAACGTAACAGGAAGAAAAATAAATAAACAATTAAAACTCAAGATTGCAGAGTCCTACGGTAACTCCCCAGTGGAGAAGCAGCGCAGACGCCTGCAGGCGCCATTAACAAGCGGGGCTGGGCAGGGAGGCAGCGCGGGCTGCATCGCTTAGAGTAAGAATCTGGCCTGAATACCCTGAGCACTATCTGAGCGAAATAATTTGGGCTAACAAACCAGACTGTGGGATATCTACTACGCCAAAGCCAGCCCCAACCTAAGACCGCCAGGCCCGCACGGAACAAAGAATTGAACAGAGATAGCCGGCTGCAGACCTTCCTCCGGTGATAGGCAGCCAGAGCCGAAGGGGGCAATCGCAGCCCCAGAGAGACATTATCTATAAAACTGTAAGCAGGCTTCTTTGCTAACTAAAACTTTTGGGGTCTGGACGGTTAACATCTGCCTAAGAAGGTGCGCCGGTTTTTGCGCCAGATAACCGAGTGGCGGGAGGCGATAAGTCGCAGCATTGGCGCCGCCAAACACCTCATCACTTGAGCTGCTCGGACCTGGGAAGAGCACAATACTCAGGCCCAACTGAGTCTGCGCCTGAGGACTATCCGAGTGCCTGAACCTGAGCGGCTTGGACCTGGGAGGTACATGCAACCCAGGGCCAGCCTTGGATTGTTCCCGGCGGAACAACCTAGAGCCCAGTAGTGTGGGCAGGAGGCTACACGCGCAGTGAGCGGGGGCAGACCCAGTGTGGCTGAGGCACTGCGAGCGCACGCCAGTGTTATTTGCTTGCAGCATCCCTCCCTCCCTCCCCACAGCGCGACTGAACAAAGAGAAGAAATACAGTTCCACCCATCAGAACACTGACACAAGCTTCCCTAACCAGGAAACCTTGACAAGCCACCTGTACAAACCCACACACAGTGAGGAATAGCCACAATAAAGAGAACTCCACAAACTGCCAGAATACAGAAAGGACACCCCATACTCAGCAATTTAAACAAGATGAAGAGACAGAGGAATAGCCAGCAGATAAAGGAACAGGATAAATGCCCACCAAACCAAACAAAAGAGGAAGAGATAGGAATCTACCTGATAAAGAATTCCGAATAATGATAGTGAAATTGATCCAAAATCTAGAAATTAAAATGGAATCACAGATAAATAGCTTGGAGACAAGGATTGAGAAGATGCAAGAAAGGTTTAACAAGGACCTAGAAGAAATAAAAAAGAGTCAATATACAATGAATAATGCAATAAATGAAATTAAAAACACTCTGGAGGCAACAAATAGTAGAATAACAGAGGCAGAAGATAGGATTAGTGAATTAGAAGATAGAATGGTAGAAATAAATGAATCAGAGAGAATAAAAGAAAAACGAATTAAAAGAAATGAGGACAATCTCAGAGACCTCCAGGACAATATTAAACGCTACAACATTCGAATCATAGGGTTCCAGAAGAAGAAGACAAAAGAAAGACCATGAGAAAATACTTGAGGAGATAATAGTTGAAAACTTCCTAAACTGGGGAAGGAAATAATCACCCAAGTCCAAGAAACCCAGAGAATCCCAAACAGGATAAACCTAAGTAAAAACACCCCAAGACACATATTACTCAAATTAACAAAGATCAAACACAAAGAACAAATATTAAAAGCAGCAAGGGAAAAAACAACAAATAACACACAAGGAATTCCCATAAGGATAACAGCTGATCTTTCAATAGAAACTCTTCAAGCCAGGAGGGAATGGCAAGACATACTTAAAATGATGAAAGAAAATAACCCACAGCCCAGATTATTGTACCCAGCAAGGATTTCATTCAAGTATGAAGGAGAAATCAAAAAGCTTCTCAGATAAGCAAAAGCTGAGAGAATTCTGCACCACCAAACCAGCTCTACAACAAATACTAAAGGATATTCTCTAGACAGGAAACACAAAAATGGTGTATAAATTCAACCCCAAACAATAAAGTAAATGGCAACGGGATCATACTTATCAGTAATTACCTTAAACGTAAATGGGTTGAATGCCCCAACCAAAAGACAAAGACTGGCTGAATGGATACAAAAACAAGACCCCTACATATGTTGTCTACAGGAGACCCACCTCAAAACAGGGGACACATACAGACTGAAAGTGAAGGGCTGGAAAAAGATTTTCCATGCAAATAGGGACCAAAAAGAAAGCAGGAGTAGCAATACTCATATCAGATAAAATAGACTTTAAAACAAAGGCTGTGAAAAGAGACAAAGAAGGTCACTACATAATGATCAAAGGATCAATCCAAGAAGAAGATATAACAATTATAAATATATATGCACCAACACGGGAGCACATGCAGTATGTAAGACAAATGCTAACAAGTATGAAAGGAGAAATTAACAATAACACAATAATAGTGGGAGACTTTAATACCCCACTCACACCTATGGATAGATCAACTAAACAGAAAATTAATAAGGAAACACAAACTTTAAACGATACAATAGACCAGTTAGACCTAATTGATATCTATAGGACATTTCATCCCAAAACAATGAATTTCACCTTTTTCTCAAGCGCACATGGAACCTTCTCCAGGATAGATCACATCCTGGGCCATAAAGCTAGCCTTGGTAAATTCAAAAAAATAGAAATCATTCCAAGCATCTTTTCTGACCACAATGCAGTAAGATTAGATCTCAATTACAGGAGAAAAACTATTAAAAATTCCAACATATGGAGGCTGAACAACACGCTGCTGAATAACAAACAAATCACAGAAGAAATCAAAAAAGAAATCAAAATTTGCATAGAAACAAATGAAAATGAAAACACAACAACCCAAAACCTGTGGGACACTGTAGTGGGGTTCTTTCCCCCTGTTCCTTGGCGGAGCGCAGCCTCTAATTGCTGTGTTTTCTTCCCCCTTCCCATCAGTACTCACCGGGACAGGTGGATACAATCTAGGAGGTCCAGCTGAGTTGAAATTCTGGGGGCATTGACCAGAGGTCTCCATTGCTGGCATTGGAGCCTGCTGAAATGGCGGCTCTACAGACTCCGGGAGAGCTAGTGGGAGAGCAGTGGCAGCTGCAGGAGCTTCACCTGGCCCTGGATTGGGCAGTAAGGCAGCCTCTGGTCCTGGTGGAGCACTGGGAGGCAGGCACGTCATTATCCAGTATGGGGGAGGGGTCAGGTCATCCCCATCCAAATCCTGTAGAATTTCCCTTTTTATCATCAGTCAATTTTTGTGCCATTAATATTTTTCCCTTTCCCTTCTGGATACAGAACCTTGTCTAAGTAGAAGGGTCTTGAGGTAAACCTAGCCATGAGTCAATATATGGGTATTGATCCGGGTGTCCTGGCTCTCCTGTGACTACTGTACAGGCTGCTTCCACTACTTTTAAGTTCATGGTGTTCTCCAGTGGCCATCCTACTCCCACAGGGGCCATTCGACCTCACAGAGTATGTGGAGGCGGTTAGGCTTCATCTTCACCCCATAGTCTCCTCCAAGTCCCTTCTTTAAATTTTTAATCATGCACTCCAATACAGCTGCGTTAGATTCACTTCCCCCATCTTGCTTACCTTCTCAGACCTTCTTCTAGTTTTCCTTTTCGTTCTGTCTACGTAGTTCTCAGTACCCTATGTACTCTGATATTTCCACTCAATGACACTTAAATTGCCATTCTGCCTCCTTCCTAATTGGGGTGAGAAGAGCCTTACCTGCCAGACCCCAGAGGGAGAAGGGGAATCGGCGTGCCTTCTCCTACCTGTCAGCACAGCCGAACCAGACCACCACGTGATCGAACACTGTTTCTCCCTTATCTTTTAAAGTCCATTCTGTCTTGGTGGGCTTGATCAGGTGCGGATGAAAATACAGATGGGTTAAATATCCCACATCCCAGGCCATCTCCAGAAAGCCAATTCGTACTCAACTATGTATCCCCCTCTTTCTAGCCTGACAATTCCGAGGGGGTCAAGAATTTCATAGCAGATGGGACAACTCCTTGGGGAGGGCAGAATACCAGCACACAAAACCCAAGTTTCTTCTAAAAATCCCCTGGCAGTTGCTTGGTAATAATTTCCCCCAAGACAGCGTGGATACCACCTCCTAAATGACCTTCACAAATTTCTTTCCTAAGCCCTAACAGGCTCGTCAACCTGTGTACCCAGCAATTGTTGCCATCTGCCTATTCCAGGCTCCTGTGGGTCTGTGCCCCTTCTAATCCCTCGCAGGGGGGTGATCAGGCCCCCTCTTCCACCCTACCGGCCCTCATTCCTCCTCACTTGAGTGCTCAGTTCCCCTGCTGCCGTCCACTACCTGCAAACAGGAAAGGTCTGGGCATTGAGAAGCAGAACCCTTCCAGAAGGGCGAGGCGACTTCCCCCTTCTAGAAGATTCGAGCCGCAAGCTCTCGGAGTAGTCCCAAATGGGACTTACCTCCTCAAAGTGAGGAGTTTCCTGGCCCATGCACCAAATGTTGTAGCCACACGTTTCGGGAAACAAACTCACTCAGAAGGACCATGCAGATAGTGGAGTGCAGTTTATTACACCGGCGGGCCCAAGGCAGAGTCTCCTCTTAGCCAAGGACCCTGACCAGTTTTTCTGAAAACCTTATATACGCTAAGTGTATGTGCCCAAACCCACCTCCCCCAATTCCCTGAAAGTAGTCTGAACAAAGGAAAAGAAAGATACAATCAAAGTTAACCCCTGATTCATATGCCTTAAGCCTAGGTAGTTAACAGTGGACAATTATCAATAGGCCTGTGGTCATACCCCAATAAGCATAATAGAATTTATGATTCTATTCGGTTACACAGATAATTAGGGTATTCTTTTAGGCAACAGAGAGTCTAGGTACGAGCCCCGGGGCTCTTCCATCCAGGGGGCCTCGTTTTCCAGTCAGTATGTCATTTCCATAGATACTGGGCATATAGCTCAAAGTCCACAGGCCGGCCCAATATGGAGTCCTGCTTTCAAGATAGAGCCTGTTCTGTCTGTTTCCTCCTTCAAGTGTACAGAGTCTTAGCCACTGGCCCACAAGGGAAGTCCCCAGAAAATGTTTTTAAAATGATTGTGGCTCGAATTGAACTGAGCCTTGGATAAATGGAGGGTAAAGGAAAAAAGTATTTCAGAGACTGTGGCAGGAACAATATGGCTGGAGAGATAGGGCACAGATGACAGACTGACTGAAACAAGGGGACCATCGGGTTTTGTTGTTGTTTTCCTTTTTGGCTATACTGCACGGCATTTGGGATGTTAGTTCTCAGTTCCCTGACCAGGGATCCAACCCCCTCCTTCTGCAGCAGAAGTGTGGAGTCTTAACCACTGGACCACCAGGGAAGTCCTAGTAAGCAGCTGTTTTGGGAGGGAAGTGGACATTTGTGCTTTCTCAAATATTTTGTCTGGTCTGGAGAGAAAGGTATAATTATTCCCATTTTACAGATGAGGCCGCTGAGGCTCAGAGAGGGGAAGTAACCTGCCCAGAAAGTGGCTGAATAGGAATATAATTAGACCTAATTCCTGAGCCTAGAGAAGAAGATGATGGAATTCGTAGCCCTAAAGGTGGGCATAGTTTGGGGTCCCTGGCCAAGCGCCCAATGCCCATGTCACCAAGCTCTTGCCTAAACAGAAGAAGACAGCATGTGCCTTGATCCTGATTCCACTGTGTGACCCCTGTACTGGCTCAGGAGGGAGTCAAGGCAGTAAATGGTAGGTGGTTTCATGCCCCCAGCCCTTGATACACACAGCTGCTTCCAGGTAACGTGCTGTCCTTCCCTCACCTACCTCCTACTCTCCTGGTCCTCTTCTTCCAAGTTTGAATCAAGCCTCTTCTCCCCTCAGGCCCCTCAGGATGCCTGCTGGAGTTGACTTGACACTTGACCGGGCATTAAACCTCTCCCTCCTCTACCAGCACCTGGCCCCAGAGGGGTGCCCTTGAGTGTTTGCAGAGTGAATGGGTGTGCGCATGTGCCTGGTGAATCCATATCCTCTGGTCTTCCAGAGAAAGGCAAAAGCATCTGATGCCCCAGCACTTTTCTGTCTCTCCTCCCCTGCCCTGCTCGGTCCCATTGATGAGGTCAAGGCCTTGCTAAGTCCAGCCAGCCTAGAGGTCAAAGCAGCCACCTCTGTCTGCAGAAGCCAGTGGGCCTACCCGGCAGGGTGGCCAAGTCTGCCCCACCCCCTGACCCTGCCAGGCTGGGTGTGGGAGAGCAGAAGGCACAGGGCACAGGGCAGGGTGGGCAGGGCTGAGAAGGGCTGAGGAACCAGGCCACAGAGCCACCTTTGAGAGGAGGAGGCTACCTGCCTGCCGTCTACCCAGGGGGCAAGCCAGCTGGGCAGGAACCACCTGTACCCTCTCCTGACCTGCTGTGAGAGCATAAGAAAGCAGTCAGCCCTGGACCCACTGTCAGACGCCTGCAGTCCAGTCTTCATTGGACACTTGCTTAGAGCCAGGCTGGGAGTGGGTGGGTTGTAAAGATGAGAAAGATCCATTTCCTCCTCTAGGGGACCTCACACCAGACATTTAAGGGACACTAAAATATAGCAATACTCACTGAGCACTTAAGCACCAGACACTGATTTAAGTGCACAGATGCAGATCAGTCGCTCAGTCGTGTCCGACTCTTTGTGACCCCATGAATCGCAGCACGCCAGGCCTCCCTGTCCATCACCAACTCCCAGAGTTCGCTCAGACTCACGTCCATCGAGTCAGTGATGCCATCCAGCCATCTCATCCTCTGTCATCCCCTTCTCCTCCTGCCCCCAATCCCTCCCAGCATCAGAGTCTTTTCCAATGAGTCAACTGTTCGCATGAGGTGGACAAAGTACTGGAGTTTCAGCTTTAGCATCATTCCTTCCAAAGAAATCCCAGGGCTGATCTCCTTCAGAATAGACTGGTTGGATCTCCTTGCAGTCCAAGGGACTCTCAAGTCTTCTCCAACACCACAGTTCTAAAGCATCAATTCTTCGGCATTCAGCCTTCTTCACAGTCCAACTCTCATGTATGGTCATCCATACATGACCACAGGAAAAACCATAGCCTTGACTAGATGAAACTTTGTTGGCAAAGTAACATCTCTGCTTCTGAATATGCTATCTAGGTTGGTCATAGCTTTCCTTCCAAGGAGTAAGCGTCTTTTAATTTCATGGCTGCAGTCACCATCTGCAGTGATTTTGGAGCCCAGAAAAATAAAGTCTGACACTGTTTCCACTGTTTCCCCATCTATTTCCCATGAAGTGGTGGGACCAGATGCCATGATCTTCGTTTTCTGAATGTTGAGCTTTAAGCCAACTTTTTCACTCTCCACTTTCACTTTCATCAAGAGGCTTTTGAGTTCCTCTTCACTTTCTGCCATAAGGGTGGTGTCATCTGTATATCTGAGGTTATTGATATTTCTCCCGGCAATCTTGATTCCAGCTTGTGTTTCTTCCAGTCCAGCGTTTCTCATGATGTACTCTGCATATAAGTTAAATAAGCAGGGTGACAACATACAGCCTTGACGAACTCCTTTTCCTATTTGGAACCAGTCTGTTGTTCCATGTCCAGTTCTAACTGTTGCTTTCTGACCTGCATACAAATTTCTCAAGAGGCAGATCAGGTGGTCTGGTAGTCCCATCTCTTTCAGAATTTTCCACAGTTTATTGTGATCCACACAGTCAAAGGCTTTGGCATAGTCAATAAAGCAGAAATAGATGTTTTTCTGGAACTCTCTTGCTTTTTCCATGAGCCAGTGGATATTGGCAATTTGATCTCTGGTTCCTCTGCCTTTTCTAAAACCAGCTTGAACATCTGGCAGTTCACGTTCATGTATTGTTGAAGCCTGGCTTGGAGAATTTTGAGTATTACTTTACTAGCGTGTGAGATGAGTGCAATTGTGCGGTAGTTTGAGCATTCTTTGGCATTGCCTTTCTTTGGGATTGGAATGAAAACTGACCTTTTCCAGTCCTGTGGCCACTGCTGAGTTTTCCAAATTTGCTGGCATATTGAGTGCAGCACTTTCACAGCATCATCTTTCAGGATTTGAAATAGCTCAACTGGGATTCCATCACCTCCACTAGCTTTGTTCGTAGTGATGCTTTCTAAGGCCTATTTGACTTCACATTCCAGGATGTCTGGCTCTAGGTCAGTGATCACACCATCATGATTATCTGGGTTGTGAAGATCTTTTTTGTACAGTTCTTCTGTGTATTCTTGCCATCTCTTCTTAATATCTTCTGCTTCTGTTAGGTCCATACCATTTCTGTCCTTTATCGAGCTCATCTGTGCATGAAATGTTCCTTTGGTATCTCTGATTTTCTTGAAGAGATCCCTAGTCTTTCCCATTCTGTTGTTTTCCTCTATTTCTTTGCATTGATCGCTAAAGAAGGTTTTCTTATCTCTTCTTGCTTTTCTTTGGAACTCTGCATTCAGATGTTTTTATCTTTCCTTTTCTCCTTTGCTGTTCGCTTCTCTCCTTTTCACAGCTATTTGTAGAAGGGAATGGCAAACCACTTCAGTATTCTTGCCTTGAGAACCCCATGAACAGTATGAAAAGGCAAAATGATAGGATACTGAAAGAGAAACTCCCCAGGTCAGTAGGTGCCCAATATGCTACTGGAGATCAGTGGAGAAATAACTCCAGAAAGAATGAAGGGATGGAGCCAAAGCAAAAACAGTACCCAGCTGTGGATGTGACTGGTGATAGAAGCAAGGTCTGATGCTGTAAAGAGCAATATTGCATAGGAACCTGGAATGTCAGGTCCATGAATCAAGGCAAATTGGACGTGGTCAAACAAGAGATGGCAAGAGTGAATGTCGACATTCTAGGAATCAGAGAACTGAAATGGACTGGAATGTGTGAATTTAACTCAGATGACCATTATATCTACTACTGCGGGCAGGAATCCCTCAGAAGAAATGGAGTGGCCATCATGGTCAACAAAAGAGTCTGAAATGCAGTACTTGGATGCAATCTCAAAAATGACAGAATGATCTCTGTTCATCTCCAAGGCAAACCATTCAATATCACAGTAATCCAAGTCTATGCCCCAACCAGTAACGCTGAAGAAGCTGAAGTTGAACGGTTCTATGAAGACCTACAAGACCTTTTAGAACTAACACCCAAAAAAGATGTCCTTTTCATTATAGGGGACTGGAATGCAAAAGTAGGAAGTCAAGAAACACCTGGAGTAACAGGCAAATTTGGCCTTGGAATACGGAATGAAGCAGGGCAAAGACTAATAGAGTTTTGCCAAGAAAACGCACTGGTCATAACAAACACCCTCTTCCAACAACACAAGAGAAGACTCTACACATGGACATCACCAGATGGTCAACGCCGAAATCAGATTGATTATATTCTTTGCAGCCAAAGATGGAGAAGCTCTATACAGTCTGCAAAAACAAGACCAGGAGCTGACTGTGGCTCAGACCATGAACTCCTTATTGCCAAATTCAGACTTAAATTGAAGAAAGTAGGGAAAACCACTAGACCATTCAGGTATGACCTAAATCAAATCCCTTATGATTATACAGTGGAAGTGAGAAATAGATTTAAGGGCCTAGATCTGATAGATAGAGTGCCTGATGAACTATGGAATGAGGTTCGTGACATTGTACAGGAGACAGGGATCAAGACCATTCCCATAGAAAAGAAATGCAAAAAAAGCAAAATTTAAGTGCACAGATACCCATAACTAATGGGATGGTCACAACAATGCATGGAGATAATGAGGCACAGAGAGATTGAGAAGGTTGCCTTGGGGGGTTCCCTGGCCATCCAGTGGTTAAAACTGTGCTTCCGCTGCAGGGTCATGGGTTCCATCCCTGGTTGGGGGACTAAGATTCTACATGCTGTGTGACATGGCCAAAAAAAAAAAAAAAAAAAAGATTGTCCAGGATCACACAGTAGGTTTCATGTTGGGATCCACAGTAGACATCTGGAAATGGGGTCCCTGCATTTAGCCCTCACACCACATCCTCTAGGCCAACTCCAGTGCTGGCTACCCAAGCCCACACACGCAGCATCTAAATCCTGGCCCTGCCTCCTCATCAACAGGTTGGTAGGCTCCATAAACTTGTTGGTTAGTTACTAAGTCATGTCCAATTCTTTTGTGACCCCAGGGACTGTAGTCTGCCAGTCTTCCCAACCCAGGGGTCAAACCTGTCTCTTGCATCTCCCGCATTGGCAGGCAGATTCTTTACCACTGAGCCACCTGGGAATTTGCCTGTCTATAAATGTTCCAGGCACCAAAGTGTGTTTTAGGTCCTTTATGGTGTCACTACTTCTGTTGCCCTTTACCACCCCCTCATGATTACATCTGTCCTGTGGGCTTGTCTTCTCATCCTGCGGAAGCTTCAGGCTCCCAGCACTCACCGGTCTCACAGGCTCGTGGAGGATTTTGCACAACACAAGTGCTCAGCTGTGGCTGTGGTTTGGTGGACTGATGGAGGGTGCTTTCTTTTCCCTGGGTCTCTGGGACATGAACAAAGTCATGCTCAGCCTGTACAGTGGAACCACCTGGGGAGTTTTAACCACTGCTGAAGCCCAGCTCCCACTCCCAGAGGTTCTGCTGTAATTGGTGTGGGGTGCAGTCTGAGTGTTAGGATTTTAAAACTCTCCCGGGGTGATTCTGATGTGCATTCAGGGCTGAGAACTCCTTTAATGTAATGTGCCAGTTATTAACATTAATTGTACATCTCTCCGTCTGAGAGTAAGTGCTAGGCACTTGGGTACCCTTGGGAGACAATAGGCAACAAGACAGTTATGGTCCTTTACCTTGTGGCATTCACATTCTAGTAATTCAGTTTAATAGACTTTGCTGGGTTGGGGATATCAGGAAGTGTATGGGTACAAAGATGAACAAAGCGTTGTCCTTGCCCTTGAGGAGAAGAGAAGTGGACACTCGTTACAACTAAAACAGAGGAAAGGGAATGTCAACTGGGTAGAAACCAAGAGTGGTAGGGTTCAGGGGAGAAGCCATCTAGAGGGGAGATCAGGGAAGTTTCCATGAAAGATATAATACCTGAGAGGGCCCTTGAAGAATGGATAGGATTTTGTAGGATGGAATGAAGAGGTGATGGTGGAAGGGCTTAAACAAAAACATGGAGGCAGGAGTAGTCAATAAGCCAAGCTGGCAAGAGAGCTGATGTGCACACACAAGAGGGAAGAGGATGTGTGTACACAGTGGGGAAATGCAGGTCAGAACCTTAAATGCCAGGGGAGGCATCTGGATCCATTCAGGAACTGAGGCTGCGTGCATAATTCTTAGCTGTTACCTGGACCTCCTCCTGACTTCATTCTGGAGTAGGTGTCCTTGCTGCCGCCACCCTCCGGGTCTCCCCTCCCTGCCACTGTTGCCTTGGTCCCATGTTCAGTGTTCAGTCGCTGCCCTCAATGTCTGATGAAGTCACACCATACCAAGCACAAAATGCATTTCCAGATGGTACCTCCCTAGGCAATGCATTTGGCAGGTAGAGAGGAAAGAGCACCAAACAGAATCAGGAGGGGGCCTGGGTCTAATCCTAGTTCTGTCTCTTACCAGCTGCGTGACCTTGGGCAAGTCACTTCTCCTCTCTGAGCCTCAGGTTCCTCGTCTGAAAAATGACTAGGCTGGATAGAATGACTGATAATGACCCTTTCCGCAGCAGCATTTTTTGACTAGTTTGCTGTGTGTCAATCCAAGAATGTTCACTTTGCCCTGGACAAGGACATTGTTGCTGCAAAATAGATATTAAGCATGAGACTCAGAGTGGGAAGGGATGGCAAGGAGACGTGTAGGTGCTTGCGCAACACAGCTGAGCCTAGCCTTGGATTCATCGTAGTGCAGGGTCTGGCCATGTGAATGAAGACTCTTCCAGATGATTCCAGCCCCCAGCCATTCAAGTCACTCCCACCCACTCAAGTCTCCTTAGTTGAAACACCAGACATCCTAGAACAGAGATAAGCCATATATGCTGTGCCTTGTCAGTGTTTCTAACCCTCAAAACATGAGTTGAACAAAATTGCTTCATGCCACAAGGCTGGGGTGGTTTGTTACACAGCAGTAGATAACAGGAAATGGGGGAGGAGGTGTCTGGAGGGTGGTCTGAGGATGAAGGTTTCACCTTATGCTGGAGAAACGTTACCAGTGGGTATCCTCCTGAGCCCATTGACTTGGAGAGCCACCTCTGGTCTTGGATATTACTCTACTCAAGGTAGCCTGGTGCTCTTGGGAGAGGTGGCTCAAAGCCTGTGCTGTCCTGGAATGTTGTCAAGTTTATGGACAAGGAAGCCCGGGCATCTTTCTAGAGGCTGTCACAGACGCTAAGGTACCAGTCAGTTGGGGGGTGGGGGAGGGTTGGTTCATCTGTACATCTCAGCACCTCAGTATCTAGGAAGGCTAAACTGGGGCGGGATTGCTCATGTGAGTAGAGGTCGTGTGTGTGTGTGTGTGTGTGTGTGTGTGTGTGTGTGTGTGCGTGTGCACGCGCGCTCAGTCATTAAATAGTGTCAGACTCTTTTCAACCCCATGGACTGTAGCTTGCTGGGCTCCTCTGTCCATGGGATTTCCCAGGTAAGAATACTGGTGTGGGTTGCCATTTCCTCCTCCAGGGCGTCTTCCCAACCCAGGGATCCAACATGAGGCTTCAAAGTCTCCTGCATTGGCAGGCAGGTTCTTTACTGCTGAGCCACCTGGGAAGCCCCAGAGAGATCCTCTAGGTGCATCTTATACACTCTGTCTCATTTCTTCCCCACAGTAGTCCTGTTAGATGCTGTAAGAAGGAGTGTTTGCCTACTTTACTTATGAAGAACAAGTTCAGGGACTTCCCTGGCAGTCCAATGGTTAAGACTTCCCACTTCCACTGCAGAAGGTGGGGATTCCATCCCTGGTGGGTGAACCTGCATGGCCAAAAAAAGAAAAAAAAAAGAAAAAAAAAAAACACACATTAAAAAAAAAAAAAAGATTAAGTTCAAGTGCCATGACCAAGACTGGGAATGGCAGAGCTTTGAACAAAATAAGAGACTGAATCTGTAGCTTTGTCCTCTGGGACTATCTTAAGGAGCCGCCTGAATAGCCTAGGAGGGAGGTTCTGGGAAGGGGCCTTCATTTCTTTAAACAGCCTCTTGTCTTGAAATAAGACCATTGAACTTGATTTACATTCTGTTTCCATTTCCTTCCACCACCCCCTCCACTCTCATTCCTTTTTCCTCCCGGGATTTTTGGCAGGAGGAAGAGAGGAACACTCCACTCCCCAGTCTTTCACTCGGAAAGGCGCGGGGGCGGGGCGGGGGAGCGGTGATCCGGGGCTTCACTCACCAACGTGCCAGGCAGGGCTGGGGGCACTGAGGCCAGGCCGCTCCCAAGCGCGGGTGGGGGTGAGCTGACGGGGAGGTGAGGAGGGAAGTGTTTCCCCCACCCCCATCACGGCCGCCACCCCACTGTGGACCTTGGATGGTAAGGTTTCCACTCTGGCTGGGAGGAAGGGAGAGGCCTGCTCCCTGGTGGGATTTCTCTCACGGTGCGTGCGTGGAAGCGGCGGACAAGGAAATACCACTTTCTGAGTGATCTTGTCAGGCTATATCGACTGTATCAGCTCATGCACACCAATTTCCAGGTTAGGCCTGGAGAGGTTAGCTGACTTGTTCAAAGCCACAAAGCATGTAAGCGGCAGAGTCCCTGAAAACGCCAGGTCTTGCCACTGGCTTTCGCCCCCCTCTCCTGGGAACCTCGGCTGTTGGAGGTGCCCCATCCGACCTGGCGGGGAGGCTTGCAGCCCTCACTCCAGGGTGCCCCGAGGGGACTCCCGGCAGGGGGCGCTCCAAGCCGGGTCTCGGGCCTCCGGGCGCGCCTCCAGCCGGAGCCTGGGACGGGACCCGCCGCTCCGCCTCCTCGGTGGCTCTGCGGGCGGGCGCGCAGGGAGCAGAGCAGATCCGAGAGCGGCGCGCCCCGCCGGGCCCCGGTGCCCACCGCGCCCGTACTCCCGCCGCCGCGCAGCCTCCCGCCGTGAGTAGCGCTCATCTGCGGGCTCGACGGGCGGGACGGGGTGCGCGGCCCGGGGCTAGGCTGGAGCGGGCAAATTGCTCCGGGGCGTTAGCCGCCTATTCCCTGTCGCCGCCGCCCACCCACCCCAGCCCCCGGCTATGGCCAGTCTTGGCCTTGGGCACTCTGGCCGGTCCTTGACCTCCGGGACCTGACTGTTGGCCCCCTAGGGCCGGCTTCGAAGTCTGGCCTTTTGACCAGAAGGATTGGGTGGGAGCGACGGGCAGACCGGGCGCCTAGGGGGGAGATGGGAGAGAGACTTCCATCAAGTTAGGACTCCTTGACGGGGGAGAGCACCCCAGATTTCTGGGAGGAGAGGGGATCTGGGCTTCTCAGCATCCTGCACTTTACTTACCTCCTTCTCCTGGTGCGAGGAGCTGATGCGAGGAGGCTGCTCCATCCGCAGCCCATCAGCTTTCTCAGTGGCAGAAGGAAGCTGTGGTCCCCGACGTCTGGAGCCCGGGATGGGTTAGGGTGGGCAGGGGGCCAGCCAGTAGGTCTGCAGCAGGCTAGGGTTTTGACCCCAGCGTATTGTCAACAGTTGACCTGACTCTGGGCTAGGCATTGTGGATGGCTCATGGCATGTGTGGATCTGGCTGATCCTCACTACTTTGGGGAGGAGAGGTAGCCCAGAGCGGTGAGCACGGAGGCCATACAGGTGGTGGTAGGTTAGGAGGGTGCGCTGAAAGAGAGGATGCCTAACTGTTGCCTCACTGGCAGGTAGGAAGGTCCTAGGGGCAGGTGAAGAGAGCACATGCCCTGGTATTTGAGAATCCAGTGAGGGTGGCAGGGGGGCAGCTGGAGGTTGCTGCTGTGTTTTCTGACATTGTGTTTCTCAACTGCTTTGTATATGGCATTCCTTGGGAGAGTCCTGGTGACCAAGGGATGCCGGCATATTGGCCTCTTCACTATTGCTTCCGGAGTCCTGTTCTTCCCCAAACCACCCATCTCCCGAGATGTGTTTTTAGCTTCTGAAGTGGTTCCATTCAGCAGCCTTGAGAGAGGCTTGGGCAGGGGCACAGGGGTGTGTGGATGTGAGTGGGTGTGGGACAAGTTTTCCACTGGTAAGAAGGAGACCTGAACTGACCCTGACCCAGTCCCTGTCCAGTTCAGTTCAGTTGCTCAGTCATGTCTGACTCTTTGCGACTCGATGGCTTCTCTTCCATCACCAACTCCTGAAGCTTGCTCAAACTCATGTCCATCGAGTCGGTGATGCCATCCAACCATCTCATCCTCTCTCGTCCCCTTCTCCTCCTGCCTTCAATCTTTCCCAGCATCAGGGTCTTTTCCAATGAGTCAGTTCTTTGCATCAGGTGGCCTAAGTATTGGAGTTTTAGCTTCAGCATCAGTCCTTCCAATGAATATTCAGGACTGATCTCCTTTAGGATTGACTGGTTGGATCTCCTTGCAGTCCAAGGGACTCTCAAGTGTGTGCAGGGGTGTGTGGGTGTGAGTGGGTGTGGGGAAAGTTTCCCACTGGCAGGATGGAGACCTGAACTGACCCTGACACCCTCCCTGAGGGCCCCCAGTTGTTAGATGTGGAATGAGCAAGCAGGCTGCCCAGCAGAGGTGGACCTTTACCGGGAAGATAGTTTTCTCATGTCCACTTAGGCAGGCGGCTGAGGTTCTCTGAGTCCAAGCTTCCTCATCAGAGACTGAGGTGTGTCACAGCCTCCAAAGCTTGGAGGTGCGCTGTAATGTTGGACGGCCCTCCCCTCTGTTGACAGCTTCCTCAGAGCCTGATTGTGATGATTCTTCATGGGAGGGGGTGTAAGGGAACAATCGTGGTCCCATTTTACCTGCTCTGGGTGAGGATCTCTGAGAGTTCAGCAGGGTGGGCTGGGTTCCATGAGGGAGGGACTTAGTAAGGTTGGAATTTCCTCAGGAGATAATCCTTCAGCCTTGGAGGCCCTCTCCCAGTTGTTCCTCAGGAGGCCACTGGCCTCCCAACCCTGGAGCCACTGTTGGAGGGTTGAAGTGCTGTTGACAAAAGCCGGGAAGAGCAGCTGGCGTGGGCTGTGTGACTTTTAGCAAGTCCCTTCTCGTGTCTGGACCTCAGTTTCCTCCTCTTGCAAAACAAGTGGGCTTGACCAGACAGCAATGGGTTTCAAACTCCTCCCACCCCTGAATTCTTACACAGAATCCTAACGTATAGTGTAGATAAAGTGGAACTTTTCTAACTTCCCTTCCTGATGCAAGTGGCTCCTGAGTGGAGACTAAAAGTCCTCCAGGTTCCTCAAGGTCCCTTTTTGTGAGGTTCTAGGAAGTCTGTGATATGCAGATGACACCACCCTTATGGCAGAGAGCAAAGAAGAACTAAAGAGCCTCTTGATGAAAGTGAAAGAGGAGAGTGAAAAAGTTGGCTTAAAGCTCAACATACAGAAAACTAAGATCATGGCATCCGGTGCCATCACTTTATGGCAAATGGATGGGGAAACAGTGGAAATAGTGGCAGACTTTATTTTTTTGGGCTCCAAACTCACTGCAGATGGTGATTGCAGCCATGAAATTAAAAGACACTTGCTCCTTGGAAGAAAAGCTATGACCAACTTAGATAGCATATTAAAAAGCAGAGACATTAGTTTGCCAATAAAGGTCCATCTAGTCAAGGCTTTGGTTTTTCCAGTGGTCATGTATGGATATGAGAGTTGGACTATAAAGAAAGCTGAGCCCCAAAGAATTGATGCTTTTCAACTGTGGTGTTGGAGAAGACTCTTGAGAGTCCCTTGGACTGCAAGGAGATCCAACCAGTCAATCCTAAAGGAGATCAGTCCTGAGTGTTCATTGGAAGGACTGATGTTGAAGCTGAAACTCCAATACTTTGGCCACTTGATGCGAAGAGCTGACTCATTGGAAAAGACCCTGATGCAGGGAAAGATTGAAGGCAGGAGGAGAAGGGGATGACAGAGGATGAGATGGTTGGATGGCATCACTGACTCAATGGAGATGAGTTTGGGTAAACTAGGAGTTGGTGATGGACAGGGAGGCCTGGCATGCTGCGGTTCACGGGGTTGCAAAGAGTCGGACATGACTGAGCGACTGAACTGAACTGAATCGAGGAAGTCTGTCTTAACTTTCAGAAATGTTGCCTAGTATTAGGGTTGGGGGCAGGAATGTGAACTCTGAAGATTCCACTAAGGAAGATGTGAGCATTAAGATGGACTTTGCCTGTGGAATGCCTGGAGCCAGTGGCCTGGGCCCCTAGCCAAAGGTTGTATCAGTGCCTTCTGCTGTGTGGTTTCATCTTTTGGGGGCCAGAAGGGTCCCTGTGCTTCTGGGTCCTAGGTGGTGACTAATTCCACCTCAAAATGTCTCCCCTTTAGTTTCATGTCTCTAAACTGGTGATATGCAAATTCATCTTGGGGAGCAATGTTAGGAAGGGGCTTTAAGTTAATAGCTGTTTTTACCTGATGAGCTTTCTGAGCAGCAGCTTTGAAAAGGACAGCTGGGACACTACATTTAAATCAAACATTTTGGAGTGCCTGCTGTGTACCAGATCCCACAAGGGGATAGAGGTGAGAATGTCACAACTCTTGCCCTCATGAAGCTCCAATAGGCAAGAGGGAAGGAACTCATATTTGTTGGAACCATCCAGGGACTATTAAAAACACTTTACATATGTTATCTCATTTGTCCCATAAAGCAGATATTAGACTCATTTTTAATTATTTAAAATTTTGATTGCACACAAAATAAGGGTACACATGTACATCAAGAAACAGCATTGGCAGCACTCAGAAAGCTCCTGTGTTCCCTTCCAGGTACAATCTCTGACCCAGGTGTGACCACTATTCTAACTTCTAGCACCACGGTTTTGTTTTACCTAAAAGAGAGTTACACAGTTTGTGGTCTTTTGTGTCTGTTTTATTTCATTCAACACTATGTTTGTGAGTTTCATCCATATTGTTGCAGGGAGCAGTAGTTTATTTATTCTTATTGTTATATAATAATTTCATTATATGGGTATAACTCTAGCCATTCTTCACTTGATGGCTATTTGGTTGTTTGCGATTTTTAGATATTACTAATAGTGCAGCTGTGAACGTTCTAATGTGGAGCATTTTGGAAGCCATCTACATGCGTTTCTGTTAGGTACGCCCATAGATACTGCCCAAGAGTTTTCCAAAGTAACTGTCCTAATGAATACTCTCCTAAGCAGTGTTTGAGCGTTCTCCAAATATTCACTAACCCTAGGCATTGTCTGAACTCATTCTCTTTCTTTTCTTTTTTTTTTTAAATATTTATTTGGCCGTGTCGGGTCTTAGTTGTGGCACTCAAGATCTTCAGTGTGGCATGCAAACTCTTGCATGTGGGATCTAGTTCCCTGATTAGGGATGGAACCCAGGCCCCCAGCAATGAGAGTGTAGAGCCACCGGACCACCAGGGAAGTCCCTAGACTCATTTTCTACATAAGTAATTTGAAGCTCAGAAAAGCTGTACCGTGCTGCGTGTGCTAGTGGGTGGCAGAGCTGGGATTCAAACCCAGGCCTGTGTGCCTGTGCAGTCTGTGCTTTCTCCCTTTGGGTTACACATTGACATAGATTATGATATGAACCAGAACATGGTAAACTCTAACCCTGACAGTTTGTAAAGAGGCCTCTGTGAGAATTTAAAGAGAAGAAGAATTTTTCATCTGTTTTGTAAGGAAAAGAGTCATGGAAGCTCATAGAGATGGTAGCATTTGAGCCTGGCTTTGCGGGAAGGGAAGAGTTTTACTTGGAGGGCTCTCCAGGTGCCCTCCCCCCATCCCCATCCCTTCTGCCATGAAAAGGGCCCAACTTGAGCTGGGGTGTAGCAGGGGTGAAGGTTTTGGAGGAATAGGAAAAGTCTACTTGGGGCTGTAGTCGAGGATTTGTGGGGGAGGGGGGCTATGCTGAAATGGTGAGTTGGGGCCAAACTGGTAGGCCTAGTTTGAGCTTAGTTGGCTCCCTTGGCCCCCAACTTCTGGTCACCCAGGATGTGAGCACAAGGCAGGGGCTCATGGTTTAGTTGGGGAGGTGGGACAGTTTCAAATCCAGCTCAACTCCTGATAGCAAATGCAGCTGGCCTCTAGCCAAGGAGGATCTTAGCTGTTCCTGGGACCACTCTCAGGGTATCTGCCAACAGAATTTTTTTTGGAGTTTTCTGCTTTCATCTAGCTGTGGGAAATTAGTAGCTACTCATACCTCCACCCCCAGGATCCGGCTCAAGTGGTTTGTTTGGAAGTATTTTTACAGCAAAAAGAAGCTGATAGATAGCAGTCCTGCCACCCTCTGCCTAGTCTTAGGAACCTTGCCATGATGGGGGTGGGGGTGAGGGGAGCTGAGCTTTTGATCTGGTCAAGCCAAACTTGCCAGAATCCCAGCTCCTTTTCCTCAGAAGGGAACAGAATTGGTCTCAGTGGCTGTGGGAAGCAGAAACATAATGACCTGGGGATGAGTTAAACAGTAATAGCAATAATCATCCTTCTTATTTGCCTGGCAGTTTATGTCTTTATCACAGTGGATCCTCACCTGCATGTGTGAAGTAGGTGATATAGATGCTATCACCCCAGGTTACAGATGAGGGGGACTGAGTCCCAGACAGGGGGCCAGACTGCTATGGGTCTTGTGACTGATGCACCCACAGACTAGCCTAGGACTGGGGATCCTGCTCCTTTTAGGGTTCCATACTCGCCAGGCCCTGGCTGAGCAGAGTGAGACCAAGCCAGTAGGAGGCTCTGATGGACAGGCAGGAGAAGACTGGCAGGTGACCCTGAGAGTAAGACCTGGGAGCCAGGCCAGTTCCACCTGGAGGTCTTCAGGGATGTGTGTGCCTCGGTGGAAGGGAGAGAGGAAGGTGGCATCTTGATACCAGAACTCTGGTTTGTAGTGGGCAGAGGAAAGAGGCTGAAATATAGACATCACCTGAGAGTTAAAACAGCTCCAGCCACTTGGCATTGATGAGACGTGCCCTTATGTAATGGTACCTCCACCCAGCGAGGTGAAAACAGTATTTTGGGGCTCACAGGGCCTGGGCGTGGTTGGTATCTGATTGCCAAGCAGAAGAAAAGCTGCCAGTGCCAGCCAAAATGAGCTCTGAGAGCCCTTTGCTAATGACTCTTGAAAGATGCATCCACAGGTAGCTGTTTTTAAAATTTATTCTTATTTTTATTGGAGTATAATTGCTTTGCAAGGTTGTGTTAGTTTCTACTGTATGGCGAAGAGAATCAACTATATGTATACATCTATCCCCTCTTTTTTGGATTTCCTTCCCATTTAGGTCACCACAGAGCATTGAGTAGAGTTCCCTGTGCTCTGCAGTCAGTTCTCAGTAGTTATCTATTTTACATATACTATCAATGATGTGTATATGTCAATCCCAATCTCCCAATTAATCCCATCCCCCCCTTCCACCTTGGTATCCATGTATTTGTTGTCTACTTTTCTGCCTCCATTTCTGCTTTGTAAGTAAGATAGTCTACCGTTTTTTTCAGATTCCACATATATGTGTTAATAGACAAAATGTGTTTTTTTTACTTCCTTCACTCTGTATGACCGTCTCTAGGTCCATCTACGTCTCTACAAATGACTCAATTCCATTCCTTTTTATGGCTGAGTAATATTCCATTGTATATATGTATTCATGGGTAGCTGGTTTTATCTTTATGTTGTGCTTACTGTATCCTGGGCCCTGCCCTTAGGGTGCTGTCCAGGGTGGCATGTGGCTGTCCCAGGACTAGGGGGCTCCCTGGGGCAGAAGGATCCCAGGGGAGGGTGCAGACGGCCTCTTCTGTGGTGATGCTCTGTGTGGCTCAGAGTTGTCCTGAGGTTCTCACTAAGGTGCACTGGACAGGCAGAGTTAGCACCACATTGCTGCTGCTACTACTGCTAAGTCGCTTCAGTCGTGTCTGACTCTGTGCGACCCCATAGACGGCAGCCCACCAGGCTCCCCCGTCCCGGGGATTCTCCAGGCAAGAACACTGGAATGGGTTGCCATTTCCTTCTCCAGTGCATGAAAGTGAAAAGTGAAAGTGAAGACACTTAGTCATGCCCGACTCTTAGCAAACCCATGGACTGCAGCCTACCAGGCTCCTCCATCCATGGGATTCTCCAGGCAAGAGTACTGGAGTGGAGTGCCATATACAGACGCGGAAACAGGCATCCCACTGACAGGAGATGAAGTCATAGAGTTAGTTGTGGGCAGAACTGCAGCTAGAACCTCAGGTTTCTGACTCCTGGTGCCTATTGTTATTTGCCACACCTCCTCCCCAATCTTTCCCTTAGGGCGATGAGTGAACTGCACATCAGTTCAGACTTGAAATTGGGTGGCACAGCCCCTGAGGGAGCTGAGGTCATGATAATCCCTTACCTTTCTACTGCAGTTTATAGTTTATAAAATAATATCCTGATTTGCAGTGGTTTTTGCAGTATTAACCCTTTTTACAGATGAGGAAGTTAAGACTCAGCAGTTTAAATGACTTAGGCAAAAGTGGGACTCGAAACTGAAGCTTTTTTAAAATTATTTTTTTAGCTTTATTGAATTATAATTGACATATAACATTGTAAGATATTTAAAACATACATCATGGTAATCTGATACACTTATACATAGTGAAAGTATTCCCCTCGTCTAGATAATTAACATGTTTATCACCTCGTGCACATTTATCCTTTTTTTTTTTTTTTGGAGAGAACATTTGTTTTCCTCTTCAGGAAGTTTCACTTATTCTGACTCAAAACTGAGTTCTTTTTTTCCTGCATCACAGCTGCCTCTTTTCTCAGTAGACCTGAATTTTGTGAGAACAAATTGCCCAAGTTGCCCATGGCTCTGTTTTCTCTGAACATGTTCAGAGCAGATCTGTCTCCTTAACAAACTTGAATTAGTATAAATCAAGTAAGAACCATACATCATTGGTCACAGGTCCTGAGGAAAGGCTCGATCAAGCCTGTTCTTGAGGAATGAGAGCTGTGAGCTACCTTTCAATTATTAGCCATTTACTTTGGGGCCTAGAGTCAGACTGGTACCAATGGACACATCTGTCCTAACCTCAGGATTTCTCCTGTTTCAGGGCTGTACGCTCCAGGCCTCAATGAGGAGCCCAAACATGGAGACGTTCAAGCAGCAGAAGGTGGAGGACTTTTATGACATCGGGGAGGAGCTGGGGAGGTAAGTGGCTGTGAGAGCTGCACTGATCGGTAGATCTTATAGGTCATGGGCTTGTCACGGGGCTTGTGGAAATCTTTACAAACAACCCAGAGGGTGATTCATTGTCCTGGGCGCCTCTGCAAGTAATCCTCTCTTTGGAAATAAAGACTTGCCAACAGAAGGGACTACAATTGTTGAGTTCCATGTTTTCAGTATAACCCAACTGACGGTTATGGCAAATCTAAATGACTCTTGTTTTATCTGTTACTTTGTTCCCAAAGCCCTCCCCAGGCTCTGGCCTGAGACCTGACCCATTGGTTCTTTTCTGAAACCCACTTGGGATTCTCCACGGCTTTCAGGGTTTTGTTCTGTCAATTCAGAGCCTGAATGGCAGGTGAAATCATCTTCCTGAAAAAAGCTTTGCATGGAGTGACAAGCCATGCAAACCTGGTCGTGAAGCTTCCTCAGATCTGAGTTATTGGCTGCATTTTCAGGTTTGCTAAATCCACAAAACGGACAGGGATAAGCTCAGATCTGAAAGTAGTTACCGTCTGGAGAGAAATGAAGACTTTCTGAAGCTCTTTCCTTGTCTCTCATTTATAACAAAGCTAGTATTCGGGTGGTGTTTTAATGATTACAGAATACCAGTCCTGGAGTTTGGGTCTCTTAACAATTCATGAAATGGGAATAGTCTTTATTCTTGTTTTTCGTGAAGAAACTGTGTTCTAAAGAGTTTAAGAAAGTTGCTCTAAGTTGCTCAGCCAGCAAGGGATATGGCCAAGGTCTGGCCAGTCCAGTCCGCACCTGCACACCTGTTATGCTCTCTGATGCACATGGTTCTTGCACACTCACATGTGTTCACAGTGTACCCAGCCCCGTCCCTCCACACACCCAGCAGAGTAAAAACCTGGGGGTTCAGGGCCTTCACTGTATCTGCGGTGGGAACAGGAGCCTTTCCCTTTCAAGAGCTCTTGTGTCAGGACTCATCTTTTACTTCCTTTTATCTTTCTTTCTTTATTGTTTGCAAATATATGTATATATTTACTTCCTTTTATTTTAAGCATTAGGATCATATTGAATTTGTTAGTGTTTTACCACAGTTTTTTAAAAAATTTGGCCATACCGTGTTGCTTTTGAGATCTTAGTTCCCCAACCATTGATCAAACCCACGCCCCCTGCAGCGGAAGCACAGTCTTAACCCCTGGGCCACCAGGGAAGTCCACTCCAGCTTTGAATATTACATCTTAATGTATTATACAGGTTTGCTCATGTCATTAAATATCTTAATGCAATTTTACATTTCCTTGTACATTCATGCCTCAATTATTCAGCCTTTTCCCCTACTTTTAAAAATATGCAGTTTCCATTTAAAAAAATTTTCATTACTAAAGCTGCAATGAACATCTCTTAGCAGAAATTTCTGATCCTTTTTTTGATTGTTTCGTTAAGATGGATAACTAGAAACTGGGTCACTGGGTACTTTTATTTTTGAAGAAAAACTAGAAAAAGCTTCAAAGTCAGAGGAGCCTTAGGGAAGAATGGAAAGTGCAGTTATGGGAGTTCCCTGGTGGTCCAGTGGTTAGGACTTGGAACTTTCACTGTCGGGCCTGGGTTCAGTTCCTGATAGGGGAACTAAGAACTAAGATCCTGCAAGACACGTGGCAGGGCCAAAAAAGAAAAAAGAAAGTGCACTTACTTCAGGTTCAGGAAGTGCTTGTCCTGGCTGACTGGCTAGGTCAGGGAGCAAGTATCTACAGAGACCCCCGAAGGGGAGATTCCTCAGCATTCTGTCTGAGCCGCTGCCCCTGGCAGTCCAGAACCTGGGAAGGGCTGGGGGGAGGCTGAAGGGCGGTCACCTGGACTCTGCCTCTGAGTGGGAAGCAAGGTTCTCTTTGACTTGGGTGCTTCTCCTGACTTGTGATGTCAGGGAGAAAGTGGCCCCTCAGCAACAAACCCTGGCAAGCCCTACCAGTGGCTTCTTAAATTTAATTTTCAAAACTTTTGGACGTGCCACAAGGCATGTGGGATCTTAGTTCCCTGACCAGGGATTGAACCCTCACCCCCTATGTTGGAAACTGAAACACTTAACCACTGGACCACGAGGGAAGTCACCTTGTTGTTCAGTTGCCCAGTTGTGTCCGACTCTGTAACCCTATGGGCTGCAGCACAGCAGGCTTCCCTGTCCTTCACCATCTCCCAGAGCTGTTCAAATTCATGTCCATTGAGTCAGTGATGCCATCCAACCATCTCAGCCTCTGTCAACCCCCTTCTCCTTCTATCTTCAGTCTTAAGCCAGAATCAGTGTCTTTTCCAGTCAGTTGGCTCTTCACATCAGGTGGCCCAAGTATTGGAGCTTCAGCCTCAGCATCAGCCCTTCCAGTGAATATTCAGAATTGATTTCCTTTAGGATTGACTGGTTTGATCTCCTTGCAGTCCAAGCGACTCTCAAGAGTCTTCTCCAACACCACTATTTGAAAGTGTCAGTTCTTCAGTACGCAGCTTTCTTTATGATCCAACTCTCATATCCATACATGACTACTGGAAAAGCCATAGCTTTGGCTATACAGATGTTTGTTGGCAAAGTGATGTCTCTGCTTTTTAATATGCAGACATTTTAATATGATGTCTCTGCATATTAAGCTGTCTAGGTTTATCATAACTTTTCATACCCCTACATTGGAAGTGCAAAGACTTAAACCACTGGACTACTAGGGGAGACTCCTCTATAGTGGCTTTTGATTTGACGGCCTTGTGTTGGCCACATCCTGTGTGTAGGTGTCTGTGCTAAGTGCTCCAGCTACAGAGATGAGCATGACACAGGGAGTCTTTGCCCCTGGAGCTCCAGCCTGGCCATGGCTGTGGGCACAACAAGGGCAGTGTTGTGGGATTATCTCAGGTGGGCTGAAACTGAGAAGTCGGGATGGGTTGTTGGTGTTGGGCTCTGAAGAAGGAAGTAGCAGCAGTTTCCTGTGGAATTCATCTATCATTCCTTCTTAGTTCTGTCTCTCCCTGACTCGGTACATCAGAGATATTAGAACGGGAAGAGACCTCATGTTTCTGGGTCCTCTACCTACAACAGGGTATGAAGGCCACATGTACCTCACGGCCTGGGGAACCTTGGAGGACCACTGCCCCCTACCCCACACACAACCTGAAACTTTCCTTAGATGCCAGCTGGACACAGGGCGAGTGAAAGAGAGCAGAGGCCTAAGGCATTTTTCATGGCTTGCTGTCCTAGGATTTGTGGTCTAGAGGCCAGGTGAGATGGAAGGCCTGTAGAGGTTTTTCTTCCAAGCCCCTCATCTGACCATTGAGGAAATGGAGGCTCAGAGAGAGGAAGGGTCTTGCCTGGGGCCATAAACAGGCTGGAACTAGAGCTGCCTTCAGAGGGGGTAGCCCTGTCTGTCTTTCTTCCCCTCTCCTGCGTGGGCTCACTGTGTGCCAGGCATTGTCTGACACAGTGACAAAATAGACTTTCCTGTCCCCTAGTGGCTTGTGTTCAGTTGGTGGAGGAAGACATTGAACACATGATGGAGGGGTTGCAAAAGGACACATCACTCCAGAGTGCATGGTGGGCTATGAGAGGAGGGTGTGGGACACATTGAGTGGGGAGTACAGTTGGGCCTGGGTGGTCAGGGGAGGCTGCTCCAAGGAGGTGGCAGAGGACAAGTGTGCAGGCAGGGAAAGCAGCCTGGACTCAGGCCCAGAGGTGGGGAGAGCCTGGGCCCTGAGTTGCTGGCCGGAGGCCTGTGTGGCCATGGAACATGAGCTGGGGACAGGCAGTGCTAGCTGAGGCTGGATATACAATTAGAGGCTAGTGTGCAAGCTTCCTGCCAACACAGACAGGTTGAGGTTTGTGTGCTTCCTAGCTGTGCAACCTTAGGACAACTTACTTGACCTCTCTGACTCTGAGTTTCTTGGTTTTTGTTTTATTTACCCATAAGATAGAAATAGTAACAGTAGCCACCTCATGATTGTAGGGATGAAATGGGATGCTGAGCCTGCAGGGCTCCACACAGAGCTGGTACTAGGTGTTGAGTGAGCACCTAGCAGAGCCTCTGCTTTTGAACTTAAACTGCCTTTAAGTTAGGGTGTCAAGACCCCATCTCCCACCTCCGGACCCCCTGGGAGGACAGTGGGGGTCTCCCAGGAGGAATAGCAGTAGGGCTTGTTCTTACATTTGGGAGGAGCAGTGTGTAAACCTTCTTTGGCTCTCTACCCTTACCTAGACTCAGGGCTGTTTCACTGATTTTTGTTGTGGTTCAGTTGGTCAGTTGTGTCTGACTCTTTGCAGCCCCATGGACTGTAGCATGCCAGGCCTCCCTGTCCCTCACCATCTCCCGGAGTTTGCCCACGTTCATGTCCATTGCATCAGTGATGCCGTCCAGTCATTTCATCCTCTGATGCCCTCATCTCCCTCTGCCCTCAATCTTTCCCAGCATCAGGGACTTTTCCAATGAGTCATCCATTTGCATCAGATGACCAAAAACTGGAGCTTCAGCTTCAGCATCAGTCCTTCCAGTGAATATTCAGGGTTAGCTCCTCATTAAGTCCATACTGTGCAAAAATGAAAATGAGTGAGAATTACTTTTCGTTTTTTACCTGTAATGACAGGTGGAGCTCAAAAACATCATGTTGAATGACGGAAGGCAGACTCAGAAGAGTCATACTATATCATCCCATTGGTGTCAAGTTCAAGACAGGCAGAATGAATCCTTGATGCTAGAAATCAGAATAGTGATTCTATTAGTGATTCTAATAGTGAGGGACTAGTGGCTGAAAGGGGGCATGAGAGGGACTTCTGTGGGGAGGATATTGTTGTGTTTCTTGATCCAGGTGCCTGTTTCACTGATGTGTTCATTTCATGCATACAGGTTAGGCCATACTTGTATATGTACATTTTCCTGTATGTATATGTATCTGAACTGAAGCCATGTTTTAACAAGGAATCTTTGACTTTACTCCCTGCCCTCTTCTGGCTCCTGAAGTACATGATTCTAATGCCTTTGGAAGGTTAGTCTGGGTGTGTATCAGCCACGAGACCCATAGCACTCTGGTACCCAGTCTGGAACTCAATCCCCCTCATCTGTAACCTGAGGTGATAGCATCTATATCACCTACTTCACACATGCAGGTGAGGATCCACTGTGATAAAGACATAAACTGTTGGGCAAATAAGAAGGATGATTATTGCTGTTATTGTTTGACTCATCCCCAGGTCATTGTATTTCTGCTTCCCACAGCCAATGAAACCAATTCTGTTCCTTTCTGAGGAAAAGGAACTGGGATTCTGGCAAGTTTGGCTTGACCAGATCAAAAGCTCGGCTCCCCTTATCCCACTCCCATCCTGGCAAAGTTCCTAAGACTAGGCAGAGGTATGCCCTTATCTTAAAAATAAGAGAACATCTGTGAGAAAAGCTGCAGAATCCAGCTTTGGATCTGGACAGCGTGCCCTGGCCTGAGAGTCCTGGGCACGGCTGGGGCCCGCCTGGCCCTGCACACCTCACTTGATTTTCTGGCTCACATTCTGGCACCAGCCTACTGGGGATGCTGGAGGTGGCTGGCTGTTTCTGGGAGCAGTTGGAGAAATGCTGGCCTGCAGTTTCCGGCCTCTCCCAGCCTGGGTAGCCACTGTTGGGTGGAGCTGGGCTCATAAAGAGAAACCCATCTAACCCTGGTCTGATAGATGAGGCTAAGACTAGAGAGGGGAAGTGGCTTGTCCAAGGTCACATGGTAAGCGGGTGATAGACAAGGGTGGGGACTGATGATCTGACTCCTCTAGAGCTCTGGCCACCACACTATAAGGACCCACAAAACAAACTGATCTTTTCTTTAATTTGAATGCTTTTGGGAAGGGGGGGCATTATTTTGTGGGATAGTCTTTTTTGTTTGACCTTGGGGACAGGTAGCAGAGTCAGAAGGGAAAGTATTTGGGAAGGATTGATGCTCCCTGGGAAAGGGCGCTGGTGGATAGGGCCAGTGATGACTACTGTGTGTCTAAGGGTACAAAGTAATTTAATGTAAGCAGCATAAAATGGTCAATGGTTTCTTCTTTCCTATGCTATATTACTTTTCTTGCTTTATTGCACTGAGTTGGCCAAAAAGTTCTTTTGGGTTCTTTGTAAGATGTTACAGAAAAACCCAAATGAACTTTTTTGGCCAACCCAATATTATTGCATGAACATAAAATCATAAAATGTTACTGTTGAACTGAATCTCAACAAGAATTTAGTGCAGATCTCCATTTTATAAACAAGGAAAGTGAGACCCAGAGGGGGGAGGTGATTTGTCCAAAGTCACAGAGCCAGCAATGGAGGAGGTGAAACTTAGAGAAGATTTTCAGTTCCACTGTGCTAGTTAAACAAAACAGAGGAAAACCTCTCTATATGTAAATAAATTCAACTTTTATCTATAGCCCTCACCTCTCTCAGGGAGCCTACCTCCCCAGTACTCCACTCATCCCATCATCCCCTCCCTGGCTCCCCTGGTGAAGAGAATGGCCAGAGCCCTGATATTTACAGGAGGCTCATGTGTGCCAGGCATGGTGCTGGGCACTTAACCTGCAGGGTCCCCTTTTATAGGGATAGGAACTTTGGGCTACACAAGGAGCCACTCCTCTGAAGCCTCATCCTTTGTAAACAGGCTGAGGAATTCCCTAAGATGAGCAGGGAAAGCTGCTTGCCGGACTTGAGTCTCCTGATGAGATCCTCTATGGTTAAGATCACCCACCCCACATGCATCTTAGCTAGAACATCTTCTTTTAGGAGAGAAAGAAAAACCTCTAGGAAATACATAGAGCTCAGGTGTACCCAGGCTGGGTTCTCAAGCTCAGCCTAGCCATAAAACTATATAGAAAAAAAAAAAAATAATAGGTATTTGTATTTACCTGTCTCTGTCTTTGGGAAAAGGGTTTCCAAGATGACCTTGGAGGCAAAGGGGCTTTTATTATTTCGTCTTTTTTTTTTTTCAACAAAAGATTTTTTTTCTTAATGTGTTCTGTTTTTAAAAATCCTTATTGAATTTGTTACAATGCTGTTTCTATGTTATGTTTTGGTTTTTTGGCCACAACGCCTGTGGGATCTTACTTCCCTGACCAGGGATCGAAACTTCACCCCACTCATTGAAAGGTGAAGTCTTAACCATTGGACCCCCGGGGAAGTCCCTATTATATCTTTTTAAATTAAAAAAATTTATTGTAGAAGTAATGCATGGCATATATCATAAAGTTGTGAAAAGTTAGAGTAAACCTCCATCTGCCCTCCCTCCAAGTCTCACATCCACAGGTAGACTTTGATGGTAATTGTCTTCTGTTGTCTTTCCAAACTTTAAAGCAAGTGTATGTTGACCCGGATGCAGTCATACGACCAGAACAATCTACAACTTGCCTTTCTCACTTAATGAAATACACTGAGTATCTTTTTATAACAGTGTATATAGATCTATGAGATTTATTTTGGGTGAAAGCTTTTTTTTTTAAAACAATAAAACATTTAAGGAGACCAGTTTAAGCCCATACAAGATTAGCAGCCTTAACCAGTAACTATTTTTATTTCTGAGTCTTACCGTCTAATCTGTCCCTGGCTATTTCTCACGCCCACACATCCTCTCCTCTTTTGTGTCTGCTTGAGGCCCAGAGTTAACATTCCCCCAAGTGCTAAGCTCCTGGGGGTGGGTTGCAGAGACCAAGGGCAGCCAGAGCCGCGCTCAGGCCCTGGGGTCCCAGAGAGAAGATTAGGCCTGTCTGTCGTGTGTTTGTACTGAGCTGTCAGCTCTGAAGGCAGGGCCATATCTGCTCTCCTATTCTGAGCGCCCCGACCGTACCATGCAGAGGCCAGAAGTTCCCACATCTTCTGTGACTTCTCTCTGCTCTCGGTCTTTCCTCACTCTTGGAGGGAAAATTAAACTTTTCCTTCAAGGTCAAGATCAGATGGTGTCTCAAATACTGTTTGATTCTACTTATACGAGATATCTATAAAAGTCAAATTCATAGAATCAGAAAGTACTGTGCTACAGCATAAAATATATATGCCATGCTTTGCATATTTGTGCGGTCGTGTCCGACTCTTTGCCATATATATATTCTTTTTCAGGTCCTTTCCATTTTAGGTTATTATAAGGTATTGAATCTAGCTCCCTGTGCTATGCAGAAGGACCTTGTTGTTTATCTATGTTATACATAGTAGTGGATACACATTGTTGTATTTAACCCTTATAGCACCTCGTAAGGTAGTTCCTATTCCCATTTAACAAATGAAGAAATTCAGCCTCCAAAATGTTAGGTAATTGGCTCAAGAAATACAGGCGACCTACTTTATCAAGGAGAAGCCAAGTGGAAAATTCCACTTCATGCAGCACAGCAAATCTCAGAGAAATTCAGAAATAAAAGCCAGAAATGTCTCTGGCCAGAGCCCTGTCTAAAGTCCTGGCATGGGGTTCTGGTGCCTCTGATCACACACATGCTTAGGTTTCCTGCTGCTAGGAAAGTGAAAGAGACTAACCTAAGTTAAGAGTCTAATGCCCTCATGTCAGTTTCTGTGCCAAGTACTTCTCATCTTCCAGAACAATATGAACTGGATCACACTCCCACTTTACAGATGTGAAAACTGAGGCTCAGAGAACTTTTACAGTGGCAACTGGTCACTCATGCCAAAAAACTTTCTTACTGCTCACACTGAGCGTGCTGTGCTGGGCCTAGGAAACTCTCAGCTTGGTGTTAGTGGCAAGAAAATCTTTTGGGCCATAACAAGCCAGTGGTTTCCAAAAGATGAGTGAATGTGTGTGGATGAGTACGTGCACATCTGTACTATAGGTCATTGTCATAGTCCACAGATTCTCCCCAGATATCCACTGTGTGCAGGGCACTGTGATGGGTGGTGGAGACTTAGGGCTCAGGCCATGCACCGTAAGAGATGAAGGGACACAGGGATACTTTCCTCAAAAGCTAATGAAATGGGGACTTACCTGGTGGTCCAGTGGCTAAGACTCCACACTCCCAATGCAGGGGGCTCAGATTCAATCCCTCATCAGGAAACTAGATCCCATGTGCTGCAACTGAAAGATTCCACATGTTGCAACTAAAGATCCCATGGGCGTGCATGCGTGTTCGGTCACTTCAGTCATGCCTGACTCTGTGTGACCCTATGGACAGTAGCCCACCAGGCTCCTCTGTCCATGGGATTCTCCAGGCAAGAATGGGTTGCCAACTAGAGTGGGTTGCCATCGTCTCTTCAAGGGGATCTTCCCAACCCAGGGATTGAAACTGCATCTCATGCGTCTCCTACATTGCAGACAGGTTCTTTACAGCTTAGCCACCTGGAAGCCCAAAGATTCCACATGCCATAACTATGACCTGGTGCAGCCAAATAAATAAATATTTACAAAATTAAAAAGCAAAATGAAAGGTTGGAACAGGCTATGAGCTAATAGAGGGACCCCAACCTTGTGCCAAGTGTTCAGCGGAGGAAGCCGTCACCCTAGGTGGGGCAGCTTTGCATGGTCTCATTCTGGAGATGATGCATAACCACCTCGAGGTCAGGGCTCTGCCAAAGACTGAGAGGCAGCAGGTCCAGGCTTGGGCAGGAAGGCACGTGGAGAGGGATGAAAGGCTGTGGCTGCCAGGAGGACAGGCAACTGCAGGGGCCCTGGATGACAGAAGCCCTGGAGGAGAGAGGGAGGTGCCTTTATCAGTCATTGTCAGGCAAACAAAGCACAAAGCCACTCAAACAAAGTGGCTGCATCGCTCGGGCTTCACTCAGCAGCTAGCACACGGAGGGAGTGCGCTCACTGAGCTGGTCTGCATGGGAAAGCTGTAAGAGCTGGAGGGAGGTTCTGTGTGGAGATAACTGAAACCATCATATACCTCTATCTACGGGATGTGCTTTCCTTTCTGCTTATTTATCGTCAGAATGTACATCTTGTGTTGGGTTGTTTTTTGACTCCACGTAGATTTATGGATACCTTTCCATGTATCCAGAGTCCATATAGCCTAAAAATTTCTTTGTTTTGAAATTATTTCAACTTTGATAGAAACATTTTCAGGATAACAGAACTCCCATATATCCTTTAAACACATACCAGTCTTTAACATTTTCTCACCTCCTCTCTTGCTCTCTCCTTTCTCCCCCCACTCTCTACTCCTTGTCCTGTTCCTCTCCCCTCGTTCTCCTTCCTTCCTGCCTTCTTTCCTTCTTCCCTTCTTTCTTTTTGTCTGTCTACCTACCCGCCTGTTGTTTCTGAGCTATTTGAGAATTGAGTACGGACATTATACCTCTTTATCTTTTATTCTTCATTATGCGTCTCCAAAGGACACGGGCCTGCTCTTTCATAACCATAGTACAGCTTTCAAGTTCAGAACATTTCACTCCAATATAATGTTTTTGTCTAAACTATCATCCTTGTTCCAATTTTGTCAATTTTCCCATTTAGAGCAGTTTTTCTCTCTGTGGAATAAGATCCAGTGACAATCATGTATCGCATCTCCTTGTCATATCACTTTAGCATCCTTTAATCTGGAACAGTTCTTCAGCTTTGCTTTGACTTTTATGACAAGATAATTTTGAAGAATACTGGCTCTTTAGAAAAAATAGATACAGTCCACATATTTTCACTAACATCATATTACTCTGCTATATAAACATCCCCCATTTACTTAACTCACCCTGTTGTTTTTCACAACTAAAAATAAGTGTTTCTATGAGTGTATTTGTTGAATTTCCTCTCTCTGCATTATTTTTGCCAAGCCTATTCCCAGGGGTAGAATACCAGGTCAAAGGTTGTGGCTGATTGATAGTAGTTAAAACTAGAAATACTGAACCTGTTTACTAGGTCACCAGCATATTTCCTTCTGGCTTTGCCAATACTCTTTCACAGTTTCGGGTATTTTCGGTAGCTTAAGAGTTTTGTGAAGATACTTAGTGTTTTCACTGTGGAAGAATTTAAAGTGGTTGAAGTCTTCTGTGCTTTTCCCTTCATGCCAGATCTTGTTCTCTTTGCTACTTTAACTTTTTTCATGGTGTTTCTATTTTATTTTCATAGATAATTTGATGTTCTGATAGCAACACAAGGTGGGCAAGGCAAATGTAATCATTCCTCTTTTATAAGTGATGAAAATAGGTCCCATCAGGGCCAGAGACAGAGGTCTCCCCTGGAGGCTGATGGTGTTGCCTTCCTTCTCCCAGAAGTAGAGGGGATTCAAGGTCTTTGGGGAGCCCCAGAACTCCAGCAAAGTGTTCCTCTTCTTTGTCTCTACATTTATTTATTTATTTACTTACTTGTTTAGCTAGCTAGCTAACTAGCTGTGCCATGTCTTAGTTGCAGCATGTGGAATCTTTTAGTTGCACCATGTGGGATCAAGTTCCCTGAGCAGGGACCAAACCTGGGCCCCCTGCCTTGGGAGCATGAAGTCTTAGCTGCTGGACCACCGGGGAAGTCCCTGTCTCTACTTTTAGAAGCCGGCTGCAATGGTTCTGTAAGAAAGCTTTCTGAGAGATGCTGTTGGGAGAGGCAGTGCTTGGGGAGAGGTGTGTTATGAGGGCAAAGGAGAGAGTTTGGTTTCCCTGTACTCTCCATTGCTGGGGAGATCAAGTTGAGGGGTAAGAGCCGAGGCCAGGGGTAGGAGTTAGGGCCTCAGGTAACCATCAGCTCAGTAAAGCGCCAGGGCTCTGGCAGTGCAGGTGAGAAGTCATGTGAGGGCCTCCCACAGAGAAGATGCAGCAGCCTTGACAGTCTCTCTCGTGGAGATTCCTCCAGCCCCCAGCGCAGTCTTCAACAGGCCTTAGAGCCCAGCTGTACCCTGCGAGGGCTCCTACCTTGTGCAGTCCAGGGGGTGAATGGCTAGGACAGCCCTACAGCCAAATCCAGTTTGCCACCTATTTTGAGTGGCCCTGGAGCTAAGAATGAGTTTTACAGATGAGCAGTTCCAATAAATTTGTTGGTTGGACGCTAACATTGGGCCCCAATTAAACAAAATGTCACCCCCTCGCCCCCCACCAATTTTCATTCTTCCCATTGGAAGACCTATTTCAGAAAACAAAATAAAATTGTATAAACTCAATTCTTACCATATTTTGAGCTTCATCAATTTAAATTTTATGGAAATTTCATTTTCTCCTTTGTTATATAATATCCTTGATTTTCATTCCTGGCCCTCAAAGCCTAAAATATTTATAGTCAGGCCCCGTGTGGGAAAAGTATGTCTGCTCCTGACCTACTCCAGAGTCGTTTACTATTTAAGCAGCAAAACTTTAAAAAAGTGGCTTCTTCTGGGTTAGAGGACAGACTAGAAACACATCAAAGTGAAGGTGCGGTTACTGGAGAGGAGGGAGAAGAGAACAGAGGTCCGCCTGCCTTCCTTCCCTGCCCTCTGTCCAACAGCCTGAGAGGAGCCTCCCAGAAGCCCAGTTTCAGAACCACTGTCCACGTCCCGGAGTCCTGTCCTGTCTTGTCCCGCGGGAAGTGCTGGGGTGGAAGAAGGGAAGAGAGCTCTGGGCACTGGGGACTGTGCATCTTCTCTAGAGCAGGTCCTGCTCTGGTCACGGCCATTACCTAATTTAATCCTCTTGCAGCCCTACAGGGTGGCAGGTGTTTCTCCCATTTTGCAGATGAGGAAACTGAAGCTTGGAGAACCTAACTAATCTGCTGAGGGAAGCGTCAGAGCTGGGATTCAAACCCATGACTTCTGACTTCTGGTCCAGTGCTCTCTGTGAGGCACCAAGTTGCCTCGGGTTTTCTTTTTGCCTGTGACCCTCGGGTCCCCTCCAGAGAACAGGGGAGGAGGTGGTACTGTTGTTTAGTGCTTTTGCTGGTTTTCAGTGGAATCTGCTGAGAGCCCAGTGGTCATTGTTTCATCCATGTCCATGGCTGGCCCTGCTTCCCTGCCCAACCCCATCTCCTGCTGCCCGCATCTAAGCCTCAAAACCATATTCTTGAATCCTGATGTGCTGGCCCCTGGTGGCCTGGCCACAGGGCCCAGAGGGTGATGAATTATCCTCCCCTCCTGGAAGCGAGGTTCATTGGTCACCCTGGGCTCAGGGCCCACCAGCTAAAAAGGAGAACTTGACTGCTGAGGGTCTGCAGTCTGGTTCTAGGATGAATTGCTCCTGCTGCTGCTGCTGCTGCTGAGTCGCTTCAGTCATGTCCGACTCTGTGTGACCCCATAGACGGCAGCCCACCAGGCTCCCCCGTCCCTGGGATTCTCCAGGCAAGAACACTGAGTGGGTTGCCATTTCCTTCTCCAATGCATGAAAGTGAAAAGTGAAAGTGAAGTCGCCAGTCATGTCCGACTCTTAGCAACCCCATGGACTTCAGCCTACCAGGCTCCTCGGTCCATGGGATTTTCCAGGCAAGACTACAGGAGTGGGGTGCCATTGAATTGCTCCTACCCATTATTTATTTATTTATTTTTATTTATTTGGCTGCTCTGGGTCTTAGTTGTGGCATGCAGCCTGTGGGATCTAATTTCCTGATCAGGGATCGAACCCGGGCCCTGTGCTTTGGGAGTATGGAGTCTTAGCCACTGGACCACCAGGGAAGTCACTCCTACTGGTCTTTTGGAGCAGGGCAGGGGCAAGAAGCATGGCTGAGAGGCAGCGGAGGGCCCCAGTAGGAGGATGGGCTAGGAGCAGGAGGCTGATGAGCCCTAGCCCCCAGGCCCAGGTGCAAGCCTGGCTCTGCTGCTGTGACCTCGGGCAGCTTCACTCTGCTGGGCTCCGTTTCTTTGTCCTGAGATGGTCCCTGTTTCACGGGGCTGTTTTCCAGCCTCCTGGGATCCTCTCTTTTACTGTTCAAATAAGAATAATGAGCATTCCATTCCAGGGCAACAGGAAATCCTGTTCCTGACTCAGCATTTCTGGGTCTCTCCAAGGAGTGCTCACACCCTCTTTGATGCCTCAGGACCTTGGACTCACGGACCCCTTCCTCCTTCAAGACAAACCAGCACTTCCTCTGTGACCCTGTCTCAGGCATGGACTCAGGTCGGTTTCCAAGGGCCTGCCTTGTCCCTGAGACTGGTTGCCGGGTAAACTGAGTTTCATGGAAGGTGTGGGGGTAGTGAGAGGCATTTCTGCACAGAAAAGGAAACACCTTAAAAGAGGGGTAGCGGACACCTCTGCTCCTCTGACTCCTGACCTCTGCCACGATGCTGGGGTCTTCCAGGACCTTAATCCCAAATCTGCTACTGCCCTTATACTTACCCCTTAAGAGACCCCCTATTCTTTCACATGTAGGAAGTTTAGATTCTTATTACAACCTCTCCCTGAAAGGGCCTTGGGCATCTCTTTTCTAGAATCAAAGACCCTTTAAAGTTCTTCCTATATAAAAAGCCATCTCTGACCAACCCCCTTCCCCATGATGCAGCCTTTTGTCTTTCTTACTAGGATAACAGTTCTGAGCAGCTTTCAAAATGACACGTTTCCTGTTCCCTGGCACAGATATAAGGGGCGTATCCTGACATGTGGGAAGTACCCAGCAAATGGTTGCAGATATGGGCAGGATGATGCTTGAAGCCCAGTGGGCCATTGTTTTGAAGAGCTCATAGTGGGGAGCTGGGTCAGGCAGCTTCTCCTCTGTTACGTCATTTGATCATGAGCCTCCACGTTGGGGTAGGTGGGCAGGTAGGCAGGTCACTGTCCCCATTTTACAGAAAAGGAAACAGAGGCACAAAGACCCAGCTCCTCCTCTTGAGAGCGGGGAGGCCAGTTGGAGTGGAAGTAAGGCTGTGTGTGCACAGGGCTTTGTAAACACAGGTCTAGGTAGCAATCTTGAAAAGATTTTGTAAAGAGATTGTAGAACACACCTTTGGACTCAGCTAAGTCAGCAGTGTTTCTAGAGTTTGCGATTATGAAATTCTTTCTGATGTCTCAGCTGAGCCCTGATATAAGAGCCTTCCTGGGGTCCACACATGTCTCTGAGATTTCAGCTCCCTGCTGGTCAGGAAGCATGTTGGGGCCCTGGCTAAGCCGGTTTGGCTCCACCCTCCCCTCCAGCCCCAGTGCTCCTGGTTCTCTGTGCTGTTACCCTCCAGGAGGGCCTGTGGCTGGACCATCTCCAGGAGAGCTGAATCACCCCCCTCCAATGCATAGTCAAAAATTTGTTTCTTGGGGGACTTCCTTGGCAGTTAGTGGTTAAGACTCTGTCTTCCAATTTATGGTTGCTGGAGGGAAAGGTATAGTTAGGGAGTTTGGGAAGGTCATGTACATGTGACTATATTCAAAATGGATAACACACAAGGACCTACTGTATAGCGTAGGGAACTCTGCTCAATGTTATGTGGCAGCCTGGATGGAAGAGGGGTTTGGGGAAGAATGGATACGTGTATATGGATGGCTGAGTCCCTTCACTGTTCGCCTGAAACTATCACAACATTGTTAATTGGCTATGTGAAAAGTGAAAGCTAAAGTTGCTCAGTCATGTCCAACTCTTGGGACCCCATGGACTATACAGTCCATGGAATTTTCCAGGCCAGAATACTGGAGTGGGTAGCCGTTCCCTTCTCCAGGGGATCTTCCTAACCTAGAGATCAAACCCAGGTCTCCTGCATTGCAGGCAGATTCTTTACCAGCTGAACCACCAGGGAAGCCCATTAATTGGCTTTATCCCAATACAAAATAAAAAGTTTAAAGTTTGAAGAAAATAAAAGATCATTTCTTTCAGAATGGTACTTGAGAAACAGTAAGCTATGGAGATGGCTGGGTAAAAAGCTCTGTCTGCCTGAACCAGTGATATATCAGCTGAAAGCCAATTAAAGGGCCCCTGTCTAAGGCTTAATGTAGGTTGAGCAGGGAATGGAAGATGCAGTGGTTCCACAAGCTAACTCCTTTCTGGCTTCTAGGTTCACTTTCTGTTGCAGTGACCACCTTTTGGCATGCCTTCCCTGTGTCATCTGTGTCTCACCCACATATGGAGCCCTGCTCCACTTCTACCCATTCCCAAGTTCTGCTTCCTTCCAGTAGCCTATCCTGACAGCTGCAGGCCTGTGGACAGCAGGCAAGGTTGGGTGCTCTTGTCCTACATTCCTACAGTATGTTATGGATTCTCTAGTTGCCATTATTTGCCTGTGAGTGTGCTTCTATCCTCTTTGGCACCACCCCTTAACAAACAGCTGCCCTAAGGCCACTTGCAGTCCAGGGAGCTTTCTGGTCATAGGCTCTGGAAGTCATTCTGTTTCATCTCGTAGTGTCTTACCCAGTGATAGGCACATAGTAGGTGCCCAATAAATGTTCGAATGAGTTCTAGTTTCACCTGGTTCCCAGGGTCTCTATTCTGGTTTTATTTTGTGACATTAATCAAATATCTCTTCTTCTCTAGCCCCTAGTCCCATTTCCACCCCTCCTCAACTTGAAAATGCCATATTTCTAGGAAATACCCATCAAAACATCGATTGGGTAGAAGATGCTTTGATGGACATAAGGAAGGGTGGAGGGGGAGTGAGTGCAAAGATATAGTTTATGCTTTCTAGGAACTTATAGAGAGGTTGTGGAGGCACACAAACAAACAAAACAGCCCATGAGAATATCTTCCTTGGCAGGAAGTCAAGAGCTGTCAGAACATAGCGCAGTGAAAAGAACTCGCAGACAATCCACATGATACTGATTTGGAACGTGGCTGCTTCTGTGGGCTGGAACAGCCAGGAAAGATTTTGGGAGGTGGGAGCTTAGTGAAGAATGGGTGGGATTTGAATAGGCTGAGCAGTGAGTGCGGACTTGAGCCACCTCAAATAGACAGGAAAATGAAAGTTGTGTTTGTGGAGGTGGGTCCCCCAGAAACTGGATGACGGGTTCTGATAGGGAAGCAGTGGGCAAGCCCAGAGTAGCAAGCAGGGGATGGACAGAAGTCTAAGCTGACCATTAAAGTTTTACTAGTCATTGGCATTGGTCACACTGAGGGGAGATGGTGTATCTCTCTAATGTGCTTAGTTTCCGTTTTTGTCGCCATCTTAGTTTCCTCCTTGCAAGGTAAGAGCTTCAAGGCCAGTGTCTAAGCCACCTCTTGCCTGTGGTTGTCTGATACAGGTTCAGGGATAAGTGGTCGAAAGATGAAACTGAAGGGTGTCGCTGACTCAGTCCGTTACTGCCCCATACATAATTGTTCTGAAGTAGAAGGTTTCCTGGAGGTTCATTCTGTATTCTGAGCCAGGCTGAGAGCCGCGTTTAAACAGAGGTCAAGGTTTATCCTTCTTAGTGTTCCCACCACCTCTAGCCTAGAGCTGGATCCATAGCAGGCACTCAGCAAACACAGGGGCTGGTGTAACCATAGACTATGCTCAGCCAGCACTGAGCTCTCGAGGGTTTGAGTTTGTGTTTCCAAGCCCAGAAGAAGGTAGAAATGCAGCGGCATTATTTTCATCACAGCCCTGTTCACACGACCTTCTTTGTTTTCTTGCCTGGAGGGCGCGGGGCGGGGGAACAGGGCAAGTGTGCAGAGCTGTTTGACATCCCAGCAGCTGTACAGAAAGCTCGTTTGTTCTCCCCTCTCGTGTGCTGGAGTCGCTGCACATTACAGCTTCCTCCTGCACTGGTGTTAGCTTGTGGCCTCCGTCCTGCTCCTGCTTCTCCAGGAAGTGTCTGAGCCTGGTCTTGCGAACCCCAGCAGGGTATCTAGGCCCAGAGAGAGAAGATGCCAGAGCTTCCCCTTGGGGACAGCGACCGATCTCAACTGAGGAGCTGCTGTGGAAGTTCCAAGTTGTGGTTCTTTCTTTCTCGGGACTGAGAATGAGAGAAATGCAAAGATTCACCCATGACATCACCCATGGCCATCAGCCATGGACTTAAAGCAAAGGACTTGATTCAAGCCCCACTTTAGCCACCACTTTGCTGTTTGACTTTGGACGAGCTGCTTACCCTCTCTGGGCCATGCAGCATTTGGGTGGTGCAAGTGGAATGTGAATACAGATCTCCTTGCTCCCAGTACTTTCTCTTTCTGCTACTCCACAGAAACACTCCAGGCATTTGATATCACACTTTTGCTTTTGACTTCTTCCTGTTAGTGTCTGAGGTGTTCTTAAGAACAGGGACTTCCTTCAGAGGCCTGCTATCAGCGATCTACCCCCAAACCATAATTCTCCTACATTTCCTTCCTATAGATAATTTCTTTTAAGCCTCAGACTTCCTTGAGGCTACCTGATGAGTCTCACTCTTTATTTTTAAAGTCTAGTTGATTTATAATGTTGTGTTAGCTTTTCTGTACAGCAAAGTGATTCAGTTGTACACACACACATGTGGTAGTGGTTTAGTCACTTAGTTGTGTCCAGCTCTTTGCAACCCTGTGGACTGTAGCCCGCCAGGCTCCTCTGTGCATGGGATTTTCTAGGCAAGAATACTGAGTGGGTTGCCATTTTCTTCTCTGAGTTCTCAACCCAGGGATCAAACCTGGATATCCAGTATTGTAGGCAGTCCCCTGCATTGCAGGCGGGTTCTTTACCAAGTGAGCCACCAGGGAAGCCCGCCTCACCCCCCCTATATATATATATATATATATATATTTTTTTTCCATTATGGTTTATTGAAAGTGAAAGTCACTCAACTGTATCTGACCCTTTGCAGTGCCATGGACTATAGCCCGTCAGGCTCCTCTGTCCATAGAATCCCTGGTGGTTCAGACAGTAAAGAATCTGCCTGCAATGCAGGAGACCCGGGTGTTATCTCTGGATCGGAAAGATCCCCTGGAGAAAGGAATGACTACCCATTCCAGTATTCTTGCCTGGAGAATTCCATTCTGTTGGACAATCTTCATGATTTATTATAAGGCAAGGTACTGAATATAGTTCCCTGTGCTATACAGTAGGACCTGACGTTGTTTAGTGTGTCTCTTGATTACTGCTAAGAGATCCTTTGAGAAAATATGGGCCAATGAAACTGCTTTGGTGAAACAAGTAATACTTTCCCAAGACTGGGCACCATAAAATGTTGTCATATGAACACATGAATGAATGAATGAATTCCAGCAAATGGCAAGAGGATTGATGCCATGGGATCACCTGAATCATCATTGTAAAAGACCAGGTCGGTCCTGGGAAGACTCCTCTGTGAAACAGACCATCTTAGAGCAGCTCTGGCCCAGTTTCCGGTCCTGATGAAATGCGTTCTGTCCCCCACTGCCCCTGCAGTTCTTTCTCCACGTTGATGCATTTGATGAGACCGTGCAGAGAGCTGGTATAGGAGTGAAGGCATCCCGGGTTTGCTTCTGAAGCTGTAAGTGATTAGGCAAATCCTTTCCCTCCCCAGGGCATCTCAGTTTCCCCATCTCTAATGTTTAAGTGCCTTCCAGCACTAGCCTCCTGTGACTTTATGATTAAGTGAAGCATCCTTGCTGGGTCAGAGGCCACATGCTCAACAGGGAAGGAGTCACTCACCAAGTGCCATGGCCCGGGACACAGTAAAGCCTGTGGTGCCACTGAGGCTGCTGCTGCAGAGATTAGACAGGGACGCGTGGCATTGAGGCCATGCCCAGGGCCTGTTTTAGCAACACAGCTAGTAAATATTGACTCTGTGGCACAAAAATGGAAAGCAGAGAAGACTGTGTTAACTCACTCCAAGGGTAGAAGTTCAACAGGCACTGATAAGACAAGATGCATTTACACAATGTGTGGGTGTATCACTGACAAATAAGTTGTTTAGGGGTGGGGAGAGCCGACAACAGGAGGAGGGAGGTTTCATGGCTGATTCACAGCTGCTTACTCATGGTTCATTTTTTAATGAATGGATTCATACATTCTTGAAGCATACAGAAAAAAGACTGGAAGGAAATACATCAAAACAGGCACCATGATGTTCTCTAGAGATGGTAAAATTGCCAATAATTTGATTTTTGGGGGTATGTGTGTGGTTTTTTTTTTCTGTTTTTCACACTGTCCAAATGATCACATTGCTTTTGTAATCAGAAAAAGACAGTGTCTTAGGAATAAAATGCCCTTCTTTGCAGAGTCAGGAGTCACTTTCAGAATTGTCTAAGTACCTCAGGTCTTTGTGTTTTGCCCGCTGGGTGTTGTATGGTAACGTGGCTGTCAAAAAACGAGAGAAGTCCATATGAGAGAAGTTTATCTTCAGAATAAACCCTGATCTAAGTGTGTTTACTTATTGATTGTACCCATGAAAGTGGAATGTGGTGGGAAAAAATTCCAGTCACTTGAGAGAGCAGGATTTTTTTTTCTGTGTCAACAAACACTTACTGCTTTGAGCGCCTTCTGTTTGCCAGCCCTGTACTCTGCAGTGACCAGGCCTGCCTTGGCCCAGATCTGGGCAGGTCTGAGAATAGGGCAGTCTCATAAGTGGTTCCAGTGGTTCTGGTAAGGTCACAGAAGCTAGGTATGGAGGAGGGCCCAGGCCTTAGAATTTGGAGGGCACAGGTGGGAGTGCCATTATGATAATAATTATCACTGATGGGAAACAGTGGAAACAGTGTCAGACTTTATTTTTCTGGGCTCCAAAATCACTGCAGATGGTGACTGCAGCCATGAAATTAAAAGACGCTTACTCCTTGGAAGGAAAGTTATGACCAACCTAGATAGCATATTCAAAAGCAGAAACATTACTTTGCCAACAAAGGTCTGTCTAGTCAAGGCTATGGTTTTTCCATTGGTCACGTATGGATGTGAGAGTTGGACTGTGAAGAAGGCTGAGCGCCGAAGAATTGATGCTTTGGAACTGTGGTATTGGAGAAGACTCTTGAGAGTCCCTTGGACTGCAAGGAGATCCAACCAGTCCATTCTGAAGAAGATCAGCCCTGGGATTTCTTTGGAAGGAATGATGCTAAAGCTGAAACTCCAGTACTTTGGCCACCTCATGCAAAGAGTTGACTCATTGGAAAAGACTCTGATGCTGGGAGGGACTGGGGGCAAGAGGAGAAGGGGACGACAGAGGATGAGATGGCTGGATGGCATCACTGACTCGACGGACATGAGTCTGAGTGAACTCCGGGAGTTGGTGATGGACAGAGAGGCCTGGCGTGCTGTGATTCATGGGGTCGCAAAGAGTCGGACACGACTGAGCGACTGATCTGATCTGATCTGAAGCACCAACTGTACCCCAGGAACCGTCTGCATGTTATTACTAATCCTTACAAAACTTTGTGTGATACGCATTAGCTACCTTTTAGGGATGAGGAAAGCAGGGAGGTGAGAGGTGATACCCACAACTTCAGAGCAGACTTCCCTGGTGGTCCGGTGATGAAGAACCCGCCTGCCAATGCAGGGAACATAGGTTTGAACCCCGGTCTGGGAAGATTCTACATGCTATGAGGCAACTAAGTCCATGAGCCACAACTACTGAGCCCATGTGCCGCAACTACTGAAGCCTGTGTGCCCTAGAAGCCGTGCTCTGCAATAAGAGAAGACACTGCAATGAGAAGCCCACACACCACAACCAGAGAGTAGCCTCCCTCCACTTGCTGCAACTGGAGAAGGCCCCCGTGCAGCAACAGAGACCCAGTGCAGCCAAAAGTAAATAAATAAATAAAATTATTAAAAAACAAAAAAACAAAAACTTCAGAGCCCAGCAGACTGTTTTCAAACCCACATCTGCCTGGCTGTGAAGCATGTGCTTGTCCCACCCTGCCAGGCTGCCTCTCAAGCAGTTTAGGGTTTTACGGTGGAGAGCAGACATCTGCAGAGAGAGCCTGAGCTAACAGCAGGGTGCATGCAGTCTCCATCCGGAGCAGAGGGTCTTTGGAGGAGGAGGCAACCCCAAGTGGAGAGCATCGGCCAGTAACCACATGGAGCTTCCCTCATGGCTCAGTTAGTAAAGAGTGCCTGCAATGCCGGAGACCTGGGTTTGATCCCTGGGTCAGGAAGATCCCCTGGAGAAGGAAATGGCAACCCACTCCAGTATTCTTGCCTGGGAAAGCCCACGGACAGAGTAGCCTGGTGGGCTACAGTTCATGGGGCTGCAAGAGTCAGACAAGACTGAGCAAGACTGAGTGACTCAGTCAGTTCAGTTCAGTCGCTCAGTCGTGTCCGACTCTTTGTGACCCTATGAATCACAGCACGCAGGCCGCCCTGCCCATCACCAGCTCCCGGAGTTCACTCAAACTCATGTCCATCGAGTCGGTGATGCCATCCAGCCATCTCATCCTCTGCCGTCCCCTTCTCCTCCTTCCCGCGATCCCTCTCAGCATCAGGGTCTTTTCCAATGAGTCAACTCTTCGCATGAGGTGGCCAAAGTATTGGAATTTCAGCTTTAGCATCAGTCCTTCCAATGAACACCCAGGACTGATCTCCTTTAGGATGGACTGGTTGGATCTCCTTGCAGTCCAAGGGACTCTCAAGAGTCTTCAGCACCACAGTTCAAAAGCATCAATTCTTCGGCACTCAGCTTTCTTCACAGTCCAACTCTCACATCCATACATGACCAGTGGAAAAACCATAGCCTTGACTAGACAGACCTTTGTTGGCAAAGTAATGTTTCTGCTTTTGAATATGCTATCTAGGTTGGTCATAACTTTCCTTCCAAGGAGTAAGCGTCTTTTAATTTCATGGCTGCAGTCACAATCTGCACTGATTTTGGAGCCCCCCAAAAATAAAGTCTGACACTGTTTCCACTGTTTTCCCATCTATTCCCCATGAAGTGATGGGACCAGATGCCATGATCTTCGTTTTCTGAACTTTGAGCTTTAAGCCAACTTTTTCACTCTCCTCTTTCACTTTCATCAAGAGGCTCTTTAGTTCCTCTTCACTTTCTGCCACAAGGGTGGTATCGTCTGCATATCTGAGGTTATTGATATCTCCCCCCGCCATCTTGATTCCAGCTTGTGCTTCCCCAGCGCTTCTGAACCTACCTAATAACTGCATGAGGATCCTGATGTATCAGCCCTGTCCCCACATGTGGGTGCATCTGCCCTCCTCGCCCTGGGGTGACCCAGTGAGGGCACTGGGGCCACAGGAACCATGGGGCAGTTGAGCCTCCTTTGAGGGTCCTCCTGACCAGTCCAATGGTCCCTTCATCTTCATCATTGCTTGTGTGATGGCAGAGGTCATTTGTTGGGGGAGACAGTTAGAGTTGGGGGCTGCAGTATCAGAACCTCTCGGGGAGGAGAAACTGGACTGTAGGCCTACTTTGTCCCTGATTAAAACAACCAGTAGAGGAGTACCATGGGGGTTTGACTTTGTAGCTGGCTTTCTGAATCTGAGCAATCAGCTTTTGGACCCAGAGAGGTGGTCCTCAGAGTCCTTGGGACTGGCCAGAAGCCTCGCTTCCTCACCCGCCTCCCCTGGAAATCTCTCTGCCTTCAAACTAATTGGAGAGTGTTTTGCCCACTGCCTTTACCCGGGAAGGCCTGCCTTCCGACAGTGAATCCCTCAGAGTTGGAGTTCATTGGTTAAAATTGGTTTCCACTTATTTTGGGCTTTTCGGGTGGCTTAGTGGTAAAGAATCCTCCTGCCACACGGGAGGCACAGGAGACGTGAGTTTGATCCCTGGTGAAGATCTCTTGGAGGAGGAAATGGCAACCAATCCAGTATCCTTGTCTGGAAAACCCCATGGCTAGAGGGTGGGCTACAGTTCATGGAGTCGCAGATTCGGGCACAACAGAGTGAGTCCACACACACTCACACCACTTATTTTATTTTCTTAGGATAAAGTATATGTGTTTTTTTGGGGAGGGGCTGAATTGTGGTGGTATGTGGTGTTTTTAAAAAACTGTGTTTTTGGCCCAAGCAACTGAGTTGATTGAAGCCCAGCAGCACCCATAATAGAATGACTTATTTTGTGGTTCTCCAGAGTTGTGGCTAGAATATATTTGGTTTCCTGGCAAAGCCATATAGGATTTTTCAATTTGATGGAGAAGGCTTCAAAGTTACCAAAACTGAAAGGAGCAGAGGCATCTGTATTCTCCCAGCTCGAGAGTCTGGGCTCCTCTGAGGCTCACACCAATGTGTCTGTTTTTTGTTCTGTTTGTTTTGGGGGCACCACGCTGTGTCTTTGTGTCTGCATGTGAGCTTTCTCTAGCTGTGGTGACCGGGGGCTACTCTCTAGCTGCGGTGCACAGACTTCTTAGTGTGGTGGTTTCTCTTGCTGCGGAGAATGTGCTGTAGGTACAGGGTCTTCAGTAGTTGTGGCCCATGGGCTCTGGAGCGCCGGCTCAGTGGTTGTGGCTAACAGGCTTAACCGCCTTGTGGCATGTGAATCTTCCTGAACCAGGGATTAAACCTGTGTCTGCATTGGCAAGAGGATTCTTAACTACTGGACCACCTGGAAAGTCCAGTATCTGTTTTTTGACATAAAGTGATAAATGTAATAATCACCTTCATTTGTATAGTACTTTACAGTTTATGTGAAGAGGAACTAAAAAGCCTCTTGATGAAAGTGAAAGAGGAGAGTGAAAAAGTTGACTTAAAGCTCAACATTCAGAAAACTAAGATCATGGCATCCGGTGCCATCACTTCATAGGAAATAGATGGGGAAACAGTGGAAACAGTGTCAGACTTTTATTTTTGGGGGCTCCAAAATCACTGCAGATGGTGATTGCGGCCATGAAATTAAAAGATGCTTACTCCTTGGAAGAAAAGTTATGACCAACCTAGATAGCATATTCAAAACCAGAGACATTACTTTGCCAACAAAGGTCTGTCTAGTCAAGGCTATGTTTTTTCCAGTGGTCATGTATGGATGTGAGAATTGGACTGTGAAGAAAGCTGAGTGCTGAAGAATCGATGCTTTTGAAGTGTGGTGTTGGAGAAGACTCTTGAGAGTCCCTTGGACTGCAAGGAGATCCAACCAGTCCATCCTAAAGGAGATCAGCCCTGGGATTTCTTTGGAAGGAATGATGCTAAAGCTGAAACTCCAGTACTTTGGCCACTTCACGCGAAGAGTTGACTCATTGGAAAAGACTCTGATGCTGGGAGGGATTAGGGGCAGGAAGAGAAGGGGACGACAGAGGATGAGATGGCTGGATGGCATCACCAACTCGATGGACATGAGTTTGAGTGAACTCCAGGAGTTGGTGATGGACAGGTAGGCCTGGCATGCTGCGATTCATGGGGTCACAAAGAGTCAGACACGACTGAGCAACTGAACTGAACTGAACTGAACTTACAGTTTGTGAAGCACATTCACATACATTATCTCATTCGATTCTTGTGGCTACATTTCTAGATAGGCAGGGGCAATTAACCCCATTTTACAGAAGAGAAAAAAGAGGCTCAGAGAGGTTAAGTGACCTGGTCACACATCTAGGAAGAGGCAGCATCAGAAGTTAAGCCCAGGTTTTCTGACTCCAGAGCAGGAAAGGCAGGGAGGTTTGCACCCAGTTTACAATGCAGACCTGCCATGCTGCTGAAATGCAGGCTCTCTGGGCACAGGGAGATTTGAGCATCCCAAGACTGTCCTGGGCCCAGCAGAGCCCACTTCGCAGAAGATGGGACAGCCTTTGAGGTGCAATTTGGGGCTTTGTATGGGCTATGCCTCTGTGGTCTTCTGTGGCTGCTGTTTCTATTTGGTTTTTACAATTGCCTGTGAGGCAGCAGGGTGGGAGGTGCTGTGAGCCCCATTAGATGAGAAAATTGACATTTCAAGAGGTTGGGTGACTCACTCAATACCATGTGTTCCTTATATACAAAACAAATATGAATTGCGTGCCTGTGGGGGGCACATAGAGGGTTGAGATCATGGCTAGTGACTGGCAAGCAAGGGATATGGAAGTGAGTAAGAAGAGGGACCACAGCAGGTACTCAGCAACTCTCTGCTGAGTGAGAGCCCTGGAGGACAGCCCCACTGTTGCGGATCTCTTAATGTCCCACCCCAGCAGTGAGGACAGGGTAGGCTCAGGCCAGTGTTCCAGAAAAACTTTGTTGTTCATGTAAATAATGATGATAATTGCTCGCGTTTATTGTGCTCCTGTTGTGTAGCACATCATAGACCAGGTGTTTTATCTGTGCTGTTTCTTATTTATTTGGCTGCCTTGGGTCTTAGTTGCAGCATGTGGGAGGTCTTTGTTTCATCCTGTGGGCTCTTTCGTTGGGGCACACGGGCTTCTTTAGTTGTGGCACTTGAGCTTAGCTGCCCTGGGGCATGTGGGATCTTAGCTCTCCGACCAGGGATCATACCTGTTTCCCCTGCATTGGAAGGTGGATTCTTAACCACTGGACCACCAGGGACGTCCCCTACCAGTGTTATTTCCAATTGTCCTCGTTACCCCATTTTACAGATGAGAAAACTGAGGCTCAGAGAGGCCTAATCACTAGCTACCCCAAATCATCCTAGGATTAAAAGTCAGATCTGTTTGACGCCAAAGCTAGCGTCCTTCCCCCTGAACTACTCTACGTCTCTATGCAAATGAGCTCTGAGAAATTTGCTGGAGAAGAAGGGTGCTTGTCACTTTGGGGGAGCTCGTGGATAAAGAAGGTCAAGTGTGGAGGGACCTTAGGTGGGTGGACAGGACCACAGCTCTGGATAGAGAATCTTTAACAGGTGATGAGCCCTGCTGGTGGGAGCCATGCCTGATGAGCGAGCAGGGTGGGGTGAGCTGGGTGGGGCCTTGTATTCATGGCTCCTCCATCCTGCGGATTTGACATCCTCAGAACCCAGGAGTTGCCTTGTCCCCCTCAGATACCCTCCCGGGAAAGTGCTACTACCACAGGTTTTGTGACCCCTGTTACACAAAGATGAGTGACATTTCCCAGGACTCCTGAAACCCCCAACCTGCTTCCCTGACTCCCTTCCCTGTTGTATTAATTTCCTGGGGCTGCCACAATAAATTACCTCAAACTAGGTGATTAAAACAACAGACATATATTCTGTCACAGATGTGGAGACCAAAAGTCTGAAATCAAGGTGTCGATAGAGCTCATTCCTTCTGGAAGCTCTGAGGGAGGCTGGGTTTCATGCCTCTCACCTAGATTCTGATTCCAGTTATCCTTGGCGTTCCTGGGTTGTAGCCATCACTCCAGTCTCTGCCTTGGTCTTCACATCCCCTTCTCCCTGTGTGTCTCTATGAGTCCTCCTCTTCTGTTGAATCTCCCTCTGCCTCTTCCTTTCTCTCTGCGCTGGGTCTTCATTGCTGCATGCGGGCTTTCTCCAGTTGGCAGACAGCAGGGGCCACGCTCTAGTTATGGTGTGTGGGCTTCTCTTGTTGCGAAGCGTGGGCTCTAGAGAGTGGGGCCCACTAGTTGTGGTGTCCAGATCAGTTGCATGTGGGAGCTTCCTGGACCAGGGATCAAACCTGTGTCCCCTGCATTGGCAGGCGGATTCTTAACCACTGGACCACCAGGGATGTCCTGTTTTATTCTTATAAGGACAACTGTGACTGGATTTAGAGCCTTAACAGGTAATCCAGGGTGATCTCCTCTCAAGATCTTTAAGTCCATGACATCCCCAGAGACCCCTTTTCCATGTAGGTTACATTCACAGGTTCTGGGGATTAGGACACAGATGTATCTTTTTTTGAGGGGCTACTATTTTACCTATCACATCTGCCATCCCTTGTACCTCCTGGAGCTGCCTGAGACCTCTGAAGTCAGTGTTCTCACTGAAGGCTGGGCCCTGTGCCAATGCGGCCATCTCCCCTCCCCAAGGAGCCCCCTGAGCCCATGGTCAAGTGGGTCTTGGCCCCCCATAGACCGGCAGTGGGATGGCCTCGTAGAAAGAGCTCCCAGAGCCCTGGGGTTAGCTGCTTTGAACTTCAGAGCGGTAATTGCCACCTGGAACACGCTGTCCTTGTCCTGCACGGCATAAGCAGGAGAGAGGGTGTCCTTGGCCAGGCAGGGCCCATGGGTCAGCCAGGCTGTCTGTCTCTGGCCAGACTGCCGCTGGCACAGGTCCCTGACCACACAGTGCCCTCTCCTGCCACCTCAGCACTCTGCAGAGACCTGCCCTGCTCTTCTGCCCACATCACCCCCCTCCTTCCCTGCGCGCCTTTTTTGAGGATGCCTCCTTTCTCCATGCCCTTTTTCTTGTCTGCGGACTTATCTCTCCTCTCTCAAAGGTGGCACATCTTGTTTCTATTTAATGATGTTGACTTTTCTGAGGGCTCATATCTGTTTTTTTAGTTAGATGTCAGCTCCCCTGTGGTATCTCTCCTGTAGTCTTTGGTAGACACCATTGGCTGCTCATCTGGCATAGGAGAGTGTTTGGGACTCCTGGCCTCGGCCAGGACCTGAATCTCCTTCAAAGACCCCAGAGCTGTTGGGATGGTCACACAATGTGGAACCTGAAAGGGACCTTCCAGAGTATCTAATAATCCAACACAGGTTTTCCAGAAGAAAAAATGAAAACCCAGGAATGGGTGATATGTTCCTTTTATTTAAAAAAAAAAAACCCTATTTTTTACAGTGTTGAGTCTTACCTGTGACAGGACTGTCACTGCGGTGGGCGGGCCTCTCCCTTTTTGAGGCCCCCAGGTCCGCAGACCCTAGTTGTGCAGGCTTAGTTGCCCCTCGGCTTGTGGGAATCTTAGTTCCCCGACCAGGGATTGAACCTGTGTCCCCTGTGTTGGAAAGTGGAATCTTAACCACTGGACCACCAAGGAAGTCCTGGTTGATTTGTTCCTAAGTTACTGGGTGGCTTTGGATAAATCAGTCACTTCCTGGGTTCTCATTTCTTCTCCTGGAAACCAGGGTGTTGAGCTGTTAGATACTCTCAGAGTATCCCTTTCAGGCTGAACGTTGGGTGATTGCAGGAAGGTTCTCCCTGTGCTCGAGGGAGGGTCGGAGAAACCCACGCCTCCACCTCCACCCCCAGCACTTTCCTGCCATTATCAGACAGGACCTTTCAGAGACCTGTGGGCTGCTGGGACAGTCACCCTGGTGGTCGGATGCTCTGGGTTGGGAGAAGGCCATCTTGGAGCCCTTGGTTAGAGGAAAATATAATCAATGAACACTTAACCCGAGTCACTGCACCCCCGGGGAGGAGGCAGGCTGCCAAGCCTCCGACTCAAAAGCCTGGCTGGAAGGTGTTTCTTCTTTCTGGCTAAACTGCCAGCCACACCCAGAGAAGGTTGGGATTTGCTAAATGCGATGACTAATTCGTTCTGAGGCAGGAGATCCCTATCCTTTCACTATGGCATCATGATTTATTCATGTGAGGCTAGAACATCTACAGGGACTGGACCTTTGTTTCCTGTGGCTTCCGTGTCACATGCAGCCAACTGTATTTTTCCAGAATGGATCATTTCTGATCCATAAATGACCAAGTGGGCTTTATCCCAGGGATGCAAGGATTCTTCAATATCCGCAAATCAATCAATGTAATACACCACATTAACAAATTGAAAAACAAAAACCATATGATTATCTCAATAGATGCAGAGAAAGCCTTTGACAAAATTCAACACCCATTTATGATAAAAACTCTCCAGAAAGCAGGAATAGAAGGAACATACCTCAACATAATAAAAGCTATATATGACAAACCCACAGCAAACATTATCCTCAATGGTGAAAAATTGAAAGCATTTCCTCTAAAGTCAGGAACAAAACAAGGGTGCCCACTTTCACCATTACTATTCAACATAGTTTTGGAAGTTTTGGCTACAGCAATCAGAGCAGAAAAAGAAATAAAAGGAATCCAAATTGGAAAAGAAGAAGTAAAACTCTCACTATTTGCAGATGACATGATCCTCTACATAGAAAACCCTAAAGACTCCACCAGAAAATTACTAGAACTAATCAATGATTATAGTAAAGTTGCAGGATATAAAATCAACACACAGAAATCCCTTGCATTCCTATACACTAATAATGAGAAAACAGAAAGAGAAATTAAGGAAACAATTCCATTCACCATTGCAACGAAGAGAATAAAATACTTAGGAATATATCTACCTAAAGAAACTAACTTGCTTTCCCAGTCAGCTCCAGGAAGCTTATAACTCTGGTCACTTAAGAGCCCCCTCCTTCCTGGGTCTGCAGTTTTTTGGAAGGAACACTTGTTTTTGACTGCACTGCGAGGCATGTGGGATCTTAATTCCTCTACCAGGGTTCAAACCCGTGCCCCACTGCAGTGGAAGCACGGAGTCTTAACCACTGGACCGCCAGAAAATTCCCAGGAAGACATTCTTTTCTGGGCCTCAGTTCCTTTCCTAGCAGTGCAGGTGCTGGGCTAGCTGGTACAAGACCTTCCAGCCCTTAGGTTCTTTACTTTTAAAATCTCACCCCTTTCCCAGCAAACCCTTCTATTTTCTTAAGGGATTGCTTCTATAGAGCTGCTGCAAGGAAATCAGAGACATCTTAGCTGCTGGGAAGACTTTTGCCTGGTTTCACCTTTCTGCTTGTTTACTAGTCTTAAAGGCACCCAGCGTCCTTTAGGTGCCGGTTTCTGCCTTTCAAGATCACACTAGATTGAGGGAATTCTCCGTCAGTCCAGTGGTTAAGACTTTGCCTTCCAGTTCAGGGGCTGAGGGTTCGATCCCTGCTCCAGGAGATAAGGTCCCACGTGCCTCTCGGCCAAAAAAACCAAAACATAAACAAAAGCAATATTGTAAGAAGTTCAATAAAGACTTAAAAAAAAAATCACACAGATTCACTTGATGTCTAAAGTCTCAGTAAGGAAGAACAAGGTCTCAGCCCTGAAGCAGAGTGAAGGCAGGCTCATCCCACTTCGTTTTTCCTCGGAGTGAAGGGAAGGACCTGTCTCGCTCCTCAGGACGTTTGCAGTGTCACTGTGACTGCTTCCTGCTCTCGGGCTGTGGAACCGAGTCGGCTGCTCAAGGACTTGGTTGCCACCTTGTGGATCGTCTGGGGGCGGGGGTGGCAGGGGCCTCAGGGCTGTTGGGATCTAAAAATGGTTGCTTCCATGCTTTCTTTATGTATGTACGCCATTCGGATGACACCGGAGATACAGTTTATACCCTGTTTTCCCCAATTACGTTACACTGTAAACATTGCTCTCTGTCCTTTCCTCGGGGAATGTGTTTATTGGCCGTGTGACATTACAGATAGAATTTCTAACCATGATCAGGTTAACTTTTATAGCTGCAAAAGCAAACTAGTCAATTAAAAAAAAAATCAAATAGTGCACTGAAACGTTTCCTCCCTCATCCTCCTGAATCCCTCTAGCTCCAGTCCTCAGAAAGGACCATTGTTAAGTTTCCATGAATCCTTCTGGACATTGTCTATGCATGTACAACTATACATATGCACATTCTGTTTTTTTTTTTTAATGTAGCTTGGCTCAGACTGTACATGTAGATGGGATCAGAATGCTGTTTTGCAATTTGTTTTTATTCTTGTGTATTTTCACAGATCTGTGTGTGTATATATATGTGTGTGATGTTCTGTTTAAGAATTGCATAGACCATCTATTATGGATGGACCATAATGAATTTAACCAGACATTAAGGTTGTGTGTCTTCCCTGATGGTTTAACAGGTAAAGAACCTGCCTGCAATACAAGAGATGCAGGTTCGATCCCTGGGTCAGGAAGATCCCCAGGAGGAGGGCATGGCAATCCACTCCAGTTATTCTTGCCAGGAAAATTGCATGGACAGAGGAGCCTGGCAGGCTACGGTTCCTGGGTTGCAAAGAGTTGGACACGACTGAAGTGACTGAACACAGCACAACATACAGCTGTGAGGTTGTTGGGGCTTTCCTGGTGGCTCAGTGGTAAAGAATCCACTTGCAATGCAGGAGATGCGTGTTTGAATCTGGGTCAGAAAGATCCCCTAGAGAAGGAAATGGCAACCCACTCCAGCGTTCTTACCTAGAAAGTCCCATGGGGGCTCCAGTCTGTGGGATCTCAAGAGTAGAACAGGACTTAGTGACTAAACCACCACCACCATTGAGGTTGTAGCTGCAATGCTTATCCTTATGTATACATCTTCATACCTTGTTTACTCACCTTCTATCTGCCAAGTATGATTCTAGACAGAGGATTTTGTAGTAAAAAGGAAAAACTCCAGTGCCACACTCATACCAGTATGATCGTTTGGTAAATTCTGGAAAGTGAATTGTTGGCAGATTGATTTGTCACGTTTACTGAATGCATGTAATGCATGTAAACCATGTAAAATGTTTTGCTGAATGTTTGTTAAGTCAGTGGCTGCCTGAAACTTCCTTCCCTCTCCGTGGCACCTGGCCACATTATCAGTACCCACTCCCTAGCCTCCCAGGGGTTAAAGGGCCATTTACTGAGACTCTAGGAAGGTCACTACAGCAGTGCTGGGGGGTGACAGTAACATGCATTGCTGGCACTTTTCTTTCTTGTTTTTTTTTTTTTTTACTGAGATATAGTTGATTTACAGTATTATATTAGTCTTAGGTTTATAATGTAGTGATTCAATGTTTTTTAGATTATACTCGATTTAAAGTTATTATGAAATATTGACTATGTTCCCTATACTGTATAATATATTCTTGTAGCTCATTTTTTTTATACATAGTAATTTGTACCTCTTAATCCCCTTTTCCTATTTTATTTCTCCATCCTTCCCTCTTCTCAGTGGAAATCACAGTTTGTTCTCTTCTCTATGTCTGTGAGTCTCTTTCTGTTTTGTTATGTTCACTCATTTGTTTTATTTTTTAGATTCCACATGCAAGTGATAACACAAATATTTGTCTTTCTCTGTCTGACTTATTTCACTAAGCATAATACCCTACAAGTCCATCCATGTTTTTGCAAATGGCAAAATTCCTTTTTTTTAATTTTATTTTATTGAAGTATAGTTGGTTTACAAGGTTATGTTAGTTTCTGGTGTATAGCCAAATGATTCAGTTATATATATGTGTGTATATATATTTTTTTCACTTATAGTTTGTTACAGGATATTGAATGTATTTCCCTGTGCTATAAGGGTCTTCTTCTTTTTTTTTTTTTTTTAAGGCTCTTCTTGTTCATCTATTTTATATATCAGTTCAGTTCAGTTCAGTCACTCAGTCATGTCCAACTCTTTGCAACCCCATGAATCACAGCACGCCAGGCCTCCCTGTCCATCACCAACTCCCGGAGTTCACTCAAACTCACGCCCATAGAGTCAGTGATGCCATCCAGCCATCTCATCCTCTGTCATCCCCTTTTCCTCCTGCTCCCCATCCCTCTCAGCATCAGAGTCTTTTCCAATGAGTCAACTCTTCGCATGAGGTGGACAAAGTACTGGAGTTTCAGCTTTAGCATCATTCCTTCCAAAGAAATCCCAGGGCTGATCTCCTTCAGAATGGACTGGTTGGATCTCCTTGCAGTCCAAGGGACTCTCAAGAGTCTTCTCCAACACCACAGTTCAAAAGCATCAATTCTTCGGTGCTCAGCTTTCTTCACAGTCCAACTCTCACATCCATACATGACCAGTGGAAAAACCATAGCCTTGACTAGACGGACCTTTGTTGGCAAAGTAATGTCTCTGCTTTTGAATATGCTATCTAGGTTGGTCATAACTTTCCTTCCAAGGAGTAAGCGTCTTTTAATTTCATGGCTGCAGTCACCATCTGCAGTGATTTTGGAGCCCAGAAAAATAAAGTCTGACACTGTTTCCACTGTTTCCCCATCTATTTCCCCATGAAGTGATGGGACCAGATGCCATGATCTTCGTTTTCTGAATATTGAGCTTTAAGCCAACTTTTTCACTCTCCACTTTTACTTTCATCAAGAGGTTTTTGAGTTCCTCTTCACTTTCTGCCATAAGGGTGATGTCATCTGTATATCTGAGGTTATTGATATTTCTCCTGGCAATCTTGATTCCAGCTTGTGCTTCTTCCAGCCCAGTGTTTCTCATGATGTACTCTGCATATAAGTTAAATAAGCAGGGTGACAATATACAGCCTTGACGTACTCCTTTTCCTATTTGGAACCAGTCTGTTGTTCCATGTCCAGTTTTAACTGTTGCTTCCTGACCTGCATACAGGTTTCTCAAGAGGCAGGTAGTAGTTTGTTAATCCAGAACTCTTAATTTATCCCTTCCTTCTTCCCCTTTGGTAACCATAATTTGTTTTCTGTGTCTGTAAGTCTGTTCCTGTTTTGTTAATAAGTTCTTTTGTATCATTTTTAAAAATTTCATATATAAGTCATATCGTATGATACTTGTATTTTTCTGTCTGACTTAATATAATTAATATAAATTATGTGATATAATTAATTTACTAAATTATAAATAATTAAAAATAACCTCTAGGTTCACCCATGTCACTGCAAACGATATTATTTCATTCTTTTTTATAGCTGAGTAATATTCTATTGTGTGTGTGTGTATATATGTATACATATACATATATCTTTATTTATTCATCTGTCCACAGACACATAGGTCGCTTCCACATACTGGCTGTTACAAATAGTGTTGCTATGAACTTTGGGATACATGTATCTTTTTGAATTGGTGTTTTTGCTTTCATTGTATATATACCTGGAGTAGAATTGCTGGACTGGTAGCTCTGCTTTTAGTTTTCTGAGGACCCTCCAGCGGCTGCACCGGTTTGTATTCCCACCACCGGTTATATGAGCATTACGTTTTCTCCACATCCTCATCAACATTTGTTACTTATAGAGTTTTTGATGCTAGCCATTCTGACAGGTGTGAGGTGATAACTCACTGTAGCTTTGATTTGCATTTCTCTGATGATTAGCAATGTTGAGCATATTTTTATGTGCCTATTGGCACCTGTATATCTTCTTTTGAAAAATGTCTATTCGGGTCTTGTGCCCATTTTTAATAGGGTTTTTAATATTGAGTTATATGAGCTGTTTATGCATTTTGGATATTCACTCCTTATCAGTCATATCGTTTGTATTTTCTCCCATTCCATAGTTGTCTTTTTTCGTTTTGTTGATGGTCTCCTTGCTGTGAAAAGGCTGACACCTTTAAGTTCCTTGTGGTACAGGTTTGCCATATGTCCTCACAACTGTGTAAGGAGGTCAGAGTGGCTGCTTTGTACTTTATGGAAGGAACTGGGGCACAGAGAGGTTGTTGTTGTTCAGTCACTCAGTCACGTCTGACCTTTTGCAACCCCATAGACTGCAGCACACCAGGCTTCCTCGTCCTTCACCATCTCCTGGAACTTGCTCAAACTCATGTCCATTGAGTCATTGGTGCCATCCAACCATCTCATCCTCTGACAATCCCTTCTCCTCCTGCCTTCAATCTTTCCCAGCATCACGGTCTTTTCCAATTAGTTGGCTCTTCCCATCAGGTGGCCAAAGCATTGGAGCTTCAGCTTCAGCATCAGTCCTTCCAATGAATATTCAGGATTGACTTCCTTAGGATTGACTGGTTTGATCTCCTTGCTGTCCAAGGGACTTTGAAGAGTCTTGAGTTAAAAATTGTGCCCATAGGCATTCCTTAAAGATTGAAGGAACTTTCTGGTATACCAAGATAATTCTCTTGTGTGTTTATGCTGTGTGTATCATCAGTAGTGTCTGACTCTTTGTGACTCCATGGATTGTAGCCTGCAAGGCTCCTCTATCCATGGAATTTTCCAGGCAAGAATATTGCATTGGTTTGCCATTTCCTTCTCCAAGGGATCTTCCCAACCCAGGGATTGAACACACGTCTTCTGTGTCTCCAGAATTGGCAGGCGGATTCTTTACCACTGAGCCACCTGAAATTGAAAGTGAAAGTGAAGTCGCTCAGTCGTGTCCGACTCTTTGCAACCCCCATGGACTGTAGCCCGCCAGGCTCCTCTGTCCATGGGATTCTCCAGGCAAGAATACTGGAGTAGGTGGCCATTTCCTTCTCCAGGGGATCTTCCCAACCCAGGGATCGAACCCGGATCTCCCACATTGCAGGCAGATGCTTTATCCTCTGAGCCAGCAGGGAAACCCACAAATCCTTGTACCCATGCCTCAACTGTGTTATGCCTAAAACCAGCCTCTATACCACTCAGAAAACACTTTTGTCATCACTAACCATGCTGTGTTTCAGATTTTCAGACCTAGGCACTGGTAAGTCTTGAGGTTCAGGTACATGCCCGTCTCATGGTGGGAGTGGTGGGTCACGCTGATGAAGTGTAAGACATTGCCCTGCCCTTAAGAAGATTAATCTAGTATGAGGGTGGGGAAAACAAACATAGGAAAGAAAAGGGTACAAAGAGATAATTATCCCCTTGTGTACTCAACTTTGGAAGCTGACACATTCAGATCTCTGAGGGTTGGCATGGTCAGGGAAGGCTTCAGGGAGGAGTTAGAACTTGAATTTAACCAGAGATAGGATTTGAGTAGGCAGAATTTATCTCCAAATAGGCAAACAGGAGAAGCCCTGAGGTGAGAATGAGTGTGTTGTGCTGATCCTGCTGGGAAGCCAGAGTATCCATACAAGGGCTTTGGGACCTGGCCAAGGTGCTCAGGCTTGATGGGAAGGGAAAACAGGTCTTGAGCAGAAGAGAATGTGATCCCGTAAGTGTTTCAGGAAGATGGACTTGGGAATGTGCGGGGTGGACTGGGAATGTAGATAGAGGACTGTGAGCACGAATGCTGAGCGGGAGGTTGTGCTAAAAGTTGCTGTTTAGTCACTTGAGTCATGTCTGACTCTGTGTGACCCTATGGACGGCAGCCTGCCAGTCTCATCTGTCCATGGGATTCTTTAGGCGAGAGTACTGGAGTGGGTTGCCACGCCCTCCTCCAGGGGATCTTCCCAACCCAGGGATCAAACCTGGGTCTCCTGCATTGCAGGTAGATTCTTTGCTGCTGAGCTACCAGGGAAGCCCAAGGGTAAGGTGTATTCATCTGTAAAAGTCTAGCTCTTACACCAGGGGTGCTAAGGGTATTCATCTGTAACGGTCTAGCTCTGTAGGGTGCTGGGCCTGAGGAGTCTAGTCCGTTTCATTCAGAACACATACGCCGCAGCTCTGCTGTGTGTCCATCATGTGCCTGGGGATACAGAGATGGGTGACTGTGGGCTCTGCTGGAGGATCCCACTGTCTAGTGAGGAAGAGAAATATACAGAGAGAGAATTTCGATAAGACTCGCTGAATGTCTTAGGACAGAGGGGTGCAACAGAGATGGGAACAGAGGAGGGCCCTGTGTCCAGGCCACAAAGAACATTTCAAAGGAAAGATCAGTAGTGACTAAATAATTTCTGGCTGACTTGCCTGTGCTTTGACAGAGGAAGTCTCATGTTTGCAGACTGAGAAAAGATTCCTGCCCTTTCTTCCCCATTGACTGTCAAGTTCTTGGTGATCCTGTAGCCCAGTAGCATGTGTGATGGGAACTGCTGACCCCTCTCTGAGTTCACTCTTGGTTGGATAATTACAGTTATCGATGAAAGCTTACAGTCGATCTAAGAAAGAAAAGGAAAATTTTATTCGAGCCAAATTGTATTATAATCTAGGAAGAGCATTCCAGAAAACTCCAAGAACTCTTCTGCCCATGAGGAATCAAAACACAGTTATGTAAGTTTTGTGAAACAGAGGGCAATACATTAAGTGACATATTATTGACAGTTTACACAATCCAGATCTATGTGTCACGGTGGCCCCTTCTAAGATCAAAAAGGAATGTTATCTTTTAAGGAGTTGTTGCTGGGGGAATGTTGCTTGTCATGGTTGATCAGATATTTCTGCCCGTGAAGGAGGTTTGGTGATATATAATGTGGATTCACAATGCACAGTAGAAGGGGAGAGAGGGGCCAAAGGGCAGAGAAATTTTTAATGTTTAAATGTTATTTGTCTTGCCATAACACACGAACTTCATTTCACATGGTATTCTGTTGTACTGGTTGAGGTTATCTATGTGAGTATTTATTTTCTCTCTCCTGCTTTTCTACTGTTAAATCAACACAGGAAGTTTTAAAAAGGGAATATTCACTTAACTATTCATCATCCCAGCACACTTGTGCATCTGTGTTCTCTACTACTTTTTGGCCACACACGTATGTTTAAACAAAATGAGAATAGTTATCAAATTGTACATACCATCTGTGCATGTTCCCGTAAGATTATTTTATAAACATGTCCCACCCGATGCTCCTATTTATCATCTTGATGTTTATGTCATCTTCCATTACCTCAGGAACAGCTAATTACCACCCATTTCCTTCATGGAAGATTTTTAGTTTGTTTCCAGATTTTCCTTGTCTACGGAGCTGTACTCTTTCTTTTGAGGTCTCTCCATTGGCTACATTCCCAAAGAACCCTGCACTTGGATTCAGATAATCTGATTTAAAATTCCAGATCTGTATCTAGTTAGCTCTGTGGCTTTAACTATCTGAGCCTCAACTTTCTGGTCTGTGATAATACTGATCATGCAGGGTGTTGAGATATGAGCCAGGGCCAATAAAGGACCTTTCATGAAGGACCTTCACATTTAGGCACAGCTGATATCACCCAGTAGAAGCATGTGAGTGAGTATTTTATGGTTCTCTTTTTATCTCTCTATATAGAGAGAGAATTCACAGACCGTTTAATTCACTTATTTAGTATATGTGCTGCCAAAGTGAATACGCAATTCACTCATTTATAGTGTACAACTCAGTGGCTTTTACTCTATTCCCAGAATTGTGCATCATCACCACCATCAATTAAGAACATTTCATTACCCTCAAAAAGAAACTCCATGCCCATTAACAAATTAATAGTCATTCCCCATCTCCCTCAATCCCTCCCAACCCTAAGCAACCACTAATCTACAGATTTTGTCCCTATGTATTTGCCTACTGTGGTCATTTTTTGTAAATGGAATTATACAATACATGCTGTTTTATGACTGGCTTTTTTTCTTCTTTTCTTTGTTAATGCAGCTTTTATTTCAGTAGACCAACAACTTCTTACTAAGTACATATTTATATGTTCTTTTCACTGGTTCAGACATCATATAGACATAATGAAATGGTTCCTATTTGAAACTATTTAAGGGTCTCTTAGTAATATGAGGAAGACAGTTATCCAAAAGCAGCAATAAAATACTGTGTGATAAGAACTCCAGCAGAAGTATAAACCAAGTGGAAGAAGAGCAAAGAGAAAGGAAGAAAACTGAATTTACCAATTTACCTTAGAACTCTGACATTCATTGGAAAAGACCCTGATGATGGAAAAATTGAGTGCAAGAGGAGAAGGGGGCGACAGAGGATGAGATAGTTGGATGGCATCACTGACTCAATGGACATGAGTTTGAGGAAACTTAGGGAGGTAGAGATGGACAGAGAAGCCTGGCATTCTGCAGTTCATGGAGTCATAAAGAGTCGGACACGACTTAGTGACTCAACAACAACAACATCAACAATATGTATGCTGCTGCTGCTGCTAAGTCGCTTCAGTCGTGTCCGACTCTGTGTGACCCCATAGATGGCAGCCCATCAAGCTCTCCCATCCCTGGGATTCTCCATGCAAGAACACTGGAATGGGTTGCCATTTCCTTCTCCAGTGCATGAAAGGGAAAAGGGAAAGTGAAGTTGCTCAGTCGTGTCTGACTCTTTGCAACATGACTATGTACATATATATACATACACACACACACACACACACACACACACACAGGCTTCCTGGTGGTTCAGTGGTAAAGAAGCTGCCTGTCAATGCAGGAATGGCTGGCTTCTTTCACTTAGCATGTTTTCAAGGCTCCACGTTGTAACATGTATCAACACTTCATTCCTTTGGGTTGCCGAATAATATTCCATTGTATGGATATAGGACCTTTTGTTTATTCATACATCTGTTGGTGGATATTTAGGTTGTGTGGTTCTTGATATGCAGTGCTAACTTTTTGTTGTTCAGTCACTAAGTCGTGTCTGACTCTGCTACCTTGTGGACTGTATCACGCCAGGCTTCCCTGTCCTTCAGCATCTCCCAGAGTTGGCTCAAACTCATGTTCATTGAGTTGGTGATGCCATCCAACCATCTCATCCTCTGTCTCCCTCTTCTCCTGATTTCCATCTTTCCCAGCATCAGAGTCTTTTCCAATGGGTCAGCTCTTTGTTTCAGATGGCCAAAGTATTGGAGCTTCAGCTTCAGCACGCAGTGTTAATTGGCATCTATCAAATACTGTTGCATGCTGCAAACTGCTGATGTGCCAAAAAATTGGTACCTTTTTCATCATAGCAGTCAAACTGTAGAAATTAGGTAACTGCTGGGACATCCATTGGAGAGATGTCCCCATGAGTTATGAGGAATTCCGGGCCAAGTAAGCACACACCCTTTAGGAAGGTACCTTTGCCTTCTTTTCTATAGCTTTCTCCAGGGCTGGGAGATCAGAGGAAGCAACTCCTTCAGAAGGTAGAGAAGGCTTCCTGGAGTAAGGGCCCTTCAAGGATGGAAAGTCTGACTGGAGTTAAGAGGAGGTGGGAATTTTGGGCAGGTGTGAGCAGGGGATGGGTTGCCATGATAGGAGAGTGGAGGCAGAATTTAGGGGGCCTGGAAACGGCAGAGGCCAGATTATAGGCTGAGGGGATCTTATACCTTCCATCATTTGGGGGGGTATAGGTGGCTCAGACGGTAAAACGTATGTCTACAATGCAGGAGACCCGGGTTTGATCCCTGGGTCGGGAAGATCCACTGGAGAAGGAAATGGCAATCCACTCCAGTACTATTGCCTGGAAAATCCCATGGACAGAGGAGCCTGGTAGGCTACAGTCTATGGGGTTGCAAAGAGTCAGACACGACTGAGCAACTTCACTTATGAGAGGCGAAGGCAATGGCACCCCACTCCAGTACTCTTGCATGGAAAATCCCATGGATGGAGGAGCCTGGTAGGCTGCAGTCCATGGGGTGGCTAAGAGTCTGAGCGACTTCACGACTGAGCGACTTCACTTTCACTTTTCACTTTCATGCATTTGAGAAGGAAATGGCAACCCACTCCAGTGTTCTTGCCTAGAGAATCCCAGGGACGGTGGAGCCTGGTGGGCTGCCATCTGTGGGGTTGCACAGAGTCAGACAGGACTGAAGTGACTTAGCAGCAGCAGCAGCAGGATGAGAGGGTTGTGTGCTGACAAGCATGGTGGAGTGAGGATGGCCTGCCACTGACTTGAAGCTTGCCTCCTTCCCTGTAGCTGGCAGAGGTTTTTCTGAGTGTGGTTCAAGCTTCCCTGCATGTTCAGTGGCTTCCTGAAGCTGGGCTACCCACAGGTAGCCTGTGGGTGGAAGGAAGACAGTCTCCACTTCCTTCTTGGCTCCCTGTGAGATGGATGTAATCTGGATGTGGCTTTCTCTTCTCCCAGCTGCCATGTAGGCACCACGGCTGAGCTGTCTGAAACATGAGGCAGGGTGGAGGGGGTGAGAACAGGGCTGCCTGTCAGGAGTCCTGTCTGGCCCTGGCTCTGTTACTGCACAGGAGAACAGAGGACTCAGTCTGGGCCATTCCCTTTGCTGGTCCCTGCTTTCCCCATCTATAAAGGGAGGGTGATGGTGATAAGTTCCCTTTACTTCCACCATCCCACAAGTTCTGCAGAATTTTATTGTGTACTGGGGGATCTCCAACAGCTTTCCTTGGTGGGATCTGTCCTGCTTTGGAGGGGGTGGATCGTGGCTTCTCTGGAGGGTCTTGATATAGCTACTGGGATTGAACATCTTTAGGTGTTGGAGGAGTGGGGAATCATGGTGCCAGGGGCTGATAGATATTTATAGACCAGGATATAACAGGAGGAGAGAATGTTCTGGTGTCTTTCTGCCACCTGACCAGTCAGCCTGGAGGGCTGTGGCCTCTGCTAGCAAGGGCCAGGTCTCTGACTCTGGCCTGTTTGGGGTAAATTGGCAAAAGCTACATATGTCAGATTCGGTGGTAGTGCCTCTGTGGCAGCAGAGGGGTCAGGGCTGGCCCAGGGAAGCTGGGGCCAAGTGTGGTGGGCAGGGACCACTCGGTGTGGGTTGATCCTGAAGCTGTCATGGGCATGAGGGGGTGCCAGGAGATGACACGAGCAGAGAGATGCTGGGCAGGCTGGTCCTGCCCGCGTGACTGACATTTACGTGGGATGGGTCTGGTTCTACTCCTGCATCCAGTGCTTCACTTCCCTCTTTTGTGGGCCAGATGGTTTCTTTTTTTTTTTTTCTTCCTGCCCCCACCTTAGCCATCTCTCTCCCAGTGTTTTCTATTGGCTTCGAGCATGAGAGACTCTGGGCACGTTGGTCTAAGCCCATTCCCATTTTGAGAGTTTGTTCCCACCTTCTGGGTTGTTCCAGGCTTTCCTTTATCCATCTTCTGTAGCACCTGTGCATCTTCCCTGACCTGCACATGGTATTCCTGGACCAGCAGCTGGGATTTAAGTCAAGGGAAGATTATGTTTCTCTTCTTGTTTCCAATATCTATGGTGACTATATTTACTAACTCCCTGATCAAAACACATAGCCTCACACACAGAGCCTGAGTGTAGAACAAAATGTTCACTATATCTGCTAGGCAGGATGATTTGCCATGAGCTGCCTGGGTGCCTACCTTACTGACAGCCTCCTGGCTTCTGCAGCACCACAGGTAGGAAGATCCCTCAGGGGTAGGTATTGGACCTACTCAGAAGATGTGCTTGTCCCATTAAAGGCAAAAGCTTTCACCCTTGTTGTTATTGTTCAGTCACTAAGTCATGTCTGATTCTTTGTGACCCCAGGGACTGTGCACGCCAGGCTTCCCTGTTCTTCACCATCTCCCAGATTTGCTCAAACTCAAGTCCGTTGAGTGGGTGATGCCATCCAACCATCTCCTCCTTTGTTGTCCCCTTCTCCTCTTGCCCTCAATGTTTCCTTACATCAGGGTCTTTTCCAATGAGTCAGCTCTTCGCATCAGGTGACCGAAGTATTGGAGCTTCAGTTTCATCATCAGTCTTTCCAGTGACTATTCAGGGTTGATTTCCTTTAGGGTTGACTGGTTTGATCTCCTTGCAGTCCAAGGGACTCTCATGAGTCTTCTCCAGCACCACAGTTTGAAAGTATCAATTCTTCGGTGCTCAGCCTTCTTTATGGTTCAACTCTCACATCCATACATGACTACTGGAAAAACCATAGCTTTGACTCTAGGGACCTTTGTCAACAAAGTGATGTCTCTGCTTCTTAATATGCTGTCTAGGTTTGTCTTAGCTTTCCTTCCAAGGAGCAAGTGTCTTTATTTCAAGGCTGCAGTCACCATTCACAGAGATTTTGGAGCCCAAGAAAATAAAATCTGTCACTGTTTCCCCTTTTTTCCCAGCTATTTGCTATGAAGTGATAGGACTGTATTCTATGATCTTAGTTTTTTGAATGTTGAGTTTTAAGCCAGCTTTTTCATTTGCACTAACCTTAAGTGCTGGCTTTGGGTCAGAGCAGGACAGCAGATAGACCAGCTGAGCAACTGCTTTGGGCTTAGTTTTCTGGCCTGGGGTGGGGCTTTGGTAGTCACCTTCCTTACTTATGTAAGTACTGGAGGATTAGGTAAGAGTGTTTTGAAGAGCTCATCTAAAAGGAGCTTTGGGAGGAGAAGGAATTAATGTTTCAAATGAGGAAAGAAAGAGAAGCCGTCACTAATTTGGGCCCTAAAGCCAGAAATCTGTGGCTGCTGGGAGGGAGGGTGCAAGTCCCAGAGTCGTGGGATCCTTGGGTCGTATCTCTGGATGACTCAGGAGGTGGTTCTGCATGTGCTCAGTGCATTTGTGTGTGTGTGTGTGTGTGTGTGTGTCCCAGGCCTGTGAGAAAGTCCATTGCCAAACCAGCCAGCAGATTCTACTGAGGCCTGGCAGATGTGGCATGCATATGTGGCAATGCTGCTGCTGCTGCTAAGTCACTTCAGTCGTGTCCGACTCTGTGCGACCCCATAGACGGCAGCCCACCAGGCTCCTCTGTCCCTGGGATTCTCCAGGCAAGAACACTGGAGTGGGGTGCCATTGCCTTCTCTGATATGTGGCAATAACAGCTTGCAAAGTCTGTTTCCTGCTGAGGAGATCAAAATCCTCAACACTCTCCTGGTCTAAACAAAGCTGTCTCATCCAGGCAAAGGTATTAGCATGAGGCAGGTCATGTTTGATGATGATGATTTTAAAAAAGAAAAGAACCCCCTATTGAATTAATGAATCTAGGCATTGATCATCAGAAGCTGTTAATATCACTGAGAGAGAGACAGCCAGCCAGCCATATTATGTGCTTCCAACCTCCTGATGGAAGCACATAATATCACCTGGGGAGTTTTGCCAGAAACTCAAACTTGAATCAGATTTAGCATCTCCATCCAGCTACAAATCTACAGGATATACAGGGGACAAGGAAATGGCTACCCACTCCAGTATTCTTGCCTGGAGAATCCTGTGGACAGAGGAGCCTGGTGGGCTGCTGTCCATGGGGTCGCATAGAGTCGGACACAACTGAAGCGACTTAGCATGTATGCATAGGGGACAACAGAGCATGCTAAACAACACCATGGGGATGTAATCAACAAACCCCAGACTATGGGAGGCTCTAAGTCAAAATATCTCTAGTATATTCAACAAATGGATTGTGAGAGAAAGAGAAGTGGGGCAGGGAGGAACCTATAGATTAAAAGAGGTTTTACTCTTTTAAGGAATATTTTCGGGCTTCTCAGGTGGTGCTACTGGCAAAGAATCCACCTGCAATGCAGGAGATGTAAGAGATGTGGGCTTGATCCCTGGGTTGGTAAGATCCCCTGGAGGAGAAAATGGCGACCCACTCCAGTATTCTTGCCTGGAAAATTCCATGGACAGAGGAGCTGGTGGCCTACAGTTCATGAGGTCAGAAAGAGTCAGACATGACTGAGCGTCTGAGCACAAGGAACATTTTCAATCAGTTACAATGTATGGACCTTGTATGGATTTTGATTTGGTGAAACAAACTATAAACAAGTTTTATGACACAATAGGAGAAATATTGGCACCAACTGGATAGTAATGATATTAAAGAATTATTTTTTAAAGCATAATAAGTACTATGGTTATAGTTTTTTAAGAAGAGTGCTTATCTTTTAGACATACATACTGAAATATTTATAGATGAAATACTATGGTATCTTGGATCTGCTTCAGAAAAACCCACTGGAGGGGGGCACTTAGTAGAAGTGTAGATGAAATGAGATGGCTATATGTCAATAATTGTTGAAGTTTAAAAAACATCTTCTAATGAGATTTGACAAAAAATTTTATGGGACTGCTTGTCCCCAGGTTGACTTACTGTATGTCTCTCAGTCTCAGTGTCATAGGCATTACTGAAATGTTTGTAAACCAAATGAACGCCAGACCAATGAAACACAAGACAGAATAAAACTATTTCCTAGGTTGGCATAAAGCAATGATAATTAATATCTATAGAGAATCTGCTGAGCATTGGATGCTGTTCTGAGCCCTTTATAATAAAGCATTTAATCCAAGCATGGCTCTGTAAAGTAGATACTATTATTGTGGAATTTTTTAGTTTTACAGAAAAATTGTAGAGATCATACAGAGAGTTTCTGTATACCCCTCACCCAATTTCCCCCAATATTAACAGCATCTTACCTATCCACAGCACATTTTTCAAAACCAGTAAGCCAACATTCATTTCAGTTCAGTTTAGTTGCTCAGTTGTGTTCAACTCTTTGCGACCCCATGGATTGTAGTATGCCCGGCTTCCCTGTCCATCACCGATTCTTGGAGCTTGCTCAAACTCATGTCTGTCAAGTCGGTAGTGCCATCCAACCATCTCATCCTTTGTCGTCCCCTTCTTCTCCTGCCTTCAATCCAACATTAGTAACTACTATTAGCTGAGCTCCCAACTTTACATGGACTTCACCCATTTTTCCAGTAATGGCCTTTCTTCCGTTCCAGGGTCCCACCTAGGACACCACATTGGATTTAGTTGTTATGTCTCCTTAGTTTCCTCTGGTCTGTGTTTCTCAGTGTTTCTTTGTTTTTCATGAGTTGGAGTAGTACTGGTCAGATATTTGCAGAATGCTCCCTATTTTGGGTGCATTTGTCTGATGTTTTTCTCAGGAGGTAACGGTGTGGGGAGAAGAATACTACAAGGTGAAGTGTCTCTCATCACCTGATAGTAAGGGATATCTGATATCAATGTGACTTTCACTGGTGATTTTAAAAAGTTTTTTTAAATTTATGTATTTGGCTGTATCGTGTCTTAGTTGCTGCACACGAGGTCTTTGTTGCTTCATATGGGATCTTTCATTGTGGTGCACGGACTCTAGTTGTAGCACGCAGGCTTAGTTGCCCACTTAGTTGCCATAACATGTGGGATCTTAGTTACTTGACCAGGGATCAAACCCACATCCCTTCTACCACAAGGTGAACTCTTCACCACTGGACTACCAGGGAAGTCTCTCCACTGGTGATGTTAACCTTGGTCACTTGGTGAGAGTGGTATCAGCCTGGTTTCTCCACTGGAAAGGTACTGTTTTCCCTTTCCATACTATTAGAGGTGAGTCATTAAGTCCAGCTCATACTCAAGGGAAGGGGAACTAAGCTCCCCTTCTTGGAGGGAAAATAGCCACATACATTATTTGGGGCTCTTCTACAAGAAAGATTGAATAACTTCATTTTAAAGGTGAAGGAACTAAGACACAGTAGCAAACTCACTCACCCAAGGGATGAATCCCGCATGTGTACCACCAGCTGTGTCTGCTCAACTTTGTGAATATCCCAGCTCCAAACTCGGCCAGTTTAGTCTAATGCCTGACTTGGCTCTAGGAATCTTCTGACTTGGTTTCACCTCACCTTGACATCTTTAAAAATTTTTTATTTTATGTTGAAGTAGAATTGATTTATAATGGTGTGTTAGTTTCAGGTGTGCAGCAAAGTGGTTCAGTTATACATATACATGTATCCACTCTTTTTCAGATTCTTTCCCCCATAGGTTATTACAGAGGATTGAGTAGAGGTCTCTGTGCTATACAATAGGTGCTTGCTGATTACCTATTTTATATATAGCAGTGTGTATCTGTTAATCTTAATTTCCTAATTTATCCCTCCCCCACCTTTCCCCTTTGGTTATCACAAGTTTGTTTTCCAAGTCTGTGAGCCTGTTCCTGTTTTGTATATAAATTCATTTATATCATTTTTTAGATTCCACATATAAGTAATATCATTTGATATTTGTCTTTGTCTGACTTCACTTAGTATGATAATTTCTAGGTTCATCCACGTTGCTGCAAATGGCATTATTTTATTTTTTATGGCTAATATTCCATTGTACATATGTACCTCATCTCTTTTGTTCATTCATCTGTTGATAGACATTTAGGTTACTTCTGTGTCTTGGCCATTATAAATAGTACTGCAGTGAACATTGTAACCCTGACATTCTTTTTTTTCACCCCGACATTCTTAACCAGCATGAATCATGCAGTTTCATGGCCTAGAGAAATGAAGGGAACATGGACTGTATCTGGCCCAGTGATTTTCAAGCTGTATCCCTGAGAACCCAGGTCCCCCAGGGCCACCACTGGGAAAGGCAGGAGAGAAGTTGAGCCTGTGGCTCCCCAACCCCTAGTATTTCTGTTTTCATCTCTGTTACATGTTGGGCTTTCCTAGTTAAGAAGTTTGAAGACTATGGATCTCAGTCATCTCATTTAAAATAGGGGAACTAAGGCCCAGAGAGGATGGCTGATTTGTTCTTGATCACTCAGCAGGCTAAACCCAGGTTGTTGAACTCCACCAGGGATCAGTAAGGAAGAAGGGGGACCCTGCTGGAAGCATTGGCTGCCCCAGAAGGACCTTCTTTTGCAGTCTCTGAAGTATGGCTAGGTCTCTGCTGGGGCAATGGCATTGGCTGGGATGCTGCACTATTATTAAACCTCTCCATGAATGCACTCATTTCACACCCTTTGGAGGTGGTGCTCTTCCAAGTTTTAACTCAGTCAGTCACTGAAGAGGGACAGAATCTGGATATGTGACCTGGAGGAAGCAGAGGGGAGAGCCAGAAGGATTTGTCTCTACCTTCTGCTACCAAATCTGGCAGCCTTTCTCCCGAAGCAAGTTCCTCCCCGCTTCACTTCACTACACCCACCCAGCCCTCCCCAGACTCCAAGCCTAGGTCCCATTCCTACTAAGTCCTGCTTTGGTGAGTTGATAAATGCCTTGGTCATAACCCTGCTCCACCACCTCCCCAACCCCAGCAACACACACACACACACACACACACACACACACAACCTCCCTCTGCTGCTAGTGTTATTAACTGATTATTCTCTGTTTAAAAAGCCCCAAAACCACAAGGAATGACACTTCAGAAGTATGATGTGGTGGGGGAGGTCGGGGAGGCCCCCTCAGCACTAAGTAGATAGCTGTCTACAGTGTGTGTACGAGACTGACGGGGCTCATCTCATACATAGCCCCTGTGTTTGTGTGGCTTTTTGCAGTTTACAGTGTGCATTCACTTTCATCATCACCTTTGGGCCTCACATTGGCACAGATTACCCTCATTTAACAGAAGAGGAAGCTGAGGCTGGGAGAGCTTACGACTTAGCCAAGCATGATAGCTGATTTGAGGGAGCTGGTTCTGATCCTGGGTCATCTGACTACTGGGATCACACATCCCTGCAGTAGATGAGTGACTCCAGGGGTCCAGGATAGGGCCTTTGGGTGTGCAGGCCTATCTTAAAGGTCTACAATCACCTGTGACTGTCCTGGGTCGGGAAGATTCCCTATCGAGAAGGGATAGGCTACCCACTTCAGTATTCTTGGGCTTCCCTGGTGGCTCAGACAGTAAAGAATTCCCCTGCAATGTGGGAGATCTGGGTTTGATCCCTGGGTTGGGAAGATCCCCTGGAGGAGGGCATGGCAACCCACTCCAGTATTCTGGCCTGGAGAATCCCCATGGACAGAGGAGCCTGGCAGGCTACAGTCCATGGGGTCGCACAGAGTCGGACATGACTGAGTGACTAAGCACAGCACAGCACCTGTGAATGAGGTAGAAAGGAGCATGAAGGGGTCAGCTGATGACCTGTCTTTGGGTGGAATAAATAGTAAGTAGAAACCTAGCTTGATTTCCCTCTCGTGGCCAAGTTCCCAGCAGACTCTGGTGATGTTTGAGGATGGGTCAAACTCAACCCTACTTGACTTTGTAAGTGAATGAGATTCTGAGTTTCTATCTCATCATCTCTTTCCAGGCCCCTGAGTCAGTTTTCCACCAGTTTCCCTCCACTCTTGATGAGGTGGTCAACATTTAGAGTAAGGCTCTGGACCCAGTCCCTTTGGGTTCAAATTCTGGCTTTGTCCCTTTCTGGCTCTGTGACTAGAGAATTGCTTCGCCTCTCTGTGCTCCAGTAGCCTCATCTGTAAACAGGAGGCAGTAATGGTGCCTTCCTTATAGGGTTGGTAAGAGTACTAAGCATGTTAAATATATTTTAGAATTGTGCCTAAAATATAGAAAGAAATACTCATCATTATTTTTGAAAATAGTGAAAAGTCTTAAAAAGCTAAAAATAGAGTTGCTGTATTATCCTGCAATCCCACTCTTGGGCATATATCCAAAGAAAACTGATTTCAAAAGATACACGCACCTCAGTGTTCACAGCAGCACTATTTACAATAGCCAAGATATGACAGCAACCTGAGTGTCCATTGCCAGATGAATGGATAAATAAGATGTTATATATATATATATATATATATATATATATATATATATAAGTATATAAAATGGAATACTACTCAGCCATAAAAAACATGCCATTTACAGCAATATGGATGTACCTAGAGATGATCATAAATGCAGTAAGCCAGACAGAGAAAGACAAATATCATATATTGCTAATATATGGAATCTTAAAAAATGAATACAAATGAACTTGTTTACAGGACAGAAACAGACTCACAGCCTTAGAAAACAAATTGATGGTTGCCAAAATGGGGGGAGGGATAAACTAGAAGTTTAGGATTAAAATATACACACTACTATATGTAAAATAGATAACCATCAAGGACCTACTGTATAGCACAGGGAAGTATACTCAGCATCTTATAACCTATAATGGAAAAGAATCTCTGAAAGAACATTTATAGATGAATCATTTCGCTGTACATTTGAAACCAGTACAACATTGTAAGTTAACTTTCAGTTCAGTTCAGTAGCTCAGTCGTGTCCAACTCTTTGCGACGCCATGAATTACAGCACGCCAGGCCTCCCTGTCCATCACCAACACTTCAATTAAAATATAGTGAAAAGTTTTTATAAGTAGACCTGGATATGACTACAAAATAATGAGTGATTGGTTATTGTTGTTTTTAAACAAACTGGAGAAACTTCCAAGGATCCTGTCAAGTCTGGAAAGAGCTCTGAAATTCCTTCCTGAGAATTGTCTTCTGGACCAGACTGCAAACTGTATGAGACAGTCAGTCACACTGAGGTCTCACTCTGTGAAACTGGTTAACTCTAATCCTTTGTTAAATGGAATTGTGTGTGTGACCTTTTCTTTATATATATATATATATATAAAATATATCTTTTTGGCTGCACAGGCTCTTCGTTGCTGCGTGCTGACTCTGCTTATGGCAGCCAGAGCCGCTCTCTAGCTGCAGTGTGCGGGCTTCTCATTGTGGTGGCTTCTCTAGTTGTGGCACACAGGCTCTAGGGAACCTGGGCTTGAGTAGTTGCAGTGTGAGGGCTTAGCTGCTCCACAGCATGTGGGATCTTAGTTCCCAGACCAGGGATTGAACCTGTGTCACCCGCATTGGCAGGTAGATTCTTAACCACTAGAACACCAGGAAAGTCCCTTCATGACCTTTTCAATTGGCAGATTAAAAGAAAACAAGATGACATCAGGAATATGGTTTGTATTTAGGCATAGGATCGCAGTTTCTCATACCCACAGTTCAGTTTCCAGGCCTGTCCAATGAGAGAGAAGATCAGTTCAGTTCAGTTCAGTTGCTCAGCCATGTCTGACTCTTTGTGACCCCATGGACTGCAGCACACCAGGCTTCCCTGTCCATCACCAACTCCTGGAGTTCACTCAAACTCATGTCCATTGAGTCGGTGATGCCCTCCAACCATCTCATCCTCTGTCTTCCCCTTCTTCTCCATCCTTCAATCTTTCCCAGCATCAGGGTCTTTTCAAATGAGTCAGTTCTTTGCATCAGGTGGCCAAAGTATTAGAGTTTCAGTTTCAACATCAGTCCTTCCAGTGAATATTCAGGACTGATTTCCTTTAGGACAGACTGATTGGATCTCCTTGCAGTCCAAGGGACCCTCAAGAGTCTTCTCCAACACCACAGTTCAAAAGCATGAATTCTTTGGCATTCAGCTTTCTTTATGGTCCAACTCTTACATCCATGCATGACTACTTGAAAAACCATAGCCTTGACTAGATGGATCTTTGTTGGCAAAGTAATGTCTCTGCTTTTTAATATGCTGTCTAGGTTGGTCATAACTTTTATTCCAAGGAGTAAGCATCTTTTAACTTCATGGCTGAGTTCTGCTAAATCTTCCAGTTGATCATCCATTCAAAAATGTTTGTTAACTGTTATGTACAAATCACTGTGGTGGAGCTCTGGAAGACACAATGATAAATAAGAGACCTTAAGGCCTTTAAAGACCTGTTAATTTTCAAAAACATATTTGGTTAAAGCATGAATACAGCACATTGTTCATTTTTAGTGAAGATAAAATGGATTCATGTTCCCAACAAGAAGGCCCCAATCAAAAACAAATTCTGATGAACTGTTATTAAACATTTAAAATATCAGATTGCCCTTTTCTCTATACACTGCAGTTAATCCATGTTGAGCTGCAACATTTCCACCATTTGTGGATCCTAAGTGCCACGTTGTAGGCTGTATATGCTGCTTTCTTCCAGGACCCTGAGCTTGGCTCTTCCTCTGTAATGAAAGTGAAAGTGAAGTCACTCAGTCATGTCCCACTCTTTGTGACCCCATGGATTGTAGCCTACCACGCTCCTCCATCCATGGGATTTCCCAGGCAAGAGTACTGGAGTGGTTTGTCATTTTCTTCTCCAGAGGATCTTCCCAACCCAGGGGTCAAACCCGAGTCTCCCGCCTTGTAGGCAGATGCTTTACCGTCTGAGCCACCAGGGAAATCCTCTGTAATAGGAGTCAGTAATACCTATCCCCAAGGGCATCCTGAGGATTTGGTGAGTATTAAATAAGACAATGCACATAAAACCACTTTGTAAATCATAATCCTACTCTTCAAGTGTTACTTACTGTTCACAGAAGGAGTCATTCAACATATTTTTATTCATTTGCATCTGCTCATTATACTGCCTTTTCCAAGGTATGAAAACAGTGCCATAGATCCAGATTTCCAGCAAGAAGGACCAGAACCAAAGAGGATTTGAAGGGAATTTGGGGTACCCAGGATTCCATTAAGTAGTGGATTGAGGGTTTGCTGTAATATTTACTAAATCAGCACTTCTCAAACTTTAGTACATGCGTGAATCACCTGGGAGTCATGTTCACATACAGCTTCTGAATCAGTAGTGCTGGAGTAGGGTCTGAGATTCTGCTCTTCTGCCAGACTCCCAGGTAAAATCAATGCTGCTGGTCCAAGGAACGCACTTGGAGGAACAATGTTCTCAGGGGTACAAGGTTCATAATCAGCAGAGGAGACAAGGTGCAACCCCGGGCCCCAGGAGGTAGATTTCCAGGAAGTCTGTGTTGGGAGCTGTGGCTGCAACTCTGTGCCCCCACTTCCTTTCCATCCCCTCCCAGAAGAGGCTGTTATCTTCCTAAGCTGTGCATTTGCTCTGAATGTTGGAGGGAGAAAATGTGCATTGTGAATACTTGGGAAAAGGAGGAGGAAGGAAGGAGATTACCCCATCATGTACAGTAAGTGTTCTTGTAGGTGACACGCTGCGTTTCTCCCCGGTGGGATGATGATCTAGAGATAGCACAGTGAGCCACTTCCTGCCTCCAGCATCTGATGGGGCAGCACAGCAGAATCCAGTGTAGACCAGAACTTTTTTTGTGAGGGGGGGACTACCAGTGGAGGTAGCTGAAGAGTATTGACTTAGGTGTTTCAAAGAAGGAAAGAATTGAGGAGTAAGCAATCAGAGGGTGCTCCCACCACCACCACCCCCCTTTTTTGCCAGCTTGCTAGCACTGGCAAAGCACTTGCTAGCACTTTGCCATCATGCTGCCCGCTAGCAGCCCCAAAACTTCCCCTGCAGGGTCTGTCTTGTTCTGAATCTAAGTACCTCAGTTCTCCTCACCCCAACATTATTCCTTCTTCTCCTATTGCATCAAAATTCCCTCTTTTTTTTTGTCCCAGCATAGCTGAATTCTGTCAGTTGCTGGGAAAGCAATCTAATCCAACTAATTCATATTAAGGTATTTTTTTGCTGTTGTTTTCATCACTAAGTCATGTCCGACTCTTTTGCAATCCCACGGACTGTAGCCCACCAGGCTCCTCTGTCCATGGGATTCTCCAGGCAAGAATACTGGAGTGGGTTGCCATTTCCTTCTCCAGGGGATCTTCTCAGCCCAGGGATTGAACCTGTGTCTCCGACATTGCAGGCAGATTCTTTACCACTGAGACACCTGGGAAGCCCCTGTATTAAGGCATGCTGCTACTGCTGCTGCTGCTAAGTCACTTCAGTTGTGTCCGACTCTGGGTGAGCCCATAGACGGCAGCCCACCAGGTTCCCCCGTCCCTGGGATTCTCCAGGCAAGAACACTGAAGTGGGTTGCCATTTCCTTCTCCAATGCATGAAAGTGAAAAGTGAGAGTAAAGTTGCTCAATCGTGCCCGACTCTTAGCACCTCCATGGACTGCAGCCTACCAGGCTCCTCTGTCCATGGTATTTTCTAGGCAAGAGTACTGGAGTGGGGTGCCATTGCCTTCTCCGGTATTAAGGCATACATGACTGTTAATCCAAGTAACTGTAAATTACTTGTGTTTTGATGAGCTATGATACACATGGATTTCTCCCCACTTCTCCCCCTGCAGGTCGACAGAGCCAAAGCCCTAGGGAGGCCTGAGGCCTTGTAGAGATCTCTTTTGCTATAGATGGTGATACCTCAGGAGTCTTAAGTATGAGGACAAAATCTAGGTGTATCTGGTACAGGTGTGTTTGTTCAGGAGGAAAGATTTCTCTTTCTCCCCTGCAGGCCACCAGTAAAAGCAGGAGGCTGTGATATAAAGGGAAGTTTGCTGTAGTGGTGTAACTTTCTCACTGAGTCCTATGGTGCATTCTTAGGGTCTGTCACGCATGTGTGTGTGTGTGTAGTGACCAAGAAGTGCTTTGTGCTGCTCCCCTTTGATCTGTCTTGTATTTTAAACTTCTGTGTGAAATTTATTTGAAAAAAAGTGATCTTAAATCTGAGAAGGCTTATAAGCTATTGCTTCAGGTGAGCAGAGCTGAAATGGGGCAGGGGGCTACTGATTCCACTCTAGGGCTTTCTGTACAATTTCATTTCTATTTATCCATGTTCATGTGTAGTCCTTTGCTTCAGATTTTAAAAAATGAATAATGAAAGAAAAGAGAGCTTTTCTACTAGAAAAAGTTTGGAACTCCTTGCCAAGTAGAAAGGCAGAATAGGTTTTGGGAGACCTGGGGTCTCTGGCTGCTATGCTGTAAGCTTCTCTGTGACCCTGGGCAAGCTCTGAGTTTCCTCAACTGTGAAGGGGAGTTTCCTCTCCCCTGTTTGACCCTGAGATTCTGTGAGAAACAGCTGTTGGCAGCTGTAGGGGCAAGACTGTCCCTCCCAGACCCCGCTGTGCCCTGGAAAGGCCTGGGTCTGACACCCAGCCTGTGGGTTGACCTGACCCCCGACCCCAGCCTGGCAGATGATTTATGGGCTGGAGAGGAAGGGAAATTTTGACCAAATTGCTCTGTGCTTTACTTACCTCAGGGATCCATGGGGAGAGTTCTTACAGAACAAAGAGTGATTGGGCAGGTTTCCAGCAGAGTGGATGGGCAGCGCTCCTGAGCTGAATTTAGTCTGTGTACGGATGTAAGAGTTGGATCATTAAGAAGGGGGAGTGCCAAAGAATTGATGCTTTCGACCTGTGGTGTTGGAGAAGACGCTTGAGAGTCCCTTGGACAGCAAGGAGATCAACCCAGTCAATCCTAAAGGAAATCAACCCTGACTATTCATTGGAAAGATTGATGCTGAAGCTGAAGCACCAATTCTTTGGCCACCTGATGTGAAGAACTGACTTATTTGAAAAGACCCTGATGTTGGGAAAGATTAAGGGCAGGAGAAGAAGGGGGTGAGAGAGGATATGATGGTTTGATGCCATCACTGACTCAATGGACATGAGTGTGAGCAAACTCTGGGAGATGGTGAAGGACAGGGAAGCCTGGCATGCTGCAGGCAGTCCATGAGTTAGCAAAGAATCAGATGCAACTTAGGGACCAAACACCAACAAAAGTGCTTACTGTGTACTGTTTGAAGGCTTGGGTTTCCTGTGGGTAAAGAAAAGTACCACAGGACAGCTCTGCCTTTAAAGAGCCAGAGAGAAAAGACACACCGAATGTTTAGTTTAGAAAAGAGGTTTGTAGGGGAGTACCTTCTGCAAATACTTGCTGGTACTTACATGAATGAGGAACTGCATCTTGTTCATCTCTGTGTTCTCAGTGCCTGCACGCAAGACTCCAGTAGTCAACTCATACTTAATGAACATTTCTAGATGCCAAAAGACAGAACCATCCCTGTTTTTCAGGCATTTTCAACCCTGGGGGCAAATGTGGGGTGGTGGGAATTCAGGGGAGTAGACAGAATAACCCAGGGCAGTAAGAGCCGTGATGGACAATGAGTCATGCACAGAGACACCTGTTGTTTTGGTCAAGGCAACTGCTTGACCAACTGTTTTGGTCCTGGCTGGGCTTCCTGGCACTTCACCTGGGGCCATTCTTGGGGTGGGCCCACCTAGAAGAGACTTAGGGACCCAGGCAGAGAGCTCTGGCTATGTGGAGACCCTTCTCTGTGCCTATATGAGCCTCATCATCCAGACCCAGCCTCTGGCAGGAGACCCCAAAGCATGTCTGTCCTAGAGTGAACAGCGGACTGGCAGGAGGGCTGAGGGACACCGTCCATCTCCTGGCTGACCTGGGGTGTGCCGTGTTGAGACACTCTGCCCTGAGGGAGTGCTGGGAACTGCCCGCTCTCAAGATTGAGGCAGGAATGTGCCTGTCTCACCAGTCCAGGCCCCATGTTGGGGGGGCCCTGGGTGCTCTGTGGATCTGTGTCTCTGAGTAAGGAGGTGATTTCTGGGATACTGTGGAGCAGGAAGGGGCAGCCTGTGGCCAGGGTGAAAACATGATACTTGATACTGATTGTCTGATTTATTCCTCTTTCACCTTTCAGAAACTGTTTATCAAGCACCAAGGATATGCCAGGTTTATGCTGTTTTCACATTTCTCTAATTAAAATTTCTCAACTGTCCTGCAAGTTAGTATATTATTTTCATTTGACAGGTGAGGAAACTGAAGCCTGGTGAAAAAACTAAACTCATATTTATCAGTGTTGACCATGTGCCAGATACTGTTCTGGGCATTTGCAGGTTGCAGGGCATTTAATCTGCATCACAGCCTCTGAGGTGGTTGTCATCCCCGTGTGCTGATGTGGGAACAGAGGCACAGAGAAGCTAAGAAACTCACCCAAGTTTCCAGAGCCTGCTAGAAACAGAGCTGGCTTAGGGTCATCCTGGCATCCTTCCCAGATCTGAGCCCCCTAGCTTTCAGAGCCCTCCAGCGTGGGCTGTGTGGGCGACAACAAGGACACCCTGCAGCAGCTGGTGAAGCAGGCCTGACTGGTGGGCTTCTAGGGGGAAGCGGCCAGGTTAGACACCAGGATCTGTTCTAGGCTGCGGTTTGGGCAGAAAAACTGATCATGTTGGAGGTGATGCATACCTTCTTGATGATATCTTGACAATTATGCTTGAAATTAGGTGCCAAATCCTGTAATGACTTAGAGTGGATTTAGAGGGATCGGGAAGGATTGGCAGCCTCCAGGGCACCTGGTGCTGCTAACTGGGGTTGGTGATGAGAGTTGTGGGAGGAGGGTGGCCCAAGCTGTGACTCGGAGCCGCTTCCCCAACAGAGGCTTCAGCTTCTACAGGGAAGACGGGGCTGGGTGGAGGAGAGTTTGGACAGAAATCTGCTTCTAAGAGGACTTGGACCTGTTCTCTCTACCTGGTCCCACTCTCCAGGGTTGTGGGCATAGGGAGGATAGTGAGTGAACTGAAAGTCGCTGTCATGTCCAACTCTTTGTGACCCCATGGACTATAGAGTCCATGGAATTCTCCAGGCCAGAGTACTGGAGTGGGTAGCCTTTCCCTTCTCCAGGGGATCTTCGCAACCCAGGGATCGAACCCAGGTCTCCCGCATTTCAGGTGGATTCTTTACCAGCTGGGCCACAAGGGAAGCCCAAGAATACTGGAGTGGGTAGCCTATCCCTTCTCCAGTGGATCTTCCCGACCCAGGAATCGAACTGGGGTCTCCTGCATTGCGGGCAGATTCTTTACCAACTGAGTTATGATGTGGATCTAAAGTCAAATCCATTTTAGGGCAGGGATGAGGAAATAAGCCCCCTGTGAGCATGAGGCCCAAGGGGCATGGAAGTTGGCATCATTTTCTTCCTATGCGAAATGTCTTCTGCAATGCAGTTGATCAAATTAGCCATTGGGATGGACTGTGTAAATGGCTGTATGGGTAGTCCTGCCTGGGACAAGCCCCTTTAACAGTTTGGGGCCCCCTTTAGCCAACTGTGAAATAGGCAAGTTCTGCTTCTGCAGGCGTGCTCGACAGCTCCCTATCTTTCTCCATGCCACAGTAATGGCAACACAGGACCACTTATAGTTAGTTCCTCCTGCCCATGTATGGTAAGAACTTGAGGCAATCTACACCACGAGGCACACAGAATTTGAAAATAAAGGTGGAGATCAAAAGACACATGGCCTCCAGAAGATTCAGTTCAGTTCAGTTCAGTCGCTCAGTCGTGTCTGACTCTTTGCGACTCCATGAATCGCAGCACGCCAGGCCTCCCTGTCCATCACCAACTCCCAGAGTTCACCCAGACTCACGTCCATTGAGTCAGTGATGCCATCCAGCCATCTCATCCTCTGTCGTCCCCTTCTCCTCCCTCCCCCAATCCCTCCCAGCATCAGAGTCTTTTCCAATGAGTCAACTCTTCACATGAGGTGGCCAAAGTACTGGAGTTTCAGCTTTAGCATCAGTCCTTCCAAAGAACACCCAGGGCTGATCTCCTTTAGGATGGACTGGTTGGATATCCTTGCAGTCCAAGGGACTCTCAAGAGTCTTCTCCAACACCACAGTTCAAAAGCATCAATTCTTCGGCGCTCAGCTTTCTTCACAGTCCAACTCTCACATCCATACATGACCACTGGAAAACCATAGCCTTGACTAGACGGACCTTTGTTGGCAAAGTCATGTCTCTGCTTTTGAATATGCTATCTAGGTTGGTCATAATTTTTCTTCCAAGGAGTAAGTGTCTTTTAATTTCATGGCTGCAGTCACCATCTGTAGTGATTTTGGAGCCCCCAAAAATAAAGTCTAACACTGTTTCCACTGTTTCCCCATCTATTTCCCATGAAGTGATGGGTAGATGCCATGATCTTCGTTTTCTGAATATTGAGCTTTAAGCCAACTTTTTCACTCTCCTCTTTCACTTTCATCAAGAGGCTTTTGAGTTCTTCTTCACTTTCTGCCATAAGGGTGGTGTCATCTGCATATCTGAGTTTATTGATATTTCTCCCGGCAATCTTGATTCCAGCTTGTGCTTCTTCCAGCCCTGCGTTTCTCATGATGTACTCTGCCTAGAAGTTAAATAAGCAGGGTGACAATATACAGCCTTGACGTACTCCTTTTCCTATTTGGAACCAGTCTGTTGTTCCAGAAGATTCAGTTCAATTCAGTTCAGTCGCTCAGTTGTATCCGACTCTTTGCGACCCCATGAATCCCAGCATGCCCTTGGATATCTCATTTCTACCAAGCTCTCCCTGATTCTGTTCCACCCTCAAGTGTGAGAACCACTGGTGCAAAGGAAAGAGGAAGGAAACACACCCAAGATCTGGGTCATTATCATTGACCATTATCACTGACCACCAAGGCAACAAAAGGGAAATAAGATAGCTTATGTCATTTTCATTATCTGAAATGAGGAAGGCTATAGGTTTTTCAGGGTAGACAGACCTGTGCATGGTACTAATTTCTTAAAGAAAGCCACTGCCTGCTGCATCCTGTTCCAAAGGACGCTAAACAACATAATGGATAATTGGGGGGCAGGGGAGATGCTCTGCATCCCTACAGGGGATTTGCTGTGCTGGTCACCCCAGGAGCTGCAGTCTATCCTGGGGATACCAGGCCCACTCTGTAGCAGGACCTGCTCACATTCTGATGCCATCCTTTCCTGAAATCAGCCAGTAGAAGGGTCATCACCAGGGGGAAGAGTGGGGTGACTCTGAGTAAAGGGCCATGTGTGGGGGATGAGGGGTTGCCTCTGTGGTAAGTTTGAAGGTATTACCTGAATTGAATGCCTGTGTGACCGAAGGGGCACACGGCACTCCCCTTTAGTGTACCCTTAAGTCACAGCTTAGTAACAGTCAGAGGAGAGGTAAGGAAAAAACTGGTTAACACTGTCTGATGCTACAAAAGACCTTAAGTTCCTTTTGGACAATACAATCAGGGCAGATGTTTGCAACATACATGACAAAGGGTTCAGGTCACAAATATATAAAGAGCTTTTATAAACAATAAGAAAATGGCAAACACCCCAGTGGAAAAATAAGCGAGGAGGCATGTATAAGGCAGTTCAGATTACCAATAAGCATAGGAAAAAGATGTTCATTCTTACTAGTAATCAACTACAAGTTAATAATAAATTTAATTCAAGTTAAGATAATCAGATATCATCTTTCAGATAGGAAAATGGTAAAGCTGAAAAACACAGTGAACAAGTTCAAGGGGTTGTTTAGGACTGTTAGGAGTATTATTGAGACAATCTTCCTGGGAGATAATTTGCCAAGTACCATAAACCTTAAAAATGTAAATAACTTTTGACCAAGGGTTCTACCTGGAACTTACCTTCAGAAAAGATAATCAGCGATGTACACAAATATTTTTATATAGTAGTATCTGTAACAGTCTTAATTATAGTAAAAATTAGAAGTAATATAAATGTCCAGGGACTTCCCTGGTGGTCCAGTGGTTAAGACATTGGAAGTAGCCTTCCAATGCAGGGGGCATTGGTTCCATCCCTGGTTAGGGAACTAAGATCCCACATGCCATGTGGTGTGCCAAGAAAAGGATACTACAAATATCCAAAATTAAGAATTTGCTTTACAAATCACGGTTTATTTGTAAGGTGGCATATTATTTAAAATCAGGAGTGAAACAATTTTCAGTAATGTGAGTAATATTCATGATCTATTGTTAAGTAGAAAAATTTTAAAAAGCAGTTTCCAAAATAGTACATACAGCATCATCCCAGTCCCATTAAGAAAATGAACAAACAAAAAAGACTATAGTATGTGCTGAAAAAACTCTAAGAGAGCAGACACCAAAATGATAACGAGGGTTATCTCAGGAAGCTTCCTCTTTGTGCTTTTTAAAAATAATGAACATGCTCCTTTTGTAATAAACAACTATTAAGAACGTGTTCTTTTCCTAGTGAGTCTGCTAGTGAGGTGCTCTGATTGCACAGAGGGCTGGCTGTGAGTGACAAGTCCTTCACGCACTTCCTGTTGCCTCAGTTTAGCTCTTCTTTTCTGCAAGTAGGCAGAATACCTACTTCATGCTCAGTGTTCAGCAGACCCCATCAGATGAGTAGGACAGTTCTTACTCCCCAGGCTCCGACGGGCTGGTTGCTGATTAAGGTGAATGCCTTGGTCATTTGTCATGGAAGTATCTCTGCCATGTGATGTGTTCAGCATTTTGCTGGATATGAAGATGGTACCAGGACATCTTGCTGAGTGCCTGAGATCTGTTCTTTAAAAAAAAAAAAAAAAATTTGGCTGTGCTGGGTCTTTGTTGCGATGTACAGGCTCTTCATTGCTGCACGTGGGCTTTCTCTAGCTGCAGCAAGCAGGGTCTACTTTCCAGTTGCAGTGCTTCTTTTGTTTCGGAACACAGGCTCTAAGACACATGGCTTCAGTAGATGCAGGATCCTCGGGGGATGTGGACCATGGGGATGTTCAGAGTTCACAGGAGAGGGGCTGGGAACAGAACTCTTGGCACTAGAGAGGTCTGGCAAGTCGGGAGGGAGCCATTATAGAAGATATGAGGGACGACCCTGTCCCTACATGGTAATAACAGAACCTCAACCTGCCTAGATCTTTCCGTCTTCCTGTTTTAGTCCCTTTCTTGCTCTGCAGCATGAGCTCATGCTAAAGATCACATCCCTTATGGTCCAGTCTCCTGGGCTTTGCTCAGGCTGTGAAGGCCAACTGGCTGGTGTTTCTGGGATCAAGTGAACTGACCTGTGTTTTCCTGAAGTTCTTTCCATTAATCAAACGTACATCTGATTGTCAGGAACTTGGGTGGCAAGAGGGGAACCCTACCTGGGTGAACGTGGTTGGCTGCTGGCCACTTGTCCTTTTCCACCACCCCCACAAAGAGGAGAGGAAAGGGCAAGCTCAGCTTCCTGATAGACTTCCTTGAGAAAGTGGCCACTTGACGGGGAGGAAGTAACGTGTTGACTCAGGGCCTTTCCAGAATAAAGCATTTGTGTTTCACTCCAGCTATAGCCAGCTGATTCCTTTTTGCCTGTCTGAATTCAGCTTTCTCTGCCTGTGGGGCTGCACCCTATAGGCCTGCAAACCCTGTACTTGCCCAGCTTCAAGACCAAAGAAAGAGCCTGGAGTCAGCAACAGAGACATCAGTGGCTTAATAGATGGGGTGGGATGAATCTTACATGGCTGAAACGAGGTCCTGGAGCAACATCTCCACATGAACAACAGATAGCGGGCAGGGCAGGGCAGCAGTCTTCACTCCTGGTGGGAGGTGGAGGGTTACCAGTTATAGAGGGAATTGATGTCAGGTTGGCTCATCAGTTACCAGGGAAACCAGCAGTGGCCCATGCCCCTCACTGCTCCTTTCATCAGCTATCATGGTGGAGATGTTCTGATTTAAAGATTAGAACAATCACAAGCTGAGACTAGGAGCAACTATGTAGGCATGCACTGATTAGGCTCTAAGATTAAGAGAGAAATTCAGTGAGGTGAGTAGGGTGTAGGTGAGGCAGGGACTGGTGGAGCAGGGGATGTGCAGAGAGCAAGAGAACAGCCATCTTCAGTGGCCTGCTCATATGCTGTCAACCTGCTTCAAATCCCACCTGCTCCTTAAGACTTCCCCCGACTCCCCTTGGCCAATACTTCTCCCTCTGCAGAACTGCTGCAGGACTTGCTGTTGCCCATGCACTTGAACCTGTGGCAGCTATTTCTAGACATCCATGCCATATTTCTTTTTCCATGAGCATTTGTCTGATCTCTCCAGTTGACTATGAGTCCTTCAAGTTGTGGGGGTATGTCTGGTCTGTAGTATTGGGACACTGATCCGTACATGACAGATGGAGGAGTAAATTAGTAAATAGATGGATTGGTGAATGGATAGTTAGGTAGATAGGTGGACGGGTAGTTAGGTGACTAGACGGGCAGGTGGGTGGATAGTGGGTGATGGGTGGTACCTTCCATGGCTAACACTTCAAGCCATAGTAGCCCACCTCGTGTCTGTGTCTAGAATCTAGACTCCAGACTAAGGGAAATACCAGACGACACTGAGCTATATTTTCAGTGAAAACTTTCCTCCAAACAGCCAAGTCCAAGTTAAACTGAGCTTAATTAATTTCAGGCCTTGGGCCTGTGGGCTCCTGTTCATTTGACAACAGCATCAAAACGTGCTTAGACTTAAAAATAGATTCCAAAATGTAATCATAGCTCAGCCTGACTTGGCTCTGCTCAACAATTCCTTCCTTTTTGGAATTCCTAAAATTGCTTTAGGAATTTTTTCTGTGTGCCCCTAGCTCCCAAATAAAGAGTCAGAGGAAGGAAGTTAGTCTGAAGGACAGGGGGCTGAATGAGCTAAGCTGTGCAGGCAGCTGCGACTGGCCAGCACAGGCAGACACCTGTGACATGATGGAGGGGCCATTTGTAGGTCAGGGTTTAGCTCCCTGGAAACTTCTGGTTCCTGATACTTAATCCAAAGTGTGCTCCTTATTGTTGAGCCTGAGTTTGGTTTGGTCAGAGTAACTTTTTTTTTTTTTTTTTTAGTATTTACTGATGTGTTTATGTTGGCTGCACCAGGTCTTAGCTGTGGCATGCAGCATCTTTAGTGAGCTCTTAGTTGCAGCATGTGGGCTCTAATTCCCTGACCAGGGATCAAACCTGGGTCCCCTGCATTGGGAGCTAACCACTGGACCACATAAAAGTCCCAGAATAACTCCTGAAAAGAATAGATAATAATTTTGAGAATTATCTCATCAGTGTTTTCTGTTTCTCCTTTTTTTCCTTCCTTTTTCCTTACACTTTGGAATTGCTTTGGGATCATCAAAGAGCATGCTTCCATGCTATTGAGTAGACTCCTCAAATCATGTTCCCTGGAACCCTTGGGGTTCCAGAAAGCCCCTTTGGGCATCATGTGGTTGGGCTCTGAGAAGGTAGCCTGTGAGTTGTTGTTATTTAGTCGCTAAGCTGTGTCTCTTTGCAACCTCATGCACTGCAGCACTCTAGGCTTTCCTGTCCTTCACTGTCTCCCAGAGTTTGTTCAGATTCATGTCTATTGAGTTGGTGATGCTGTCTAACCATCTCATCCTCTGCCACCCTCTTTTCCTTTGGCCTTTGATCTTTCCCAGCATAAGGGCCTTTTCCAGTGAGTCGATTCTTTGCATTAGGTAGCCAAAGTATTGGAGCTTCAGCTTCAGCATCAGTCCTCCCAATGAATATTCAGAGTTGATTTCCTTTAGGATTGACTGGTTTGATCTTCTTGCAGTCCAAGGGACTCTCAAGAGTCTTCTCCACCACCACAATTGAAAGGCCTCAGTTCTTCAGTGCTCAGCCTTCTTTATGGCCCAACTCTTAGTATCTCTCCCCAGAAAGAAGCACTGCTTTTTTAATGTTTTACATAGTGAGCTTCTTTGCACAATTTGTTGGAGAGAGGGTTCCACACCTCAAATAAATTTTAAAACCATCATCATGAGACTAGAAAGTTATGGGCAACATGGTCAGGGAAGGGAAATGGGCTCATAGACAGTGGTTTGGCTCACATGCTGGGAGCAAAGGCCATTTGAACAGTCTGGGCACTCTTGTGTTTGCAAGTCTTGTGCTGATGTTTGTCTGCTGCAGCTCACTTGCCACATGGGTGGGCTGCTGATCCCACGGGTCTCTCACTCCTTGCTTGCACACCTAGTTCCTGACATGCTGCCCCCCTGGCATTTGGTAAACTTTTGCTCCCTATTCTCATCTCCTTGGCCTGGAATCTTGACTTGCCATGTATTCCCCCTTCTGGCAACCTTCACCCTGTTTTGGCTTCCTGAATTTCTGATCCCTTGTTTACCCTGACCTCAGATGACTGTGTCCTAAAGTGTTTTCTGCCTTCCTGGATCCTGGCACCACGCGGGGACCCTGCCTTTCAGCTGCCCCAGTTTTCCCCCACACTATCTTTTTAAGCTGGGATCTGAGGATGGGGTTCATAGGTGCTAAATCAGGTTCAAGGCTGGGACTGGAAAATGGAGACCATGATCCAGATGTGTCAGTCCATTGGCTGGAATGAATAATTCACTGTCACAGAGAGAGAGTTTCCTTAGTGCTTTCACATAGTTGTCTCATTTCTTTCTCATTATAACATGTGAGATTGGGATATTCTTTTGGGGGCGTATAAATATACATTTGCTACATGAGAGAGGAGACTAACTTCTTGCTATAGAATTTCAATTAACTGATGTAAATCTTTCACTCTTAAAAATACCACAACTCTACACTACTGTATATAAAATAGACAACCAACAATCACCCACTGTATAGCACAGGGAACTCTACTCGGCAGTCTGCAATGACCTAAATGGGAATAGAATCTTAAAAAGAGTGGTGGTGGTTTAGTCGCTAAGTCATGTCCAACTCTTGTGACCCCATGATTGTAGCCTTCCAGGCTCCTCTGTCCACGGGATTCTCCAGGCAAGAATACTGGAGTGGGTTGCCATTTCCTTCTCTAGGGGATCTTCCTGACCCAGGAATCAAACCCAGGTCTCCTGCATTGCAGGCAGATTCAAAAAGAGTAGATACATGCTTATATATAACTGATTCACTCTGCTGTATAGCAGAAACTAATGCAACATTGTAAATCAACTATAGTTCAATAATATGTATGTTCAATATGTATATATATTGTAAAAGAAAGAATACTACAACTCCCTCTTCTTAAGTGTGGGCAGCACACAGTGACTTCATTCCAAAGAGTGGAGTGTCAGGGAGCAGGGTAACTTTACAGTGGAAAAAACCTGCAAATAAGACCTCAGCCAGGTGATCAAGGTTAACATCAACAGTAATAAGTCATATTGATAGTGTGTATCTTAATATGACATGAGAATAGTCCTTTACCTCCGTGGTCTTCCTTTCAAAATCCCTTAAGATTTTAAGATCCCCAAGTCCTAATTATGAGAAAACTCAATCAAACTGAGAAACTTCCTACAAAATGCCTTACTCAAAATTTGAAGGCATCAAAAACAAGGAAAGTCAAAGAAGCTGTCACAGCCAAAAGAAGCCCAAGGAGACAATGATGACTAAATGCAATATCCTCAGTGGGATCCAGATTGTTTTCCTTTGTGTGAATTCCTAGGCACCAAGCCACCTTCTTATGTCTCTTTGGGGCCTGCAGAATTCATTCCTCTGGAGTTCTGTTTTCTCAATTAAAATTTGATGTATAATACAAAATCTTAAATTTATTTCAACTATTACTTATCTTGGTGTCACAGAGGGCTGTCTGACCTCCATGGTCCCAGTGAGCAAAGGTTTCTCACTCAGGTAAAGGCATCGGATAACTCCAAAACACAGACTGTCCACCTGCTGCTAGTTTCCTCTCCTCAGGAGGGCCAAGGATGCCCTTGGCCAAGACCCCATCCTGGGGCTACATCTGCCCCAGAATCCACAGCTGGCCCCCGTGCACATGTTCATGGCTTGGCAGGGACACTGCAGCCTGGGCAGAGACTGCAGATGAAAGGTGAGATTGGAATATCCTTATGTCTGTGTTACACACAAGGAAACTGAGGATCAGAGTCACATGATTTACTAAAAGTAATAGAGCTATAAATAGAACCTCGGTCTGCTTTGCTACTGCTAAGTCGCTTCAGTCGTGTCTGACTCTGTGCGACCCCATAGACGGCAGCCCACCAGGCTCCCCTGTCCCTGGGATTCTCCAGGCAAGAATGCTGGAGTGGGTTGCCATTTCCTTCTCCAGTCTAGTGACTGCAAATCCTGGAGTTAAGTCTAGGAGACAAGAAACAGATTTTTTGTTAAGGTGATGGGAGGAATATCTTTGTCCATGAGAGTGGCTGACTGGAGACGGGATGTGTTGAAAAGGATGGTGTGTTTGTGTGCGTTGTGTGTGTGTGTGTGTGTGTGTGTGTATAGGGTGGGGGGGCAGGCTAAGAGGCTGGGTCAGTCAAGTTTGGCCAGGCAGAGGAGTGGGAGGGGCTGGTAACACCATCCTCAGACAGGCTCTTGCCCTGGGATCAGGGGGTGTGTCCTCTGGGATTGGGCCGATCTGGTTCCTGTGGACTGTAGATTTGAGCTCCTCCTGCTCATGCTGGCTGAAGGTTCCATTACCCCACTTCCCAGGCTGCACCTGGGGTGGCCTTGACTGGAAACTTCTCAGCACTGTCCCGCCCTGTGGCACTGCACTCCTGCAGGGTAATTCCAGAGTAGTTGTGGCTCATTGTTCTCCAGTGTGGGAAGAGGAACTGCAGTGACTGTTTGGGGGAAGCGGGAGGAGGAACCTGGGCCCCACACACCTCTGACCTGGAGCACTTCCCACTTGATACCTCTCACCTCCCATGACATCTCCTCCCTGGTCTGTATCCTGTGCAGCTCTGCCTCACCTCCACTTTGATCAACTGGGGACTTTGGGGCAAGTTACTAGATTCATGGACACTTTAGAGTTGATTGAGAGAATGAGTTAGACCAACTCTATCCATAAACCTTAAAAACGCCTTTGTCAGTCAGCCCTGGGGAGTTGTGAGAACAAGTCTAGTTGGCCATAGCCAACCTGGTGGGAGTGGGTGGACCGTAGGAGTAGTCTGTCTCAATTCTGGCCATGAGGATGCATTGTCTTTTGAGAATTCAAAACCAATGATAAAAAAAATTGAATAACATTTATTCTACTTTTTAAAAAATGATTTTCTTTTCAAAAGTAATTGATTTATTTTTGGTTGGCCATAGCCAACCTGGTGGGAGTTGGTGGACCGTGGCAGTGGTCTGTCTCAATTCTGGCCATGAGAGGTGCATTGTCTTTTGAGAATTCAAAACCAATGATAAAAATCAAATAAAACTTATTCTACTTTTTAAAAAAATGATTTTCTTTTCAAAAGTAATTGGTTTATTTTGGCTTCGTTGCTGCACGAGGGCTTTATTTAGTTGTGGCAAGCAGGGGCTACTCTCTGGTTGTGGTGAATGGGCTTCTTCCTGCAGTGGCTTCTCATTGCAGAGCAAGGCTCTAGAGTCTGGCTTCAGTAGTTACAGCTCATGAGCTCAGTAGTTGTGGTGCAAAGGGCTTAGTTGCTCCGAGGCATGTGGGATCTTCCTGGACCAGGGATCAAACTGGTGTCCCCTGCATTGGCAGGTGGATCTGAACCACTGGACCACCAGGGAAGTCCCCAGTCTACTTTTTTTTTTTTTTTTAAATCTGTTTATTTACTTGACTGTATCGAGTCTTAGTTGAGGTACATGGTGTCTTTGTTGAGTCACGAGGATCTTTCACTGCAGTGCATAGAGGGCTCCATGGGGCTCCACGAGAGCCCGATAGCATATGGGATCTTAATTCCCTGAGCAGGGATCAAACCTAATTCCCCTTCATTGCAAGGTGGATTCTGAACCACTGGACCACCCAGGAAGTCTCCCCAAATCAGTCTACTTATTATCATCACCATGCATTGGCAATTGTTAGTAATATAAATGATAAAATTCTCCTCTGTTCTGGGGTGGGCCCCTTTCTTACTGCTTGGTACATCACTGCTGGCTGGTTACCTCGAGAGTCTCACTGAAGCTAGAGTTGGTTGACATGACTTTATGTCCTAGTCCCTCTATCCCTGCTACCTGGTCCAACTCGTAAGTCACTTAACCTTCCTAAGTCTCTGTTTTCTGATCTGTAAAATGGAGCTAAGAATGATGCTAGCAAATATTTAAGAGAGGATAAAAGTAAAATTAGCTTGAAGAGAGAAAAGCTGGATGTAAATGTTGTGATGTCCATATTGCTATACAAAATCTATCCCAGGTGTGAGATTTGGCTCACACCCAGATTACTCGTCTTTGGTGGTAAAGAATTCAGGGACAGTTGAGCCAGGCTCTTCCCTGAAACTTAGGAGCTGGTTTTGAAAAATATTATTTATTTATTTTATTTTGGCTATACTGGGTCTTCCTCGAGGTACATGGGCTTCTCTAGTTCTGGCACAGGCTTAGCTGCCTCATGGCATTTGGGATCTTAGTTCCCCAACCAGGGATCGAACCTACATCCCTGAATTTTTTTTTAATAATTTAATTAATTAATTCATATTTATTTTTGGCTGTTCTGGGTCTTTGCTGCTGTGTGGGCTACTCTCTAGTTGTAATGCACAGGCTTCTTATTGTGGTGGCTTCTCTTGTTGAGGAGCACTGGCTCTCGGGCAACAACAGGCTTCAGTAGTTGCAGTACGTGAGCTCAGTGGTTGCAGTTTTTGAGCTCTAGAGCACAGGTTCAATCATTGTGGTTCACAGGCTTAGTTGCTCTGCGGCATGTAGGATCTTCCTGGATTAGGGATCAAACTCATGTCTCCTGCATTGGCAGGTGGATTCTTTACCACTGAGCCACCAGCAAAGCCCCCAGAAGGCAGATTCTTAACCACTGCACCACCAGGAAAGTCCCAAACCATTTTTGAGTTCTGAGAAGCAGTTCCAGGTTTACTTCTCATCATCTGCTTCCTAGACAGACAACAGGAGACCCTAATGGGGTGCCCCCGCTTCCCCGGGCCCTGCCAGGTCCTGTCTGTGACACCAGTCTTCACACAGCCTGCTCTGTCCTCCAGGGACACTGAATAAGTGAGGAGCTGGGTCCTCTATCTGGGAAGAGGGGTGTGTTCCTGATATAATTGCAGGAGAGCTTCTGGCAGAAGCTGGGAAACTAGTTTCTGTGTCTTGCGGATTTACTGTCCTTCACGAAACCCTCCTACGTGACTTTTGCAAGTCAGCCTCAGGCACAGTGTTCCACCCACCCCTGCCTCCTGCCTTTCTACTAGTTGGATGGTTTAGTCCTTTCTGGGGAGTTACCTCTGATTTCCCCTGTGAGGTGGTCAGACTGGGTTTTCTCATCCTCATTTGACAAGGGAGGACCTTGAGGCCCAGGGAGGTGAACAGACTACCCAGGCTCATGACCAGTTAGCAGATGGGATCTGGTCAGAACCCAAGACTCCAGGCACCAGCCCAGAGATGGAATTTGGAGACTGAAGGGAAAACTTCGTTTCTGTTCAGAGTTGTCGTGGACTCTCCGGAACTTTCTTTTTGGCTGTGCCACACGGCTTATGGGAACCTGGGGATTGAATCCGCGCCATGGCAGTGACAACACCAAGTCCTAACCACTGGACTGTCAGGGAATTCCCCTCAGAAGCTTTCTGGAAGGTGAAGGAAAATTGTCCAAGCCCGCAAAGCTTTGGGGGCAGGTCAGGGTCAGAAATTGGACCTCCTGACTACCCGCCCTTTGCTGCATTAGAGTTCGGAACTGACTGTTGCAGGGATGGGCTTTGCATATGTGCATCATGTTTCACTATTCCCATGATTTTTAAATCTGTGTTGACAGTCACTTCCCTTACAATTGGCTGGCTCCCCTCTACTCTGTCTTAACCTAGATGGGCTCTCCCTGTCTACCCTTGGTCCTGTAGCGTAGCTGAGAAACTTCTGCATCCCTGGGCCTGAATTTCTGGCTTCAGAGCCTTCCTGATGGGCAGAAAAAGGCCCATAACCATCACTCTTCCACCTGCCCATGGGTCTGCCAGTGCCTTCTGATGGGCGTGACAGAGCCATCTCAAGTCTGGCTTTTTTGTCTCTACTGTGGGTACAGGGACCAGGGGGTGTCCCACAGCAGCTTCCGTTCCTGTTACTCCCCAGAGCCCAGGGTCATCTTCTGTCTTGATTTGCAAATCAAGCAAAACCTGTCCTGATGAAAGAGACAACACTCCCCATCTCCCTTTTCTCTCCTCTCTCCCTCCTTCTCATGGTCAGATCAAAGATCTAAGGGAGAGGGTAATATATCAATACTGAGAAGGACAAGGAATAACATGAGTTACAGTGGTGTACTTTTTTTCATCTGGGAAAATGGAGATAATCAGAGGACTGTTGTAAGTTGGTGTTTCTCAGCCCTGGCTACCCATCGGGGTCACCCAGAAGTTGATTTATTTATGTCTGGCTGCACTGGGTCTTTGTTGCTTTGTGCAGGCTTTCTCTAGTTGTGGCAAGTAGAGGGCTGCTCTTCATTGTGGAGCTTTGGCTTTTTATTGTGGTGGTGTCTCTTGTCGCGGAGCACAGACTCTAGGTGCGTGGGTTTCAGTAGTTACAACTTGAAGACTCTAAAGTACAAGCTAAGTAATTGTGACGCACGGGCTTAGATGTTCTGCTCCACGTGGAATCTTCCTGGACCAGGAATCGAATCTGTGTCCCCTGAATTGGAAGGTGGATTCTTATCCACTGCACCACCAGGAAAGTCCCAGAAAGTTTTTAAAAAATATCTTGATTCCCAGTCCGAGGAAATCAGAAGCTCTGGAGATGGGATCCAGGCAGCAGTAACTTTATGATTTCCCCAGTGATTCTGGTGTGCCACCAGGGTTGAGAACCCCTGCTCTAAGGATGAATAGAGTTGGTGAATTGCTTAAAATGAAGATAAACCCAAAATTGACTGTGCATTGGAATCATCAGAGAGTAGGGTGGGGTGGGGATGTGTGTTAAAATTGCACTGATGCCCTGGCCACACATTGCAGTCCATGTAAATCAGTGACTTATTTCTGCCTTCACATGAGCAACAAACTAATAACAGTACTACTAGTCGCCATTTATTAGATTTGCCTGCAGGCCAATGTGATGTATTTTTTTTTTAATTAAAAAAATATTTATTTATTTACTTGACTGTGCTGGGTCTTAGTGGCAGCATATGGGGTCTTTTAGTTGTGGCCTGTGGAATCTAGTTCCCTGACCAAGGATCGAACCTGGGCCCCCTACATTGGGAGCGTGGAGTCTTAGCCACTGGACTGTCAGGGAAGTCCCCCGTGACATGACATATTTCCAGTCCTCACAGTTCCTTGGCAGGGAATCACAGTTCCCATTTTACAGATGAGGAAACTGATGCACAGAGGGGGTGACCACTGGCCCCAGGTGACAGTGTAGGTCTCCTGAGACCAGGCCTGTCTGACCTGGAAGCCTGCTCCTTCTGCCCAGGGCTGGCCTAGTGGAGCATATACTCTGCGCATTCCAGTACTTGCTCAAGGAGAGAGGAAACCAGCGAGTGGCCTTGGCTCCCTTTGAGGCTCCCCAGGGCAAGTTGAGCGGAGGACCCTTGTCTTGCAAAGAGAGGGAAGATGAGTGGCAATGGCTGGCATTTGGCTCTGTGTTAGTCATCCACTCTCAAAATACCTCCTTTTGGCAGGAGGAGGATGCCTGATCGTGTTAGGCCTGACCCCAGTCACCTCTCGTTGCCTCAGCTGCTCTCACAGAGAGAACACTCAAAAGCAAACACTCATTTGCTTTTTGAGAGTTAGAGGAATTTTTCAGGCATGTGATACAGAAAAATGCCTCTGTTTCCCTCTGAGGAGAAGGTAAGCTTTTTTGTCAAGGTGATCTGAAATATTTAGCTCTGCTTTGTAAAAATCCTCTGCCTCCACCTCTGTGCTCCATAAGCTTAAACAAATAGTTTAAAATCCTTACACTTTGGCTTTCATCCCTCAGGGCTGCTGATCCCAGACTCCTTGAGGTGTCAGGGAGGAGAGGAGCATGGCCGTCCTGACTCGGAGACGCATAGCTGCCTGGGACTCAAGGCTTTGCCAAGTGTTTGCTGGTACCCGCTAAGGGACCTGATGTCCCAAGGCCCAGAGCCGCTCCCAGGGACCAGAGATCTTGCTGAGTGTGTTCCCTCTGACTTTGGGAGGCCTGATTTAACCCCACTTGCATCAGCCCCTCGTATGTAGACAGCCTAGAACCAGTATTTGGGGCATAAATAGCCGAAATTTTAGAGTTGGCAGACAGCGTGCTATATACATGGCTCCACAAAGCCTTCCAGCCCAGCCGCTGGAGCCCTCTCCCTCCCCATAGCTCCATCTGTACCTGATGTCTGAGTCTTTGGTCCCTGCCCCTTGCTGTCGAGGCAGAGCCTGGCACAGAGTACAGAGTACATGCTTAGGTAGCACTGGGTAAAGGGGCGAAGAGGGGATGGAGGCATGTGTGAACAGGTGTTTGGTGACATCTCTCCGATGGTTGCCATAGAAAGCTATTTAAGTGTTGGCATCTCTTATTCCTTAATTGCTCTACTTGAGGGTCTGTTTTTTTGATCACTTGGGTTTATTCTGAAGCTGTCTCTCTGAGGATTATTCTAGTAATGGGGTGATTCAGACGTACTACTAGTTTCTGAGGCTGAGGCAAACATAGTAAGTCCCCTAATACGAACCTTCAAGTTGCAGACTTTCAAAGATGCAGACGTGCGTCCCATCAGTGTCGGGTGTGAGTGAAACTGCAGCTTGCCCTCCGTCTCCTGTTGCTGACGATCCTTCAGCTCTACCCTCTCCCACATCCTCTCTCTCCTCTAGTCAGTAACTCTTCTTGCCTGTTCACTCGAGGCCAGCCCCTGTATACCAGCTGTTGTACTGCACTACTGTACTTTTCTAGGTACTGTAGTGTAAGACTAAAAATGTTTTCTTTATTTGTTGTTTTTTATGTATTATTTGTGTGAAAAGTATTATAAACCTATTACAGTTCAGTACTATATAGCTGATTGTGTTAGTCAGGTACCTAGGCTAACTTTGTTAGACTTACAGACAAAATGGGTTTACAAACACGCTTTTGAAATGGAACTCGTTCTTATGTAGGGGACTTACTGTATCCAGAGCACTTCCTTGTGTGTGACTTTTACCCCAGCACTACTAAGAGAGTACATCCAAAATGTGGAGTCTGGCAGCCCCTTGTTAAGCCATTAAGCTGAACCTTAAATTTTTTATGGTTTTTGTCTCAAGCAGTAGGTATTGTGGGTGTCAGGAAAACCTGGGACACTGGGGGAAGGGGAATGGGAGGGTCCCCAGCAGGGTGGCCATTGGGTAGTCTCCAAAGACTGAGAGTGGCCCCCAGTGATTGCCTTAACCTCACCCCCAGTGATGGTGAAGGCCGCTGCCCTTCCCTGTGTGGAGGGGGCTGCCTTTAGAGCACTCAGGGAGGCTGGCCTGGGGCCACCTGCCACTTTGGCAGGTTTCTGCATACAGGTTTCTCAGGAGGCAGGTAAGGTGGTCTAGTATTCCCATCTCTTTAAGACTTTTCCAATTTGTTGTGATCCACATAGTCAAAGGCTTAGATGTACTCAGTGAAGCAGAAGTAGGTGTTTTTCTGGAGTTCTCTTGCTTTTTCTATGATCCAACAGATACTGACAATTTAATCTCTGGTTCCTCTGCCTTTTCTAAATCCAGCTTGTGCATCTGGAAGTTCTTAGTTCATATACTGCTAAAGCCTAGCTTGAAGGATTTTGAGCATTACCTTGCTAGCATGTGAAATGAGCACAATTGTACAGTAGTTTGAACATTCTTTGGTGTTTCCTTTCTTTGAGGTCAGAATGAAAACTGACCTTCTCCAGTCCTGTGGCCACTGCTGAGTTTTCCGTTTGCACCATTTCATGGATGCTGTCTAGGTCCCTGGAGTGAAGGATTCAGGCTCAGCCCTGAAGGGCACTAGGCATAGTCTTGACTCCTTCACCCGTCTTAGCAGCTTTGTGAACAGTGGGCAGGGTCCTCGGCTCTTTGGTCTGGCTTTGCCATTAACTCTGTGATGACCTTGGGTGAGTCACTTGATGTCTCCTGTGCCTGTTTCTTAATACCTTACAATTCTCTGGTGCTATCTGGGCTTCCCTGGTAATTCAGCTGGTAAAGAATCCACCTGCAATGCAGGAGACCCTGGTTCAATTCCTGGGTTGGGAAGATCCACTGGAGAAGGCATAGGCTACCCACTCCAGTATTCTTGGGCTTGCCTGGTGGCTCAGCTGGTAAAGAATCCACCTGCAATGCAGGAAATCTGGATTTGATCCCTGGGTTGATAAGATCCCCTGGAGAAGAGAACAGCTACCTACTCCAGTATTCTGGCCTGGAAAATTCCATGGACTATCTGTCCTCTAACCATGACAAACACCCACCGTGGTTACTAACAATGTTAGGCTGCCTCCACCCCATCCCCACTTCCATCGGGATCCCCCCAGCCCCGCTGGCATAGCCTCTGGCCTTGTCTTTAAGTGCTTCAGCCTGGTGTTTGCTCTGTCTTATTGTCCGAGCCACTACCTGGCTCGAGTCAGGTAATTGAGGTTTTATTTGTTGGGAAGGGTTGGAAACCAAGGTGCAAACATGAGACTAGAGAGGTGCTTTGTCTCCTTATAATTGTAAATAGATGAGTTTGTACTTGCTTCCAGATAAGGGAGGCCCAAACAGATGATTGTTACTATTAGTAGTCTGACCGCGCTGACCGTTTTTACTATTCATTCACTCATTCATTCCATACCTTGTGGCTTGTAGGATCTTAGTTCCTTGACCAGGAATCATATCTGTACCCCTTGTAGTGGAAGTTCAGAGTCTTAACCACTGGACCATCAGGGAAGTCCTGCTTTTCCTTTAAAATCTTTCCATTAAGTAGTATAAACCTCTGGACCTTGTGATTTCATCTGGTGAATACAAGACAGAGGTTCTAGCTGAAGTTGTGTCATCTGGATCAAACCAGTAGCCTTTCAGGGCCTCAGTGTTCCCATCTGTACACTGGGAATGACAATACTACCATTCCTTCCTAGTACAAGGTAAAGGATTCATAGGAACAGAAGGGGAGCCCAGAACTTTCTCTGTCTCTGGATGATGGCCAGGTGGGGATCCCGGCTGATGACATGACTTGTCCTGCCCTGGAAGAAGGAGTTGCTGTGGCCGGGGGGTGGCGGCCAGGTCACCTCTCCCATGACCGCAGTGATGACCTCATTGTGTGTGTCTGTGTCCCCGCAGCGGCCAGTTCGCCATTGTGAAGAAGTGCCGGGAGAAGAGCACGGGGCTGGAGTACGCGGCCAAGTTCATCAAGAAGCGGCAGAGCCCGGCCAGCCGGCGGGGCGTGTGCCGGGAGGAGATTGAGCGGGAGGTGAGCATCCTGCGGCAGGTGCTGCACCCCAACGTCATCACGCTGCACGACGTCTTCGAGAACCGCACCGACGTGGTGCTCATCCTCGAGCTGTGAGTGGGAGCCTGGGACCCGGTGGGCAGCAGGCTTGGGGCCGGGGGGAGGAGGGAGTCCAGCCACAGGCCCCAGAGGGAGCAGCAACCTGCCGGCCAGAAGCTCAACCCGGAGGAGATGAAGTCAGTAGGGGACGGTTACCCTCAGTTACCAGCTCCTCCGGAACCCAGGCAGCAGAGACTGAGGGCCAGGGTCTAGGTCTGGCTTTCACTGGACCCTGGAGATCAAAGGGAAGAAGTGACCAGCGCTGGGGTCCTTTCCTGGCTGCTGAGCATGTTAGAGGGTGGACGAGGGGAGCAGGAGGGCCATTAAAGAGAGTCTGTTTTTCAGAGAAGAACAAGCACCCTCCCAGCTCTGTGAAGCCCTTCCCCAGCCCCTCCCCAGGAAAGCCCTGCCTTTGTACTGTGTCTGATGCCGTGATTATTATTGTGCATGCATGCTTAGTCGCTCAGTTGTGTCCCACTCTGTGCAACCCCATGAACTGTATATAGCCCGCCAGGCTCCTCTGTCTATGGGATTCTCCAGGCAAGAATACTGGTTATTGTAGTAACAGTTATTTAGAGAGCTCTGCTGTAAGCCAAGGTCCTTTGTGCTAGTCATCTTGTTCAGTTTTCAAAGAAGCTGTGTTGAGGGAAGTGTTCTACTTACCCTGAGAGGACTTTGTATTCACTTTGCCAAGAATGTCTATTATCTCATTTAATCCTTATCTCCGTGTGATAGGATCACTGTAACATGTGATCTCCGCGTTACAGTCAAGAACACTGAAGTCCAGTCACTTATTAGATCCTACAGCCAGGAAGTAGCAGGACCAGGGCTGGGGCCACACTGCTTGTGTATGTGAGGTGGGATGGCCTCGGGCTGGGGCTGCTGGGGAAGCCTTCATTCCAAGTCTGGTGAAATTTGGATGGGTGATACCAAGACTCCAGGGTTTGGTCGGGCACCTGATGCCTCTCCTCGAGACATGTCCATGGACTGGGGATGTGGGGCTCTGACGGACCATAGAGTTTGAGCTGGACTGTGGCACAAGTGGCAATGGCTGTGTCCAGTCAAGCAGCAAGACCCCGTGTTGGGAGTGTTCTGAGCCTCATAGGCGTGAGGCATCTCCCAGTGAGCAGAGGAGTAGTGTCATTTGTCTCAGCAGCCCCTGACTTTGTGACCTGGGGCAAGTTACCTCACACCTCTGAGCTTCAGCTCTCATCTGTAAAGCTGGCAGCCATCCTTAACCCACCTGCAGGTTGTGTGGGCCACCTGACTTTGGAGACCATTCTAATTTGAGAACGTGCTCTGGTGTTGCCAGGCTATAGATTTATGTAGCAGATGGGCATTTGCATACTCTTGCACTGGATTCTTAAATTATCCAACTCAACATTCCAGTGCACACAATCACCCATGCTTTTCCCTCCTCTAACTTCCAAAGTCCTCCTTGTCTCTCCCAGGGACTTCTCAGCCAGCTGGACTAGTCACTGTACACACCTGCCTGGTTCAGACAAGCCTGAGGGGGTTCCTCCAGGATGGCCCGAGGTGTGACGTGTCCCAAGGCTAAGGGCCAGCAGATGGCACGCTGGTTCCCAGCAGAGAGTGACAAGCCCGCCTTTGCTGGGAGAGCCAGCCCATTTCTTTAAGTCTGTTGCCCAAAAAACCTTATAGCAACCAAAACAGAAATTATATTCAGAAGCCAACCACCCAAACACTGCCATTTATGTGTCCCCGTGGCTCCTCTCAGTCTTTATCTGTTTGTGTACAATCTTTGTACTTGTACAGTTTCCTGTTCTGCTCCCCCTCCCCCATTAAATTCATAATGCCATGAACAGCTTTTTTCCTTTCCACTGACTGTATCATGTTTCCTTGAATTATATACATGTATCTCCTTGTTGTAGGACATTTGATTTTTCAGTTTCTAACCATTATAGATTTTATTGCCATAAAGCAACTTTCTTCTCATATTTTCCCATTTTCTTTTGAATTCGTTTTTTTTTAGATAAATTCTCAGGAATGGAGTGACCAAGCTGACATTTTTAGGCTCTTGGTGTCCTCACCAAGGACAGTCTTGGCTAACGAGTACCACCTGCAACATGGGAATATCCCATCTCCCTGCAGCCTTGCCAACCCTGGGGCATTTGTTTTAAAGCAGGGTTCATTATTTATTGTCTTTCCCTCTATATATTGAATATATATATATATATATTTGTTTTGTGTACATGTATATATTGTGTGTATATATATTTTTTGGGGTGGGGGAGCCATCTTAGTTCCCAGACCAGGGATCCAACCCATGCCCCCTACAGTGGAAGTGTGGAGTCCTAACCACTGGACAGCCAGGGAATTCCCAAGTCCTTTATAGTTACTAAACGATGTTTGGTTTTTGGTTTTTTTTTTTTTGGTCATTTTAATTGGCATTTCTGTCATTGCTGGAGAAGTTGTCTGTTACTCTCTGTTTGTAGAACCCTAGGAGTTAGGGTCTAGGATGTTCTTGACTTGTCCCTGTTTCTCCAAGCAGGTCACGGCCATTTCTCCAGCCATGGTTCACAAGCAGTTACATGCCCTCTTGTTGTGAGCCATCACCACCTGGAACATCGTCGTCATACCAGTACTCCTGTGGTCTGCTTGAGCTGCTCTGTTTGTGAAGCTCTGTCTGTTCATAGTTTCTTTATCTCCTCCTTTACTCTCAAGCTGTCTCACTATCTCAGGGTGCCAATCTGTGGTGCTAGGGATTGCTAAGACAGTGTCTCAGCCTTGTGTGAGCAGGGTCTGAGAGAAGGACCTTCCAGGAGAAAAGGACTTTACAAATATCGTCATTTGGCTGCATTGGGTCTTCGTTGCAGCACTTGGGATCTTCATTGTGGTACCCAGGACCTCTCATTGCGGTGCATGGACTCTCTAGATGTGGCTCACAGGCTTTAGTGTCTCCACCACATGTGGAATCTTAGTTCCCTGACCAGGGATCGAACCCATGTCCCCTGCATTGCAAGGCAGATTCTTAACCCTGGACCACCACGGAAGTCCCTTTCTGTGGGCTTCTGTGTGTGACCTTGGTGACCACTGTTGAGCTGCTCAGGAGCCTTCAGCCTTCTGGTCCTCATTGTGCCCTACTAGGTTCATGGGTTTGCCTGATACTTAAACACAGGTGTCAGAGCCCATCTACTCAGTTGAAGTTTGCAGATTTTGTGGATGGAGTTACCTCTCAACACTGTTTTCTGGTACAGGGCTTCCTCCTGCTTCCTGCTGAAGTGGCCAGTGCTCGGAGGGCATCCAAGCCCTGATCTAAGTCCCCTTCAGCTGTTATTACCCCGTCCATGATGGCCAGTGCTGCAGCCACCTCTCATAGGACTGATGAAAGCAGGGGTGGGAAGGGTTTATCTATCCATATAAATTGGCTTTGCCTGAAGGAGGGCATGGCAACTCACTCCAGTATTCTTGCCTGGAGAATCCCATGGACAGAGGAGCCTGGCGGGCTACAGTCCATGGGGTCACAAAGAGTTGGACACAACTGAGTGACTTAGCACAGTACAACACATAGTTGACTTCTGCAGGGTGTAAAGAATATTTTCAAACTCTCAAGAAATTAACTCATGTCACATGTGGAGCTGATTTGAAAAATGTAGGTCTGCTCTGGGAGGTTTGGGCAGCCCTCCCGTCCCAGGCTCCTGACCCCTCTGGGGCCCCCTTGACTCCAGGCTAGTGGAAAGTGATACCTCAGTGGGTGCATTGAGTCCTGGGGACTGGGAGCAGAGCAGAGGCCAGGCTGTTAGGTTTTTCTTTTCCTCTCTAAGTTAAATTGTTTAGGGATGTGAGAGGAGAGAAGCTTGGGTGGAGGTGGGGTGACTCCAGGGCAGAGGCCTTGGAGCTGAGAAGCTCTGGGGAGAAACTACATTGCGAGGGTAACAGCTGGGTTGAAACAAAACCCAGGCTTCTTGAAACCCTTGAGAAGACATGCCTGAGAATTGATGCAAGTGTTCCCAGCCTGGGTGTCAGGGCTGGGACCGTCACCCCAGCAGGCTTATCAGCTTCCCACTTTCCAAGTCTCTAGGAGCAATTCTAAGGGCCACCATAGCTTTTCCTCTCTTCATCCAAAGGAGACCATGTCTGTCTGTCTCTCTTGTCCAGATCACACTTTCAGGTAGAGCAGCTAATTACTGACCCCCCACCCCAAGTCCTCACCCAGCCAGGGCCTTTACATCAGTAACTTTGGGTGACAGGACACATCTCCATTATCATGATATTCTTTTACCTTTATGCAGCATTCAGTTTAAGGTAGGAAGGGCAGTTTATGCCCAAGGTCACAGCCTCCCATGACCCAGCAAGGCTGCAAGTATGAAAACAAAGATTGGGCTGGGTCCTGTGTGTTCCCAAGGGACACTGTGGATTGGAAAATTTGCAAAGGACTCCGACAGGTCTCTTGCAAATGCCAAGGTTTCACTTCTCTATGATATAGAATATTCTGTGCCATATTAATGTTTTCTTTTATTTTTAAGTTTTATTTTATTTTTTGGCCACACCTTGAAGCTTGTGGGAATGGAAACCATGCCCCCTGCATTGGGAGTGCAGAGTCTTAACCACTGGACTGCCAATGAAGTCTTGCTGTGTTGCTATTTTAAATGTCTTATTTCTTTCCTTTGTTCTTTTATTAATCCACCTTCTCTTGAATGTCTTTCTCACACACAGTGCTGTGAGAGCAAAAGGTAATGTAGCTGGGGAGAGAACCAGCCAGACACTGACAGCCCAGGGTGAGAGGGCACTCTTGCAGCTGGACGGGGATGTCAGAGGATAGCCCAGGGCTTGGGGTGGCTTTGAGTTTTCCTTTTCTCATCAGCAGTGATTTTATAGCAAGATGCTTAAGCTAAGGTTTAGTTTCAGTTTTTCAAGTTGTAATACTTCGTAGGTGTTGCTGTGTATTCCCTATATATCATGGCATGTCCAGTTGTTCTGCTTTTCATGATGCTAAGATTGATGAATGGGTCAATATATGGATATTTTTAAAGAAAGGAGAAAAGATTTTGAGGCTCTTTAATTAGGATGGACTAGGTGACAGGACGTGAATGATTCCCAAAATGGACAGAAGCCATTCAGAAATCATTTGAGGTCTCATATGGTATAGTGGTTGAGAGTCATTCTGCTTGGGTTTGAATCTTGATTCTACCACTTACTGACTGTTTGACCTTGGACACGTGACTTAACCTCTCTGAGCCTGTCTCTTCAACTGTGAGATAGCAAAATAATAATCCTTTAGCTCATAGGGTGTTGTGATGATTAAATGAGATAATGTGCAACAAGTATACATAATGCTCCAAGTATTCAATGACTATCAGTTACCATATTGATGTTGCTATTATTACAAAAATACAGGTTCTGAGGCCTTGCTGCTAGAGAATCTAATTTGGTAGGGTCAGTGATAGGACCTGAAAATGTGCACGTTAAACAAGTTTTCCAGGTGATCCTGAGTTTCCGGATCCCCTGGCCCTGATCCCTTCCTGAGATCTTTTCCTGGGGTGAGCATTGACTATGTCCCAGCTCCTGAGATGTGCGTGCCAGCTGGATACCTCAGCATCAGCGGCCAAACAAGCCCAGCAGGACTGCCAGATTTAGCAAATAAAAATCTCTCATTTTGTCTGGCAACCCTAAATCCCGAATTCAGGTAAAACTGTAAACTAGTCTTTACAGGGGAGATTCTTTTTGCTCTGTTGGTCTCTCTTCCTGCCACATCAACCATAACGTACTGCAAAGTAGAGTGTGAGGACAAAAGCAGTATTTTAGAGTTTTTAAAGATGAATATAAAGGATGGATCTTGATGGTTAAGGTAGGGACATGACTTTGAAAGGGTCATGCCTTCTATAAAGTCACAGAAAGGGGCTTTGGGAACAATCATGGTCAGTCTGCCCATTTTGCAGGTGAGGAAACTGAGGCCTGCCTAGAGGAGGCGGGGCAGGGAGTTGTCCAAAGCCAGTGGCAGGGGCGGACTGGACACTAAGTCTCCATTTTCTGCCCTAGCATGTGTTCCTCTTTGTCATCCCACATAGCGCTTGTTTCTGTCCTCAGTCACCTCCGTTGTGTGGTGGGAAGGGAGCACCCAGGGTAACCAGGGACCTGAGCCTAGAGTGTTAGCAGAGGCCCTTTTGCTGTCACCTGAGGGTTCCGTCTCTTGTGATCCAAAGGGAGGAACACAGCAAGTAGAAGTAGCAGCACAGTCAGTCCCTGTGCTGGCTGGACTGAGGCCGAGAGGTGGGTGAGGGGGGTTCTGCCCCGCAGGTTTCCTGGGGGCAGGGGCAGGGGCGTGGGCTTGGGCTTCTGGCACATGGGGCTGACTGGGCCTGGGCCCTCCCTACCGGTGTCTTGCAGAGTGTCCGGAGGAGAGCTGTTCGACTTCCTGGCCCAGAAGGAATCCCTGAGTGAGGAGGAGGCCACCAGCTTCATTAAGCAGATCCTGGAAGGGGTGAACTACCTTCATGCCAAGAAAATCGCTCACTTTGATCTCAAGGTCAGTGATGGGGGGAAGGGAAAAGAGTTAGTTCAGGAAGAATGGACCCAGTCTCTCCCAATGTCATTGCCAGGAGGGGTCAACACTCACTTGACCTTCCTCCCTCATCTTACAGTTGAAGACTCTGAGCTCCTGGAAAAGAAATGATGGCCCAGGAGCATCCCTATCCTGAGTTTCATTCCACAGATCAGGTTTTATTCATGTAGGGGCTGATGGCAAGAAGCTTCTGAATCAGACTACAGATACCTTATCTCTTTCAGGGAGCATTTGGGGTGTAATTTTAAAATAAGTGAGCCAAGGACAGGAAATGTGAAACCAAACCCATTTCACAAGACTGAACTTTTCAGTAACCAAGAGCTCACTCCCGAGCCAGCAGAGCTAGACGCATTCAGATGAGTACTGCTGAGGTTGCCTGGCGCCCTGGGCCCAGCACAGCGACCAGCATCCCTTGACCAGAGGTTGGAAATCTTAGAGCCCAGTGACCACTGGCTGCGTTCCCCCACCCCACCCCTTCCTGTAGCCATGAAACTGCTCCCAGGGGCCACTGATCATTTGTGGTCACTGGCATGCAGGGTCAAGAAAGTTCACTGTGACCACATAGAACTTCACAAAGCAAGAGTGTGGTCAGAGTCAAAGGACTGGTTCCCATAGTAGCTGAGCTCAGTTTCATAGACTGTTGAGCCTTTACAGACAGGTGAAGCATAAAGATCCTCCAACCCGTGATCAGGGGGACCCACTTACTGGGGAGGAGACCCACTCATTTTGCTATGCAGAAATACCTGTGGTGTTTCAACCATTGCGCTGAGTACCTGGGTGTTGCTACAGGTACAAAATCAACTCAGGACTTCTCTGAGCTTAGTTCCTCTTTTCCAGGAACTTGTGCAGGAACCAGAAAAGCGAGATCAATAACTCTAAGTGCTGTGATAGAGGGAAGTACATGGAGAATGGTCGTCTAAATAAGAAAGAATCTAAGTCAGACTCTGGTGTCTAAGAGGACTTCTTGGAAGCGGTGGTATTTGAGTTGAATTTTGAAGGATTATCAGGCATTATCAGAGGGAAGGGCCTTCTAAGGAAGAGAGGTCAGCAGGTACATGGTCCTGAAATAGCATTTAGGCAAAGGTTGAATGTGCTGAATGGAGAACCTAGGGGACAGCAGGAGGCAGACTCAGGGAATGGGAACTAAGCCAAGGAATTTGAACTTTAAGAGATATGGGACCAGGTGAGCAGGGAGGTGAAGAGAGCAGATGTATATTTCAGAAAGATCCCTCTGAATGGGAGCACGGATAGAATGGGGACAGTAATCTAGGTGAGATGTGGCAAGTGCCAAATTGATTTGAGGAGGGATGGATTCAAGATCTTTTAAGGTTGCTCTGAAGATTGATTAGGTACCCAATTAGATGTGGGAGATGAGGGGGAGGGCAGAGTCCAGGATGACACCCAAGCGCTGGCTGAGGGTCCGGCCCAGAGAGGGTTTGGCATGCCTGGGGTCTCAGCAGCTGCACCAGGGCATGGGCTCACATCCCACACGTGGATTCCAGCCCAGTTGTTACTCTGCCCTGTGGGGTGACCTGCTGTGAGCCTCCCGTCCTTAGTCTAATTGTCACGGTATTTTGAATTTCTCCAACAGAAGACATCTTGCAGAGTCTCACTTGGGTGTCACAGAGTACAAGTCAGGGTCATCAAGGAGTGTGTGGCTTGGGTTGGCCTTTGGACCTCAGGATGATAATACACCAAGCAGGAAATGGGCTACCTGGATTCACCTGTGACTTCTTCCTATCCATAATGCTGTGGATAGTTGACTTATTTTCTGTGTTTTTTCTGGCTCCAGGAGGTCCAGATGGTGTCCTTTAACACAAATGATAATACTTAGCTGTCAGAGTTGTAGAAATGAGACAGAAGCAGGATTAAGTGCTGGATACTAGAGAGGTGCTCTGTAATAGTAGCTGGCATTGCTACTTCCCTTCCCACAACAGAGGAAAAGAAAACACAGCTCTTGTTTTGGGCCCTGCTAGAGTAGGAAATCCCATGGACCAAGGAGCCTGGTGGGCTACAGTCCATGGGGTCGTTAAGAGTCGGACATGACTGAAGCGACTTAGCAGCAGCAGCAGCAGCAGCAGGAAAACAAAGCCTGCTAGTGCAGTTCGAAGTTGCCCAGCAGAGAGCTGAGCTTATTGTTAGGTGGGATTGCTGGTGGGGTATCTTGTCTGGCTCCTGGGCTCAACCTGGACGTTTTCCACAACCTGGAGACAGTCTGGGTTTCTCCTGGGTGCATGTAGGGTGAGGATGCTGGTAACCCCCTCCCTGCCTCATATCCTTAGCATTATGTGGACTCTGAGCCTTCTGACTCCCCACCCATGGGTCCCTTGGCCCAAGCCCAGCTGGGCAACTTCAGAAGTGATGAATAGCTGGAACTCAGTGTGATTACCTCATGAGTGGCTAGACACTTCCTGGAGCCAGAATGTGAGTACGTGTTGGCTGGAACTTCCTGCCTGCTAGAGGGGCTCATGCAGAAGTTCCAGCTGGTGGCTTAGAGGGGACTTCGTGATTCCGTGTTATTTCTCACCATATACAATTCATTTTATATGAACACATTTCTCTTGCTGATTTTCCTTCTCCATGAGGGCTCTCAGCCTTCCTCTCCTCTTGTATTCTGTTACTTCTTGCCAAGTGAGTCAGGCTAGCTTAGCCATCCCATGAATTCAGTCACTGTGTTATCTTCACGCCCCTGCTCATGAGCTGTTCTCCACGTTCACCTTCCAGCTGGAAGGAGCAGGTGATGGATGAGGGTCAGCTCTCTGGCCGGCCTTTGGAATAGGAATGACCTCTCCTCCCATATCAGCCATTGTGCTAGTGCCAGGGATGGTGAGACTCTATTCCTGCTTATGATATACTCCCAGCCTTGTGGCAGAGAGCAAATGAATGGAAAGATTGATGTACAGTAAACAGTCTTGGTGAAAACAGATCATGGCATATAATTGCCTGGAAATCTGTGATGGATCCTTGTCACCCATAGGACAAATGAACCCATTCTCAGCATGGCATTCAGGCCTGTCTTGTACTGCCTGAGCCCCAGTTCTGGCCTCATCCCTCTTTCCCCATTCCAAAGCAAGAGCCCCAGGCACCAAGATGACAGATAAATGTCCTGTTTCCCCCTCCTCCACTCTGTTCGTGCTGTTCACATCCAGGAAGCTACTAGTCTTCCTTTCCTGTGCCCGCAGACTTCCTGCTTGTCCTCCAGGCCCAAAAGAAACGCCATTTCCTCTGGGAAGCCTTTCCCATGCCTTGCCACCTCCCAGAGCGTAATGAAGAGCTAACCTGCTTCCTCGCTTCTTTTTCCCCTTGTACAGGATGCTTCCGCTGGGAGCATTTATCCCCATGCATGACTTTCTGCTCTTGTCTCTAGTGCAGTGCCTGACACATGAGTTACTCAGTGTTGGATGAATGAGTGAATGAAGGAATGAATGCTTTAGTAAGACAGGAGCATGCATGGATAGCACCTGGAAAAGGCAGAAGAGGTTGTGGGCAGTTTTCAATTCCATGATGTGACATTTATTGAGGGACTGTTTATTATTCATTAAGGGCAGGGTGACAAACATCAATAAGATATGGCAACTGCCTTACAAGAACCCACCCTCTATGGGGAGATGGCCGCAGTGAGACTGGTGGCGAGGCCATCTGAAAAAAAAGCTAACCACGACTCTCACCAAGAGACACTCACTTCCAAGGGGTAAGCTCTCTGCCTACGCAGAATGAACACCACCTTGACGTGTGTTATAAATCCACCGTGGACAGGCCTGCGGGCCTGAGTAGGTAGAGGGGTGCAGGTGGATGATGTTGCCCTGGACGTGGCACTGGGCTGACTGCCCCTTGTCTTGGGTAGCACCCAAGGTGCCATCTGGAGGATGGATACCAGAAAATGTGGCTCAACACCACCCAGGAACCTCACCCTGATACGTGACCCCATACCAATAAAGGCCTTGCAGAGGGTGTTTCTATGCGGTTTTCTGTGTATTTTGGATTTGGGAGTTTCCTCTCTGAGTATGGGTGTGTCTCTCCCATACTTCCCCATAGCCAACCTCAGAATTCAGAAATGGAAGGTGGTTCTCAGATCTGATGGGTACTTTAAGCAAGAAGAACACACCATGAGAACTGAATGAAATTGTATGCGAACCAGGAACCCAGAACTCAGAAGGGACTTTTTGATTTGCATAAACAGTGTTAGGAGGAGTGAATTCCTGAGCAAGATACTCCAACAATCTAAATTCCTCTATGCCCTGATCATCCTTTGAACTGTTTTTATGTTCATGATGTGTTGGTTCTGTTCATCAAGCTTTCATAACAATGATCCTATGTGTGTGTACGTGTGAAGTTACTTTGGTCACATTCGACTCTTTGCAACCCTATGGACTATAGCCCACCAGGCTCCTCTGTCCATGGGGTTCTCCAGGCAGGAATACTGGAGTGGGTGCCATTTCCTTCTCCAGGGGCTCCTCCCAACTCAGGGACTGAACCCATGTCTCTTAAGTCTCCTACACTGGCAGGAGGGTTCTTTATTACTAGTGCCACCTGGGAAGCTAGTGATACTAGCTTGCTGCTGCTGCTGCTAAGTCACTTCAGTCGTGTCCAACTTTGTGCGACCCCATAGACGGCAGCCCACTAGGCTCCCCCGTCCCTGAGATTCTCCAGGCAAGAACACTGGAGTGGGTTGCCATTTCCTTCTCCAGTGATACTAGCTTAATAGAACTTATTTATTAGAATTTCACCAATGTGCTTTTATTTTTATTTATTTATTTTGGCCATGTTGTTTGGCTTGTGGGATCTTAGTTCCCTGACCAGAGATTGAACCTGGGCCCCTATAGTGAAAGCTGCAAGTCCTAACCGCTGGACCACCAGGGAATTTCCACTAATAATGCTTTAAATGTACATGGTACTTTCTAGAATACAGCATTCTTACTCATCTCTCCTTTCATTTGATTCTCATGGCTACCCCCTGAGGTACAAGGTATTTTTACTTTTTATACATAAAGCACTTGAGATTTAAAGAGGTTAAATTACTTGTCCAAGACCACACAGGTATTAAATGACAGGTCTAGTACTTGAACTTCTGGAGAAGAGAATGGCAACCCACTCCAGTATTCTTGCCTGGAGGATTCCATGGACAGAGGAACCTGGCAGGCTCTATGGGGTCGCAGAGTCGGGGACATGACTGAGTGATTAACACACAGTACTTGAACTTAGCCAGTGAGGAGACACTAAGCAAAGCTGAGTGTCACCAGCTTTTGTTTCACCAGATTCTAACGGCAAATTTTGTACTTGGCTTGCATCATGCCTTTTACACATAGTTAATCCAAAGGTCTGTGCTGTGCCATAAGTTTATCCTTTTCACAGTTAATTTTTCTTCTGTTTACATTGTTTTTTCTTTCTAATAGATTATTCCTCATACTTAAAAAATCAATTTGTGCTCTATTAACTACTATAAAGTGTGCATGCATTTGAAAGTAGATCTTACAAGAGTAAGATGATTTCCATACTAAAACCCTGGAGCATAATACAGAGGTGAGACTTGGCAGTTTTTAAACCATTTTTATGTATTTATTTTGACTGCGCTGGGCCTCTGTTGCTGCGCATGGGCTTTCTCTAGCTGCAGCGAGCAGGCTCTGCTCTCTGACTGTGGTGCGGGAGCTGCTTCTCATTGCAGTGGCTTCTCTTGTGGAGCACAGGCTCTAGGCATGTGGACTTCGGTGGCTGCAACTTGTGGGCTCATCAGTTGTGGCGCATAGGCTTAATTGCTCTGCAGCCTGTGGGATCTTGCCAGACCAGGGATCGAATCTGTGTCCCCCGCATTGGCAGGCAGATGTTCAACCACTGGACCACCAGGGAAGTTCAAGACTTGACAGTTTTGACTGTCAAGATAGGTTAGGGTGAGATTGAAAAGGTTTAGGGCAGACCAAGAAGTTTGTATAGGCAGTCACAGCCATGGAAGACTTTCCTGTCAATTTTTTTTTTTTTATGAAAACTTTTCAAAGCATTTGAAGAAACTGGAAGAATACAACTGGTACCATTATGCATTTCTCCTCCCTTCAACATTTGGCCACATTTGCTTTACCTTTCTTTAAAACAGAAAAATATATTTTTATATTTGTATTTATATAAAAGCATAATTGGGCTTTCCTGGTGGCTGAGTGGGTAAAGAATCCACCTGCAATGCGGGAGACCTGAGTTCTATTCCTGTATTGGGGATCCCCTGGCAGAGGGCATGGCAACACACTCCAGAGAATCCCTATGGACAGAGGAGACTGGAGGACTGCAGTCCATGGGGTCATAAAGAGTCGGACATGACTGAAAGACTAAGCACAGTGCAAAAGCATTATATATACATATATGTATGTCTAAAATATCTTTAATAAAATTTTAAAAATAAGTATTAAAATATTTGTAATTTTAAAAATTATGGTATAATTTGAAAGAAAATTCTAGCTATTGACCCTTTACTCTAAATACTTCAATAAGCATCTCTCAAGATTAAATTCAGTCTCCTACTAACCCATAATGCTGTTGTCACACTTAAAAAAATTAACAGTAATTTGTGGAAGATCTTTAATTGGTAGAGAAACATTATTCTATTTCTGATTTAGAAAGAAAATTCTTCTGACAGAGGAGAGAGAATAAATAGGAGAGAGTTAGCCAGTTGGAGACTATGATAAGAATGTGGGAAAGAGATGAATCAAAGGTACTCCGTAAGCATCTTTTAAATGAAATTGATGGTTGTTTACGCTCTTATAAAAAGTAATAAGTCATAGAAAATACAGAAACATACAAAGAAGTTACCTACAGACTCCCTACTCCAAAATAATCACTATTAACTTTTGGTGAATCTTCTCCAGCTTTTTATGAACAGTGTGTGTGTGTACGTGGGTGAGAACTGTACAACCTTTACAATTTTCTCTCCTGCTTTTTTCACTCTATATTCAACTCAAGCAGCACACGTTTGCTCTGTAATGATTTACTTTCCTATTGAGGCTTCTAAGTCTCTCCTGATTTCCTTAACCTTTGGGTGTGTTCTGAGGGCAGACCTTGTTTCCTGGTCCTCATACCCAAAGCTTAGTTTGTGCCCCAGCCTCAGCGTGCCCCCATGAGCTCTTCATCTCATGAAGCCCCAGGTATCAGCCTGGGAGCCTGGGCCCTTAGGAATGCATGTTGGCTGCTTCATCAACTACTATGAGGCCATCCTAGAGTGATCTGAGCAGAAGTGAAGTGAGGACACTGAGCTCCTAAATGATTGAGGAAGGAAACAAATGTGGCAAAAATTCAACTATGGAGAGCCATTATTGAAAGAGTTGAAATTTGGTGGTAAATGGGGAGCATTAAACCAACCAACTGCTTCTTATAAGATACAGCAAGAGGCTACCTGGGAAGCAGAAAGAGAAGGGGATTGTGGGTAGAGCCTGCATTTGAGTCTCAGCTCTGCTAGGGGATATTGGGCAGGTCATGGACTGACCTTTCTGGGCCATGAAAGTGGAGATAATATTGCCCTTCACTTCCTCACCCCGGAGAGGAGTGAAGGACCAGGGAGAGGTCAGTATTTCTGAAAGCGTCCTGCAAACTCCAAGACTCGTTACAAGTGCTGGCTGTGAATTTTAACTAGCCTCCCTATGAGGACACATTTCTCCCTATTCCTCTCTTTCCTCCAGAGGGATTCATAAAAGGACGTGGGCCTAGAGACACCCAAAAGGGGAATGAATAGGTGGTGTGTTCCAGCCAGGAGGCTGGGCAGATTCCCAGGGCGGGCAGGACACTGGGTGTGAAGTTGATCTGACTTGCAGTAAATACCATGATCCCTGTTTTACAGATGAGGACACTAAGAGAAAAATGCAGTGCCTTCCTCCTCTTTTGTCCTTATTACCTTTGCCACTGTTAGGTGCTCAGAGACCCCTGCCACTGCTGGCTGCCCATAGCCCTCCACTCTGGACCCCTGCCCAGGCCTGACCTGCACTGAAGTATCATGTGTTCAAATAGTACCTTTTAGGTTCCATTCACATCTCTACCATCAGCCCTCCTCTGAGCTGATCTCCCTAGGAGTGAAAGAATCTGATTCTGGAAGTGGTGAAGGGTGGTGCAGACAGCAGGTATCTTGGCACTAAAATACCTGAGTGAGAACCTAGCAGCACCACTTATTACTCACGTGGCCTTGAATTAGTTACTTAACTTCTCTGACCCTCGGTTTCCTCACCTGGGAAACATGCACAGTAATTTAGTCTATTCAGATTCTGTGCAGTGGTTTTCTGGTAATAGCTGGACTCCAGTAAACAAATATATGTACACACACACACTAGATTACTATAAATTCTACTGATATAAAGGTTTATAATATAATTTATGAGTATAAAATATATAACATTTTATTTTGTTAACTTCACAAAATAAATTGATTCTCATAGAACACTTTTCATTAGTTGTATCTGTAGCCAACCTATGGATGCAGTAGGCAGATGAGTGTAGTTTTCAACAGGATTGTTGGTTGGTATTTTTGTTGATGTTAATAGGTAAAGTGAAAGTGAAGCAATGAATATTGCTTGTGCATTGGAACTTCACAACTTCAGTGATGTGAGTGGCTTCTTTGCTGAATTGGATAATAATTTCTGAATATTGAAAAATATTTCCTCAGTTTTCTCTGGTAGCACAAAATAATAGCTATAGACACAGCACACATAAGTTTAATCTCTGTTATTAAGTGATCTTTAGCACTTCCTAAGTCTAAAATCAAGAATTCAAGTCCTGATTTGTAGTGTCTGCCAATTTCTGTGGTGTAAACACACCTGCTGTGGCCAATTTCAAGGTACCAATATTGCTGACACTGACTAGAGCTGGGGAGAGGGGTGCAGTAACATATCATGACATAGTAACATACCATAATCTATATTCAGAGATAAAATGCATTAAATAACTTCAAGAACATAAAAGATAATAAAATATGGTAGAAATTAGAAGCAATAAATTTTAAGTGTTGTAAATATAATTTAATTAAACATATTTCCATAATTTAAATTTTAATATTAAAATAATATTCTTACATGGCTCAGTTTAATACCTGGTTCACAAAATTCCTGCAAATTTATCAGCAGTCTCTCATAAGTCAGTAGGCACCAGCTTTAGCCCACCCCAAGCTCTCTGAGACCCTGGAGGTGAAAGCATTTTGTAAACAGGAAGGTGCTAGGTGCAGGCTGATTGTTTGGTAACAGCAGTGGTGTATAGTGGCAGCCAGCATTTATTAAGGGCTGTAGTAAATACTCAGGCTCAACTCTGAGAGCTCTGCTTGTGTTTATTTACTCCTTTAATCCACATGACAGACCCTATGAGGAAGGTTCCATGGTCATGGCCATTGTATAGAAAAGGGAGGTTGCTCAAGGGCTCTTAGGGCTTTCTTGTGCCTCCTGAGAACCCATTCAGATCAGATCAGATCAGTCGCTCAGTCGTGTCCGACTCTTTGCGACCCCATGAATCACAGCACGCCAGGCCTCCCTGTCCATCACCAACTCCCGGAGTTCACTGAGACTCACGTCCGTCGAGTTAGTGATGCCATCCAGCCATCTCATCCTCTGTCGTCCCCTTCTCCTCTTGCCCCCAATCCCTCCCAGCATCAGAGTGTTTTCCAGTGAGTCAACTCTTCGCATGAGGTGGACAAAGTACTGGAGTTTCAGCTTTAGCATCATTCCTTCCAAAGAAATCCCAGGGCTGATCTCCTTCAGAATGGACTGGTTGGATCTCCTTGCAGTCCAAGGGACTCTCAAGAGTCTTCTCCAACACCACAGTTCCAAAGCATCAATTCTTCGGCGCTCAGCCTTCTTCACAGTCCAACTCTCACATCCATACATGACCACAGGAAAAACCATAGCCTTGACTAGACGAACCTTTGTTGGCAAAGTAATGTCTCTGGTTTTGAATATGCTATCTAGGTTGGTCATAACTTTCCTTCCAAGGAGGAAGCGTCTTTTGACTTCATTGCTGCAGTCACCATCTGCAGTGATTTTGGAGCCCAGAAAAATAAAGTCTGACACTGTTTCCACTGTTTCCCCATCTATTTCCCATGAAGTGGTGGGACCGGATGCCATGATCTTCATTTTCTGAATGTTGAGCTTTAAGCCAACTTTTTCACTCTCCACTTTCACTTTCATCAAGAGGCTTTTGAGTTCCTCTTCACTTTCTGCCATAAGGGTGATGTCATCTGCATATCTGAGGTTATTGATATTTCTCCCGGCAATCTTGATTCCAGCTTGTGTTTCTTCCAGTCCAGTGTTTCTCATAATGTACTCTGCATATAAGTTAAATAGGCAAGGTGACAATATACAGCCTTGACATACTCCTTTTCCTATTTGGAACCAGTCTGTTGTTCCATGTCCAGTTCTAACTGTTGCTTCCTGACCTGCATACAAATTTCTCAAGAGGCAGATCAGGTGGTCTGGTATTGCCATCTCTTTAAGAATTTTCCACGGTTTATTGTGATCCACACAGTCAAAGGCTTTGGCATAGTCAATAAAGCAGAAATAGATGTTTTTCTGGAACTCTCTTGCTTTTTCGATGATCCAGTGGATGTTGGCAATTTGATCTCTGGTTCCTCTGCCTTTTCTAAAACCAGCTTGAACATCAGGAAGTTCACGGTTCACATATTGCTGAAGCCTGGCTTGGAGAATTTTGAGTATTACTTTACTAGCGTGTGAGATGAGTGCAATTGTGCAGTAGTTTGAGCATTCTTTGGCATTGCCTTTCTTTGGGATTGGAATGAAAACTGACCTTTTCCAGTCCTGTGGCCACTGCTGAGTTTTCCAAATTTGCTGGCATATTGAGGGCAGCACTTCCACAGCAGCATCATTCAGGATTTGGAATAGCTCAACTGGAATTCCATCACCTCCACTAGCTTTGTTCGTAGTGATGCTTTCTAAGGCCCACTTGACTTCACATTCCAGGATGTCTGGCTCTAGGTCAGTGATCACACCATTGTGATTATCTGGGTCATGAAGATCTTTTTTGTACAGTTCTTCTGTGTATTCTTGCCATCTCAATATCTTCTGCTTCTGTTAGGTCCATACCATTTCTGTCCTTTATCGAGCTCATCTTTGCAGGAAATGTTCCTTTGGTATCTCTGATTTTCTTGAAGAGATCTCTAGTCTTTCCCATTCTGTTGTTTTCCTCTATTTCTTTGCATTGATCACTGAAGAAGGCTTTCTTATCTCTTCTTGCTATTCTTTGGAACTCTGCATTCAGATGTTTATATTTTTCCTTTTCTCCTTTGCTTTTCGCTTCTCTTCTTTTCACAGCTATTTGTAAGGCCTCCCCAGACAGCCATTTTGCTTTTTTGCATCTCTTTTCCATGGGGATGGTCTTGATCCCTCTCCTGTACAATGTCACGAACCTCATTCCATAGTTCATCAGGCACTCTATCTATCAGATATAGGCCCTTAAATCTATTTGTCCCTTCCACTGTATAATCATAAGGGATTTGATTTAGGTCATACCTGAATGGTCTAGTGGTTTTCCCTACTTTCTTCAATTTAAGTCTGAATTTGGCAATAAGGAGTTCATGGTCTGAGCCACAGTCAGCTCCTGGTCTTGTTTTTGCTGACTGTATAGAGCTTCTCCATCTTTGACTGCGAAGAATATAATCAATCTGATTTCGGTATTGACCATCTGGTGATGTCCATGTATAGAGTCTTCTCTTGTGTTGTTGGAAGAATGTGTTTGTTATGACCAGTGTATTTTCTTGGCAAAACTCTATTAGTCTTTGCCCTGCTTCATTCCGTATTCCAAGGCCAAATTTGCCTGTTACCCCAGGTGTTTCTTGACTTCCTACTTTTGCATTCCAGTCCCCTATAATGAAAAGGACATCTTTTTTGGGTGTTAGTTCTAAAAGGTCTTGTAGGTCTTCATAGAACCATTCAACTTCAGCTTCTTCAGCGTTACTGGTTGGGGCATAGATTTGGATTACTATGATATTGAATGGTTTGCCTTGGAAACGAACAGAGATCATTCTGTTGTTTTTGAGATTGCATCCAAGTACTGCATTTCAGACTATTTTGTTGACCATGATGGCCACTCCATTTCTTCTGAGGGATTCCTGCCCGCAGTAGTAGATATAATGGTCATCTGAGTTAAATTCACCCATTCCAGTCCATTTCAGTTCGCTGATTTCCTAGAATGTCGACATTCACTCTTGCCATCTCTTGTTTGACCACTTCCAATTTGCCTTGATTCATGGACCTGACATTCCAGGTTCCTATGCAATATTGCTCTTTACAGCATCGGACCTTGCTTCTATCACCAGTCACATCCACAGCTGGGTATTGTTTTTGCTTTGGCTCCATCCCTTCATTCTTTCTGGAGTTATTTCTCCACTGATCTCCAGTAGCATATTGGGCACCTACTGACCTGGGGAGTTTCTCTTTCAGTATCCTAACATTTTTCCTTTTCATACTGTTCATGGGATTCTCAAGGCAAGAATACTGAAGTGGCTTGCCATTCCCTTCTCCAGTGGACCACATTCTGTCAGATCTCTCCACCATGGCCATGTTAATATTCCTGCTTTGCAGATGAGGGGCCCAAGATCAGAGAGATGAGTCTATTGCTAAGGTCACACAGCTAGCCTGGGGCAGAAGTAGAGTTCAAACTCAGTTCTAAGACAGGGCCTTCTCAAGTGTTGGTTCCCCAAACACTGGGCACTCTGATTTTGACTTCCTTGCAGAACTTGCTTTAGAAAGCCAGTTCTGGAGCCTCACTCCCAGTGAGTTGATTTAATTGGTTTGGTCTTTTTAACACAGTCTCCAGTAGATTCCAGTGGGTAACTAGTTCAGATGGGGCCCCCAAAGCACAGCTTGGGGCTCAGAATGCCTGAATTGAGACCCAGGTTCCTCACTGGCTAGATGGAGGCACTGGGCATCCATAGCTTGGTGGCCTTGAGAATCTAATAAGATGATGTGTGGTGACAACTCATGGCAAATGCTAGTTGTCGTGTGGCACAGACCAGAGAACCAGAGGTCAAATTGCCAACATCTGCTGGCATCTGCTGGATCATAGAAAAACCAAGGGAATTCCCAAAAAATATCTACTTGTGCTTCATTGGCTGAAGCCTTTGTGTGGATCACAACAAACTATGGAAATTTCTTAAAGAGAAGGAAATGCCAGACCACCTTACCTGCCACCTGACAAACCTGTATGCAGGACAAGAAGCAACAGTTAGAACTGGACATGGAACAGCAGACTGGTTCCTAATAGGAAAGGAGTACGTCAAGGCTGTATATTGTCACCCTGCTTATTTAACTTATATGCAGAGTACATCACGTGAAATACCAGGCTGGATGAAGCACAAGCCAGAATCAAGATTACTGGGAGAAATATCAATAACCTCAGATATGTAGATGATACCGCCCTAATAGCAGAAGAGAAACTAAAGAGCTTCTTGATGAAGGTGAAAAAGGAGAGTGAAAAAGGTGGCTTAAAACTCAACATTCAAAAAACTGAATGGTTTTTTCTGGATAGTTGGATCCAAAAACAGGATCATGGCAACTGGTCCCATCACTTCATGGCAAATAGATGGAGAAAAAGTGGAAACAGCGACAGATTTCATTTTCTTGGTCTCCAAAGTCACTGTGGACAGTGACTGCAGCCATGAAATTAAAAGACACTTGCTCCTTGGTGGAAAAACTATGACAAACCCAGACAGCTTACTAAAAAGCAGAGACATCACCTTGCTGACAAAGGTCTGTATAGTCAAAGCTATGGTTTTTCCAGTAGTCGTGTACAGATGTGAGAGTTGGACCATAAATAAGGCTGAGGACTGAAGAATTGATGCTTTTGAACTGTGGTGCTGGAGAAGACTCTTGAGAGTCCTTTGTATAGCAAGGAAATCAAGCCAGTCGATCCTAAAGGAAATCAACCCTGAATATTCTTTGGAAGGACCATTGCTGAAGCTGAAGGTCCAATTCCTCAGCCACCTGATGCAAAAAGCTGACTCTCTGGAAAAGACCCCGATGCTGGGAAAGGTTGAAGGCAAGAGGAGAAGGGGGCAAAAGAGGATGAGATGGTTGGATGGCATCACCAACTCAGTGGACATGAGTTTGAGCAAACTCCAGGAGATAGTGAAGGACAGGGAAGCCCGGTGTGCTGCAGTCTCTGGGGTCATAAAGAGTCAGACACAACTTAGTGACTGAATAACAACAGCAACAGGCCACTTTATATGTCTTGTTTGATCCTGTTAGTAACCCTCTTGAGGTAAGTTTTGGTTACTCCTAATTTACAAGTGAAAAGTCTGAGGCTGATAGAGCTTAAGTAACTTGCCCAGTGTTGCCACTGCTGCTGCTAAGTCGCTTCAGTCGTGTCCGACTCTGTGCGACCCCATAGACGGCAGCCCACCAGGCTCCCCCGTCCCTGGGATTCTTCAGGCAAGAACACTGGAGTGGGTTGCCATTTCCTTCTCCAATGCATGAAAGTGGAAAGTGAAAGTGAAGTCGCTCAGTCATGTCCAACTCTTTGCGACCCCATGGACTTCAGCCTACCAGGCTCCTCCACCCATGGGATTTTCCAGGCAAGAGTACTGGAGTGGGGTGCCATTGCCCAGCATTAGACTGCTGGTAAATACCAAAACTGGCATTCAAACCCAGGTTCTAAGTCTCTATCTATGTTGATTCCCTAAAAACAGGTTGTGCAAGAGATGTGCATGTGACTGCATTGGTTCATTCATCCCTGCATCCCATCAGCTATTCCTGAGCACCTACTCCATGGCAGCCACTCTTGGGTGGAGTGATGGAAAAGAGAGACAAAGCCCCCGTCTTCCCTGTGGGGCCTCAGGATACTGGGGAGAGGAAATGTAAGGGGCAATTGTAGTGTAGTTGGTTCTCTGCTAGAGGCATGTCCACATACCATGCAGACCCTTGGGTGGAACAACTAGCTGTGTATATTGACAGGGGCAGGGGGTAGGGGTTGTCACAGGAGAGGTTCCAGCAGGAAAATGTTGGAGCTGGGTGGTGAGCAGGGGAGAAGAAGCTTGTCAGAAAGGCATGCTCGCATAGTGAACTGTGTTGAGGTGGGGGTGATGAAAATCGGCCAGGATGTAGCAGAGAGTATGCTGGCCAGAGGTGGGAGGGCCTTGAATGCCAGATGAAGACAGACTTCGGCCTGGGGCGCACTGGAGCCTGGTGGGGAGGGGCTATCTGTGGTCTCATCTACAGTGTGCCAGGAGTGGGGCAGGTGGTGGGGGCAGAGAATTTGCTGCAGTGCCATGGAAACCTGCTCACAGAGGCCTGGCAGTGAGAGGCCTTGCTTCTCAGGTTGCCCAGCACTTCCTGAGTAACCTGGGACCGTGCTTGACATTTCCCATGAAGGTTCCTTGGCAGCTTCCTCGTCCCCCTAACAGACCTGGCTTGGCTCCTGCTCTGCTGAGCTGAGCACCTCGCCTGATGATGGGCAGACCATGTGGGCACCGGAAGAGGGCAGCAGCCCGGGGGTCAGCTGACTTGGGCTCTGTTCTTTGCTCGGTGTCCTGGCAGTTTCTTGACCTCTCTGGTAGCTCTGCAGCAGGCAGGGACTAAATGGTGTCTGAGGTCCCTTAGGGCCCCAACATTGTAAGTCTGGGGGTGAAATGGGATGTGGGGAGGGAAGCAGAAGATGAGGGGGAGAGGGGGAAGGTCTGCGAAGGGCATGTCTTTCTGATTCAGCAGATTCAGTAAAGCCCCCAGGGAGGACTGTTGTCACTGCTGCAGCCCAAGAGGGAGAGAACAAACATAGTCATTCTGCTCTAAAATCTCACTGGGCACCGCTCCTTGCGTGGACCGTCTCTCTGAATCCTCAGAGCAACACTGTGTCACAGTAGGCGTTACCATTTTACAGATGAGAAACCAAGGCTCCAAGAGGTCCAGAGACTTTGCCCAGGTTTCACTGTGAGTAGTAGAGGTGGAATTTGACCCCGGACCTGCCTGACTCTAAGCTCTGGTCTTTGGCATCTTACTGCATAGCCCCCTCTACCTCCCCGAGGCTGCCTTCATCCTTCAGGGACTCTTAGACATGCTGTACCAGGCTGGTAGGAATCCCCTGATATGGGTCCCCCTGGAGGATAAGCTTCCAGTTGGCACCAGACTGGGCACCTCTGGCCAGATCCACTGGGTTGCTAAAGGACACATTGGCTGGCAGCTGCTCGTCTGGTGGGCTGAGCTGATGGGTTTGTTTTAATGGAGGGGGAAGATTTTCCCTCCTGGTGGCTGCTCCATGGGCCCTGGGCTTGGCAGTGGCAGCACCTATGGGAATGTGATCCTTTCCTCCAGCCATGCTTTGGAAGCTACATCAGGTGTGTGGGTGAGGTGTTTGGTTGAAGTAAATAAAGGTGGAGGAGAATGACAGGAGTGAGGGAGTAGAGATAGCTTTGTGCTGCCCCAGAGGGCAGTCTGGCTGGGCTGTCTGCTCTTCCCTCCTGACCTGGGGCCAGGAGACCTGAACCTTTGTAGGTCCTGCCTTGGGGTCCAGAGGAGTGGGATTGGCCCAGCCAGCTTGGAAGGTTGTATCACCTTGCAGTCACAGAGCCTAGAGCTTGAAGAAGCTTCAGATATCATCCAGAGAGGAAAAGCCTGCTTAAGCTCACACAGCCTTTGGTGGTGGAGCTGAACTGGAATTTCCCAATACCTAAGCCTAGGCTCTTTCCCACTATCCTACACAGTTTGGGGAGGGTAGACTCGAAGAAGCTTAGACCATACTGCCTTTTTGCTGCCCTCTGACTACCCCTGGGACCCTTCTTGAGTCGGTCTCTTTTCCCTCCTGACTCAGCCCTTTAGCCATTCTGAGGGGAGGTGTGCTCTCGGGCACCCCTAGTGGTGAAGAGCCTCCATGGCGAAGAAAGGGAAGGGCCACAGGGTCCCAGTTCCTTCACTTCGCATGAAACATCCACAATGCAAGACATCAGAGAGGGTGCCAGGAACCTTAAAACTGATTTGAATTTTCCCAGAGGGGCTACCGCCCAGGAAAGGTGCATCACAATACAAAAGAGTCTGCAACTAGGGCTACTTGCTCGTGAGCATGATCAGCTCTGAGGGCTTAGAGCACAAGGTCAGGGTGTGCTTCATTAAAAGTAAGGAAATAAAAGGAGGCAGAAATGGGGGCCTGGCTCTGAAAGTGTGATGGAGGGTAGGAAAGGCATTCGAGGCAAAAGGAAGAGCCAGAGTAAAGGATGGGGTAGAGATGGTGTTCTGGACCTGGTAATGCGCACCCTGAGGGTACCAAATGGCCCTGTCTTCACTCGGAGAACATTTACTGAGCACCTGCTGGGTCCAGGCTCTAGGCCAAGCTTTGGATAGTTGGTAGGACTGAGACCCTCAGGAAGCTCTTGGCCCAGTGGAGAAGACAGGTCAGTAAACTGACAAGCTTGAGGCAGTGGGAGAAGCACTAGAGGAGAGGAAGTACAGGCTGTGATGGAAACTGGGGAGGTGGTGAGTGTGGGGAGGCTTTCTGGAGGAGGTACTATTTTTACTGAAATGTGAATAGGAGTTAGCCAGATTCGGGGTAGGGACTATGCAGGGAGTGTCCCAAGCAGGGGAGCTGTGTGTGAGGTTCTTGAGATAGGACAGAGGACAAATGGGACTTGGGTGAGAAAACATGGCCTTGCCTGAAGGTTCTCACAAGCCAGCGGAGAGGCTGTTTTCCCCGGAATGTGGGCCACAGAGGGGAGAGGATGTGAGGCAAAGATTCTTTTCACTGCTCAGGGTGCGGCCTGGGAGAATTCCACCTCTTTGTTCCTCCTTCCTTCCTGTGGGTCCCTGTGCCCATCCCTACTGCTCCCCAGTCTTGGGACCACCAGGGCTCTGTGTCTGCTGTGTCCACTGCAGCTCTCAGCTCCTTTCAGCGTGTTTTGTGGTGGTGCCAGGCTTTAAGCACACCGTGGTGGTCAGGAGTACCTGGGCTGGACCCCTTAGCCCCAGGGAGAAGCTTCAGGGCCGTTCCCTGGAAGAGAGACATTCCCAAAAGGTGGCTCAGGAATACTTTGGAATGGGAGGAGGAGAAGCCCCCCAGTTCAGGAGATGGTGGGCTGTGGGGAAGGCTTAACTCACTTCCCAGGTGCCAGGACACTTGGGGTCCCTGAGAAGCCCCAGAGGGCCAGGTCGGCGCACTGGCATGGGACTCCTAGCCTGTGTCCCATGTCTTGACCACCCGCTGCCCTCGCTTGCCTTTCTGCAGAACCCAAGGAGCTGCCCTGCCTTGGAAAAGGACTTTGACACAGTTTCAAAATGAAGTGGAGAAAAATCTCTGGAGGGGAAAAAGAATAAACACACTTTAAAGATGCAAAAGGAAACATATATTTTTTAAAAAAGGAAAAAAAATGGAAGGGTTTCTCATCCAACTCACTTGAGTGAAAGTTTCCAGTCACTGTGATGTGAGGTCAGAGACTTCAGGGAGCGGGAAGTTCTAGATGCAAACACCTGGGGTGTCTTCAGTGCAGATTTGGGATCAGTCTAACTAATAGCGAGGGCCACCGTCCACCTCTCACCCTCTGTGTTCTGTGTGGTGGTGGAGATGCAAAGACCTGACTCCTCCCTCCAGCTGAGGGTCCAGTAGGACAGTGAGGACTGTTGGACAAGAGAGAGTGTGACAACTGTCATGGCAGAAAGGTTCCAGTGAGCATGAAGGAGTCCAGGGGGCAGAGAGGGCTCACATCTGCCGGCTGGAGAGAAAGCTCAGTGCCAGTGAGGGAAGATTTCAAGGAAGAGCTGGATTAACTCAGACTTTGAAGCCTGACTGGGATTTCAGTGGACAGAGACTGAGCAGAGGTTTTCCGGGTAGAGCAGAAGTGCAAGGTGGGAAATTCTCTAGTGCTTTGAGAAACAGGGCCATTCAGTTTTCTCAAACATTTCTTTATTTGCTTATCTATTTATTTAAAGCTACTTTATTGAGAGTTATACATCACGTATAATTCACCCATTTGAAGTGTACAATTTACAAAGTTGTATAACTCACACTGCAATCAATTTTGGATGATTTTCATCACCTGAAAGAAACCCTGTACCTATTAGTCATTCCCCATTCCCCAGGCCCTAGGCAACTCCCTGTCTACTCTCTGTCTCTATGGATTTGCCTATTCTGGATATCTTATATTAATGGAGTCGTATAATCTGCGATTTTTGGTGACTGATTTTCACTTAGCAAGATGTTTTCAAGGTTCACCCATGGTATATAGCATGTATCAGTACGCCATTCCTTTTTATGTTTTTCTCTGCCTCCATTCCTTTTTATGGCTGAATAGCACTCTACTGTATGGATATACCACACTTCATTTATCTACTCATCAGTGATGGCCATTTGTGTTGTTTCCACTTTGAGACTATTATGAATATGCTGCTGAGAACATCTGTGTACCAGTTTTCGTGGGCATGTATGTTTTCAAGGCTTTTCTTTTCGAATGGGATCCAGGATAGTCCCGGTGAGGAGCAGGAGGAAAGAAGATGAATCAGAGGGACCTGCTCACCCACCAACTGCTCTGAGCAGTTGGGTGGGAGTGCAAAGGGTCAGCTCAGGATCCTGTTCTGGCCTCACTGGGACCTGGGGCTGTGTGAGGCCAGGGCAGGGCTGGCCGCCCTCCAGCAGACACCCCCAGTGTTGTGTCCAATCTGGCAGCTGTTTGCTGGGCTGGAAATAGTCTAGGCAGCTGGTATTTTCCCTGGAAATCAGGTGCTTTTTCCTGTGTCTCACTGAGGGCCAGAATTAGTTAAACACACAGAGAAGTGTGAGCTATACATTAGTCTAGGGGAGGGGAGTGTTGTCAACAGGAAGCTGACCAGCCAGGGGAAAGGGGTGGTCAGGAAGATGCAGGTCAATAAGCCAAGTGTAAATCGGGGTTAAGTTGCAGTGCCCCTCCCCCATCACACATAAAGAGGCCATGGTTTTGTTTACAGGAAATGCTGCAAGTATCTCCCTGGCCCCATTTGACAGATGGGGAGACAAAGGCACTACATGGCAGGGATCTCCCATTCAGAAACAGAAGGATTAAAGCCACAGTCTGGTTCTGCTGTCAGCAGCAGCTTTGGTAAAACCCAGGCCTTGCCCTCAGCGTTGTGGCTGTTCTTGGGTTCATGGGAGAGGACTGAGGACACAAGAGTAAGAAAGGGTTTGTGCTGTTTTGGTCCTAAAAAAGAACACTAAACCCCACCTTAAACCCAAAGCAAAAACATAAAATAGGGCTTTAATTACCATCTTTTCTTTTATCCTCTTTTCTTCTTCTTCTTTTTTTGTTTCCCAGCCAGAAAACATTATGTTGTTGGACAAGAATATTCCCATTCCACACATCAAGCTGATTGACTTTGGCCTGGCTCATGAAATAGAAGACGGAGTTGAATTTAAGAACATTTTTGGGACACCAGAATTTGTTGGTGAGTTTTAGGCCTGTTTTTTCTCCCAGCTGAGAATCTCGGATCAACAGATAGAGAAATCCCAGGAGCGAACCCTGTGTCTGGGTCTGTAGTCTCTGGGCTGAGAGATGATGCCTTGCGTGCGTGCGTGTGTGTGTGCCAAGTTGCTTCAGTCATCTCCGACTCTTTGCGACCCTGTGGCCCATCACCTGCCATGCTCCTTTGTCCACAGGAAATGTCTCGCTGGCCTCTGGGTGAGGGTTGAGCGCCAGCAGGGCAGTGGGAGGCCAGGTGGGGCTGGGGCCATTTGCAGAGTTAAATCTTCCCAGAGCTGGCCCCACTTCCTGCTCTTAGGTGAGCTGATTGTGAAGATTTAAAATTACCTCACCCTGTTGCATTCCCCTAAACTCAATCTTTTCTGGAGTAGCTTTTGATTTCCTAAAAAAGAAAAGGGAAATTATCTGCCAGATGCCAGATCCACACACTTGCCTGTCCCATACATCTGGCCTTCATTCATGCACAGGGTGCCCAGGTCCAACAGGGCTCTGGCGGCTCTGTCTTCCCTCCGTGTCTCTCAGCCTTGGCCCAGACCGCAGAAACCCCCTTTTAGGTCTTGTGCCACAGGCCAGGGGGTCGTAAAGAAACAGCTTTGCAGAGGAGAAAGGAGTGAGAATTGAGAACCACCATCTCACTGCTCAGGGAGTTGAAATGCTCTTAGAGATGGAAGGAGGGCATGGTTTCCTCAAAATCTAGGGACTGAAACTTCTGACCACAGCCTAAACAAAAAGAAAGATGAACCAGATCATCCACCATGATGGAGTTTCAGGCCATATATACCAACTCTGCAACCACTAGGGAATGAAACTGCAGACGCCCCAGCAGGGGAATCTTGCAATATGCCAGGCACTAGGCCTGGTGTTCTGTATACAGACATTGTCCAATTAATACCCATACAATCTTATGAAGCAGGTTCAAAGTATTTTCTCCATCAAGTGCCTTATTCAAGGTAAAACAACCAGTACATGATAGAGCAGAGATTCAAATACAGATACATCCAACATTAAAGCCTATGCTCTTTTTTTTTTTTTTTTTCTGCACTGTGCAACATGTGGAATCTTAGTTCCCTGACCAGGGATTGAACCTGTGCCCCCTGAAGTGGAAGTGCAGAGTCCTATACACTGGACCACTGGGAAAGTCCCAAAGCCTAATCTCTTTCCATTATACCAGGTTAGCTCTCGAAGGAGCCTTTAAGGGTGGAATTTAGCTGTGGGAATAAGACATCAAACAATCAAACAAGAGTGCTTGAGGCATATTTTCAGATCGTCTGGTCTAGTTTAACAGACGTGGAATTGCAGAGCTAGGGGATTTTAGTTAAGGTCAACCAGTGGTCATTCTCTATCTACTATATGATAGACATCAGATGCTGGAGACACAGGGACGGTAAGCAGCCACACTCAGAATGACACGCCCAGGGTCACACAGTCAGTTAGTAGTAGAATCATCTTGAAACTAGGGTACAGGTATACAGTCTCAAACTTTGTCCAAGATAGCAGTTACTGCCCACCATTCACATATGTGGTAAAAATGCATGTTTTAAGTTCATACCAAGGGTTGAATAATAATAAATTGTTCAACTAGAAATTCAGGGCAGTAATGGAGAGTTGTCATGAGAGAGGATGTGGTTAATTGTGAAGTGAGTGATATAGACAGCTCTGAAAGACTGTTACGTGACGTAGCCACTCTCACGAGGTCAGTGGGCTCAGTCCTGGCCTTGAGTGAGAGATGAAGTGCTGGTGTCATGGGTGGAGGAGAATCTAAAGCGGGGTGGGGTGGGGAAGAAGCCAGGGTAGAGGAGGCGCATATCTGAGGCACCCCATAGCGGGGGTGAAGGGCCAGAATGAGTATGTTTATCAGGGACAGTTCACTGTCCTTTCTAGATGGATCAGAGGGTGGCAATGTGAGTAAGACATTGATGGGCGGAGCCAGACAAACTGTGGAGGGATTTTCCCAGTGATATACTGGTAAATGTCTAACAGTCAGGTCTCAGGACAAAACAAAATACAACCCTAATTTACAGCATTTACTAGTTTCAAGCTATCAACCTGTTTCACTGAATTCAGAGTTGGGAAGAGATGCCCACGGTTGACTCTTGTGAGCCAGTATGATACAGCTCCAGTCCAGAACTGGTCTTATTTGCTCCTTACAGATATATAGGGTGGTTTCTGTAAGCCCCTGCCCAAATTATGATGACTTCCTTTTCATCATAGACCCCTGAACAGGTTATAACCACTGTTCCCTATTCCCTCTTTGAAATTTTAACCTGAGACCAGAGTTAAAAACTGTCAGCTTCTGGGAATGTGGTGGAAAACTTCTTCCAAAAGGTCCTCTCACTACAAAGTTGGATTCTTGAGAAAAATGTTTTTAATGTGATTCTGGACTTAGGAAATAAGATAAATCTTTAAGTATAGTAACTCCTTCAGCCATCACCTGTCCTACCCTAAAAATTGAGTGAAATAAACTTTGAGCTGGAGCTGTGAGCTGCAAGAATATTCAATAAGAGGATCTCTCCTAAAGGCAAGTGCACATGTCAGCATTTATCAGAAACTAGCAAGACTTAGATGTTCAAGGAAGTAGGATATTAAAATGATCAGATGTTGACTATAAAATAAATGGAATGTATATAGAAATAACAGGTAAACTCATAAGAATGAGCAAGCAAGAACCAGATAGAACTTTAAGAAATAACATACACTCACTGAAATTTTAACCTCAGTGGATGGGCCAAACAGCAGATTATACACAGCTGAGGAGAGAATTAAAGATTTGGAAGACTGAGGTGGAAAAAATTAGCTAGACTATCACACAGTGGCAAAGATATAGAAATGTTAAAGAGAAGATAAGTGAAATAAGGTTAAAATAAGAAGTTTACCATAGGTCTATTTGGATTCCTGGAGGAGGGAATTAAGACAATAGAGCAGTATCTGAATAAAACTGCTGAAAATTTTCAGAACTGATGTAAAAACATGCATCCCCAGATACAGAAAGGACAATGTATTTCAATCAGAAAGAAGTCCATACCTCTAAAGTCCATACATTATACTTAAACTATAGGGCATCAGAGACAAAGAGAAGATCTTAAAAATCATCCAGAGAGAAAAGATAGATTACCTACAAAAACCAAAAATAAACAAAAACCAATACTTGGACTGACAGTATGCTTCTTAAAACAACATTGTCCAATAGAATATGATATTCAAAGAACTGAGGAAAAATAAAAACTCCATAGTTGTGAAGAAATTGTATTTCAAGAATGAAGGTAAGAGATCAAACAAAAAGCAAAATAAAAACAACGGCAACAACAAAGATAAAACAATAAACAACCTCCAACAGACCTTTGTTAGTGGAACTTCTAAAAGGTGTACTTGGAGTTCTAAATGCAAGAAGTAAGAGGAGCAAAGAAATCAGAGAACATTAGGCAAATATAATTACTTTCTTTCCTAAATAATGATGATGATGATGAAGATTAAATATGGGGTTGAAAAAAGATAGAAGTAGAAACTGAAGAAAATAATGTTAGATAAGACAGAGTACTTGAAATTAGTGTTCTAAAATTCTTGTATTGTTAGAGGAGGGCCCAAATATTGACTTATGTTAGAATTTGTTTCATGTCCATAGTAAGATCTCAGGGGTAGTCATTACAAAAATAGAAGTTAGAGAAAAAACAGTCAATAAGAAAACTAACAAGAAGCAATTTTTTAAAAAGACGAGAAAGAAAAACGCAGATGAAAGTGGAAAAACAAAAGTACCTGGAGGACAGAAATGAGTATGTGTTTATATCAGGCAGATGAGCACTGAAAAGTGAGTTATGCTTCTCAAACTCTCTATGAGGAACAACCTGGGGGGAAATAGTATATCCTGGACAGCTTCTTCAATAAGATACAATACAAATAAATTCCTAGAAAAGTGATCATGGTGTGTGTCATGGCAATGTCAAATTGCTATGTGTGTGTGTGTTAAGTTGCTCAGTCGTGTCCGACTCCTTGAGACCCCATGAACTGTAGCCCTCCAAGCTCCTCTGGCCATGGGATTCTCAGGCAAGAATACTGGAGTGGGTTGCCACGCTCTCCTCCAGGGGATCTTCCCAACCCAGGAATCGAACCTGGGTTTCCCACACTGCAGGCGGTTCTTTACCAGCTGAGCCTCTAAATACATACTCTCAACTTCTGTACATATCTTGTCAGCACCAGTGACAGTCTGCAGATTATTTGCCTGCAGACTGTACTTTGAATAACACTGTCCTAATGAAAGCCTTTCTTGTGTGTCTCAGGAGAGCTGAGAGAAGAGCTCATAGCAGTGATTTTTCAATAAAAGTTAATAATACAAAAAAATAATAAAAATAAGTAGAGACCTTCCAAATGATCACCAAAGAAATGACTGGAAGATAGTCTGTATTCACAAAGTGGACTATTATATAGCAGTGAATATGAAAGACCATGGGTGAACATTCAGTGAATGCTAGAAGCATCAGTTGAGTGGGGGGAAAAGGTCTATTGACGGTAGATGAGATTCAGTATGGCATCATTTTTTGGAAGCTAACAAGAAAGCAAAGCCAGGAGAGTGGTTCCCTGCATCTGGGAGGGTGGGAGGGTGGGTTCATCCTATAGATGCAGAGGTTTTGATATTCTAGATAAACAAACTTAGCCTTCCCCTCTCTCCACCTTCTCCCATTCGTGATTAAACAAGGCTCAATCCTCCCTTTTCTAGTTATCGCCCCCTCTTTCTTTTCTATTTCATCACCAAGCTTTTTTAAAGAGTCATCTGCACCCTTATCTTGCAGCCCACACTCAGCACTCTCTGGTCACTGCAGTGGGTGTGAAATTCAACACTTGCTTTCCAGCCCATCCAGGGTACAGGCTTGATCTCCAGGCAGCATTTGGTCCTCTTCTCTCCTGGGTAGAGTCTTCTTTCCTAGACTCTGCACCTTCTCGTGGTCCTGGCAGCATTCACATGGCTCCTATTTCTACCTGTGTGATGACGCCTGTGTGATGACCTGGGTGATGGCTCTGACCCACCTCACTCCCACCCCAGGTACCCAGCCTGTTCCTGGCATCTTCTTTTGGATGCCCCTCGGACATCACTAGCTCCTCACCTCAGTGGCCACCAGAATGTCCTCCTGCCCCTGCTCAGGTGGGAGGTACCCTCTTTAGACACCCGCAGAGGAATGTGGATTCTCTCTGCCTCCTTTTCTCCCCCATCACCTTCCAGTGCTGGCTGACTGGTTTCCAGCTGAGAGTTCAAAAGCAGTCTTTGTCATGGACCCCACTGTCCGTCCTGCACCTGCCTCTCCCCACTCTCCTCTTCCTTTTCCAGGGCTCCCCTTGTGCTTTCTGTCTTCCTCACTATCAGAATAACAGGCAACTTCCTCCCTCAAAATCCCTAGACCCAGGCTATCTCCATCCGCCTCTCTAATTTTCCTTAGGGAGGGTTCAGGATGGAGACCTTCGGCATCTAATTCCCTAAAATTCCTTAAGATCATCTCTTCTCCTTTTCATACTCCTGCTGACTCTTCGACATGGCTTCTTTCAGCTCCAGAAATTGTGAACTATGAGCCCCTGGGCCTGGAGGCGGACATGTGGTAAGTGGGACAGCCCCCCCGGTGGCCCCAGATCCTGGCTCTGGCTGACATCCCCCGGATGAAAACCTCTTCCTCCACACTCACCTTTAAGAGCCTCTGGCTGCTCCTGGGGTGCTGGCATGTGGCAGTTAGCACATGGCCAAGGCAGAGAACAAGGGGCTGGAAGCCAGAGGTACAGGCTCACCCTGAGACTGCCACAGCTGTCATAAACATACTAGTGACAATAATTCGTTCTGTTGGTCAACCATGTGATCCCTGGGGGCCTCATGTATTCTGGCTACCGTGCTGGGCCGGGTACCGCAGTGATTGACTGCACAGATGGGGCTCGTTTCATGTGAACTGTGCTATACAGTTGGCTGGGTACCTTGATCACTTGGTTTTCTAAAATCCTCCCAGTGGTCCTGTAAGATAGTTATTATTATCCTCATTTTATGAGGAGAAAGAGGCTCAGAGGTGGTCATCACAGCTGTTAGTGGGTCCTTGGGCTCAACATCCAGACCTGATTGACTCTGAGCGAGTCCCTGGCTGCTGCTGAAGTGTGGGGTGGGGAGGGGTGTGGGGCTTGAGGCAGCGTGTGGGGGCTGCCGTGAAGGGGCCCTCAGAGCCAGGCGGGGAGTCGCTTGCTGGTCTGGGAGGAGAGCCAGGCGGCCCTGACTTGACTGTTCTTTGTTTTGCAGGAGCATCGGTGTCATCACCTACATCCTGTGAGTATGACTGATCCTGGGGCTCTGACCCAGCTCAGATCCAGGGGGAGCAGGAGGAATGAGAGAGGGGCAGGCAGGCAGACAGACAGTCTGACATTTCCTGAGCACCCACCGTGACCAGATGAGTTAGATCCACACAGCCAACCTGAGGCTCAGTGCTCTCAGCTCGATTTCATACGTTTGAGCCTGGGCTTGGTGTTGGGCAGGAAGCCGGGAGAGCAGTCTGCAGCCCTCCATTCTACACTGCTTGTGTTTGCATCCCTCCTGTGGCCAGGATCCACCACGCGGTCTCACCCGGACCCAGGTTTCCGGTGAGAATGTCAGTTTTCGCTCAGAAACCTGGGACAGCCCTCAAGTCACCATGCCCTTCCTGATCCTGCCTCGTCTTTCTCTGCCTTTCCTCTCCCTTCCCCAGAACCCCTTTTCCTCTCACATGCTGTCTCTTCTGTTTTCCCCAGAGTCTCTCTTTCTTGACTCTGAAATATTAAGTACTTAAGCAGAGATTTCCTGCATTGTGTAGCGAAACTGTCACTTTCCATCTCTGTGGCCTTGGGCAGAAAAACAACTTCTGGGCTTGTTTTTCTCATCAGAAAAATAGGAATCATAAACTTCCTGCCACGGGTATGTTGAGGATTAAATAAGCCGACGTGCAAACTTCCTAGCACTGCTCAGACACAGACATTGCTGATTAGTTGGTGTTCATTACATCGTACTTTCCAACTGTTTCCGCTCGCAATACTCCTGGAAAAATGCTGTTTTTATGGAACTCTGGGTAAGAGGCAGCCCACAACCAGAGGGCATGAAGGATGGGGAGGGCAACACTCAGCTCTCTCAACACCCCTGTAATCCCTCCCTCTGACTCCTCCTTGGACTGGGAGTTCTGCGTGATGTGGTGGATGCCACCCCCTGCCCCGCCCCTGCCCCCTGAGTTGCAACAGAGGGTGTCAACCCAGGCAGCACATCAGACCTTTTTTTTCTTTTTCTTCACATCAGACCTGTTAATATCTGCTATGGCCCAGGGCCCACTCCAGATCTATGAAATCAGAATCACTAGGAGTAAGATCTGGGCATTGGTATTTTTTAAAAGCCATAGAGGAATTTGATGCAGAGAGAATTTGATGCATTGCTGCATAATTCCAGATTAGAGCCAGGATATTCAGACATGGGCTCTTAACACCTTGATATCTTCAGAACTGTGGCTTTCATATTGAAATAGTAAGGAATTCCAGCATCTCCAGGGCACACAATCTTCCTGTAGCTCACTGAATTCCATACAGTTTATTGACCGCCTGATCCTCGGTGAACACAGTGCCAGGCACTCAGGGTACTAAATGGACAGTCTGTCCTGCTTGCCTGAAACTTCTTTTGTGGGAGGGAGACACCAGACTGCTAACTCTCACCCGGTGGGACCAAGGTTGTGCTTTAGGTATGAATATGGCTTTGTGAGACAAATGGGAGAGCCACTGGTTTGCTGGGACTGCAGAAAGTTTAATGGGAGAGAGGGAGCGAGAGAGGCAGATAAGAGAGATTGATTTGAACTGGGCTGGAAGGAATGTGATGAATTTTCCTGGTGGAAAGGAAAGGAAGTGCCATTCTGGGTGAGGAAGGGGACAGCAAGTGTGGTAAATGCAGTGAAAATACAGAACGTGTGGTGGGGACCAAATTTTGATGCCTTCCTGAGAAGTTCAGATGTGATTCTATAGAACACAGGAGGGAGGGTAGGGCCCAAGGACTTCTGGGACAATGGCATATTTTGAATATTAGGCAGGGGACAGTAGATTCAGGAGTCATTGTTTGAATGGCACTTTTTTTTTTAATGTAAAAAATGTAAAAGAATGAAACTAGAACACTTTCTAACACCTTACACAAAAATAAACTCAAAATGGATTAAAGATCTAAACGTAAGACTAGAAGCTATAAAACTCCTAGAGGAGAACATAGGAAAACACTCTCTGACATACATCACAGAAGGATCCTCTATGACCCACCTCCCAGAATATTGGAAATAAAAGCAAAAATAAACAAATGGGACCTAATTAAACTTAAAAGCTTCTGCACAACAAAGGAAACTATAAGCAAGGTCAAAAGACAGCCTTCAGAATGGGAGAAAATAATAGCAAATGAAGCAACTGACAAAGAGTTAATCTCAAAAATATACAGGCAACTCCTGCAGCTCAATTCCAGAAAAATAAACGACCCAATCAAAAAATGGGCCAAAGAACTAAACAGATATTTCTCCAAAGAAGACATACAGATGGCTAACAAACACATGAAAAGATGCTCAACATCACTCATTATCAGAGAAATGCAAATCAAAACCACAGTGAGGTACCATTTCACGCCAGTCAGAATGGCTGCTATCCAAAAGTCTACAAGCAATAAATGCTGGAGAGGGTGTAGAGAAAAGGGAACTCTCTTACACTGTTGGTGGGAATGCAAACTAGTACAGCCACTATGGAGAACAGTGTGGAGATTCCTTAAAAAACTGGAAATAGAACTGCCACGCTATGCTATGCTATGCTAAGTCACTTCAGTCGTGTCCGACTCTGTGCAACCCCACAGACGGCAGCCCACCAGGCTCCGCCATCCCTGGGATTCTCCAGGCAAGAATACTGGAGTGGGTTGCCATTTCCTTCTCCAATGCATGAAAGTGAAAAGTGAAAGTGAAGTAGCTCAGTCGTGTCAGACTTTTATCGACCCCATGGACTGCAGCCTACCAGGCTCCTCTGTCCATGGGATTTTCCAGGCAAGAGTACTGGAGTGGGGTGCCATTGCCTTTTCCATAAGACCCTGCAATCCCACTGCTGGGCATACACACTGAGGAAACCAGAATTGAAAGAGACACGTGTACCCCAATGTTCATCGCAGCACTGTTTATTATAGCTAGGACATGGAAGCAACCTAGATGTCCATCAGCAGACGAATGGATAAGAAAGCTGTGGTACATATACACAATGGAATATTACTCAGCCATTAAAAAGAATACATTTGAATCAGTTCTAATGAGGTGGATGAAACTGGAGCCTATTATACAGAGTGAAGTAAGCCAGAAAGAAAAACACCAATACAGTATACTAGCGCATATATATGGAATTTAGAAAGATGGTAACAATAACCCTGTATGTGAGACAGCAGAAGAGACACAGATGTATAGAACAGTCTTTTGGACTCTGTGGAAGAAGGCGAGGATGGGATGATTTGGGAGAATGGCATTGAAACATATATATTATCATATGTGAAACGGATCGCCAGTCCAGGTTCGATGCATGATACAGGGTGCTCAGGGCTGGTGCACTGGGATGACCCAGAGGGACGGTATGGGGAGGGAGGGGGGTTCAGGATGGGGAACACATGTGCACCCGTGGCAGATTCATGTCGAAGTATGGTAAAACCAATACAATATTGTAAAGTAATTAGCCTCCAATTAAAATAAATAAATTTATATTAAAAAAATATTTATTTGTTTGGCTGCACCAGGTCTTGGTTGTGGCACACAGGGTTTTCCATCTGTTGTGGGATCTTTAGCAGCAGCATGGGAACTCTTAGTTGCAGCATGTGGGATCTGGTTCCCTCACCAGGGATTGAACCCAGGCCCCTTTCATTGGGAGCACAGAATCTTAGCCGCTGGACCACCAGGGAAGTCCCCGAATGACACCTTCTTGACAAACCCTGCGGGGAACCTCATACGGCCCTCTAGCCCCTAATGGCTCATCTACAGCCACACTTGTCAGGCTTTGCTCAGGATGCTTGTTAGCCTAGAAGACCTTCCATCTCCTTCTCTGACTGCTGACAACCTCTTCAGGACAAAACTGATGCAAATGTCAGCTCTTCCATGAGGCCAGCACTGGGCCTCCCCTCTGTCCTGTGTTCCTCCAGCCCTTTGTCTGTTCTTTATTTTATTCTGTGTTCTTCTGGAAATTTATGAAGAGCCAGGTCTCTCTTTCTCTCCCCTCCTCTTTCAAGTCCCTTGAAGACACAGTTCTCTCTTTCAGGTCCTTAGTAGGGACTCCATTAAGTGTATTGAATTGGACTCGTTTGAAAACCCGTTGACTGCCCCCCGCAAAGGATTGTGGGGAGCCTCCCATCCCCATGCAGAATCCAGGTCCCTGAGTCCATCACCCCCACTTCCGTCTCCTTTCCTACAGTCACATATTCCCTCTCTGTGTGCCCAGCCTTAGTGGAGCATCCCCTTTCCTGGGAGACACGAAGCAGGAAACGCTGGCAAATATCACAGCAGTGAGTTACGACTTTGACGAGGAATTCTTCAGCCAGACCAGCGAGCTGGCCAAGGACTTCATTCGGAAGCTTCTGGTTAAAGAGACCCGGTAAGAGGACAAAGAAGAGAAGGGCACTGGCCTCGCAGGTCCTGACTCTCTCCTGCCACTTCTCTCACAGGCATGCCAGCCATGCCTGCTTTGCCACAGGCTGTCATCAACCATTGCAGTGTAATCTGGGCAGGTGCTGAGGAGTGTGAACTGGCCAGGACTTGGCTTTCATCTTGTTTACTCAAGTCTTTCTCTTTTCTTTTCCTCCTGAAATGCAAATAACCATGTGTGTGTGTGTGTGTGTGTGTGTGTGTGTGTGTGTACGTAAGTCAGCCTGGATTTTTTTTAGAGCTCTTTATTTTTTGCAGTTTGTCTCAAAGGTACCTGGAAGTAGAATTCTTTAAAGGAAAGGGGCAGGGTTTTCAAGACGATTCAGGATGGGAGTGGGGAGGGTGTCCAGCCCAGAGGGGTCAGAACAGCGGGAACATAGGAGACCTGCTAATCCCACCCCTTCCTCAGGGCTCAGGGTAAGCCCCATGCATGTGTGATCAAAGGAGATGGGCAGGGAGTTGGAGGGTGCTGGCTGCCCAGAGGATGGATGAGCTGAGGCGGGGTAAGTCCTCACATTCTGGAAGGCCATGTCCTCTTGATCCCATAGACTTCAGAGAGACATAGAGTGGGGTCCTCTAAAGTGCAGTGCCTGGTTTCGCTGTTGAAGGGCAATGGTAGGAGGGATTGCCCCACCTGGGTACAGAGCAGGGAAGGACCGAGAAGAGATCTGGAAGGCAAACAGAAAAACAGAGACCAAAGTTTTCACAACGGAGAGCATTTAGGACTCTCCAATAGTGTGGGGTTGGGCCCTGCAACCCTGGGACCAAAAATGAGGGTTTATATAAGGTCATTCTATTGAGAGGTCTGCCTGGACTGCTTTCTCTAGTATGCAGGAGTTGTAGCCTGTCCCCCATCCACCTCTGCATTCCTTATGATTCTAGTTTGATGGCAGTGGTTGAAGGATGCCAAAAAGCAGGTCTGAGAAGACTGAGAATGGAGACTGCTGCTCTCAGCTTCTCATGGATCATCACTGTTTTCTGATCTTCATTTAGGAAGCGGCTCACGATCCAAGAGGCTCTCAGACACCCCTGGATCATGGTAAGCGCATGGTGACGAGTTTCAGCAAGCAGGTTCCTGCTCTGTCGCCAGGGATGCCTGGGCCAGATGCGGGGGCCCTGTGACAAGGCCTTTGCTTGAAACACTGACCCCTAAGCACAGATGAAAGCTAGTTGGGGGTCTCCAAGGGTCTGGGCTTGTTCAAATAGGTCTGCAAGTTTAAGTTTCTATGTCATATGTTCAGGTGACTTATGAAAAGAAACTTTCACAAACCTCAGTTGAAATCTTTGCTCTTTGGGCCATCTTAAAAACTGTTCTTTGTCTCAAGACACGTGTGCGTGCTAAGTTGCTTCAATTGTGTCCAACTCTTTGCAACCTCATGGACTGTAGCCTGCCAGGCTTCTCTGCCCATGGGATTCTCCAGGCATGAAAACTGGAGTGGGTTGCCATGCCCTCCTCCAGGGGATTTCCTGACCCAGAGATAGAACCTGTGTCTGTTACATCTCCTGCATTGGCAGAGGGGTTCTGTACCACTAGCGCCACCTGGGAAGCCCCTGTCAGAAGACACGTCACAGTTATTCTCAAAAAAGAAAACAGGACTCCTTGGCTATAGAGAGAGATCAGTGACAGTTGAAAACCTCAGATTTGTTACCAGGGCTCCTTGTTTCTGACTTTCAAAGCTCTGAGTTAAGGATGACTCAAACCGGGTCAGTGGTTTCCTTAGGCACCTGGCAACCTCAGAGAATGGGCCGCCCAGCTGGAGGCCTGCTGGGGGAGAGGCAGCCACCCCTCAGGGCAGTTCTGTTCTCTCTGGGGAGGGTGGAGGCACAAAGGTGACTTCCTGCCTAACCCAGTTTGTAACTGGGCTTCTGGCTGCTGGGTGTTCAGAGAGCCTGGCAGTCTGGTCTCAGTGAAGTGCATGCGATAAGCACTTTGGTAGGATGGGAATCAGGGGAGTGGGACTCTGACCCTTATTCTGCTGATGGATGAGATGTGCCCCTCCAGGAATGTCAGCAGACCTCCCTTTCACTGGAATTGTTAAGTGGGAGAGCTGGTGAGGGTGATCTGAGGGTTGCAGATGAGAACGGGCAGAGGTTCACAGGAGATGGGAGAGCAGAGAGGGCCGGAGTACCCTGGAGAAGGCCAGGTTCATTGACTCAGTGAAGGATGGGGAAGGCTGAGTTTGAGTGCAGAACTCTAGGTTTGAGTGCAGAGCTGGGAAGTCTGGGGGGCTGCCTCCTTGCTCAGCATGCTGAGTGTTGTTGAGGCCCACGGAGCCCACAGGCCCTGATGGAGAGAAGCCCCAGTTTCCCCCATCAGCCATGGCCTTGTGCGCTTCCTCTCTGGAGTGGATGCTTGCAGAATCCTGGCTGTAGCCTGCTTGTTTGTGCGAGCACCCTTAAATGCTATGCATGCAGAGACCCTCTCTAATGACCGTGAACCACCCTGCCCGGAAATGCGTGTGCAGGCAGCACCCTGTCCTCCTCGACTTTTCTGATGGTCTGTGGGGGTGCTTATCCCACCCTGGTCCTCCCATGGCCTGGCGCATGCGGTGAATGCAGAGGCGGCTGGAGTGCCTTCCGCCTGCACCTTGGAGCAGACATCAAATTAACTCTGGCCCTTCTGTCTAAACACCCACCAGTCCAAAGGAGAGATCAGAGCCCCAGAACAGCACAAGGCAGAGCCCAACCAGCTGAAGACCAAGCGTCTGAGAGAGTACACCCTCAAATGCCACTCAAGCATGCCCCCCAACAACACCTACGTCAACTTCGAGCGCTTTGCCCGTGTGGTTGAAGATGTGGCTCAGGTGGAGCAGGGCTGCCGGGCCCTGACAGGGGCCCATGACACCATCCAGGATGACGTGGAGACCCTGATCTCCATCTACAATGAGAAGGAGGCTTGGTACCGGGAGGAGAGCGAGAGAGCCCGGCACGACCTGTCTCAGCTCAGGTACGAGTTCCGCAAGGTGAAGTCCTCGAAGAAGCTCCTTCGAGAGGACATCCGGGCCACAGGGTCCCGCCTTGGGGACGCAGCCAGGAAGCTGGACCACCTGCAGACGCAGTTTGAGACCCTGAGGCAGGAGCTCTCAGCAGACCTCCAGTGGCTCCGGGAACTGGTGGGCGGCTTCCAGCTGGAGAGTGGGAGCGTGGACAGCCCAGGTTCCGTGTTCTGCCGGGACGCCAGTGAGTCCTTTGGGGAGCTGCTCAACAGATCATGCGGCGAGGAAGTGTTGGCCGGCTTGAAGCTCTGAGCACCAGCATCGGGTCACTAATGCATCCTGGATGGTTTGCTGAAGACTGCTCCCAACTGCCCTGCCAGGCATCAACTCAAATTCTCCTGCAGGGGTGTGTGTCTGTAGCATAGCCTTCCACCTCCTCCCAGAATCCAGAAGCATGGAGGGACTAGCTAGTTATCCATTCTGTGCCTCCTCTCACCTGCCTGGTTTGTTGGGTGACTGGCCGGGCAACCAGGCTGTTAAAACAATTGCTGTTGAATACCCCTCAGCATTCCCTTCTCCAGAGGGAGACAGCTGGCCCTGGGGAGACACTCCGGGAGACACTCAGTAACTGATTTTTGATAATGGACTTGATCACATCTCACTTCCTGCTTTATGGACTGCAGGTCTTGGGTACCATTTGAGTTAACTAGGGCTAATAGTCAGCTTGGTGTTTTCCCGCTGCTGATGGCAGAATTTTAAATTCACAGAGAAAAGATTACTTTTCATTTACATTGACATTTAACTCACCATGCATTTATGTTTGTGATCCTTAAAAGAACTCTGTGAGACAGGAAGGTAGGTGGTATTACTGTTGTTGTTACTGTTATTTCCATGTAACTGATGAGGAAACTGACCTCCGGGGGAAATGACTTACAGCAGGGTCATTCATAGCTAGTTCATACAGATGAAACATGAACCCAGGATGCCTGAGTCTAAGATGAGGTATTTAGGAACAGATAGCTTTTGATGTAAAAATGCACTTTAATATTAAAGTTCAGATCCCAGAAGTAAAATAAGCAACTTCATGTACTTTGCCAGGTAATGTGGAAGCCTCATATCCTCTAAGTGATTGTCCTAAAAAGTGTGTCCCAGAAGGCAGGCAGTTTATTGTTCCCATCCAGCCCTTGCCTGTCTGAAGATCAGCCTGAGGATTAGGAGGGAAGGGGCAGCATCTTGCCCTTCTCCACCTTCCCTCCTGTGGCTCAGGGCTCCAACCTTCTGTTGGGAATGAGAACCCTTTTCTCATGTCCCTAAGGTCTGAAGAGGGTGGACATTAAGACTGGGAAGCATGAGACCCAGTGGTCCCTTCCTGACCACAGGCTGTGTGCGCCCCTCCCTAAAGCCTGGATCATCTCGTCTCCCTTTTCCCATGGGAGAAGACAGCCAGCCAGCTCACAGAGGCAGAGTGTGGACAGTGGGCCCAGCGCTGTGCTAGAAGCTTGGGGGTGACAGAACAGATCGTATCATTCCAAGGTGCCTTCTTGTCAGAGAGGAAGGGTAGGTGTTATTCTGAATTTGGTGCTGAGGAAACAGAGAGGGTGTGATTTGCCCAAGGGCACAGTAGAGGCGAAAGTGGACGCCTTCTGATGGGGTCTTCTGCTTCCTTCCCCTAGCTGCCCCAGGCGCCAGGGGTTCACTCTGCTGTGGGGCAGGTTTACCCAGACACACCCATCTATCTACTTACAAAGAATTGTTCAGCACCTGTCAACTGCTGGGCACTTGTCCTGTCCCCAGGAATACAATGTTGAATGAAAACAGGTGTGTTTCCTGCATTCATGGAGTTTGCAGTAAAGGACTCCATGTTGATCTAGAACATTCTGCACAGGTAGAACTGCAGCTGGGACATATGCTATGAGAAGATTGCAGCACTGCAGGAGCCTGCAGTGGGGGGTGACCTAGTCAGAAAGGGTGTCCCTGAGGTGGTGACTCTAGAGCTGAGATCAGCGAAGCAAACCAGGGAGAAGGTAGTTTTCCCCACAAAACTGTCATGCCAGGGCTCTGTGCTGGGAGGGGGCCTGAGAGCTGAAATTGCTCAGGCAGAAAGAAAGCTGGAGAGGAAAGGAATATGATGTAGATGTGGCTGGAAAGAAGGCAGGGCCAGTAGGGCTTTGCCATACTGAAGAGCTCTGTCTCCATCCCCAGGGTCATGGGACTGAAATGGGTGCCCAGCAGTCAGCAGCCCGATGTCATGGCAGGGGTGGGGCTGCCCAGGGAACAGCACAGATGGGGCATGGTTTAGAATGATCCCATGAAACCATGTCTTTAAAATCCTACCTCCCTTTCTATTACATGCTGGATCACTTCAAATATTATATATAATATTTGTAACAAACAGTTTTCATCAAGTAGAAGAAACCATATTTTCACCAAATGTAAGATGCATCATTATTTTATGACCCCAAAATAAATTTAAAAAGAAGTCCAAGATGGGAAGTCTAAGAGAAAACACCAAATACAAAGCTGGGACACCCTCACTGAGAGGGGAGGTGAGAAATAAAGCCACCAGGTAGGAGGGGAAGGCAAGGGAATGTGTGCATTTCAGGCTTGACACTGGGTCGCTCAGTCGCTCAGTCACATCCGACTCTTTGCAACCCAATGGACTGTAGCTCACCAGGCTCCTCTGTCCATGGAATTCACCAGGCAAGAATACTGGAGTGGGTAACCATTCCTTTCTCTAAAGGATCTTCCCGACCCAGGGACCAAACCCAGGTCTCCCGCATTGCAGGTGGATTCTGGGTAGTCCTGACGCTGGGTAGAAGGGTGGAAAAATCCTCCCCTGAGAACAGGAGCCCCAAGCTGGTGGTACTCAGACAGAATTCCTTTCTGCATTTACACAGTTTCCTTTCTGCATTTACACAATTAGTGGAATCCAAAAGAACCTCAAGCAAGAAATCTAATGTTAAACAGTCTGAGGCTGGGTGGCCCCAATGGCTGGCAGAAGCAGTGTGGTCATCTCCTGGAGCACCTGCCTTCACTTCAGACCCACAGTAAAGATACGATGCCATTGTTTGAGAGAGAAGTCCTGATTTCAGAGATCCAAAAATGTGCATCTTGGAATCAATGAAAGATGGCAAAGCCCTGTTTTCTATGCCCTGTCTGGGAGAATTGATACAAACAGCCCATCTACAATCTCTCCAAGAACTTTTCTGCCCTGTCACAGGACAGAATATAATCATTTGGCATAAGACACCTCAAAAATTAATGGTCACTTTGGCCAGGGCAACCAAGTCAAGGGCTTTCCTGGTGGCTCAGGCGGTAAAGAATCCGCCTGCAATGCAGGAGACCTGGGTTCGATCCCTGGGTTGGGAAGATTCCCTGGAGAAGGGAATAGCTACCTACTCTAATATTCTTGCCTGGAGAATCCCATGGACAGAGGGGTCTGGTGGGCTGCTGTCCATGGGGGCACAAAGAGCCAGACACGACCAAATGACTAACTCTTTAACTTGGCCGAGTCAACAGGTTTCCTAAGGCAAGGAAGCCCCTGATTGAGCAACTCAGGGCAAACTTTCTTGTGAGGGTCGAAATAAAATGCAATAAAGGAGTAAGCTGTGGATGATGATTTGAATTAGGGAGACTGGGAAAAGAGCAGGAGAAGTGATTATTTTAGAATCCTGCTGCTGCTGCTGCTAAGTCAATTCAGTTGTGTCCAACTCTGTGTGACCCCATAGACGGCAGCCCACCAGGCTTCCCCATCCCTGGGATTCTCCAGGCAAGAACACTGGAGTGGGTTGCCATTTCCTTCTCCAGGGCATGAAAGTGAAAAGTGAAAGTGAAGTCGCTCAGTCGTGTCTGACTCCTAGTGACCCCACAGACTGCAGCCCACCAGGCTCCTCCATCCATGGGATTTTCCAGGCAAGAGTACTAGAGTGGGGTGCCTTAACCTTCTCTGTGCTGGAGGTTCTCAGGGGTGAGCCATCTGACAGCCTCCTTTTACAGCATTTTACAGGACAGGGTTTGTCTGGAGTCTCCCAGCCAGTCAGCCCCGGAGCTGACTGGAGTCAGAATCATAAGTGGATTTCTTCACTGTAGTACCGTCGTCCTCTCCATGTTCATGTCCAGTTGTGGGTAATAGCTTGTCATTTAGATGTTTTATGAACAGACTCTTTTAAGAGTTTCCAAAGTTTTAAGAGTTTCCAAAGACAAAGTGAAGTGAACTGAAAACTGCACTCCAAATCTTTCAGGAAAGTCAGAGGGGACCATGACCTTCCCCTGCCCCCTGACTAGTCCAATGCCCATCACCCTTTGGCAGCAGAACCTGATGCCAAGGGGAGTCCAAGGAGGCTGGCGGAATGCCCAGCCAGAGGACCCACTTGACTCCCCTCCACATGCCCACAGCTGGCATTTTAGCAGTGACATCAAAAACAGGGCAGAGCAGGGCCGATGAGGCAGGATCGGGTGTTTCATTGGCATCTAGACAGACAAAGGCCTGGTGGGGGTTGCCGCTCTGTGGGCCAGCCCGTGTGCCATCACAGAGGATCTTTCAATTCATCAGGCTGTGAATGAGAGGTCAGCTTCTGTGCTCTCTGCTGATGCCATCGCAGAGAGGGCAGGGTGAGCCTGTAACATCTTCCTGAACAGCGGTTCCCAAGAGGCTGGAGAGTTGGCACCTGGGGAAGGCAGCAGCCTGTCCTGCTCTGGGGCAGACGCATGAGGCACACAGTCACCCAGCTTTGTGCTGGGGAGGGTGGAGACGGTGTGATGGTGAGCCGTGCTTCTGCAGAATCGGGATGATGGTAGCGAAGGGCGGGAGCTGAGTCATAATGGTGGGAGAAGCCAGAGTCTCCTCCGTGAACTTCTGTCCCCACACCACCCACCCACCTCTCCAGGTGATCATGAAGGTGGTGGCTCCCCACATCGCTCCTTCAGGCAGCATGGTGGTCCCATGCCAGGGAGAGCTGGCAGTGTGCTCAGCTATCACGCCTGCTCTCGGCCTCTGTACCCGTCTGTGGAACTGAATGGCCTTTTCTCCTTTGTCTGTGAACACTCTTGGCCTGTGGAGAAGATTTTTTGCCCTGGAGAGGAGACCCAGCAGTGGGCATATTTGAGGAGTGGAAGCGGCCAGTTCTATGAATAAACACTGATTGTGCCCTGGCTCTGGAGGGAGGTGACAGATAAGGACAAGACAACCCTTGAATAAAAGATTCAGTGTCTGGCACAGGTAGGGCCCCAACCAACTGTGAGTGAGAAAGGCCATGGTGAGTGATAAAGCAGCGGTACCTAGTATTCCAGAAAACAGGAGGGAGATGAACTCTGAGGAAAGGTAAGGAGATGGCAGGGGTTTCTCAGGTGGCACTCATGGTAAAGGACCCGCCTGCCAATGCAGGAGACATAAGAGATCAAGGTTCAATCCCTGGGTCAGGAAGATCCCCTGGAAGAGGGCATGGGAACCCATTCCAGTATTCTTGCCTGCAGAATCCCATGAACAGAGGAGCCCTGTGGGTGGGCTACAGTCCATAGGGTCACAAAAGTATTGGATATGAATAAAGCGCTTAACATTCTCAAAAGGAGGTGGCAGAGGGCATAAACATTCTCAGGGCTGGGGGGTGTCTTCCGCCAACACTCCCCTCCCTCTATAACCTTGAGAAGGTGCCAGGCAGAACTTGGAGGGATGGGATGAGTTTGGATTGTGGTCTGGAACCTAGAGCTATTAAATGGAAATTAAAGGAGATTACAGAGATTCAAAAGAAGGAGAGTTTGCGTTTTTAGCTTTTCATTATGGGAGATTTTCAAAACTTGCATGAAAGTGTTAAGAATGGCTGAGTGAATTCCATTTATCTATTACCCAGCTTCAAAGTATTTTAAAGCAAACTTCAGAGTCACTTAACTGATACATTTTCCAGCAGGAATCTCTTATAAAGTGTTTTTTTTTAACCATGACCACTGCACCATGATGGCACCTGACAAAATCAAGAATAATTACTTATCACCATCTGTACGCACAGCCGGACTGACATGCCCCCCGCTCTTCTCGAGGGTCTCCTGCTATACTCAGTATGTTCAAATCAGGATCCAGACACAGTCCACACATGGCAGTTGGATATAATGTCTCTCAAGTCTCTTGTCTTCAGTACTAGAGGGAGAGCTTTTGAAGCTTTTCTTGGGAATTAAAAGTTGCTCAGAAAACTGAATGTCCCGGAGAGAAGATGAAAAGGAAGAGTGTATGCATGCTGAGACCTGACTCAGAGAAGGTCGGGTCAGGCAAAGAAAAGGGCATTCTACCTCTTTCCATTGGCATGCTCAGTAGCGGGACAACCTGCTGGCACACAGCCTCGCTGAAGCTCCCCCTACTCAGCCATAGCGAGGCAGACTCAGGCCTCCTTTCCTGGGTAAACAGAGAGGTAAGGCCAGCAGGGCTCCAGCCAGCAAAACAATCAGCAAAAGGGAGAGGTGGAGATGCCACCTACAGAGGAAGGAGCAAGGCCCAGAGTGACAGTCCTGGGCGAACCAAGAAAGTGGGTGCTCAGCTGTCCTTGGCTTTCAGTGGAGGATGGGGCTGGAGGAGTGACTCAGATGGAGGTTTGAAAAGTTGCAATCTGTTTGCAGTTTCTAGAGGAGGCTGGAAAACCAGGATTCTGGTCTTTATGCCTGGACGGATGGCTGCTGCGTCGTCTCCATGCTCTGTGGATGTTGGTGCTGGCCTAGCTCTCCACAACAGACACTTTTTTAAACTGGAGGATAATTGCTTTACAATGTTGTGTTGACTTCGCTGTACAGCAATGTGAATCAGCCATAAGTATACATATATCCCCTCCCTCTAGAGCCTCCCTCCCACCCTACCCCTATTTCCACTCCTCTAGGTCATCATAGAGCACCAGGTTGAGCTCCCTGTGTTATACAGCAGCTTCCCATTCACTGTCTGTATTACACATGGTAATAATTACGGTTGGAGGAGGTTGGTCATATGTGCTTAGTCGTGTCTGACTCTTTGTGACCCCATGGACACAAAGGGGTCCTGCCAGGCATACCAGAGTGGATTGCCATTTCCTACTCCAGGTAATGTGTATATTTCAAATTATATTATCTCAGTTTATTTCACCCTGTTCTTGCCCCCACCATCCATGTCCACAAGACCGTTTTCTACATTTGCGTCTCTATTACTGCCCTGCAAATAGGTTTATCAGTACCATTTATGCATTAACATAAAATATTTGTTTTTCTCTTTCTGACTTACTTCACTCTGTAAAACAGCTCCCTGAAGGACTTTTTCAGAGACGTTTGTGTCCGCATAAACAAAACCTGACTTTAGCCACAAAGTTCTGTCTTCTTTTCTCCCTTCTCAGAATTTTTCTGTGACACTTAACATACTCCTAGGAGCCTGGTCAAAACTGCCCACATTGGTGTCACTGCAGGACCACAAGGCTGAGGGCTTTGTTTGCAGAAAGGAGGGCCAGGAGCAGGTGGAACAAACTCCATCTCCCCTCACACCCTCAGTTTAATCCAAAGTGTTGGTGTCACATTCCTTCTGGAACTTACATCACTGCAGAATTTACATCTCTCTGACTTCAAGACCTAGAAACAGTGTCAGCGTTTGGTGAGCCTCTTAGAAACTGACAAGGCCCATTGATTGGGAAAGGCCAGCCTGACAGGTTTATATACTCTTCCTCGGAATTCATGCTGTTTTGTGTAGAACACAGACAGGGTCCTTGAAGTGACTACGTCACCTCCCAGGAGCAGCCTGTGGGAATGGTCCCACGTGATATTGCAGTTGGGCATCTCTGCTTAGTGGCTCATACTGCTAGACCAGGTGGAAGGTGGGATTCTCACTAACGGGATTCTCCTGGCCTGCATGTCGACCTTCCAACCGTGGGGTTTAGCTAACTCTCTCCTGGCAAGGGAGCCAATCAATAAGTAGACAAGAAGAGGTCCCTTTGGTCCCAGAGTCCACTAATCAAACTCTCCAAGTGCAAGAGTGTCCCCTGCCAGGATTAGACTGGAAGGTGAATAGCAGATATTTGTGAAGTGAGAGGTAGAAATGTTCTGTGGGGTGGCAGGAAGCCAATGACCTTGGGAAGGAGATACTAGTTGCTGGGAGGTACAGAGCAGGGGGATTAACAACTGAATAAATACAGAATAAAAGGTCAGGTAGTGACAGGTCCCGTGAAGAACTAGGGCAGAGGCACAGTGACTTGCACAGGGCAACCAATGTGCTATTTTATATAGGGTGACCCTGAGGAGGTGACACTGGAGCACGCACCTGAATGAGATTATACAGTAAGGTCCTGAGACCTTGGGTTCCTGGACTAGCAAGCAGACCCGTGCAGTGAAAGCCACAGGGATAGGAAGGAGATGGGGAGAAGATCAGATGAGAGAAAGACCCAGATGGTACAGGCCTTGGGGTTCTTGGTGAGCTTCTTGGGTTCTTTTGAGAGTGCCTGGAAACTGCTGGAAGGCTTTGATGCCACGAAAAGGCAGGATCAGAACAGACCAGTTGTCCTCTGCCCTCTTTCACGGCTCTCTTGCAGGGAGGACCTTAACCCAGGGCAGGGCTTGCGAAGGGGGAGAGGCAGTTAAGGAAAGAGTTGAGAGAGCACGACATGAGCTGATGGTGCCCTCAGCGCCCCTATCCTTTTCTCTCTCCTCTCTGCCTCCCTCCTATCCCTCCTCTCTTCCTTCCTGTACTCTTTGGACCAAACCACTGTGTCCCAGTTTGGAAGGGTGAATAGCCTCTGGCTCTCTCGTCTCCCCTCTGTGTCAAGGTGGCATGGACTCTCCCCCATGCTCCCTGACCTCCCCAGGACTCCATGTCTCACCTCACTGGCCCCCCAGGCAGAGCTGTGGGGAGTCAGGGTATCGTGAGACTCTTCCGTGGTCTCACAGCTGGGTGGACCCAGGTGCCTGGGCCTCTTATGGGCGGGAATGGGTAGGTCCCAGGTCCTGGGGCTTTGTTCTGGTTTATTCTGCTGCAGCTCAGGGAAACAGTTCACCCACACAGTGCTTCTGCACCCACCACCTTAAGCTCTGGATCAGGAGTAGGTGGTGAGGAAACGCTGAAAGAAACATGAAGAAAATCATTCCTGTTATTGGCCACTAGTGGGAGATGACTGTACTGCAGAGCCGACCAAGAGAGGAGCTGTGTATGATAAAGGAGCACACACATGTTTGGGTCAGGTTGGGAGAGACATTGTTTCTTGGAGGTTATCTTGGAAGAGGTCATAATTGAATTGGGCTTTGAAATACACAGAGGCCTTCCTGGAGGAGGGACGTTGGGTGAACGTGGAAAGAGCCTCCTGCCAGAAGATATCAGGTCCAGAGCAGTGTGCCTCAGCCATATGCACGGGCTTCCACAGACATCTGGCGGCATGATGACAGATAAGCAGGCATGGAGGTGTGCTCACAGTGTGGTTAGGAGATGAGACCAGCATCAGGAATCATGAGCGGCCTCACTCACTGAGGTCACTGAGGTGCAAAAGGAGGCACTGCTTTCAGGAGGCTGTCAGAGCAGAGAGAAAAAATAGAGCTGGATGGGACCTTATGGACGAACGTGGGTGGTTCATTTTCTTGAGGTCACAGAGTCCTTTAAGAATCATTCAAAGCTCCTGACTCTTCTCAGAGGAAAAATATGTCTGTATCTATACACTAAGTTTTTAAAAATTGAGATATAATTCACATACTATAAAACTCACTACTTGAAAATATACAATTCAGGGCTTGTTCGTGCATTCACGAGGTTGTACAACCATCATCACTATCTAATTCCAGGACATTTTCATCACCCTAGAAAGAAACTTTATAACCTTTCACAGTCATTCTCCATTTTCCCCTCTCTCCAGCCCAAGCAACTACTAATCTACTTTCTTCCTCTGCGGATTTGCCTATTCTGGATATCTGGGGCATTTTATGTGACTCAGTTCAGTTCGGTCGCTCAGTTGTGTCTGACTCTTTGTGACCCCATGGATTGCAGCACACCAGGCTTGTTTATGTGATTAGAATTATACAATATGTGGCATCCTGTGTTTGGCATCTTTCGCTTACTATATTGTTTTCAAGGTTTATTCATGTTGTAGTGTGTATTAGTACTTCATTCTTTTCATGAATGCATTTTCCGTTTAGGTCTTCCATTGTATGGATAGAGTGGGCTTCCCTGGTGGCTCAATGGTAGAGAACCTGCCTGCCAAGGCAGGAGACACAGGTTTGATCCCTGGGTTGGGAGGATCCCCTGGAGAAGGGAGTGGCTACCCACTCCAGTATTCTTGCCTGGAAAATCCCATAGACAGAGGAGCCTGGTGGGCTACGGTCCATGGGATCACTAAAGAGTCAGACACAGCTCAGTGACTAAAGCAACAGCCTGGGCAGGCCGCATTTTTTTTTGTCCACGCATCAGCTGATGCATGTTTAGGTTGCTTCCACTTTTTGTCTGTTTTAAATGATGCTGCTGTGAACATCCATGTACAAGTTTATGCACTAAAATCTGCAGGTCGTTTCAGGAGGTTCACAGAACCCCTGAAGCTCATCTCTTGAATTCTTGAATTTGGAAAATCTTGTTTATGAAGAGGCAGGAATTCACGAGGGAATGAGCTCCTTACACTGGAGTCCATTAAATATGCCCACTTTTTAATATCAGTTGACTCTAATACTCTTGCCTAAAAAAGCCCATGGACAGAGGAGCCTGGCAGTCTACAGTCCATGGGGACACAAAGAGTCGGACACAACTGAGCGACTTCACTTTCTTTCTTTCTTTATCAAAATAAAGCTATTTTTAAAATAAAATAATTTTTATAAAGATGGAATGGAGAAGACAGGAAGGCTATCAGTAATTTATTACTATTTATTGAGCAACTCTAAGCTAAGCACTTCACATCCCACAGTCATTTAATCCTAAATAACCCTGTGACACAATGTTATTCATTATCCCCATATTACAGATGGGAAAATTGAGACTCAGAGAAGCCATGCCAGGTTTCTTGGAGAAGTCAGAGCTTAAGCTGAGCCTTGACTGCCAGGCAGTGAAAGGAACACGTCCCATCTCCTCTCGATCCCCATCAAAGCCCTTATTTCCTTCCGTTTATTTTTAAATGGAGTATTAATGCCCCATCTGCTAGCAAGGCATCCATTTTGCTAAGCCCAGAACTGACCAGTTTACGGTGGGTATCCTGGACTGCCGTAGGATGACCCTTCCCCAGAGGGACCCCCTGCCTCCTGCTCTTTCCCTTTATGGGGGTCAAGCCTCCAGTCCAGCCAGTGTGCTGTGGTAATAATAGCTCAGGGGTGCCCTGGGCATCTCCGGGACAGCTGAGATTCATCTGGAGCCCTTGCCCTCAGTGTGAGGTCCTTCTGTGTGTCCTGTCCAGCAGGCAGGTCCCAGAGTCAGGCTGAGGGTGGCATGTGGTCAGGGGTTTAGCTGCTCTCCGAAGCCCAGTGTCAGCCACCATGCTCTCTGCTTTGTCTCCCAGCCAGTGGACAGCCAGCAAGCCCTGATGCGCAGGGAGTCTGTGGTCAACCTGGAGAACTTCAAGAAGCAGTATGTCCGCAGGCGGTGGAAGGTGGGTCAGGGTTTGGGGGGCGGGGGTGCTGAGGTAGGTTCCTGGTTCCTTCCAGACCCCTCCAGCGTCTCTGCGCACATTCTGACCTGGCGGTTCCCCTCTGCTCCCTCCCTCAGCTCTCCTTCAGCATTGTCTCCTTGTGTAACCACCTCACCCGATCCCTGATGAAGAAGATGCACCCGAGGCGGAACGAGGACCTGGTGGGTAAACACAGTGCTCTCGGAGCATGTAGCCTTGACCTGGGAGGAGCTGTGGGGAGCAGGTGGGGCTCAACTGCTTCCAGCAGGCTCTGCACTGTGTGATCAGCAGAGGCTGTGTTCATGGGCGACCACTGGGGTGGTGCTGGAAGATGGGTGCTCCAAGGGGGGTGGTGCATGAGCCTCTAGAGGCTCTTGAATCCTTTCCTAATGGGCTTTTGGAGGGACTGCTGCTGCCATTCCACAGCCCCAGCTTCCCTGGAGGACCTGTAGCCTGTTAGGGGCTGCGGGAACTCTGGTCAATGAGACTACCACAGGCGGGCAATCCAAAGTCAGTTCCTGATAATCCAGATATCTGCTGATATCTGAATGAGAGTTTTACATTCATTTGCCAATTTTCCCACTTCTGCTTTGCTTTAGATTATCAATAACAATAATAATATAATAATATTTAGATGATATATATAATTAGCTTGTTGCAACTTTATGTATATTTAAAATGGGAGACTCATAATGTCAAGAGCATGGCTTCTGGAGCCAGACTGCCAGGATTCAAATCTGCCACTTACTAGCTGTGTGACCTTCAGGACATGACTTAACCTCTCTGTGCTAAATGAAATCACTTGTAAAAAGGGGTTAGCAATAGTTCTTACCTCACAGGGCAGTCATGAGAATTAAATGATGACATATTCTTAGAGTCTGGCATTTTAAGTGCTCAATACTTATTAGCAGCTATTATTGTTTAAAGTCCTCTTGTAGACTCTCAAATGCAGTGCTGGTGCTACCAAGTGCAGTGTTAGTATTGTGGCTGGTCAAGGGTCCCTGACAGACCCTCCTCACAGCTTGCCAAGTGTGGTGACGGCCTCTCGAATGGCACAGGTTGGGAGAGGTAACTCCCTACTCAGGAAGAGGCTGTAAGGCAGCAGCCTGCCTGTCAGCCCTGGGCAGCCTCGGGGCACACAGCACTTAGGCTACATCCCAGGTCTTGGGACTGCCCCTGTGTGCCCCCCACCAGCCCGAGCTCTTCTTGAGCTTGGGGAACTGGAGGACTTATGGGTTAGAGGCCCATAAACTGTGGGCTTTGGCCAAGCTGTGTTCCTTCTCTGGCCACCTTCCTCATCTGCTATAAAAGCGGACTGGAACAGCTTCAGCTGTTTGCAACAAATTGTGATAAATTCTCTTTTCATTTTATTCTGTTACAAATATTTTCTAATTTTCCTTGTTTGATACAACCATCATTTAAAAGTGGACATTTAGTTTCTAAATACGTAGCGTTCTTAACCTTAAAAAAGAAGTGGGGAGGGGACTGGGCTTGCTCCTTCTGAGAATCCCTGTTAATCACAAGCAGATTGTCGCCCAGCTTACTTTGTTATTATTTGGCTCTGACTCATGCTAAAAAGTTGCGATTCAGCAGAGTTTGCGTTATTTTTATTGTTATAGCCAGGCTAGGTCCAGGATGTATTTGGCTAAAGTTGATCTCGACTTTGAATTTCGAGCTGGTTCAGGCCAAGGGAAGGAGAGGGGCCCCTGAGTAAACACACGGCTGACAGTGGGCACACCTCTCAGGCTGAGTTGGCCTGATACAATGCTGGCCATTGGGAAAGAGGAACAGAGAGTAATTGAAAAGAATGTAAAATTCTTGCCTAATTTTTGTCTATGTGTGAACATTTAAAATAGTTCTCTTTTTACTCAAACACACAGCACCTGATATCAACCCAATGGCTCATCCTCTAAGTAGAAAAGAAATGGGTCCCAGACATCTATTATACAGCTTTCCCAAACAAAAAACAAAAACAAAAACAAAGAAAAGAGAGAAAAAGAAAGATAGACACATCCTTTTGTTTAGGAAGCATTAAAATTTAAAATCTGAGGACTTCTCTGGTAGTCCAGTGGTTAAGACTCCATACTTCCACTGCAGGGGGTATGGGTTCGACCCCCAGTCAGGGAATTAAGTTCACACAGGCCACAAGTTGTGGACAAAAAATAGGGGGAAAAAATACAGAAAAAAAGCTTTAAAAAAATAAAAATAAATAAAACTGTACATCTGACAACAGATTTTTCTATGATTTGCATAAGTCTTTCTCAATTAATACTTCTTTCAATAGTTGTAATTATTTAAGTAAATGCATGTGGAATGAATGAAAGAGGCATCGTGACTTCCAGGGTGGCTGCCTCTGCTCTGGCTTAGCTATGTAGGAGCTGATAGAATCTGCTTTACTCTTTTTCCAGTTCATAAAAACGGGGCACAGAAGCCATTGGCCTGGAAAGACTACGCGGCAGGACTGGCTAAAGGTATAGCCTAAGCCAGTCAAAGCAGAGGGGGTGAGGTGGCCGTCAGAGCTTGGGGAGGTCCTGCTAGCCCTACTTCATTCTCTCTAGGCTGAGGTCAGGAGACCTACCAGCCCACTAACCAACTAGCCAAGTGGTCTTAATTATGTGGCAGCCACAAAGGACACCAGATATAATTTTCATGATTATCATTTGGCCTCTTCTGGTGCCTGACTTCCGCTAGAGGCTCTGCCTGCTTTCCCTCCTCCTGGGAAGGAGGCCTCCAGGTAGTTGGTCTGGCCCTGCCTCGGGGCCCTCCCCATCCCTATCTCATCCACCCCTGGTCTCTGGAGAGAGCAACAGGATTCCCCTCTATGTCCACCTCCCTGGTTTACAGGCTCCTGACTCAGGTGCCTCAGCCCAGGTTGCCCGGCATGACTTCATTTTTGGCATCTTCTGACCTTCTTGCTCTGAGTCTCTCTCTCTTTTTCTTTTTTTCCCAGAGGAATTGTGAGAGTGACACAGAGGAGGACATCGCCAAGAGGAAAGTCCTCCATCCCCGGAGGAGGAGCAGTACCTCCTAACTGACCAGGCTCTAGGTGGCCACCAGGGAAACCCAGGCCCAGCAAGTCTCCTTTCTCTGCACACTCTTGGACCCTGCTTGTCACCAGCGCCTGAGCATTCTGCAACCCTGAGCACTTTGCAAGAGAGATGGGCATGCAGGATTCAGAAGGATTTGCAGGGGATCCAGGAGATCCTGGGAGCTATGGCTATCTCCTATGGAGGAGATTCCAACATTCCCAAAGCCCTTAATTCTCCATAAAATGGGCTTTAACCTGTCTGCCCACCTCAGAACCTGGGATGGGATATGGCCCTAAGAAAATGATGTAGACGACCATCATCACCATCATCATGGGTAAAGGTCAGATTTGGGCAGCTTTCCTTACAGGATGAGGGAGTTCAGAACCAGCCTGGTCAAAAATTATACCAGGAAGACAGATACCTCACCTGTGGGCAGAAGATACAGAGTGGATGTTGGGGTATGAGGGACCAATCCTGTGACCTCCCAGAACCCACATGGAGTCAGCGTGTCACGCCGGCCAACTTATCAAACCTCCTAAAGCAGCCCATCGCCAGCCCACTGTGTCATAATTTTTTTCACTTTTATTAAACTTCTTGTTTACCTGATGCTCAGCTTCTTTTTGAGCTATCTGCATCTGATTTTCTTTAGCTCAGGTGCCTATGACTCTGGGGAGCACCCAGGGTTGGGGTGCTGAGTGGATAGCACCTCAGGAGGTCATACTGAACCACCTGTCCTGGACTGCAGGGTGCCTGCCTTCTACATCTTTCCTCAAAGGTGTGCAGCCCAAGAAAACCAGCCTGGATGCCAGCATAGAATGCCTGTGTTCCCTCTGCCATGGGGACCATCACCTCTGCTGGTACCACAGAATATTTGGAGATAGATATTCAAAGAGGTAGCTAAGGAAAATGAGGTCTTGAGGTGGCCCCAGATCCAATACGACTGGCGTCCTTATAAGAAGAGAGATCAAAGGAAGAATGTATGAAGAGACAGCGGGAAGGCGTCCATCTGCAAGCTGAGGGGAGAGGCCTCAGGAAAACTAACCCTGCCAAGACCTCAATGTCAGACTTCTGGCCTCTGGAACTGTGATGAAGTCAATTTCTGTTGTTTAAGCCACCCAGACTGTGATGCTTTGTGAAGGCAGCTCTAGAGAACTAATACACCTGCCCAGTGATGGCTGAGATAGGGGCGGGGGCCTTCTGAGGATATGATTAGAGAAGGTCAAAGAAGGACCTACAGGGAGAAAGGAAAGGAGAAACAGATGGATTACCTGGACCCTTGAGTAAATATGGCTGAGAACCTTAGCCACACAGGAGTTTGGGCCCCACTTTCTAGGCCAAAAGAATGGTGGTGCTGACCAGAAACCCAAACCGGAAGTAAAAGAGGTCAAGGTGAGGCACCAAGACTGAGAAAGTACATGGGAAGAGGTGGAAAGAAAAGGAGAGAGGTTCCGGAAGGTGAGTGAGGGGAAGTGTGCCAGGAAGCAGAGAGGGAAAGAAAAGAAAGGGAAGGCCTAGGGAAAGGGGAGGCCATCCTTTCCCACTGTCAGCAGCAGATTTCAAGAACGTTGTATGAGAGCATGGACAGAGCAGCCCTCATCCAGTGAATGGATCCGGGGCAAAATGGCCCCATAGGATCAGAAAGTCAGTCCGATTTCAGAAAAGCTTCCAGCCAGAAATGGAGTGACCTGCAAGCTTGTTGAAGAAAGCTCTGCTGTTGCCCTGTAGTTCCTAGACACCCCAGTTCTCAGGAGGATCCAGCTCTGTGCCTCCCTCTAGCCTCTGGAGGACAGCCAAGGCCAAGAACCACTGACTGTGTTCAGGGCCCCTTGGTCCTGGCTGTGGCTGGACGCACAAATCATCAGGGAGTGCTCTAGAACAAGGGCTCCCGGGAGCTCCCAAGAAGTAATAATGTGGTACTGGGGAGGGGACTGCCCGCCTGCTAGGAAGAAGAGGAGTGAGTGGCTTTTACAAATCCAGTCTTGAGTTTCCAATCATGACCAAAGGGCAAGCCTTTTGGAACTTGTCTGGCCCAACTACTGCATTGAACTGAAGAAGACACTGAAGCTGAGAGGAAGTGACTTGTTCAGCTTCACACAGCAAATTTGTGAAAGTGCCTGATGAAAGCCCAGACTTCCTGATTCCTAGTACAGTGCTCATTTCTACAACGTGATGAACTGTGGGAGACTTTGCAGGAAATGGACGGACCCTTTGCTTTGCGTCATCTTAAACACGCTCTCGTCTGTTCTTTACTGTTGCTGTCTTGTCGTTCATTTCTTTGAAATAGACAAAATGGTCACACTTGCTTCTTTTCAAAGGGCATTGCCCCTGAGTAGGGACAGCTTGGTAGCTAGCCTCCCATGGGCTGCAAGTCAGTCAGTGAACTGGTTTTGGACTTGCTCTGTATGCCTGGGACTGTTCTAGATGGGGAGCTAGAACAATTAATAACACGGAGGTGACATCTCCCCTACAGGGGTCGACATTCTGTAAGTCCTGGGAATCCAGGGCTCCATCCTGCCCATAGGCTGCTCCTCCCACCTCTTTCCCATCCCTGTTGCCTGAGTCCTCCCCGACCTGCTCCACCCACACCAGCTCTCTGGGGTTCAGTAGCACTCACTGGGTTTCCTGAATCCCTCAGGAAGCACAGGAGCAGGCAGTGAGCAGAGGGGGACCTTTGAGAATATGCACATCCTTTGAGGATGATTTTGATACCCAGGAGTCCGAAGCCAAACACCTGTGCCAATCCCATCCGGGGGTCTGGTCCCTGTGGCCTCTGGTCCAGCAGATGGCTGCTGCCCTCCAGGTGTGAGGAGGGGTGGAGCAGCTGGCCCAGGGGAACTGAGTGTGCTGGGTGCATTCTGAAGAAGGCTTCACTGACCAATTGATACTTCAAGAGACCACAGCGTGCCCTGAGGCAGATGGAACATTTCTAGTGACATTTCTGAGAGCTGTGCTCAGTTAAAAGGCAGTCTTCAAAGAGTCTGAAGGTTCCCTGTCCCTGTGTTTGCAAGATGCTGCATTAATATTTCACAAATGCACCTATAAATATTTCAGTGCTCTGCATTTTAATGTCAATCTCACTGGTTTTCCTGACTCCGGATCTTAGATTTCATTTGCCTTTTCCACTAGCCTTTTCATTTGCTGATAACCTTATTTTGGAAGGAGATGAAGGCCATATCAGAAGAAATGAGCCACAGAATCTCTGTGGAAGGAAAGTAGGTAGGTACATACAAAAAGACCTAAACTGAGGACTGGGATAGTGTAGGGAATTTCATCTGGCACGGGCTTATAGAACTTTTCATCTCGTGCCCCAGTTGATGTCATCCCGACATTGTTTGGTTCACTGTTGCTGCACCCCAAAGAAAAATTGTCCCTTGGTGGTCTGCTAAGAGGGTCCCATTCTAAGGAGACCTTAATAGGCTTTGGTATTGGAACAGTTGAAGAACTATAAACAATGGTTAATTCACATTTCAAAAGTCAGAAACACAGTTGGTGACCTCTCATCAATAGTTTCGGTTTTCAACCTTTTTCCTACTAGTTTCCTCTTTCTCTTCCCCTCCATCCATTAGCAAGTCATAAATATATAGCTGAAGTATATGTTTTAGTAATGTCTTTACTTTTTGAATAAAGTTTGTGTTCCCAGTTCTTAATCTAAAAAAAAAAAAAACGGTTATATTATCTGGGGAGAAATAATTTTTTAAGCTTTTCCTCCCACACTGATCTACAGATCAGTGATCCTCTACCACTGTGCTAGAAACAAAAAAAAAAGAAAGAAAAAAAAGCTCACAATAATTTTTTTAAAAACCTGTTCTGCAGTAGGAGCACTTATATACAACATTTTAACATTTTATTTAATCTTTGTAACCTTGTAAGATAAAGGAGAGCTCCATTTCTATAGATGAGGAAGCTGAGACTCAATGGAGTTAAGAAATTTGCATGCGATGGAACAGCTGCAGCACTTGGAATCTGGATTCCAGCCCAGTTTCGCCTACCTCCAATTCTACATCCTTCTCTACTTTTCCTGGGGAGGCAGTGTTGAGTGAACAAAACATCCCAGAGAACCAGAGACAGCATGATACTGTTTTTATAAAGCTCAAAATCTGTACTATACTTTGTTTGGGAGTGCATGCCAATGTGATAGAACAGTATTTTAAAGGCAAGGCAATAATTACACACAAAATTCAAGATGAAGCCTACCTCTGACAGCCGAGATGGGAAAGAGGTCAGCAGTGGTGCTAAGCTGTCGGCAGAGAAGTTCTGGAGAAATTCATGATGGGCTCACAGGACTTCATTTTATTACTTTGCCTTATCAATTACACAGGAATTATCTACATTTTTCCATCAAATGTTATATTAAAATCATAAAGGGAGAGGGATTTTCCTGGTGGTCCAGTGGTGTGGGTTTGATCCCTGGTTGGGGAACCAAGATCCCACATGCCTCATAGTATGGCCAAAAAATTCTTAAAAATTAAATAAAATTGTTGGTACTTTAATAATAATAAAGGGAGAAAGTAAGGTGAAAAAAATCAGCCCAAATGGTCATGAAGCTGAACCTCCAATATTTTGGCCACCTGATGCTAACAGCCAACTCATGGAAAAGACTCTGATGCTGGGATAGACTGAAAAAGGAAAAAAGGAAAAGAGGGTAACAGAGGATGAAATGGTTGGATGGTATCACCAACTCAATGGACATGAACTTGGGCAAACTCTGGGAGATAGGAACGGGGATGCATGGCATGCTATAGTCCACGGGTTCACAAAGAGTTGGACACGATTTAATAACTGAACAGCTATCATGAGATGCCATAGTGGGCAGGACATGGAGGCTGCATGGCAATGATCCCTGAATGTGCCTTTGCCCTCAAGACTTGATGCCGGGCATTGCTCTGTGTCCTTTTACTTTGATCCAAGGTCATTGTGCCACCCCGTGTGAATGCTTTGACTGAATTATTATATTTCCATTTTAAAGAGAAGAAGCAGAATATCCCTCCTGCGTCCCAGGTCACCTCCCCAGCCAATCCCTTCCCTTGGAATATGCCTAAAGATTGTGGTCTGAGGACATCTTCTGAGCCCAGCTACATTGTTGGCCAACTCACGCTCTGGTGCCTTCCTGTCTCTCTGGGCTTAATCCCAGAGGCTGGACAGGGTTTGAAAAGCCATCTGGGCCATTCCCCTGCTCATTTTGAATTGAGAAGAGGCAATCCAGTTCTGTGTCTTCCCTCAATTTCCTGTCTTAACTCTTAACCAAAAGTGTTAGTCACTCAGTCATGTCCAACTCTTTGTAACCCCATGGACAGTAGCTCGCCAGGCTTCTCTGTCCATGGAATTCCTCAGGCAAGAATACTGGAGTGAGTAGCCATTGCCTTCCACAAGAGATCTTCCTGACCCAGGGATTGAACCCAGGTCTCCTGCATTACAGGCAGATTCTTTACCCTCTGAGCCACCAGGGAAGCCCCTCTTAACCGAAAGGCCTGGGTTAATTCCCTGACACTTTTCAGCTTTTGGATCTTGACCTTGTCCTTCACCATTTCTGGGCCTCAGTTTTCTCATCTGTGCACTGGTGATAATTATATCAGTGTTATTTGTCATGAGTGCCTCATTGAGACCCATTTTGTAAGGGAGGTTTGACAATTTTGAAGAACTTGGTAAACATAGGGACTTGTTATTTACATAACTTAGTTGCACTCTGAGACCATAGGCGTAAGGAGCAGCTCTGAGAAACATAAGAGCAGAACACCCATGGCAACAGTGGAACTCAACACTGGTGCCCTGGACGCCAGGTTGTGGGTCCTGGGGTCCTAGCTCACCTCCCACTCATCTCTTCTGCCCCAACGCCCCTGTGTGATGCCTGATCCTGCACAGACACTCAGCAGTGGTTTATTAAACAGAGGAGGAAGCAGGAAGGGCTCCCGCATGTGGGCCCAAGGCTCTCAGCTGGCCACCTTCTGCCCACCCCGCTGGAGGGTGCCTGCCAGGGGGGCCGGAGGCAGGAACAGAACCCTGCTGGAGGCAGCGTGCTGAGAGCCAGGCCTTTTCAGTCAAGTCTTGTGTAGCTCACCTCAAAGGGCGTAACGGCTCTTTGAAGAAGTAAACGCTGGACTCAAACTATTCGGTCCCCACTTTGTTCCTTGTTTTGTTGTTTTTGATGTTGTTTTAATTTGCTAGGGTGGCCATTACAAGATAGGTAGCCTGGGTGGCTTAAACAACAGAAATTTATTTTCTCACAGCTTGAGAGGCTGGAAGTCCAATATCAAGGTGTCAGCAGGGTTGGTTTCCTCTGGGGGCTCTGTCCTCAGCCCGCAGACAGCTGCCCTTTCTCTTCACATGGTTGTTCCTCTGGGCACAAGCATCCCTGGGCTCTGTGTGTCGGTATTTCCCCTTCCTGTAAGGCCACCAGTCGTACTGGGCTAGGGCCCACCCTCCTGGGTCAGTAACTTGATCACCTCTTTGAAGGCATGCGTGCGTGCTCAGCCACTTCAGTTGTGTCTGACTCTTTGCAACCCCATGGACTGTAGCCTGCCAGGCTCCTCTGTCCATGGGATTTTCCAGGCAAGAATACTGGGGTGGGTTGCCATTTCCTTCTCCAGGGGATCTTCCCAACCTGCATGGCAAGTCTCTTGCATTGGCAGACAGGTTCTTTACCACTAGCGCCACCTGAAGGCCCTACAGCCAAATACAGTCCCATTCTGAGGTCCTGGGGGTTAGGACATACGAGTTTGTAGGGGAGGTGGAAGACACAATTCAGCCTATAACAAGTATATTCTTTAAGAATTATTTGAGTTTTTGATGTCTGCCTCCTCCTGTGGGCTGTAAGCTCCATGAGAGCAGTATGGTCTGTCTGCTGTTCTGTGTATAGTGCCTGTGGGTGTTCATAAGTATTTATGGACTGAATTAATAAATGGCTTGTTTTTCTTTGGTTGATGCAAGATGGCAAGGAAAGCTGCAGGACCTCACATTGGCAAGAAGCCAAAACAGAGCCCTGAGAACCAGGCACCCAGCAGCCACCCTCTCCCCACCTTCTGTCCCACAGAGCCTACTGGTTTAATACAAACTGGTGCCGAATAGGCCTACTACAGGTCAGATGTTCGTCTGGCCGTAAGGATGAGTAAGCTTCTGCTAAGATGAGGGGAAAGAAAGTAGTGGTTAGCATTCTGTTTGTTCATCCTTATGTCTTCCCCTGATGATGGGAAAGATTGAAGGCAGAAGGAGAAGAGGGCAGCAGAGGATGAGATGGTTAGATAGCATCACTGACTCAATGAACATGAATTTGAGCAGACTCTGGGAGATAGTGGAGGACAGAGGAGTTGGCATGCTGCAGTCCATGGGGTCACAGGGAGTCAGACACAACTTAGCGACTGAACAACAGCAACAACAATGCCTTCCCATGGGTGAACTTTGGTAAGTCACCAAATGAAGGAATAAAACTTCTCTGGGTGTTGAATTAGTCGTGTGATGAAATAAGAGTTTACCACTTTTCCCCACCTCTAGACATCATAACCCTGACTCCAGGTCAGAGACCCAGAGGGCCCTGCTGGAGAGCCAGCGGCCACCTGTTGGGATTGGAGGAGGTGTTCAAGGTCAAGCATAGACAACATATCGATCTCTGGCTGAGTATTTTGGAAGAATGAGTGTGTGTGTGTGTGTGTTCTGGGTGTTTCAAGGTACCTGCGTGTGTACATCTGTCTCTGGGATATTTGGAGGTATGTGTGTCCATCACTGGGTGTATCTGAGATTTCCCTTTGTTTCTGTGTGTGTGTGTGTGTGTGTGTGTGTATCTGACTGGGTGTCTGGGTGTGCATCTGTCTCTGTGTGCGTGGATCTGGGTGTCTGGGGTGTTGTCAGAAAGGACTCATGGTGAAGTGCCTCTGCCCCAGGCTTTGCAGCATCTGTCCTAATGCTGTCAGACCTCCAAGGCTGGTCTATTTGCCATTCCAGGGGACAGAGTTGAGGACAGCCACGTCTGCTGAGTCATAAGGATGTGGGCTCTGTGTGTCCACAGTTGGATGGATCTCCTTTCACACACATAGAGGGGAAATTTCAGATGGGTTGGCTGACCCTGCATGCTCTCAGAAGGTCCTGACCTCAGCCAGCCCCAGGAAGGAGCGGAAATGAGAATGCTCAGAAGACCTAGAGGTTGGCAGGAGGCGAGCTGAGACTTGGGTGCTCCCCAACTGGGTACCCTAGGTCACGGCTTTCTCAGGCTCTTCCAATAACCAACCTGCCAGCTTTGCAACTGATTGATGACCACTTCCTGTTGGAGGAGGAAGCCAGGGCAGATGGTCCTCACCGATACAAACTCCAGACCTCACCAAACTCCTAGTGCTAACCCTGGAAGGTCCCCCCAGGCCACGAGTCTGGACTCTGGGAAATCCTTCTCTTCCCTCCCCAGTCCACCCAACCAACAAATAAACAAAGAACACCACAATAGTATGCCTAGCCACAATGCAGTCAAGGGAGTCTTTCAAGCTTGTCTGATATAAACAGTAAAATTTCCCCAGGGTTGGCAGGGACGGGAAGCCTCCGTCACTGACTCCCTGATTGGAAATGATTTCATAGGTTCTTTTCCAAGAGAAGATGAAGAAGGGCAAAAAGGCCTTTGTAGGGTGTACCTGGCAGGGCATGGGAAGTAAACACACCTTCTGAGAATTGACACAGGCCTGACGTGGAGCTGGGCACTGTTTCCCGGGAGCCCAGACTGGGGGTGAACCTGTAGATATCCAGCTGATCCAGAGAGAGGGTGCCTCCTGTCCATGAGGCTGCAGCCACAGGTGGGTGAGGTGAGGCAAGGGGGTACGGGTGCATCAGGGAAGGGCTGGTTCTTCTGTACGTGCGTACGTGCTAAGTCCCTCCCCCCGTGACTGTAGCCCACCAGGCTCTGCTGTCCATGGGATTCTCCAGGCAAGTATACTGGAGCAGATCACCATCTCCTACTCCTGGATCTTCCTAACCCAGGGATCGAACCCAAGTCTCCTGCACTGCAGGCAGATTCTTTACCGCCGAGCCACCAGGGAAGCCCTGGTCCTTCTGAGGAGGTAGTATTCAAAGGCAGGAGAGGGACCAGCTCGAAGCAGGGCCCTCACAACTGGTCACTTCTTGTATTTAGACTGTGAAGGCGACTGACAACCATCATGTCTCTTTACCATCTCTCACTTCTGGCAAGGTCCAGCGGACCCGTGAGACTTTGTGGGTCTGGACTTCAGGGCAGTGAGTTTAGTGGGGATCTGCTTCTCCTGTGGAGAGAGGAGCCTGAGAAGGAGGTTGAATGTCAGTACTGCCTAATCAGGGACTTCAGTGACTGTAAATGCCCATCCAACCCCACTGAAGATGACCACAAGCCAAGGAGTTCACGATCTCCAGGCAGGATCCTCAAGAACTGGTGTCAAACTATTCACGTTGTTATAAGATTTTCTCAGGGTGAGTTCAGATCTGCCTCTCTGAAGTTCCAAGTGGTGTCCTGGTTCTATCTTCTGGGGTCCCATCCATTTAACAAATGTGTAGACAAAGATGAAAAAGGCAGTCTGTGTCCTCAAGGTATCCACAGACCAGTGACAAGAACATCTGTTACACGGGGCAGAATGAAATAGGGGCTAAGCTGCAATCTGAGGGATGAGTCCCTTGTCCTGACTCATGGGGGCCTATTAGGCATCCAGAGGAGGTGACACTGGAAACAGGCTTAAAGGACAAGGGGGCTGGTGCATGTGGAGGGGCTGTGGAGTCCAGGCCAGGAGAAGCTTGAGAGAAGACACAGAAGCAGGAGACAGCAGAGCATCTCCTGAGGATATGGGGTAGCCTGGCAGGGTAGCAGCCTCGTATGGCGGGAAGATGTGGGGGAGATGAGGGCTGAATCACAGAGGGGTTTGAATCCAGGCCTGGGTCTTTATTCAATGGGCCATGGAGAGGCTCAGAGGTTTTGTGAGACTTTATCAGAGCCGAGGTTTACATCAGTGATTTTCAAAGGGTGTTCCCTGGCCAGCAGCATCGGCATTGTCTTGTTGCTGCTACTAAGTCACTTCAGTCGTGTCTGACTCTGTGCGACCCCATAGACGGCAGCCCACCAAGCTTCCCCGTCCCTGGGATTCTCCAGGCAAGAACACTGGAGTGGGTTGCCATTTCCTTCTCCAATGCATGAAAGTGAAAAGTGAAAGTGAAGTCGCTCAGTCGTGTCTGACTCTTCGCGACCCCATGGACTGCAGCCTACCAGGCTCCTCTGTCCATGGGATTTTCTAGGCAAAAGTACTGGAGTGGGGTGCCATTGCCTTCTCCAATAGTCTTGTTAGAAATGCAGATTACCAAGCCCCGCCCAGACCTGCTGAATCAGAAACTCTGAGGGTGGGGCCGCACTGACTGCTTACCCAGGGCCTCCAGGTGATCCTGATGCACTGCTTAGGAAAACAACCCTGAGAGCCAGGTGAGGTGGGCGGAGTCTGGAGGAGGGAGAGCGTTGAAGGGCTTTTCGAACCACCTTGAGTGGGGCCCGGGAGGCCACCTGGCCTGGGAAGGAGGCAGGAAGAGGCAGGCAGATTTGGTTTCCAGTGCCAGGACCTCTAGCTTTTCATGAACCTGAGCCAGGGACTTCCCTTTCCTGGGCTTCAGTTTCTGCATCTTCAGAGAGGAGTTTCAGCTGGAGTAAGGTAGGAGACCATCAACAACCACGGGATTCAGGGCTTTCAGTGCTAAAACCAGGGGCATCTAGGGCAAACGGGGATGGTTTATCCACCACTTCCCCCCGCCGACCAAACAGTGCCCAGAAGGAAGCACTGCTCAGGATGCTTCCAGACTGAATGCTGAGAGTGGGGTTGCTGAGGGGCCCAAAGCCCATTCTTGAGCACTTTGGTGGTAGCTGAAGCTGCCAATTCCTCTTGCTACCATTTGGTGCCCATGTACCAGGAGCCTGTCTCCCACGCCTCTGCCCTGTCTGGCTCCAGAGGCCAGCAGAAAGGGAGACAGGGCCCTGGTCCGGCAAGGGCACAAGGCTGGCTCCCCTAGGTCATGTTGCTGGCCAGGTGCCTCAGTCACAGGAAATACAATATGGCTGAGGCCTCCAGGCCACTGCTGATGCTGCTGGAGGCTGAAAATACCCAGCGCCCTGGCCTGGGCGCCTGGCTGACTCTTCTGGGTCAGGAGTCGGGGGAGCGGCTGTGGTGTCTGTTACTTCACTAGTCTGATCTCAACTCGGTTCTCACCACTTTGGCCAGGGGCCTCTGGGGGTGGGGGTGAGGAATTGCAGCCCTCTTTTCTTACAGTTGGATTTCCTTTTAATCAAAGTATAGTAGATTTATGATGTGTTAATTTCTGCTGTACAGTAAAGTGATTCACATCCATGTACATGTATATACACATTCCTTTTTGTATTCTTTTCCATTATGGCTTATCACAGATGGTGAATATAGTTTCCTGTGCTCTAGAGTAGGGCCTTGTTGTTTGCCCATTCTCTGTGTAATAGTTCCACTTGCTGGTCCTGAGCTCCCAGTCTATCCCTCCCCCACTCCCATCCCCCTCCCCCTTGGCAACCGCGTCGTTCTCTATGTCCGTGTTCGGTTTCTGTTACCTAGACAGGTTCACGATGTCGTATTTTAGATTCCATATGTGAGTGAAATCATATGGTATTTGTCTTTCTCTTTTGGACTTATTTCACTTAGTATGATAATCTCTAGTTGCATCCACGTTGATGCAAAATGGCATCACTTCGTTCTTTTTTATGGCTGGGTTGTATCCCATTGTATATATATTCCACATCTTTTTTTAATCCATTCATCTGTTGATGGGCATCTAGGTTGCTCCCATGTCTTGGCTATTGTAAACAGTGCTGCTGTGAACATTGGGGTGCATGTATCTTTTTGAATTAGTTTTTTTTGGATAGATGCCCAGGAGTGGATAATATGGCAGCTCTATTTTTAGCTTTTTGAGGAACCTCTACACTGTTTTTCATGGTCACTGTACCAACTTATATTTCTACCAATAGTGTAAGAGGGCTTCCTTTTCTCCACACCCTCTCCAGCATTTGTATTTGTAGACTTATTAATGATGGCCGTTCTGACTGTTGTGAGGTGGTACCTCATTATAGTTTTGATTTGCATTTCTCTAATAATTAGCCATGTTAGGCGTCTTTCATGTGCCTGTTGGTCATCTGTATGTCTTCTTTGGAGAAATATGTATTTAGGTCTTCTGCCCATTTTTCAGTTGGGTTGTTTGTTTTTGGTTGTTGAGTTGTATGAGCTGTTTGTATATCTTGGAAATTAAGCCCTTGTCAGCTGCATCATTTGCAAATATTTTCTCCCACTCTGTAGGTTGTCTTTTCATTTCAGGTTGATGGTTTCTTTTGCTGACGAAAGCTTATAAGTTTGATTCAGCCCCATTTGTTTATTTTTGCTTTTATTTCTATTGCCTTGGGAGACTGCCCTAAGAAAACATTGGTATGATTTATGTCAGAGTGCTTTGCCTATGTTCTCTTCTAGGAGTTTTATGGTGTCACATCTTGCATTTAAGTCTTCAAGCCATTTTGAGTTTATTTTTGTGCGTGGTGTGAGGATGTGTTTTAACTTCACTATGTGTAGCTGTCCAATTTTCCCAGTACAGCTTGCCGATGAGACTTTTACCCATTACATATTCTTGCCTCATTTGTCGAAGCTTAACTGACAGTAGGTGTGTGGGTCCATTTCTGGACTCTGTTCTGCTCCAATGATCCATATGTCTGTCTTTTGTGCCAATGCCATGCTGTTTTGATGGCTGTAGCTTTGTAATCCAGGAGAGTTATGCCCCCTGCTTTGTTCTTTTCCCTCCGAATTGCTTTTCTGAGGCAACTCTGAGTCTTTTTTATGGTTCCATATAAATTTTAGGATTTGTTCTAGTTCTGTGAAAAATGTTATGGGTAATTTGATAGGGATCGCATTAAATCCCTACAGCTGAGTTTTTAAAAACAGGGACCTGAGGTGGAAACATCAGATAGAAAGGTTACCCATGGCTCAGAAAAGTGGGTCAGTTTTTCCTGAAGATCTCAAGGAACCTCTCCATGTGTCTTGCTGGTCCTCGTGTTCATCCATGGACCAGTAATGCAGACTGGGAGTGATTAGGGCATTTGTTTTGACCTGAGACTCAGGCCTCAGAGCTTGGGGCAGAGATAGATTCTGCAAAACTGGTAGCGGGGAACTGAGGCCATTGCCAAGAGAAGACGAACAGATGTTGGGAGGGACCCAATGTCTCCCTCAAGCTCTCACCCTTTCCTGCTGGACGGTGCTCTTCATCTAGTTCCACTGCTAGGATGCCCTCCACACGTTCAGGGTAGCCTCTTGGGCAAACTCTGGAGTTCGAATGGGTCTCACACTCCCAATATGCACCCACACCTGCCCAGGAGCCAGGCCTGATGCAGCCTCCAAATTCTGCAGTCCCTTCTCATATCTACCCCTCTTCCCTGAAAAGAACTTCAAACCTGGGCAGGTTTGCTAGTCTCAGGGGTGAAAATACGGGATTGGGAGTCAGGCCAGGCCTCCAGGTTTGAGTCTCAGCTCATCCCAGCTTGGTTGAGTGACTTTCAGCAAGAAATTGAACCTCAGTTTTGCCTTTTATAAAATGGGAATAACGCTATATTCCTTGAAGCGCTGCTATGAGGATGAAATTGAGTGAACAAATGTGTGAAAGCTAATAGGGTAGGAACTTGCCTGGTGGTCCAGTGGCTAAGACTGTGCTGCCAGTGCAGGGAGCCCAGGTTTGATCCCTGATCAGGGAGCTAGACCCCACATGCCACAACTAAGAGCTCGCATGCTGAACTAAAAGGTTCTGAGTGCACAACTAAGACCCTTATTTACTTATTTATTAAGTAAATAAATATTTTGAAAAATATACAAAAGAGCCACCTGCTTACAAAAAGAAGAGCTAATGGGGTAGGTGCCCAGTATATCGCGCTCAAAAAGTGGTTGCTGCTACAACAGTCATGCCTTTTCTTGATGTCATACAGTAAAAGAATAAGAACAAATACATAAATGAGGAAACTGGAGCAAAAGAGAAAGGTGGAGACTCTTTGGAGTGTATCTGCCTGTGGCACCCACTCTGGTTAAATCTGAGGTTGGCAGGTGCCTTAAAGTGAATGAGAGACCATGCCTCCCAGGCCTCTCAGCACTGTGGCGGGTACACTCCACAAGCTGGGGTTAGTTAGGAAACCTCACTGCCCAGCCACAGGGTACAATCTGATTTCCACTCAACCAGAACCCCACACCATCACATGACCATCAGCAAGCACAAAGCCAGCCCAGCCTCTTCCTACCTGTCTGTGCTGGGGGCAGTTTGAGTTAGGGAAGTAATGATAATAGTGGTCCCATTTGTCATGTGCCTGTGATGTGCCAGATGGCTTGCATATATTATCTTCAATCTTCACGACAATCCTGAAAAAGAGCTATTGGTTCCATTTTACAGATGAGGAAAACCGAGGCTCAGAGAGGCAAATGACTTTTCTAAGACTGCATAGCTAAGCATAGACTAACAGGAAAGTTTAGGTTCCAATCCAGTTTTAGCTGGCTCTGAAGTCCTAGTGCTTTGGACCCCAGAGTGAGGAGAGGAAGGCTCAAGCTCCAGGTCATTAATTCCCATGGGATGGGCCAAGTTCCTCTGCTTGCTGGTCCTCAGTTTCCTCACCTGTGAGTCATGTGACACTAAAGATCAGGATTTTATTCTCCTGGCATCTGACTTCTTGGAGGCCCATTACTGCCATGGGTACAGAGCACAGCCAAGGCAGAACAGTGACACAGGTGACCTCAGTATGTCCCTGTTTCTCTTGTGAGGCTCTCCCTCCAGCCAAGGTGGTATCTTTCAACTGCCAGGCAGCTTTGAACCCAGGTGTCACCCATTCAGGCTGCTTTACCCTGTTCTCTGGACATTGCTGCTCACAGCCTCAAATAGGACATTTTCAGCCTGGTGTCTTCTCTTTGCTGGGTTCTGCCATCTTTGAGAAGACAGAGCAGAGAAGCTGAGATGCATGTCTGAATTAGAGGGTGAAAGGTTAATGGGCTCTTTAGTTGCATTTAATCAGAAGCTTCTGGAAACAGTGTCATAACCCTAAAGAGCAAGTGGTCAATTTAGTAACTTCATCAGTGCCTCTCTGAGTTCCCTTAAGACCCTGCACATTCTCTGTGATTTGGCTGTATTTAGCTCTCCTCCAGACCTATGCATTCCCTGAGGGCAGGGGCTGGGATTTGCTCCCTGTCTAGAAGAAGTGCTCGATGGAGCACCAAGGCCACCATACCCCAGGGGGTGACTGGACCTGGATCTGACCCTGCCTGTGGAAGCATTAGCCACTTTCTGAGCTCCCTCACTGCCTCAGCCAAGCCTGGAATTTACTCCTTAGTAGATGGAGAAGGAAATGGCAACCCACTCCAGTGTTCTTGCCTGGAGAATCCCAGGGACGGGGGAGCCTGGTGGGCTGCCGTTTATGGGGTCGCACAGAGTCGAACACAACTGAAGCAACTTAGCAGCAGCAGCAGCTAAAGAAGAGGTGGCTCAGGGGTAAAGTATCGACCCTCCAATGCAGGAGACTTAGGTTCAGTCCTTGGGCCAGACAGATCTCCTGTCAAAGGAAATGGCAACCCACTCCAGTATTCTTGCCTGGAGAATTCCATGAGTGAAAGGCCTGGAGGCTACAGTCCATGAGCTCACAAAACAGTTGGAAACAACTTAGTGATTGAAGAACAACGGTGAAAGAAGCAAGAAGGTCAAAGGAGAGAGGGAGAGTGTTTAGAAATACTAGAAGCATACAGATTTCTCAGTCATTCCAGCAGATCCCTCCCAGTTCTGTGGCCACAGAAAGCTCCTAGGAGCCAGGCTACTCTCTTTTGGGCAGGAGAGTAAATTTATCAAAAAGTAACTGAAGGGAAGATAACATTTATTAGTATCAAGTTCTTGCTAGTGCAGGCATTGTTCTAGATGTGCATGCAGATGCTATCTGACTTGGACCAGTGCCCATTTGATAGATGAGAAAACTGAGGACCTGAGGGGTTAATCCATATGAGATAACAAAGCTAGTGGGATTCCCTGGCAGTCCAGTGGTTTAGACTCCTCACTTCCACTGTAGGATAGAAGGTTCCATAGCTGGTTGGGGAACTAAGATCCTGCATGCCGCACAGTGCAACCAAAACAGAGAGAGAGATAGCAAGGCTAGTAGGTGGTGGAGCCAGGGTTTGAACCCAGGTCTGTCTAACTTTTAAGTCCATGTGCTCTGTGCTCCTGCAGGCTGCCTCTGGGTGGCTCCTCTGGGACGCAGAGGCCATGGAACTCTGAACGCTGTGCCTTATTCCAAACCAGAACCCAGACAACTAGTCTTGGAGGCTGACTATATACCCACTGGAGTCGCCCTCACCCAGCCTGTGGGCACAGAGTGCTGTTACTCCGTATCCTCATCCGCATCTGCTGAGCATCCCCAGAGATCTTTTTCCAAAGGATGCTTGGAATCGTGTCTGACTAAGGCCACCAGGTGGCGCAGTGTGGGCCGCAGGCCCCTGATTCTTGGCTCTAAGGCTCAGTTCTTGGTGATCTTCTGTGATAGACCAGGATTCCCCTAAGAGGTTCCTGGGAACCTCTGAAAATACAGGTCCAATCCCTGAGAGTCTGGTTTGATCCTCTTGATTGAGTTCCTGGAATCTGCCATTACTTGAAAGTTGTTTTTTTGTTTTCTGAATAGGGAAATTTGAATTCTCATGGTTCAAAAATTTTAAAGTATGGAAGGATATATAGAGAAAAATCCTCTACTCCCCAGCAAGTATTCACTATTATTAGTAACTTGTGAATCTATTTAGAGATTATACATGTGTATATAATGTTATATATGTAACATCTCTATATAAGATCATATGTAAGAGCACACATATATAAGATATACATTCTTATGATACATAAGATATATCATACATATATACATTCTTATGATACATAAGATATATCATATGACATGATATGATATATCATATGACATGATATGATGTATATTCTTTTTCCCTTTTTACACAATGGTTGCATTATCTTTTTACTAAATGATTTTTATTTTGTTGTATACAATTTCAAAATTTTATGTCTAATGGCCCAGTAGGTAAAGAATCTACCTGAAATGCAGGAGACACAGGTTCAGTCTCTGGCTCAGAAAGAGGAAATGGCAACCCACTCCAATATTCTTGCCTAAAAAATCCCATGGACAGAGGAGCCTGGTGGGCTACAGTTCAAAGGGTTGCAAAGAGTCAGATATGACTGAGCTTCTAAGCATATACACACATCTAATCATAAATTTTACAAGAAAAAAAGGTATTTGCAGTCTTCTATTAAGTAAGACTATTGACATTTAAAGCAATAAAATGACTGATCTAAGCCATATTTTATTTGCTAATATAGAGATAAGATATGCCATGTATACATGCAACAAAAGAAGCAGAATGAATAGATTTTAATTAAAGTAACAAAGTAAATTGTATGTTCCTTTATGTTCCTAAAATTATATGATTTACTTGTCTAGCAAATGCTAGATAAGTAAATCACAAGTAAAAATATTAACAAGAAATAGCTGTTGATTTAATAGGAATATGAATATCTCAGCCACAGTCCTTACTGTAAAACTTCATTTGATTTTTGATAGCCAATCTCAAATTGTCATTTCACGACTATCTCATACTCTAGTTCACCAGGTATGTGAATGTCACTCATTTTGTCTTTTATCAGTGTTAATGATGAACACTTTCATGGCATCCTTAATTTGTACAAGTTTGTCAAAAAAAACTTCTTTCCGGGTATTATGCTACTTGTCTTTCAAGTAATCTTGCTCATTTGACTTAACAGAAGCTAAAATAACATGATGCTTCTGATGGCTGTGTTGGGTTCTTTCCAAATGTTGCTCAGCCTCTTGGCTTTGGGGAGGTGTGGCTCTCGTAATCTCTGCTTTGGAAGTTGGGTTCTTAACCTCCCAATGTATGATGATGCCAAACCACTGGCTGTACACTTCCAAGTACTCTTGGGATGGGGTGGCATGTGCCTAGTTTCCCAGCCACAGTAACCTTCTTCTGCAACATGGAAGTCTGGTTGCCTTTAGAGGTGAAAGTATTGCTTATAATATATACTATTTGGCACCTTGCTTTTTTTCACATAATAATATAGAGAATTTTTTCCCATATCAGTTCATAAAAAGCTTCCTTATTCTTCATTATAGTTGTATCAGTTCAGTCACTCAGTCGTGTCCAACTCTTTGTGACCCCATGGACTGCAGCACACCAGACCTCCCTGTCCATTACCAACTCCTGGAGTTTACCCAGACCCATGTCCATTGAGTCGGTGATGCCATCCAACTATCTCATCCTCTGTCGTCCCCTTCTCCTCCCACCTTCAATCTTTCCCAGCTTCAGTGTCTTTTCAAATGAGTCAGTTCTTCAGCAGGTGGCCAAAGTATTGGGCTTTCAGCTTCAAAATCAGTCCTTCCAATGAACACTCAGGACTGGTTTCCTTTAGAATGGACTGGTTGGATCTCCTTGCAGTCCAAGGGATTCTTAAGAGTCTTCTCCAATACCACAGTTTGAAAGCGTCAATTCTTTGGCGCTCAGCTTTCTTTATAGTCCAACTCTCACATCCATACATGACTACTGGAAAAACCATAGCCTTGACTAGATGGACCTTTGTTGACAAAGTGATGTCTCTGCTTTTTAATAACTGTCTAGGTTGGTCATAACTTGCCTTCCAAGGAATAAGCGTCTTTTAATTACATGGCTGCGGTCACCATCTGTAGTGATTTTGGAGCCCCAAAAAATAAAGTCAGCCACAGTTTCCACTGTTTCCCCATCTATTTGCCATGAAGTGATGGGACTGGATGCCATGATCTTCGTTTTCTGAATGTTGAGCTTTAAGCCAACTTTTTCACTCTCCTCTTTCACTTTCATCCAGAGGCTCTTTAGTTCTTCACTTTCTGCCATAAGGGTGGTGTCATCTGCATATCTGAGGTTATTGATATTTCTCCCGGCAATCTTGATTCCAGCTTGTGCTTCCTCCAGCCCTGCATTTCTCATGATGTACTCTGCATATAAGTTAAATAAGCAGGGTGACAGTATACAGCCTTGACTTACTCCTTTTCCTATTTGGAACCAGTCTATTGTTCCATGTCCAGTTCCAATTGTTGCTTCCTGACCTGCATACAGATTTTTCAAGAGGCAGGTAAGGTGATCTGGTATTCCCATCTCTTTCAGAATTTTCCACAGTTTATTGTGATCCACACAGTCAAAGGCTTTGGCATAGTCAATAAGCAGATATAGATGTTTTTCTTGAACTCTCTTCCTTTTTTGATGATCCAGCGAATGTTGGCAATTTGATCTCTGGTTCCTCTGCCTTTTCTAAATCCAGCTTGAACATCTGGAAGTTCACAGTTCATGTATTGCTGAAGCCTGGCTTGGAGAATTTTGAGCGTTACTTTACTAGTGTGTGAGATGAGTGCAATTGTGCGGTAGTTTGAGCATTCTTTGGCATTGCCTTTCTTTGGGATTGGAATGAAAACATCTTTTCCAGTCCTGTGGCCACTGCTGAGTTTTCCAAATTTACTGGCATATTCAGTGCAGCACTTTCACAGCATCATCTTTCAGGATTTGGAATAGCTCAACTGGAATTCCATCACCTCCACTAGTTTTGTTTGTAGTGCTGCTTCCAAAGGCCCACTTGACTTTACATTCCAGGATGTCTGGCTCTAGATGTCTAGTGATCACACCATTGTGGTTATCTGGGTCATGAAGATTTTTTGTACAGTTCTTCTGTGTATTCTTGCCACCTCTTCTTAATATCTTCTGCTTCTGTTAGGTCCATACCATTTCTGTCCTTTGCATGAAATGTTCCCTTGGTATATCTGATTTTCTTGAAGAGATCTCTAGTCTTTCCCATTTTGTTGTTTTCCTCTATTTCTTTGCACTGATCACTGAAGAAGGCTTTCTTATCTCTCTTTGCTATTCTTTGGATCTCTGCATTCAAATGGGTGTATTTTTCCTTCTCCTTTGGTTTTCCACTTCTCTTCTTTTCACAGCTATTTGTAAGGCCTCCTCAGACAACCATTTTGCTTTTCATTTCTTTTTCTTGGGGATGGTCTTGATCCCTGTCTTCTGTATAATGTCAGGATCTCCATCCATAGTTCATCAAGCACTCTATCAGATCTAGTCCCTTAAATCTATTTCCTACTTCCACTGTTAATCATAAGGGATTTGATTTAGGTCATACCTGAATGGTCTAGTGGTTTTCCCTACTTTCTTCAATTTAAGTCTGAATTTGGCAATAAGGAGTTCATGATCTAAGCCACAGTAAGCTCCCAGTCTTGTTTTTGCTGGCTGTATAGAGCTTTTCCATCTTTGGCTGCAAAGAATATAATCAATCCGATTTCAGTGTTGACCATCTGGTGATGTCCATGTGTAGAGTCTTCTCTTGTGTTGTTGGAAGAGGTTGCTATATGACTTAAACAGATTTTTATCAGTTCCCTAACTGGAGCTGTTGAATTCCAGCTTCACTACAGTTATTTGAGATTAAGTAACAGATGCTAGTATGCAGGAGACGCGGGTTGGATACCTGGATTGGGAAGAGATCCTGGAGTAGGAAATTTCAACCTTCTTCAGTATTCTTGTCAGAGAAATCTCATTGACAGAGGAGCCTGGCAGGCTGCAATCCATGGGGCCACAAAAGAGATGGACACAACTTAGCAACTAAACAACAATGATGATATTTAGGTTGTTTCCTTTGCTGTTGCAACCAAGACTGTAATGAATAACCTTGTGCATAGGTCATTTCAAGCGTGTACTATCTGAGGATAAGTTACTAGAAGTAGAAGTGCTAGATCAACTGGTCTGTGTATTAAAAATTTTTTACAAATACTGCAAAATTGCCCTCTGTAAGGGTTGTACCTTGCTTCTATCACCAGTCACATCCACAGCTGGATATTGTTTTTGCTTTGGCTCCATCCCTTCATTTTTCTGGAGTTATTTCTCCACTGATCTCCAGTAGCATATTGGGCACCTACTGATCTGGGGAGTTCCTCTTTCAGTATCCTATCATTTTGCCTTTTCATACTATTCATGGGGTTCTCAAGGCAAGAATACTGAAGTGGTTTGCCATTCCCTTCTCCAGTGGACCACATTCTGTCAGACCTCTCCACCATGACCCGCCCGTCTTGGGTGGCCCCATGGGCATGGCTTAGTTTCATTGAGTTAGACAAGGCTGTGGTCCTAGTGTGATTAGATTGACTAGTTTTCTGTGATTATGGTTTCAGATAGAAGCAAGGTCCGATGCTGTAAAGAGGAATATTGCATAGGAACCTGGAATGTCAGGTCCATGAATCAAGACAAATTGTAAGTGGTCAAACAGGAGATGGTAAGAGTGAACATCAACATTCTAGAAATCAGCGAACTAAAATGGACTGGAATGGGTAAATTTAACTCAGATGACCATTACATCTACTACTGTGAGCAGGAATCCCTTAGAAGAAATGGAGTAGCCATCATGGTCAACAAAAGAGTCCGAAATGCAGTACTTGAGTGAAATCTCAAAAATGATTCAATATCACAGTAATCCAAGTCTGTGCCCCAACCAGCAATGCTGAAGAAGCTGAAGTTGAATGGTTCTATGAAGACCTACAAGACCTTTTAGAACTAACACCCAAAAAGATGTCCTTTTCATTATAGGGGACTGGAATGCAAAAGTAGGAAGTCAAGAAACACCTGGAGTAACAGGCAAATTTGGCCTTGGAGTACGGAATGAAGCAGGGCAAAGAGTAATAGAGTTTTGCCAAGAGAACACACTGGTCATAGCAAACACCCTCTTCCAACAACACAAGAGAAGACTCTACACATGGACATCACCAGATGGTCAACACCAAATCAGATTGATTATATTATTTGCAGCCAAAGATGGAGAAGCTCTATACAGTCAGCAAAAACAAGACCGAGAGCTGACTGTGGCTCAGATCATGAACTCCTTATTGCCAAATTCAGACTGAAATTGGAGAAAGTAGGGAAAAACCACTAGACCATTCAGGTATGACCTGAATCAAATCCCTTATGATTATACAGTGGAAGTGGGAAATAGATTTAAGGGACTAGATCTGATAGATAGAGTGCCTGATGAACTATGGACTGAGGTTCGTGACATTGTACAAGAGACAGGGATCAAGACCATCCCCATGGAAAAGAAATGTAAAAAAAAAAATGGCTATCTGAGGAGGCCTTACAAATAGCTGTGAAAAGAAGAGAAGCAAAAAAAGCAAAGGAGAAAAGGAAAGATATAAACATCTGAATGAAGAGTAGAATAGCAAGAAGAGATAAGAAAGCCTTCTTCAGTGATCAGTGCAAAGAAATAGAGGAAAACACAGAATGGGAAAGACTAGAGATCTCTTCAAGAAAATTAGAGATACCAAGGAACATTTCATGCAAAAGATGGGCTCGATAAAGGACAGAAATGGTATGGACCTAACAGAAGCAGAAGATATTAAGAATAGGTGGCAAGAATACACAGAAGAACTGTACAAAAAGATCTTCATGACCCAGATAATCATGATGGTGTGATCACTGACCTAGAGCCAGACATCCTGGAATGTGAAGTCAAGTGGGCCTTAGGAAGCATCACTACGAACAAAGCTAGTGGAGGTGATGGAATTCCAGTTGAGCTATTCCAAATCCTGAAAAATGATGCTGTGAAAGTGCTTCACTCAATATGCCAACAAATTTGGAAAACTCAGCAGTGGCCACAGGACTGGAAAAGGTCAGTTTTCATTCCAATCCCAAAGAAAGGCAATGCCAAAGAATGCTCAAACTACCACACAATTGCACTCATCTTACATGCTAGTAAAGTAATGCTCAAAATTCTCCAAGTCAGGCTTCAGCAATACGTGAACCATGAACTTCCTGATGTTTAAGCTGGTTTTAGAAAAGGCAGAGGAACCAGAGATCAAATTGCCAACATCTGCTGGATCATGGAAAAAGCAAGAGCTCCAGAAAAACATTTATTTCTGCTTTATTGACTATGCCAAAGCCTTTGACTGTGTGGATCACAATAAACTATGGAAACTATTCTGAAAGAGATGGGAATACCAGACCACCTGACCTGCCTCTTGAGAAATCTGTATGCATGTCAGGAGGCAACAGTTAACTAGACATGGAACAACAAACTGGTTCCAAATAGGAAAAGGAGTAAGTCAAGGCTGTACACTGTCACCCTGCTTATTTAACTTATATGCAGGGTACATCATGAGAAACACTGGGCTGGAAGAAGCACAAGCTAGAATCAAGATTGCCGGGAGAAATATCAATAACCTCAGATATGCAGATGACACCACCCTTAAGGCAGAAAGTGAAGAGGAACTAAAAAGCCTCTTGATGAAAGTGAAAGAGGAGAGTGAAAAATTTTGGCTTAAAGCTCAACATTCAGAAAACGAAGATCATGGGCTCTGATCCCATTACTTCATGGGAAATAGATGGGGAAACAGTGGAAACAGTGTCAGACTTTATTTTTTTGGGCTCCAAAATCACTGCCGATGGTGATTGCAGCCATGAAATTAAAAGACGCTTACTCCTTGGAAGGTAAGTTATGACCAACCTAGACAGCATATTCAAAAGCAGAGATATTACTTTGCCAACAAAGGTTCATCTAGTCAAGGCTATAGTTTTTCCAGTCGTCATGTATGGATGTGAGAGTTGGATTGTGAAGAAGGCTGAGTGCCGAAGAATTGATGCTTTTGAACTGTGGTGTTGGAGAAGACTCTCGAGAGTCCCTTGGACTGCAAGGAGATCCAACCAGTCCATTCTAAAGGAGATCAGCCCTGGGTGTTCTTTGGAAGGAATGATGTTGAAGCTGAAACTCCACTACTTTGGCTACCTCATGCGAAGAGTTGACTCATTGGAAAGGACTCTGATGCTGGGAGGGATTTGGGTCAGGAGAAGAAGGGGATGACAGAGGATGAGATGGCTGGATGGCATCACTGACTCGATGGACGTGAGTCTGAGTAAACTCCGGGAGTTGGTGATGGACAGGGAGGCCTGGCGTGCTGTGATTCATGGGGTCACAAAGAGTTGGACATGACTGAGCGACTGAACTGAACTGAACTGAACTGAAGGGTTGTACCAATTTATTATTCTCCCATTAAAGTATGTGGTAGATTGGCCAAGCAGTCTAAGGCACTGGATTTAGGCTCCAGTCTCTTCAGGGGCATGGGTTCAAATCTCACCACTGTCAACAGTGTGTTTGGGCTTCCCTTGTCGCTCAGCTGGTTAAGAATCTGCCTACAATGGAGGAGACCCCGGTTTGATCCCCTGGAGAAGAGATTGGCCACCCACTCCAGTATTCTTGGGCTTCCCTAGTGGCTTAGAGGGTAAAGAATCTGTCTGCAATGTGAGAGACGTGGGTTCAGTCCCTGGGTTGGGAAGATCCCCTGGAGAAGGGAACAGTTACCCACTCCAGTATTCTGGAGAATTGTATGGACTGTATAGTCCATGGGGTTGCAAACAGTCAAACATGACTGAGCAACTATCACTCAGGAAAATATAAGAGTGCTTGCTTCTCATCAGCTTACCCAATACAGTGTGTTACCAAGCTTTAGGATTTTTGCTAATCTGATAATGTAAAAAATGGCATCTCAGCATTTCTTTTATTCTGAGAGAATTTATGGGATTTTCCCCCCCTATTTTAAGGTCTATTTATTCTTCCTTTACTGTGATTTGTCTGGGGAATCTGTCATTTATTAAATGTTTCTCGATTTTAACCTTAGGCAAAAGACAAAAGGATTGACACAGTTAACTATATTCAAATTATAAACATCTATGTAATAATCAAGACCATTAATAGAAGTTAAAAGAGATAAGAGGAAAAAATATTCACAGTGTTCCCAATATAACTTGCAGATGAAATTTCAAAGAAGAGGAAAAGGCCAGAGTTCTGCCACCACCCCTCACCATCTTTATAGCTTTAGAAGGAAATGCTCATACCACATGACTCCTCAAAAAAAAAAAAAAAAATGAACAGAAAAACCCCACTGAAGGGGATATTGTCATTTCACAGATGAAGACTCTAGGCTCAGAGACGTTAAGAGAGCTACCCAAAATCACTCAGCTAGTAAGGAGATGAGGTATTGTTTCTCTACCACTCACAACTGCTTGAACCATGTGGAGATCTGAGCTCTACTTTGGCTTGGCCCCTACACCTAGTTCTCGAGCAGGTCTCTCTTCTCTCCACCTTAGTCTTCCTGTCTATAAAATAGCTGGATTTTTAAGGTCTTTGCTAGCTCTAGACTTCTCTGTGTGGTGGGGATGGTGGAGGAGCATAGGAGTAAAATGTGGGGATCCACTATGGAATGGGACCAAAAAGACAGAATGAGAAGGAAGGAGGAGAAGTGGGGGAGGGAGGAAGGGGAGTTGGGGAGGGAGGGAAAGGGAGAGAGAAAAAAAGAGAAGGAAAAAAGCAATGGTTTAATGAACTTTCAAAGTTAAAATTTAAAACAAACACTATAACCGATTAAGATGATATCTATAAATACAACATTCCAGAGTTTTCAGCAGGTTTAGAAGGTCTCTGCTATTGGCATTAATCCCAGGTTCTGTTGGGGAGGGGGAGGCTCCACCTCCTGGGGCAGCGTGTGGACAGGTGAAAGGGCAGAGGAAGCCCTGCAGGGATCTGCCCCTGGTTCTGTGGCTTTCTGGATGACAAGAGCTGACCCTAGAGCTGGCAAGTACAGGACCTGACCCTGCACCTTCCTGGAGGCCTTCTCCCCTCAACCTGATACTCGAACCAACCTCAGAGCAGAATGCCCAGGCTGGCCCCAGTGTCATGGAAAACAGCTGGGGGCAGCTTTCCCAGGGCCCCCTGCCCAGGGCCTGGCCCTCAGAGGAGGGTTAACGAGGGTTAAGGAGGCCTGGCTCAAGAGGAGGAAGTCCTCCAAGGGAAGGAAATGGAGCAGGGGTCAAAAAAAGAGAGAAAAGGGGGGATGCATCCTTTGGGAAACCACAGCAGTTGGGTTGGGTGGGGGGTTGCATTACCACTGAGTAAAGACTTGTTTTTTCTCAGCACAGATGGGGCCCAGAAAAATCCACCAAAAAATTTGGACCTCCTGCCTTCTCTGTCCGATTAACCCTATGAGCAGCCCTGAGAATCAGAAGGAAAATAAGATTCCACCCCTGCCTCTGGGAGCCCACGGACAGACTGTGCCACACTTCAGGCCGAGGCTTAGAAATGTTCTCTGAAAGCTGGAGGTGGGGGAGGCTCCTGAAAAATAAGGGTAAACATGATGTTGGATCCCATTTATATAAATAAAGCCCCAAACAGACTACCCTCATCTGTGGTGTCAGAAGTCAGGGAGGAGATGGTGGTGGCTGGAAGGAACTTGAGGGGACTTTGGGGGATTGATCTGGGGCTGAGTACACAGGTGTGTTCTGATTTTGAAAATTAAATCGAACCATATACTTATGATTTGGATATTTTTAGACACATTTCAAAAAAAAAATTTTTTTTTAATAAGGGCGGCTTAGATGTTTCCTTAGAGGAGCTCACATCGGACAGGGGAAGAGTTAGAACCACTGAGTACCTACCAGTTTGAGCATTTCACATATGTCAGCTCCAGGGCTTGGTAAAAGCCATGTGATGTAGCTACTGGTAGCTTTGCTTTACAGAGAAGGATGCAGAGACTCAAAGAAATTTAAAAACTTGTCTAAGGTGTCAGCTACTAAACAACTGAGTCAGGAATCATACCCAGGCATCTATACTTTGTGCTGGGCCAACCTTTCTCGCCATCTGACACAGGTCTCCAATAAGACACAGGGAGAGGGTATTCCAGGGAGAGGAGCAGGCTGAGCAGAGGCTCCTTGAGCAAAGGGGAAAATCTCCTGTGACTGAAAGGTGGTTAGACATGAGATAAAACTAGGACTCTCACCCTCCCAGAAAGTTTGAAAGCCAGGCCAAGAATTGATGCTTTCAAACTGTGGTGCTGGAGAAGACTCTTGAGAGTTCCTTGGACTGCAAGATCAAACCAGTCAATCCTAAAGGAAATCAATCCTGAACATTCATTGCAAAAACTGATCCTGAAGCTGAAGCTCCAATACTTTGGCCACCTGATGCAAAGAACTGACTCACTGGAAAAGACCCTGCTGCTGGGAAAGATTGAAGGCAGGAGAAGGGGATGACAGAGGATGAGATGGTTGGATGGCACCACCGACTCAATGGACATGAGTTTGAGCAAACTCCAGGAGTTGGTGATGGCCTGGAAGACTGGCGTGCTGCAGTCCGTGGGGTCACAAAGAGTCAGACATGACTTAGCGACTGAACAACAAGAATTTTAGGTCAATCCTGTTTGGGGCTTTACTGAAGCCATTGAAGCCACAATGAGCCATTAAAGGTTGTGGGGCAGGAGGTAACTAGCGTCTTGGATGCTGAAGACCCTATTTCTGGCAAACCCAGTGTAGATTTGAACTGTCCCCTTGCCCACTCACTGTCATAGCCCACAGAGGACAACAAAATCAGACCCCCTAAAGCAATTCCCCCAAAGTCCTAGAAGAGACTGGGTTTGAGTGCTTAACACTGTCCTGGTTTGGGAGCAGGAGAAAAGCAACACGAACGGTGTCCCTGACCTCAAGGTGTTGCAGTGTAGCCCAAGAAAGAAGACATTCACATGCATAAAAGAGATTCTCACAGCATGGGTGAACTCGGAAAAGTGATGCTAAGAAAAGACAGTTAGGCACAAAAGACCACACGTTATATGATTCTGCTTATATGAAATATTCAGGATAGACAAATCTGTAGAGACAGAAAAGTGATGGCTTAATGGCCTGTGGGGAGTGAGTGGGATGAGGGGAGTGATAGCTAATGTGTGCAGCGTTTCTCTTTGCTGTGGCAAAAATGTAAAATCACGACTGTGGTCGTGATTACACATATCACTGAATACACTAAAATCCATTGAATTGTACATGTAAAATGAGTGAATTTATATAAATTGCATTTCATAAAGCTGTTAAGAGAGAAATTTCGGTGGTGAGTGGAGGTCATCAGGAGCAGCTTCAGCAGGCCTTTTTGGGGGGAAGGGGGAGAAGTAGAGAAAGTCTAGTGGGGGGCAGGAAAGGCTGAAAGAAGGAACGGGACTTGAATTAGGTCCAGATGATGGGCAGGATTTCCAATGCCTTCCCAAGGGGAAGCAGAAGGCTTCTTCTTTCCCCAGCCCCTCAGTCAATGGATACACTGCCAGCAGAGCCATAAATCCGAGATTTTAGAGAAAAATCCAGGAGCCCATTTCAGAGGATGGTAGGAACCCAGGGACCTGACTCTGGCAAGAGCAGAGGGGCAACACTTCCTGCGGCCACATGGGTCTGGGTGTGACTGGCAGCTCTCTGGCTGGTGGCCTCAAAGGCAGGTCCTTGCAAGCCCAAGTGGTTAACAGACTCTTATCAAATGTTTACCAAACATCCACCCTCCTCTGCCTGTCAAACATAAGATACAGGAAGACACAGACCATAGTCAAGGAACTTTGAAGCTGAGCCTGCCATGAGGCCTGAAATTTACCACAAACCACTTATTTTAGAGAGGTCAAGGTCACTAACAGAATCATAGAATCTTAGATGTTGAGCACAGCCTCTATTTTATGAGAATTAAGTTCAAGTTCTACAAGCTGTTCGGCCATGAGCTGGTTATGTGACCTGTCTGACTCTCAATAAAATGTGATACTCTGCCTGCACCAGATTATCCCATGTAAATTAATATGCTTTGTAACTTCGAAAGTGCTCTTCACATTTTGGTTATAAAGCTAATGAAGGCACAGCATTATTCACAATAGCCAAATAGTGGAAACGACCCAAATGGGTAAACAAAGTGTAATAAATAGATACAATGAAATATGCTATGCTATGCTAAGTCACTTCAGTCGTGTCCGACTCTGTGTGACCCCAGAGATGGCAGCACACCAGGCTCCCCCGTCCCTGGGATTCTCCAGGCAAGGACACTGGAGTGGGTTGCCATTTCCTTCTCCAATGCGTGAAAGTGAAGTCGCTCAGTCGTGTCCGACTCCTAGCGACCCCACGGACTGCAGCTCACCAGGCTCCTCCATCCATGGGATTTTCCAGGCAAGTGTACTGGAGTGGGGTGCCATTGCCTTCTCCGACAATGAAATATGATTCTGCCTAAAAGGAATGGAATTCTGATGCATAAATGAACCTTGAAAATGTTATGCTAAGTGAAATAGGCCAGAAACAGACAAAGGTATGATTCCATTTATATGAGGTTCCTGAAATAGTCAAATTCATAGAGACAAAGTACAATAGTGGGGAAAGGGGTACTATTTAATGGGTACAGAGTTTCAGACAGGAGACCTTGGCACTGCTGATGAGTCACCTTCCCTCCCCACAACACCACCACACCAAGAGCAAAACAGCAGTGGGTTTTCATTCCCATTTTTCATTTCAATTAAAATGAAAAGGTTGTGGAGATGGATGTTGGTAATGGTTGCATAACAAGGTGAATATACTTAATGCCACTGAAATATACTTTAAAATGGTTAAAATGGTAAATATTATGTGTGAAAGTGGAACTCGCTCAGTCGTGTCCAACTCTTTGTGACCCCATGGACTGTACAGGCCAGAATTCTCCTGGCCAGAATACTGGAGTGGGTAGCCGTTCCCTTCTCGAAGGGATCCTCCCAACCGAAAAGGGATCTAACCTAGGGCTCCTGCATTACAGGCAGATTCTTTACCAGCTGAGTCACAAGGGAAGCCTCAAAAAACTGAAGTGGGCAGCCTATTCCTTCTCCAGCGGATCTTCCAGACCCAGGAATCAAACTGGGGTCTCCTGCTTTGCAGGCGGCTTCTTTACCAGCTGAGCTACCACGGAAGCTCAAGTAATATGTATATTTTACCACAATTAAAAAAATAATGAGCTAAGACCTCAAAGAGATTAGGATGATATATCCTAGCTTGTGGCCTGGGTAGGATCAGAAGAATAATAGTAAATGTTTACTCATCTATACTGTGTGCTGTGCATTTTGCATTGTTATTTCATTTAATCCCCAATAAACCTACATTCAGAAAACTAAGATCATGGCATCCAGTCCCATCACTTCATGGCAAATAGATGGGGAAACAGTGGAAACAGTGGCTGACTTTATTTTTCTGGGCTCCAAAATCACTGCAGATGGTGATTGCAGCCATGAAATTAAAAGATGTTTTCTCCTTGGAAGGAAAGTTATGACCAACCTAGATAGCATATTCAAAAGCAGAGACATTACTTTGCCAACAAAGGTCCATCTAGTCAAGACTATGGTTTTTCCAGTGGTCATATATGGATGTGAGAGTCGGACTATAAAGAAAGCTGAGCACCAAAGTATTGATGCTTTTGAACTGTGGTGTTGGAGAAGACTCTTGAGAGTCCCTTGGACTGCAAGGAGATCCAACCAGTCCATTCTAAAGGAGATCAGTCCTGGGTGTTCATTGGAAGAACTGATGTTGAAGCTGAAACTCCAATACTTTGGCCACTTGATGCGAAGAGCTGACTCATTGGAAAAGACTCTGATGCTGGGAAAGATTGAGGGCAGGAGGAGAAGGGGATGACAGAGGATGAGATGATTGGATGGCATCACCGACTTGATGGACATGGGTTTGGGTGGACTCCTCGAGTTGGTGATAGACAGGGAGGCTGGGCGTCCTATGGTTCATGGGGTCGCAAACAGTCGGACATGACTGAGCGACTGAATTGAACTGAAACCTACAAAGGCTTCATTATTATTCCCACTTTGCAAATGATTAAACTGAAGCTCAGCAAGTTTAAAAGTCCATACCCTTTAGGTCTTGCTTTAGGCAGCAAGTAAGATATTTAATTCAAAACAATGAGAAGACTTGTTATCTGTCTTCTGTCTTAAGTTAAAATGAAGCGTAGCATTCCCTGGTGATCCAGCGGTTAGGACTGGGTGCTTTCACTTTCAAGAGCCTGGGTTCAGTCCCATGCAGCACAGTATGTAGTGGGTTAATTCTGCATCTCTCAATGAGGACTCATTTTCTTTCTTTTTATAAATTAAATTTATTTTTTATTATTAAGTATGGTAAACACTCACATAAAAAAGGAAAATAAAATGAGTTATATGCTTACCACCCAATTCAATCACATCTTACTATTATCATATTTATTCCCGATGCTTTCCTCTTCCATTAAAAAAAAATTGCAGATACAGTTAAGGCCTCTTGTGGACCCTCCCAAACCCCCTCCTCACCCTCTGACCTTCCCCATAGGAACCACTTTCATGAATATAGTGTATATCAATCCATACATAGCTGCATGCTTTTGCTAACATATTTATGTATCCATAAATATTATATTGTTTTGCAGATTTCTCAACTTTTCGGTGTATTATCATATATTTCCTTTTGCAATTTGTTTTTTTCAATTCAATCTTATATTTTGGGGTTAACTCATATGGACACATGTGGCTCTCGTTCATTGATATCAGTTTCTTTATGGTGTTCCATTACCTGAACTTAACCACAGTTCAGCCCTTCTCCTGTTGATGGATGCTTTTTACTATTACAAATACTGCTACACTGTACGTTCTGGGTTATGCTGTCTCCCTGTACTCATGTATGGATGTGTCCCTAGTGTATTTTCTCAGACATGGAATTTATAGGCCCAAGGATGTGAATATCTTCAACTTCCTAGACATTGCTGCATTGCTCTCCCAGCCAGGTCTGCCACTTAAGCTCATACCAAGCAATCCTGAGCATACCATTAACACCCTACTGTGAATTAGTACAGGACTTCCCTTGTGGCTCAGACAGTAAAGCGTCTGCCTACAATGCAGGAGACCCGGCTTTGATCTCTGGGTCGGGAAGATCCCCTGGAGAAGGAAATGGCAACCCACTCCAGTAGTCTTGCCTGGAAAATCCCATGGATGGAGGAGCGTGGTAAACTACAGTCCATGGGGTTACAAAGAGTCGGACATGACTGAGCAACTTCAGTTGGTCTTCGTCTTGTGACTTAGGACATTTAGTCACTTTCCTTTGGTGTCAGCTGGGAGCTGAGCAATTTTAATTAACTCTAAAATGCTTTTGTCCTGTAGCATTTTGTGGGCCAGGAGAGCCATGCACTGGGGATCTTGGCAATGCTGCACATTCCACGCCCTCCCTATCACACTGAGAGCAAAACAGCAGCCCAGTAGCCCTTCATTCCCATTTTCCATTTTATTATTTTCTTGACCCCCTCCACAAGGCATGTAGGAATCTTAGTTCCCCAATCAGGGATTGAACCTGTGTCCCCTGCATTGGAAGCGCAGGCTCTTTACTGCTAGACTGCCAGGGAAGTCCTCCACTTTCCATTTTAATTCAGCAAACATTTATCAGGTGCCTGCTGTGAGCAAGCACTGGAAGAACTCAATGCCAAAAAAGATTTCACTTGTGATCCTCAAGGGGATTACAGTCTAGTGAGCAAGAAAGATCCAAGTATGTAAACCATTATCCGAATGTTGTGAAATCATCCCCAAGTAACAGACAAGGTTCTGTGGGTGTTTTATAGCGGAAATGAGTATTTTCTTGTAAATGAAGATTTTTATTTTGATTGTAAAAGTCAAGTCTTTTTAAAAATTTTATTTATTTTAATTGGAGTATAATTGCAATATTGTGATGGTTTTTGCCGTACATCAACATGAACCGGCCTGAGGTATACATGCGTCCCCTCCATCCTGAACCCCACTCCCTCCTCCCTCTCCAGCCACCCCTTTAGGTTGTCCCAGAGCACCGGCTTTGGGTGCCCTGCTCTGCTTCATGCATCAAACCCACACTGGTTACCTACTTTACATATAGTAATGTATATATTTCAATGCTAATCTCTCAAATCATCCCATCCTCTCCTTCTCCCACTGAGTCCAAAAGTCTGTTGCTTACATCTGTGTCTCCTTGCTGCCATGTATGTAGAATCATCAGTATCATCTTTCTAGATTCCATATATATGTGTTAATATACAGTATTTGTCTTTCTCTTTCTTCACTCTGTATAATAGGCTCTAGGTTCATCTACCTCATTAGAACTGACTCAAATGCATTCCTTTTTATTTCTGAGAAATATTCCACTGTGTGTATGTACCATAACTTCCTTGTCCATTCATCTGCTGATGGACATCTAGGTTGCTTCCATGTCCTAGCTACTGAAAATAGTGCTGCAATGAATATTGGGATTCTGTTCAGTTCAGTCGCTCAGTCATGTCCAACTCTTTGTGACCCCGTGGACTGCAGCACGCCTGGCTTCCCTGTCTATCACCAATTCCTGGAGCGTGCTCAAACTCATGTCCATCAAGTTGGTGATGCCATCTAACCATCTCATCCTCTGTCGTCCCCTTATCCTCCCACCTTCAATCTTTCTCAGTATCAGGGCTTTTTCCAATGAGTCAGTTCTTTGCATCAAGGGGCCAAAGTATTGGAGTTTCAGCATCGGTCCTTCCAATGAACATTCAGGATTGATTTCCTTTAGGATTGACTGGCTTGATCTCCTTGCAGTCCAAGTGACTCTCAAGAGTCTTCTCCAACACCACAGTTCAAAAACATCAATTCTTCAGCACTCAACTTTCTTTATAGTCCAAGTCTCACATTCATACATGACTACTTGAAAAACCTTAACTTTGACCAGATGGACCTTTGTCAGAAAAGTAATGTCTCTGCTTTTTATATACTATCTAGGTTGGTCATAGCTTTTCTTCCAAGGAGCAAGCATCTTTTAATTTCATGGCTGCAGTCACCATCTGCAGTGATTTTGGAGCCCCCCAAAATAAAGTCTGTTACTGTTTCCATTGTTTCTGTATCTATTTGCCGTGAAGTTATGGGACTGGATGCCATGATCTTAGTTTTTTGAATGTTGAGTTTTAAGCCAGCTTTTTCACTCTCCTCTTTCACTTTAATCAAGAGGCTCTTTTTTTAAAAAAATAAAATAAAATTTTTATTTTGTTTTAATTTTTAAAATTTATTTATTTAATTGGAGGCTAATTACTTTACAATATTGTGGTGGTTTTTGCCATACATTCACATGAATCAGCCATGGGTGTACATGTGTTCCCCATCCTGAAGACCCCTCCCACCTCCCTCCCCATCCCATCCCTCGGGATCATCCCAGTGCACCAGCCCTGAGCACCCTGTCTCATGCATCAAACCTGGACTGGCGATCTATTTCACATATGATAATGTACATCTTTCAATGCTATTCTCTCAAATCATCCCACTCTCACTTTCTCTTACCGAATCCAAAAGTCTGTTCTTTACATCCATCAAGAGGCTCTTTAGTTCTTCTCCGCTTTCTGCCACAAGGCTGGTGTCATCTGCATATCTGAGGTTATTGATGTTTCTCCCAGCAATCTTGATTCCAGATTTTGCTTCATCCAGCACGGTATTTCTCATGATGTACTCTGCATATAATTTAAATAAGCAGGATGACAATTTACAGCCTTTATGTACTCCTTTCCCAATTTGGAACCAGTCTGTTGTTCCATGTCTGGTTCTAACTGTTGCTTCATGACCTGCATACAGATTTCTCAGGAGGCAAGTAAGGTGGTCTGGTATTCCCATCTCTTTCATAATTTTCCACAGTTTTTTGTGATCCACACAGTCAAAGGCTTTGGTGTCGTCAATAAAGCAGAAGTAGATGTTTTTCTTGAACTCTCTTCCTTTTTCAATGATCCAACAGATGTTGGCAATTTGATCTCTTGTTCCTCTGCCTTTTCTAAATCCAGCTTGAACATCTGGAAGTTCATAGTTCATGTACTGTTGAAGCCCTCACTTGAAGAATTTTGAGCATCATTTTGTCAGTGTGTGAGATGAGTGCAATTGTGCCATAGTTTGAACGTTCTTTGGCATTGCCTTTGGGATTGGAATGAAAACTGACCTTTTCCAGTCCTGTGGCCACTTCTGAGTTTTCCAAATTTGCTGGCATATTGAGTGCAGCACTTTCACATCATCATCGTTTAGGATTTGAAATAGCTCAACTGAAATTCCATCACCTCTACTAGCTTTGTTCATAGTGATGCTTTCTAAGGCCCCCTTGACTTTGCATTCTAGGCTCTAGGTGTCTAGTGATCACACCATCGTGATTATCTGGGTCATGAAGATCTTTTTGTATAGTTCTCCTGTGTATTCTTGCCACCTCTTCTTAATATCTTCTACTTCTGTTAGGTCCATACCATTTCTGTCCTTTATTGTGCTCATTTTTGCATGAAATGTTCCCTTGGTATCTCTAATTTTCTTGAAGAGATCTCTAGTCTTTCCCGTTCTATTTTTGGAACTCTGCATTTAAATGGGTATATCTTTCCTTTTCTCCTTTGCCTTTAGCTTCTCTTCTTTTCTCAGCTATTTGTAAGCCCTCCTCAGACAACCATTTTGCCTTCTTACATTTCTTTTTCTTGGGGATGGTTTTGATCCCTGCCTTCTATACAATGTCACAAACCTCCATCCATAGTTCTTCAGGCACTCTATCAGATATAATCCCTTGAATCTACTTGTCACTTCCACTATATAATCATAAGGGATTTGATTTATGTCATACCTGAATGTTCTAGTGGTTTTCCCTACTTTTCTTCAATTTAAGCCTGAATTTGACAATAAGGAGTTCATGATCTGAGCCACAGCCAGGTCCCGGTCTTGTTTTTGATGACTGTATAGAGCTTCTCCATCTTTGGCTGCAAAGAATATAATCAATCTGATTTCGGTGTTGACCATCTGGTGATATCCATGTGTAGAGTCTTCTCTTGTGTTGTTGGAAGAGGGTGTTTGCTATGACCAGTGAGTTCTCCTGGCAAAATTCTATTAGCCTTTGCTCTGCTTCATTCTGTACTCCAAGGCCAGATTTGCCTGTTACTCCAGGTATTTCTTGACTTCTTACTTTTGCATTCCAGTCCCCTATGGTAAAAAGGACATCTTTTTTGGGTGTTAGTTCTAGAAGGTCTTGTAGATCTTCATAGAACCGTTCAACTTCAGCTACTTCAGCATAACTGATTGGGGCACAGACTTGGATTACTGTGATATTGAATGGCTTACCTTGGAAATGAACAGAGATCATTCTATAATTTTTGAGATTTCACCCAAGTACTGCATTGCAGACTCTTTTGTTGACTATGATGGCTATTCCATTTCTTGTAAGAGATTCTTGCCCACAGTAGTAGATATAATGGTTATCTGAAATAAATTCTCCCATTCCAGTCCATTTTAGTTCACTGATTCCTAAAATGTCAATGTTGACTCTTGCCATCTCCTGTTTGACCACTTCCAATTTACTTTGATTCATGGACTAACATTCCAGGTTCCTATGCAATATTGTTCTTTACAGCATCGGACTTTACTTCCATCACCAGTCACATCCAGAACGGGGTGTTGTTTTTGCTTTGTCTCCATCTCTTCATTCTTTCATTTCTCCACTCCTCTCCAGTAGCATATTGGGTACCTACTGACCTGGGGAGTTCATCTTTCAGTTTTCTGTCTTTTTGCCTTTTCATACTGTTCATGGGGTTCTCAAGGCAAAAATACTGAAGTGGTTTGCCATTCCGTTCTCCAGTACACGTGTACTGTGAGATGAGTGCAACTGTGCGGTAGTTTGAGCATTCTTTGGCATTGCCTTTCTTTGGGATTGGAATGAAAACTGACCTTTTCCAGTCCTGTGGCCACTGCTGAGTTTTCCAAATTTGCTGGCATATTGAGTGCAGCACTTTCACAGCATCATCTTTTAGGATATTGGGTACATGTATCTTTTTCAATTCTGGTTTTCTACTGGGTATATGCCAAATAGTGGTATTGCTGGGTCGTATGGCAGTTCTAGTCCCAGTTTTTTAAGGAATCACCACACTGTTCTCCATAGTGGCTGTACTAGTTCGCATTCCCACCAACAGTGTAAGAGGGTTCCCTTTTTTCCACACCCCTTCCAGCATTTATTGTCTGTAGACTTTTTGACGATGGTTACTCTGATTGGTGCAAAATGATACCTCATTGTGGTTCTGACTTGCATTTCTCTAATAAAGAGTGAGTGGACATAAACTTGGACAGATTCCAGGAGATGGTGAGGGACAGGGAAGCCTGGCATGCTACAGTCCATGGGGTTGCGAAGAGTCAGACATGACTTGACAAGTGAACAACAACAATAATAATGAGTGATGCCAACATCTTTTCATGTGTTTATTAGCCATCTGTGTGTCTTCTTTGGAGTAATGTCTGTTTAGGTCTTTTGCCCACTTTTTGATTGGGTTGTTCGTTTTTCTGGTATTGAGGTGCATGAGCTGTTTGTATATTTTGGAGATTAAGTATTTGTCAGCTGTTTTGTTTGCTATTATTTTCTTCCATTCTGAGGGCTGTCTTTTCACCTTGCTTTTCCTTTGTTGCACAAAAGCTTTCAAGTTTAATTAGGTCCCATTTGTTTATTTTTGTTTTTATTTGCATTACTCTGGGAGGTGGGTCATAGAGGATCTTGCTGTGATTTATGTCAGAGAGTGTTCTACCTGTGTTTTCCTCTAAGAGTTTTTTGAAACGAGGGAAAGCTGGCCATCCTAACACCCAGAGGCAATAGATACATTTGGTACCAACGCTGGGGTGACTTGTTGTAATGAGGAGTGTGGTCAGGATGTGGCCCATGGAGGTGTGGAGGAGGGGGAAGGCTGGGCCTCATCACCTAAATCTGACCCCCCTTCCTTCCTGAGGTGGAAGCTACAATGCGTGGGGAGTGGGGACACCTGTATTTCAGCTCTGGTCCGGTAAGTGAAGCCTGCTCTGTCACCTCTGCAAGCCTCTGTTTCTTTCAGAAGAAGAATCTCAAGGTTTATTTTTGGTTTTCCACTTGGACAGTCTGGCCTACAGCTGGCACACTGCATTTGTTTGTTCAAAGTCAGATTATTCTGTAATGTTTTCTTGGTTTTTGTTTGTTTTGGCCACATCATGTGGCATGTAGAATCTTAGTTCCCTGACCAGGGATGGAACCCACGCACCCTGCATTGTAAGTGTAGAATTTTAACCACTGGACCACCAAAAAAGTCCTGTGATGTTTTCTTTAATAACAAATGGAGGGAAGCAAAACCCAGCCCCTGTCCCTCTCTGACAACAGTCCCTGTTCTCCCCACCTTCCTCCTCCACCCTCAGGCTCTGGGTTGTCCTGGGTGATGAGGAGTTCCACCTGAAATGTTCTCCCATAATCCCAGGCCAGATGATTCTGACACTGGAGGTGCATCTGCCTCTGGGGACTGACAGAACGTGCCGGGTAGTGCTGAGTGAGGCCGGCACACAGCATGACTCAGTGGAGAAAGCAGTTATTGTGATCATCCTACCGACCCTCCTGTTCCTAGGGGGAATTTCCCTGAATGTTGGGCTGCTTTCTGGAGGCCTCAGGGCTCTAGTCACTACTGCCCTTTCCTCATTCCCAGGGGTCCCCAAAAGGGTATGTAGTAGTCCCAGAGGGGAGTAACTTATCCAAGGGTAGCAAAGGTAGGGCAAAGCCCCAGATTCCAGACCCCTGGCTGTCTCCTGTTCCACCCTGCCCAGCCTTCTCCTTGCCTTGGGCAGAGCACAAGCCTCTCCTCACAGAATCAGGCCTCACACCTCATGATTCACTCCACAGTCACACTCCTTGTCTTGACCCCTCAGAGCTGAGTGCTGTGAAGAAGTCTATGGAGGTTGATTTAGGGGGACCCTTGTCCTCTAACTAGCTCCTGGCCTGCTTATGGACAGCTACCAACCCAGACTTAGGAACTCTTCACTTTGATACTTCCCTGTGTAGAAAAATGCTTTGTCTTCTCAGTCCCAGGGGGTAAGATGGGGTTAGATTCAGGAAGGCCCTTTCCCAAGAGAAGCTTCTGTGGTTGAGGGGGGAGGAAAGGGGAGCGTCTGTGCCAAGAAGTGCCCAGAGCGAGTGGGAATGGGACTCAGAAGGAACAGAGGGCCCAGGAAGGGCTTCCCAGGCCCCTTCTGCCTCACAGTGTGTGCTCTTCGGACTTTGAGAAAGATAACTTACACTGGAATGCTTCTCCTTCGTCAACTGAAAGAACGAGCAGTGTGCCACGGGAAGGTGCCTCACACAGACTTTGTGATGAGACACACTCCGGGCTGACCCTGATTCTGTTACCAACTCAATATGTGATGCTGGCAAGTGACTTCACTCCACTAAGCCTCAGTTTCCCCCTCTGTCAGAATGGGCCTAAAACACTCACATCCAAAGGCTGAAGCAGTAGTAGTAGTGAAAGTCAATCAATTGTGTCCTACCCTTGCGACCCCATGGACTGTAACCCACCAGGCTCCTCTGTCCATGGAATTCTCTAGGCAAGAATACTGGAGTGAATTGCCATTTCCTTCTCCAGGGGGTCTTCCCAACCCAGGAATTGAACCCAAGTCTCCTGCATTGCTTGTAGGTTCTTTACCGACTGAGCTATAAGGGAAGCCCCCAAAAGCTGTAATCAGAGTCAAATGAAAAAGTGTGGACTTGCCTGGCGGTCCAGTGGTTAAGACTTTACCTCCCAATGTGTGGGGTGTGGGTTCAATCCTTTGGGGAGCTAAGAACCTACATATCTTGCAGGCAAAACACCGAAACATAAAACAGAAGCAATATTGTCATGAATTCAATATTGTTATGAATTTTAAGTTTTTTCTTTTTCAATATAGACCATTTAGAAATGGTCTATATTGAAAAAGAAAAAACTTAAAAACAAAAAAGAATGTTTCAGAGCCTGTTGCCTGCACACAATAGGTCTACACTAAAAGCAGGCTCTGTTCTTCCTTCCCTGTTTCCTGTTCCCCAGTCTGTTTGGATGTTAAACCAATGGTTCTTTGGTTGAAAACAACAGAAGTTGACTCAGTTCAATTCAGTCACTCAGTTGTGTCCAACTCTTTGCGACCCCATGAACCGTAGCATGCCAAGCCTCCCTGTCCATCACCAACTCCTGGAATTCACCCAAGCCCATGTCCATCAAGTCGGTGATGTCATCCAACCATCTCATCCTCTGTCGTCCCCTTCTCTTCCTCCCTCAATCTTTCCCAGCATCAGGGTCTTTTCCAATAAGTCAGCTCTTCACATCAGATGGCCAAAGTATTGGAGTTTCAGCTTTAGCATCAGTCCTTCCAAAGAACACCCAGGGCTGATCTCCTTTAGGATGGACTGGTTGGATATCCTTGCAGTCCAAGGGACTCTCAAGAGTCTTCTCCAACACCACAGTTCAAAAGCATCGATTCTTCAGCACTCAGCTTTCTTTATAGTCCAACTGTCACGTCCATACATGACAACTAAAAAAACCATAGCCTTGACAAGATGGACCTTTGTTGGCAAAGTAATGTCTCTGCTTTTTAATATGTTATCTAGGTTGGAGAAGGCAATGGCAACCCACTTCAGCACTCTTGCCTGGAAAATCCTATGGACGGAGGAGCCTGGTAGGCTGCAGTCCATGCAGTCACGAAGAGTCAGACACAACTGAGCAACTTCACTTTCACTTTTCACTTTCATGCATTGGAGAAGGAAATGGCAACCCACTCCAGTGTTCTTGCTTGGAGAATCCCAGGGACAGTGGAGCCTGGTGGGCTGCCATCTATGGGGTCACACAGAGTTGGACACGACTGAAGCGACTTAGCAGCAGCAGTAGGTTGGTCATAATTGAGTAAGTGTCTTTTAATTTCATGGCTGCAATCACCATCGGCAGTGATTTTGGAGCCCCTCAAAATAAAATCAGCCACTGTTTCCACATGTATTTGCCATGAAGTGATGGGACCGGATGCCATGATCTTAGTTTTCTGAATGTTGAGCTTTAAGCCAACTTTTTCACTCCCCTCTTTCACTTTCATCAAGAGGCTCTTTAGTTCTTCTTCACTTTCTGCCATAAGGGTGGTGTCATCTGCATATCTGAGGTTATTGATATTTCTCCCAGCAATCTTGATTCCAACTTGTGCTTCCTCCAGCCCAGCGTTTCTCATGATGTACTCTGCATGTAAGTTAAATAAGCAGGGTGACAATATACAGCCTTGACATACTCCTTTTCCTATTTGGAATCAGTCTGTTGTTCCATGTCCAGTTCTAACTGTTGCTTCCTGACCTGCATACAGATTTCTCAAGAGGCAGGTCAGATGGGTATGCCCATCTCTTTCAGAATTTTCCACAATTTATTGTGATCCACACAGTCAAAGGCTTTGGCATAGTCAATAAAGAAGAAATAGATGTTTTTCTGGGATTCTGTTGCTTTTTTGATGATCCAGCAGATGTTGGCAATTTGATCTCTGGTTCCTCTGCCTTTTCTAAAACCAGCTTGAACATCTGGAAGTTCACGGTTCACATATTGCTGAAGCCTGGCTTGGAGAATTTTAAGCATTACTTTACTAGCGTGTGAGATGGGTGCAATTGTGTGGTAGTTTGAGCATTCTTTGGCATTGCCTTTCTTAGGGATTGGAATGAAAACTGACCTTTTCCAGTCCTTGTGCTAACTTAAACGGGAAAAGGCATTGGGAGTTTACTGTGTAATTAAAGCAAAAGAAAATAATGAAATCAGCCTTGAGAAGAATCGGAACCAGAGAGCATAGGGGTGATCTGGAGCTCAGTGGTTTGGGGTGCTGGCCTCGGAATGGTCATCAGCTTCCCATTAGTTAGTCCCCAGAGAGAGCACAAGATTCCCTAGAGAGAGCATCTGATTGGCCAAGCTTGGGTCAGACGCTCATCCTTGGCTATAGGGCACTGGGATGGACAATTTCTCCAGGACATGTGGAATGGGAAGAAGCAGTTCCCCAAAGAAACGAGAGGAGAGAGGCTGGCTGGGAAACACAGCAGGTGTTAGACTCCACAAATGGAATTTCTGACAGAGACGAAGACCAACTCTAGCATGTTCTTTGAATTTAAAGTAGAGGCAGGGCTTCAACCTTGGAAAAGCCAAGACAAAGCCAGAGCTTCCATTTGCTATAGTCATGGACCCCAAGGTATGGGTAGAGTGAGACGAGAGCAAAAGAACTAAAGGGCTGCTGGATATGGAGCCATAAAATGTAGGTTCAAATCTCAGCTCTGCTACTTACTAAATGAGAATTGGGCATGTCACTTTACCTCTTTGGACCTCACTCTTTTCCTCTACAAAATGGGACTTATCCTCACAAGGATAAGACAGACAGACAGACAGACAGACACACACACACACACACACACACACACACACGCACACACATGCTCACTCTCTGGAACCTGACCTGCATTTGCAGCATCTTGAATTATATCATTATTGCTGATTTTACTTACTGTTGAGAATTTCACCTGGGAATGAGGGATACTCACCTTCAGTCTGGGCTATTTGGGAAAGTGTTTTATAGGGATTCAAGGTCAATCAGTAGTAGATCACAGTGTTCTATTGGAAGTATTAGAAACCTGGCTGCATTTGTTAGCCAGTGCGGGGGAGTAGGAAGAATCAGTCTAACCAGAAAAGTCTCCCTTCCTTCTGTCTCAAAGTCCTGGGCTTATAGCAGGGGATCATCACCTTTCTTGTGGCACAGCCCCTTTGGTAGTCTCATGAAGATTATGGCCCATTTTCAGAATGATGTTTTTAAAGAGGTAAACTAAAATACAGAGGATTATAAAGGAAATCAATTATATCAATATATGATTATAAAAGTTATTTTTAATGTATGTAATATAATCAATGTTTCCTTATTCAAACTTTTAATAACAAAATCTAGAGTAATAACTGTAAGAATTTTGAAATGAATGTGAGTATAAATTGTATCTTGAGACACTTGCAAGAAATAGCAATGTACTAAGAAAATATCTATGATCTGTATTAATGACAAAGTCACAGATCTTGTTAGTATTGCTGAGGTTTATTGCCTGCACTCATAATCAAACGAGATGTTAGATTTCAGACAGAGGTTAGTGATAATCAAGACGTAATTTTTAAAAATCTAATTGAAATTCAAATCTCAATTTCCACCCACAGATCCAGTGAAAGAACTTCCTGGGCTTATAGAGACATAGGATAAGTCACCAGCCAGCCCCTCTCCTGTCAGCAGGTTTGGGCCACAGGGTTGGTTCCCATTCAGAGTGTGCAGCGGAGCTGGTACCTGCTCTTCATGAAGGCTTGTCTTCTCCAGCTCTCCAAGCTCTTGCTACGTCCCCAAGAACCTAGGCTTGAAGACCCTCTGGGATGCAAACGGCCTTGACCAGTCTTGGGCTGACCCGAGTTTCCAGCCCAGGACTCTACCACTGTTGAGTAGCAATGGACTGACCCATTTCCAGCCCGGTACTCTGACCACTGTTGAGCAGCCACGTGCTAATTTATCCTGAAGGTTAAGAGTGTGAGAGGCTGGAATAGGACTTTTTCTTAGAATTGTTCTATTAATTTTAAAAATGTAATTACTTTATTTTAATTGGAGGCTAATTACTTTACAATATTGTAGTGTTTTTTGCCATACATTAACATGAATCAGCCATGGATGTACATGTGTCCCCCATCCTGAACCACCCTCCCACCTCCCTCCCCATCCCATCCCTCAGGGTCATTCCAGTGCTCCAGCCCTGAGCACCCTGTCGTATGCATCGAACCTGGACTGATCTGTTTCACATACGGTAATATGCATGTTTCAATGCCAGTCTCTCAAATCATTCCACCCTCACCTTCTCCCACAGAGTCTAAAAGTCTGTTCTTTACATCTATTTCTCTTTTGCTGTCTCGCATATAGAGTCATTGTTACGATCTTTTTAAATTCCATATTATGTGTTAATATACTGTATTAGTTTTTTCTTTCTGACTGACTTCACTCTGTATAATAGGCTCCAGTTTCATCCACCTCATTAGAACAGATTCAAATGCATTCTTTTTAATAGCTGAGTAATACTCCTTGGTAGAAAAGTTATGACCAACCTAGATAGCATATTGAAAAGCAGAGTTATTACTTTGCCAACAAAGGTTCATCTAGTCAAGGCTATGGTGTTTCCAGTAGTCATGTATGGATGTGAGAGTTGGACTGTGAAGAAAGCTGAGCGCCAAAGAATTGATGCTTTTGAATTGTGGTGTTGGAGAAGACTCTTGAGAGTCCCTTGGACTGCAAGGAGATCCAACCAGTCCCTTCTGAAGGAGATCAGCCCTGGGATACCTTTGGAAGGACTGATGCTAAAGCTGAAACTCCAGTACTTTGGCCACCTCATGCGAAGAGTTGACTCATTGGAAAAGTCTCTGATGCTGGGAGGGATTGGGGGCAGGAGGAGAAGGGGACGACAGAGGATGAGATGGCTGGATGGCATCACTGACTCGATGGACGTGAGTCTGGGTGAACTCCGGGAGTTGGTGATGGACAGGGGAGCCCGGCGTGCTGCAATTCATGGGGTCGAAAAGAGTCAGACACAACTGAGTGACTGAACTGAACTGAACTGAATATTCCATTGTGTATATGTACCACAACTTTCTTATCCGTTTGTCTGCCGATAGACATCTAGGTTGCTTCTGTGTCCTGGCTATTGTAAACAGTGCTCGATGAACACTGAGGTACACGTGTCTCTTTCAATTCTGGTTTCCTCGGTGTGTATGCCCAGCAGTGGGATGCCGGGTCGTATGGCAGTTCTTGTCCAGTTTTTTAAGGAATCTCCACACTGTTCTCCATAGTGGCTGTACTAGCTTACTAGCTTCCCACCAACAGCGTAAGAGGGTTTCCTTTTCTCAGCACCCTCTCCAGAATTTATTGTTTGTAGACTTTTTGATAGCAGCCATTCTGACTGGCATGAGCTGGTACCTCATTGTGGATTTGCATTTCTCTGTTAATAAGTGATGTTGAGCATCTTTTCATGTGTTTGTTAGCCATCTGTATGTCTTTGGAGAAATGTCTGTTTAGTTCTTTGACCTATTTTTAGATTGGGTCGTTTATTTTTCTCGAATTGAGCTGCATGAGCTGCTTGTATATTTTGGAGATTAATTCTTTGTCAGTTGCTTCATTTGCTATTATTTTTTCCCATTCTGAAGGCTCTCTTTTGACCTTGTTTATAGCTTTCTTCGTTGTCCAAAAGCTTTTAAGTTTAATTAGGTCCCATTTGTTTATTTTTGCTTTTATTTCCATTACTCTGGGAGGTGGGTCATAGAGGATCCTGCTGTGATTTATGTTAGAGAGTGTTTTGCCTATGTTTTCGTCTAGGAGTTTTATAGTTTTGGGTTAATTTTTTTTATTGGGAAGATTTTTCTTATTTTACAAGTCAGGATACTCAAGAAAGAAAATTTGGAAAACAGAAAAGCCAACACAATTCCCCCAGCTCCTCACAATAGCTCTACTCAGATCTAGACACTAGGAATATTTTGGAATTTTCAACAGATAACAAAAATAAGCTCACACTGTCATAATGTTTTATTATATTTTTAAAATGCGATAATACACATACTTTTCCATATCAACAAACACTCTTTGCTGATATAACTTAAAAAAAATTTATTTGGCTACTCCAGGTCTTAGTTGTGGCACACAGAATCTTTTAGTTGCAGCGTGTGGGATCTAATTGCCTGACTAGGGATTGAACTTGGGTCTCCTGACTTGGGAGCACGGAGTCCTAGCCACTGAACCACCAGGGGAGCTCCTGACATAACCTTTAATGCCTGAAAAATGCTTCGTTGTTTGGAAATAACATAATGTTATTTATCATACTCTATCAATATTTAACATTAAAATTAAAATGTCCAGGTTTTTAACTCTTACAGCTGGCGCTATTGTGAAAATTCTTTTACATCTTGGATTTCTTTTTCAATTGTTTCCCCAGATAAATTCTTGGATAGCATTTCTGAGTCAAAGTGAAGAAAGAATTTTGCAATAAAATGTCCATCTGCTCTTCTAAAGTTTATTCTAATTTATATTCCCATCCAGGAATTTCTGCACATCCATGCCTACCCTAGGCATTTAAAAACTTTTTCATCTTAGCTAATAAGAAAATTTTAAAAATATTATCTCTCTTTAGTTTAAATTGTTTGATTGATGATGAGGTTGAGTGTATATTCATATGTTTATTGATAATTTGTAACTTCTTATGTGAATTGTCTATTCAACTCTGTCTCTTATCTACTTGGATACTCACCTTCTAAAGGGTTTGAAAAGTCAGTAAAAAGGATATTACCTCCTCATATGTCATATGCAAATATCTTTCCCTGATATCTCATTTGCCTTTTAGGCTTCCCTAATGGCTTAGCAGCAGCAGCAGCAGCAATGGCTCAATGGGTAAAAATTCTGCCTACCATGCAGGAGACACAGGAGATGTGGGTTCAATCTCTGGGTCAGGAAGATTCCCTAGAAGAGGGCATGGCAGCCCACTCCAGTATTCTTGCCTGGAAAATCCCCAGGGACAGAGGAGCCTAGCGGGCTACAGTTCATGGGTAGCAAACAGTCAGACACAACTGAGCGACTAACACTTTCACACAGAAGCTGGAAAGGCAAGGAAATGGATTTTCCTAAATAAAGTTGGTTTGATTGAACTCTTTCTTTGGGAAATTTCCTTTAAAGCTGAGGTATTTCCCTCTAGGTATCACTGGAAAGTTCCCAAGGGCCTCCTTCCCTACCTTCTCAAGCTGATTGGCTTCAGGCCAGGCAAGAGGTCAAGAAAAAGATGTGGCAGGTCTGGAATAGGTCTGCCCCCTCCCATCCCTAGCTTGTCTGTGGTTTCTGCACAGCTTCCTGATCCTTCAGAGTAGGAGGAGGGCAGACAGTAGTGATGGGGGTGGGAGAGACTCCTTGGCAGCTTCAGTGTGAGGAGCATGACATACAGATGCCTGACTCCCCAGGGCTAGGCCTGAGGTTAATCGAGGGGTATAGGAATGGATACCAGGAATGGGGTTTCTCTGGTAACTCAGTCGGTAAAGAATCTGCCTGAAATGCAGGAGACCTGCATTCGATCCCTGAGTCAGGAAGATCCTCTGGAGAAGGAAATGGCAACCCACTCCAGTACTCTTGTCTGGAAATTCCCATGGGCAGAGGAGCCTGGCAGGTTACAGTCCATGGGGTTGCTAAAGAGCCAGACATGACTTAGCAACTAGACCACAGCCACATAGGAATAGAAGGAAGGGGATCTTGCCAAAGCACCGTGGAGCTCCCAGGAAACTGCGCTGGTGGAGGTGTCCAGACCTGAGGAGAGATGAGGGGGTTCTGGCTTGGATTCTGATAGCCTGTGTTTGAATCTTGGCTCTGCACTTTTACCCCAAATGCTTTGGGGGAAATGACCTAATCACTCTGAGCCTTGACTTCCTCATGGTAAAATGGGAATACCACTTTAATAATGGGCTGCTGTGAGCCCTGAAAGAGGCAATACACTGAAAGAGTCTGGCAACTCAGGTGTCAACTGTAATAACCGGCAGTGTCTGCTCAGAGCGCTGTGTTGACAGGGTCAGTGAGAAAGGTGCTGGGACCAACCAACAGAGTCTGCACGAGGTGAGATGTGAGGAAAGGGGATGAGGGGCAGGGCTGGCGCATGTATGGTGTTAAATAAATAACTGAGAAGTCCCTTTCCTCCTTTTTGGGAGGCCATCTTCCCTACTTGTCGCTCCCTTACCTATAAGTGCCTGGAAGTCCCCTGTCCTCTGACCCCAGCCACAAACCCATGGAGCCACTGTAGGTCTGCAGTTTGAAACCCAAAGGAGGCTGGAGTCCTAATTGCAGAAATCTCCCTCCTGTTTTTGCCCTAGGAGGTGCACAACTAAGATCCTTGGAGGGCTGACTCCAGATTAGGAAATGTGTCTAAATGTACAATTTTGGAAAAAAAAAAAAACCCTCTACTTAGCAAATGACTGTGCGTCTACATGCTGAAATATTAACGGTGACATTATATGCATATTTTGCCCAAATAAGCACTGTCTGTGTTCATTATATACATATATGCATAAGCAGAACTTACATAAATGAAGCAGAATTTCATTTCCTTTTTGTACATTTTGTACTTTTTGTATATTTTGTGAAATATATTTCACATTGAGCATTTATTATATTTATAATGAAAAACAAAATCCCATCGAACAATACACTTTTCCTTGAATAATTGCATCCATGTTGCTTTTTCTTTAAAGTACTGAAATCTATATGAGCAGGTGGATCAAAGTATAGCTTGAACAGCTCAAATGTCTTGCACTCTCTCCTGATTCATTTTGATCCTTACTCATTTGGGCGCCTTTGAGAATCCGTAGTCCCTGAGTAGGGAAGATGCCCTGGAGGAGGGCATGGCAACACACTCCAATATTCTTGTCTGGAGATTCTCGTGGACAGAGGAGCCTAGTGGGCTGCAGGCAATAAGGTCACAAAGAGACGGGACAGAAGCAACTGAGCATGCACACACTAGAACCCCTGAAGAATTCAACCCAACGTCTCTCCCCTCAACTCAATACCATGTTCAGAGCTCCGTGAGTCCTAGCTCTGGGCCAGGGGCTGGCGATCACACTAAAGATGGATGATCTCCATCCTCTAGTGGTTGGGCAAATGAAGGAAGGAGATAAATGCCTTTCACTGCTTGCATTCAGAGATGGAAGAATTATACACAGGTGGGAGAGGTAGAAGGAGGCTTCGCAGCAGGCAGTGGGGTCAGCCCCAGCTGCACCTTGGGCCCCTGCAGGGTCCTCTCAAGCTTGGCTAAGGCTTGGGGTCCCCAGGTGGGGCTCTCTGCAAGGGGACCTCTTCCCTGCTGATTCTGAGGGCAGAGCTGTTGAGAGCTGCGTCTGTAGGGTGGTTGTTCTGGGGAGCAGCCACTAGGAGAGGCTTCTGTTGGCATATTCCCTACAGCTTCCTGGGGCCTACGGGAGCACTGCCCCTGGGGAGCCCTCCCCTGCAGGTTGAGAGCTGCTCCCAGCCCAGAGGAAGGGTGAAGTCACTGTCTTCAGACCTCAGAGAGAGGCAGGCTTGGTAAGCTGACTCCCAGAGGTGGAGAGTGTTCCTGGCAGTTCCCCTGTGGACTCAGGCTGCAGCAGTCCTCACTGCTCCTGGCTACTGGCGAGATCAGAGAGGAAAGGCTAGGGCATGGAGTGGGTTCAGGGATTGGGCTCTAGGCCTGACTCTGCCACTAATTCTCTGGGCAAGCCTTGTTACTTAGTACATGCCAGACACTGTGTAAGATACTTTATGCATATTTTTAAAAGTATTTTCATTCTTTTACTACTGAAGAAATTGAGACCCAGAGAGGCTCTATAAATTACTCAAAGTCACACAGGTGGACTTTCTCTCCAGTTCTCTCTGGCTCCAAAGCTGGTGCTTTTCCTCCTGCACTGCGTCCGCCTCTGGACTCCCCATCTCTTCCTTATCCTATAAAGAGGCTGGACTTGATGAAGGGAGGGGGCAGGAAAGAGGCCCTTCACCAAACAAACTGATCTGTGCCCCTCACCCACCCAGGGGCTTACTGCCATTGCCATCAGAGCCACTGTGCCCAGGGGGTTCCCTACCAAGGTTGGGTTTGCACCAAGGCTTCTGATCTCTGGGGTCTGAGTCCAGAGTGGCCCTGATCTCGGTGAGGTAGCAGAGAAAGGTGGCATGAAGCAAGATCTTAATTCCCTACCCAGGAATTGAACCTGTGTAGCCTGCCTGAAATGGAGAAGGCAATGGCACCCCACTCCAGTACTCTTGCCTGGAAAACCCCATGGACAGAGGAGCCTGGTAGGCTGCAGTCCATGGAGTCGCTAAGAGTCTGACGCGACTGAGGGACTTCACTTTCACTTTTCACTTTCACTTTTCACTTTCATGCATTGGAGAAGGCAATGGCAACCCACTCCAGTGTTTTTGCCTGGAGAATCCCAGGAACAAGGGAGCCTGGTGGGCTGCCGTCTATGGGGTCACACAGAGTCAGACACGACTGAAGTGACTTAGCAGCAGCAGCAGCAGCCTGCCTGAAAACTAGGAATCCTAGCCATCGAACCAGCAAGGGCTAGAGGCTAGAAGCTAACTTTCCCTGGCTCTTTGTCCTCAGTGAAAAATGCATTTATCACAGGTGCAGAAACTATAAATGCAGGTACAAAGTTTATCATTAGAGACATACCACAACAAGTGGGAGAGCACATAGAGAAACAGTTCGTTTAGCTGAGATAGAAGCAAGGCAGAGATGCACACCTAAAGAGAAAGGGTGTGGGCCCCCCAGTGAGGAGGAGCACAGTAAAGAGGGGGTTAAGCCATTTACATAGGTCAGTTCTTCCAGGTCTTTGTCTTCCTTGAGGCCAATTATCTGGTTTCTTTTTCCACGCTTGACTTACCCTGGGACCCTCCCATGAGGAGTGCACACACCCCTCAGCCAAGATGGATCTTAAAATGAAGGCTTCTGGGAGGAGCAAGACTCATTTCGGCCTTGCATCATCTCCTTTTTACTCCAAGGAGCTTTTCTGCACATGTGTAGTGTCTCCCTTATCCTTTACTCAGACATGGTTTTTGCCTCTCTTTGTCCTTGCCATGATTATTCCCTTGAGATGTTTATAAGAGACAAACACTGGCTATCTACCCTGTTTCTGTTGGTACTTCCATTTCCAAGAGCAAACCTGGCTGGTTGTAAATTCCTCAGCTGGAGCCCACCCATCTCTTCCCTCAGGAAATGCAAACAGGAGGCTGGCTGATTGTAAATGTCCAACCTGGAGCCCATCTATGTCCTACCTCAGCCCCATCTGATGACCTCAGATACCGCTTCCCATCCCCCCACAGTGGCCCCAGTCCACAAAATGGAAGCTGCTTTCCTTTTCTTTCCTTTTCCCTTCCTTCTTTCCTTCTGTTTGCACAGCTGTGGCCTGAAAATCAACTTGAGGAAAATATATAGAGAGATATTTCTCCAGAGAAAACCCTGATCTCAGGAGAAGCTAAGGCTGGGGCCTACTTTCTGTAAACTTTCAGGGAATCTGTAGGATCTACCTTTCTCCATCTTAAGCTCCCCAAATCCGGGCTCCTTCTCTACCTGCTGCCCTTTTCAGAGTGAAGACCTCAGTGCCCTGTCTCCTCTGCTTGGCTGGTGGACGCTGCCCCTTAGGATTCTGAGCTCAAGCTCCCTGCTGTGGTTCCACAGCCCTTTCCTATTCGTGACTTCACCCACAGCCCAGCTTCATGGGGGCAGGAGAAAGGTGTCAGTAGGCACATAATTCCATGACCATTTGACAGATGAGAAAACAGACCATACAAGTAGGAGGCAGGCCTTTCACCTCAGAGTTCTGGCTCTTCACTCCTGATTCAGTCATTCTGTGCTCCTTTCTTCACCCTCTATGGAGTTTTTCTGATGAAGCTGGAGTGCAGAGTCTGGAAAGCAGCCTGTCTCCCTGATTTTCCTAGGTTTGTGCCAATAGCTCCCAGGCTGGCCCTTCTACAGGAGTTGGACTTATCCTTTGCTCCATTCCTGCTGACAAGAACCCCCCAAGAGCTTTGTTTATCCCCCAGAAGAAACTGGAAACCTGCTGGCCTGCTAAAGGCTCCATTGGAAAATACTTCCCAACTACTTGCCCTGGTCTCTATCCACCCAAAAGCGGAAATGACACCCCACTACCACCCAGGATCAGACATGGGAGGCTGGCAGCAGGACTCTGCAGCAGCCCTGGGATCATGTAAATCAGGGGAACCAAACACTTGTGTTCTCCTTCCAGATAAGATAAAAGTTTCATTTGTTCTCATTGGGGAGGGAGCTGATCTTGCCAGGTGCCAAAAATGCTAATGAGGTCCCAAGAGACAGCCTGCCTGGAGGAAAGAGCACTGAGCCTGGAGTTGCACAGGGCTTGCTGATTCCCTTGAGATGTTTACAAGGACAAACACTGGCTATCTACCCTGTTTTTGTTGTTACTTCTGACCTCCCTGGTGGCTCAGACAGTAAAGCATCTGTCTACAACGTGGGAGACCTGGGTTCAATCCCTGGGTCGGGAAGTTCCCTGGAGAAGGAAATGGCAACCCACGCCAGTACTCTTGCCTAGAAAATCCCATGGACAGAGGAGCCTGGTGTCCATGGGGTCGCAAAGAGTCAGACATGACTGAGCGACTTCACTTTCCTTTCACTTGGCTGATTCCCAGAGATGTGACTTTAGGGCAAATCAAGTTGCCTCTCTGAGCCTGCCTTGGGTTGTTTGGAAGGAGTGATGAGGCAACGCTGCAGGACATATGGCCTTACAAAGATGCTTATGACATACTGGTATGAAAAAGCAGGTTACCAATAGGTGTGTACAGTAGACCCTCATACTGTGAAACAGAAAATCAGTGGAGCACTGTATACAATGCTGGTAGTGCTTGTTCTGGGTGATGGGACCATGGATGTTTTATAATTTTCCCTATTTATGTCTTCTCATTCTTTTCCTAGAGTGGGCATGTGTTATATATCTACCAGCTCAGTTTAGTTCAGTTCAGTCGCTCAGTTGTGTCCGACTCTTTGCGACCCCATGAATCGCAGCACGCCAGGCCTCCCTGTCCATCACCAACTCCTGGAGTTCACTCAGACTCACGTCCATCAAGTCAGTGATGCCATCCAGCCATCTCATCCTCTGTCGTCCCCTTCTCCTCCTGCCCTCAATCCCTCCCAAATTGCCACAATAATACTGCAAAAGAGATCAGTCCCAAAACTCAGTAGGCTTATTCGTTCTCACACTCACGGGTCAGCAGGTCAACTGCGATTTGACTGATGGAGATGGGGTTTGGCAGGGCTGCCCTGTCTCAGGCTGCGGGTCACCTGGGCCTGCTTCTCACTGCAGGTTGGACTGAGAGCTGCTCCACCTGTCCTCACTTTGGGACTCTGGCTTAAGGGACAGCAGTTATTCTGGACTTGCCTCTCCCTCCAAATCACCAGCGCCTGTGACACAAGCCAAACCATAGAGCATATACAAAGTCTCTGCTTACATAATTTCAACAACATGTCATTGGCTAAAGCAGGCCACACAGCAAAGCCCAACATCAGTGGGGAAGGAAAGTATATACCACCACAGTAGGAATGGGAGGGGAATGAACATATGTTCAGTTTTGTTTTTGTTCAGTTGCTCAGTCATGTCTGACTCTTTGTGACCCCATGGACTGCAGCACACCAGGATTCCCTGTCCTTCACCATCTACCAGAGCTTGCTAGAACTCATGTCCATTAAGTCGATGATGCCATCCAACTACCTCATCCTCTGTCATCCCCTTCCCCTCCTGCCTTCAATCTTTCCCAGCATCAGGGTCTTTTCCAATGAGTTGACTCTCTGCATCAGGTGGCCAAAGTATTAGAGCTTCAGCTTCAGCATCAGTCCTTCCAATGAACACTCAGGACTAATCTCCCTTAGGATGGACTGGTTGGATCTCCTTGCAGTCCAAGGGACTCTCAAGAGTCTTTTCCAACACCACAGTTCAAAAGCATCAATTTTTCGCTGCTCAGCCTTCGTTATGGTCCAACTCTCACATCCATACATGACTACTGGAAAAATCATAGTTTTGACTCTATGGACCTTTGCCAGCAAACTGATGTCTCTGCTTTTTAATATGCTGTCTAGGTTGGTCATAGCTTTTTTCCCAAGGAGCAGGCGTCTTTTAATTCCATGGCTACAGTCACTGTCCGCAGTGATTTTGGAGCCCAAGAAAATAAAATCTGTCACTGTTTCCATTGTTTCCCATCTGTTTGCCATGAAGTGATGGGTCCAGATTCCATGATCCTCATTTTTTGAATGTTGTGTTTTAAGCCAACTTTATCATCCTCTTCTTTCACTTTCATCAAGAAGCGCTTTAGTTCCTCTTCACTTTCTTCCATAAGGGTAGTGTCATCTGCATATCTGAGGTTATTGATATTTCTCCCAGCAATCTTGATTCCAGCTTGTGCTTCATCCAGCTGAATAGTAATCTAAATATAATACTTATATAATAAAACAATAATGATGTGCTTTGTGAGATGTATTCATATTATCCACTAGAAAGAATCCTAAGGGGCTTGCCAAGAATAAGACCAGGGAGTCAGTTTATAATCTTATTGTTGGAAGGTAGAACAAATGTCCTATCCTCTAACAATCCTAAAGGAAATCAATCCTAAACATTCATTAGAAGGATTGATGCTAACGCTAAAGCTCCAATACTTTTGCCACCTTTTGCGAAGAGCTGATGCATTGGAAAAGACCCTGATTCTGGGAAAGATTGAAGGCAGGAAGAGAAGGAGACAATAGGGCAGTGCACTAGAAATGGATAAGACAGGGGGCGGCTGTTTCAGATGGTGTGGTCAGGGAGGTCTTTCTTGGGGAGGTGCTGTTGGAAATTATTGGAAGATGCCTTTTGGGACCTGACCTTTTCACCTGGGCTCTTCAGGCCTTGACTCTGAGTCCCAGTCAAGAATTTAGCTTGGCTTCTTCCCACCAGCTCACTCTTCACTTTGGCCTACCTCGAGGAGCTGTCTTGTCCTAGTTGAATTTCAAAACCCAATCCCGTTTCCCAGAGTTGGCTGGTATCCCAGTCAGCTTAACTAGTCCTCAACAAAGAGGAGACCCACAAAATCCTATTAGATCAAGCCAACTACTGTTGGCTACTGTGCACCAAACTAGTAGGCATTTATTGAATATTTTCTATAAACTAATCCAATAGGCATTTATGGAGCACCTATTGTATGTCAAATCAAGTCATTTACTAAGTTCTTACCGCATAACCAAGCCAACAAGTATTTATTTACTGTATGCATGGAACTGAGGAGAACATAAAGTTTCTAGCTATTTCAAAGAAGCTGCAATTGAGTTACAGAGGCAAATGTTACACAAATGTAGCTGTAAAAAGGCAGAGCTTCATAGAATAAGTATTCTGATGCACGGGAATTCCCTGGTGGTCCAGTGGTGAGGACTTTTTGCATAGAACAAGCTCAAAGCCCTCTGGGACCCAAGAGGTGGGGCTAGAGATCAGCATGGAATGAGGGAGCCACAGAAGGCTTCATGGAGGAGGTGGGCTTTATAGGATAGATAGGACTCAGATAGAAAAAACAGGTGGGGACTGGGCCTGGGCAGCATGGTTCCTGGGGAGTCTGTGCGTAGGAACCGTGGAAAATGATTCTGGGCGTTGGTTATGCAGGCCTGTGCCCTCTCCTTTCCGGCTTGTCAGTGTTCTGGTAACCGCCAGCTCCTCCATGTCCCCTGTTTCTTCTAGGTCACAGCTGGATTCCTTAGAATAGATAATAATTTGCCTGAGTGATCAAGGGCTGATGTCATCTGTCAGAATGGGCAGCTCTGCAGAAAAGTATCTGTGATACTCTGGGTAGATAAGAGCATAAGCCCAAAAAGGCTGGGCTCAGGATGTCCACGTACAATGCAGTTCTAGTCCAGACATCCTCCCACCTCCTAACACCTACGTTTTTAAACATGATCACATTTCTTTCCTTGGCCTGGAACCTTGAGACAGCAGCCAGGGCCATCTAGAATTGATTAGATTTGAGGCATGGGCTCAATGATCTTTTACTAGATTTCTGAAAGCAGGAAGAATGGCCTCTTATCATTTTTATTACTCTGATGGCTAATAACGTAGTCTACTTTCCAAAAACCAGTCAGGAGAAAATGTGAACTTATAAAATGACCCCACTAAGGATAATCACTTTTTTTTTTTTCACACTAAAAATATTTTCATGGCACCCACTCTGAATAGACTGGGACTGGGGGAAAAGGGAGAATAAGCCACAGGTTCAGGATCCGTGTAGATAAGGAGACCCTCCATCTCTTGACTATAAGACTTGACTCAGTTTATGAAATAGTCTATTTATACAGCTGCTCAGGAAACTTGCTCTTCTTTCTACATAGGGTGTTTATTCCATCTGCAGAATCACTTCATATTTCATTTATTTGCAGGTTACAGGGACTATGTAAAGCTCAAAAGCCTTTGAACATTGTCATTATAGAGAGAATTATTTAGACCTTGGGCAAAAAAAGAATGGAAACTGAGGAGCAGATGTAAAACAGACTGGAAGATTTATTCTGAGGAGGAAATAAACCCGCACAGGCTTTCTCCTCCACTGGAGTCCTTGGAAAAAGTGAGAAGCAGCAGGCAGGCTCTTGTAGTTTCCTGCAATTGCAGAATCAGCCCCCCTAGAAGGAAGTGAGAGGCAGCAGAAGGAGGGCTAAGGAGCCCTGTCATGTGTGTGGTTAAATCCAGGCAGCCAGCTCTGGATTCATCCTGGACACTTGTAAGTGTGTCATAGCAGGTGGCAAGGAATGAGTATGAGCTGGCCTGAACCCAGCCAGCCACTCACCACTCAGCAGCTGTGGGGCCGTGCCGACCTAGCCCTTTCGAGGCTTATTTATATGTGTAGAGGTTTATTAGGCCAACGCCTGTGTGCAAAATGGGGAGGAGCAAGGGGGAGCCATCCGACCTCAAAGCAGATCTGATCCCTGAGGGAAGGCAGACAGGCCTGGAGGCAGAGTTTATTTGTATTTAAATATATATATATATATATATATATATTAACTTATATTAATATTTGGAACATGGAACAACAGGCTGGTTCCAAATTGGGAAAGAAGTATGTCAAAGCTGTATACTCTTGCCCTGCTTATTTAACTTATTTGCAGAGTATATAATGTGAAATGCCAGGCTGGATGAAGCACAAGCTGGAATCAAGATTGCTGGGAGGAATATCAATAACCACAGATATACAGATGACATCACCCTTATGGCAGAAACCTAAGAAGAACTAAAGAGCCTCCTGATGAAAGTGAAAGAGGAGAGTGAAAAAGTTGGCTTAAAGTTCAACATTCAAAAAATGAAGATAATGGCATCCGGTCTCATTACTTCATGGCAAATAAATGGGGAAACAATGGAAACAGTAACAGACTTTATTTTCTTGGGGTCCCAAATCACTTCAGATAGTGACTGCAGCCATTAAATTAAAAGATGCTTGTTCCTTGGAAGAAAAGCTATGACCAACCTAGACAGCATATTAAAAAGCAGAGACATTCCCTTGCCAACAAAGGTCCATCTAGTCAAACCTGTGGGTTTTCCAGTAGCCATGTATGGATGTGAAAGTTGGACTATAAAGAAAGCTGAGCACCGAAGAACTGATGCTTTTGAACTGTAGTGTTGGAGAAGACTCTTGAGAGTCCCTTGGACTGCAAGGAGATCCAACGAGTCCATCCTAAAGGAAATCAGTCCTGAATATTCTTTGGAAGGACTGATGCTGAAACTGAACCTCCAATACTTTGGCCACCTGATGCAAAGAACTGACTCATTGGAAAAGACCCTGATGATGTGAAAAATTGAAGGACAGAGGATGAGATGGTTGGATGGCATCACCAACTCGATGGACATGAGTTTGAGCAAGTTCCAGGGGTTGGTGATGGACAAGGAAGCCTGGCGTGCTGCAGTCCATGGGGTCACAAAGAGTCAGACACGACTCAGTAACTGAACTGACTGATATATTAATTTATTTATTTGGCTGTGTCAAGTCTTGGTTGTGGAATGAGGGGTCTTTGATCTCCATTGCAGCACACAGGATCTTCAGTTACATCATGCAAGCTCTTAGTTGCAGCATGTGGGATCTAGTTCCCAGACCAGGGATCAGACTCAGGCCCCCTGCATTGGAAGCATGGTGTCTTAGGCACTGAACCACGAGGGAAGTCCCATGGTGGGAGAGTTTAGGCTGCAGTGCAGGTCTAAGGAAGGTCAACAAGGCTGATTGGGGTCCTCAAGTCAAAGCCCCACTTCAGAGGAGTCTCCCAGCTTGCAGCTCTGTCTTGATATCCCCACAGGGAGCGGCTCATGGGAAGTGTGTGATTTCAGCGCAAACACCTTGGGCCTAGGATTCCTCAACAGCAAAAGGAGAGTCGTTGAGAGATTTAAATAAAACAACATATTTAAAGTGGGATGGAACCAGGTGCCTAGCAAATGTTCAGTGAACATCAACTCCCTCCACTCCCTTGTCATACCCCACCCAGAGGCAAGTTCAGCACAGTGACAAGACCTGTCTTCCCACAGCCCTTCCATTAACCGTCCTTCGTCCCCTCCCCTCAGCCTATGCACAGGAAGGCAGATGTGTGTGTCCCAAAGCCAGGGCCTGAGGGCCTGTGCTTGAGCAACCAGGCCCTTGAGCCTTTCTCATCGCTAGCATGGGGCTACCGCCCTGATCAGGCCCTGGGGTGGGGAGGAGGGAGACTCTGAACGCCAAATGGCATTCTTACTTAGGGGAGCTCACAGCAGAGTTGGAGCCGTGAGTCACACCACCTCAGGAACACCCTCAGGGAAGACTCTCGGACAAGCTCTGCTATCAAGTACACTGGGCTGAGGTCCAGACCGTCTGCCTCCCCAGGACTACTGGGTGTCTCCCCTCAAAGGGAGATGTTGGGGGTGGCTGCAAGGCAGTCGCCAGCCCCTGCCTTGCCCACAGCTGCCACCTCACCCTCGTGATCCCGCCATGTCAGTCTCTGTCTCTGTTTGTCTCCCCGACTCCTCTGCCATGAAAAATTCCAGGCCTTTGTCCCTGTTGGCCCCTCTACCCGTGGGGTCCTTCCCCTTGCCTCACCCTCCTAATGAAAGCCTTCCTCCCTGTCCTGTTCAGTTGTATTTTCTTCTAGGCAGCCTTATGGGACCTACTCCTTTGGCTACCAGCTCCAGTCCCCCAGGCATGTAGCTCTGTGTTTTGCTTTCCGTCTCTGAAACCAGGGGTAATGGTAATAGCACCACTCCAGCTAATTATAGTGTAGTAGTAAAAATTAAATGACGTAATGATAAACGACTTTATAAAGAGCTGTATCAGTGAGCCTCATTGCTAGGTGTGTCCAACAGACATTGGTCTATGAATGTATAATATGGTAGAGTGGGGGTGGGGTGTGGGCCCAGTGTGACAACATGGAAGGAGTGTGGGACTTAGGTACAGAAGACCTGTTTTCTTTCTTTGCTGCAGGGCTACACATTCCCAAGCTAATCCTTGTCCCCTCTGAGCCTCCATTTCCTCCTTTGTACATAGATGTGGCCTCCAAGGGCCCTCCTGGCTACCCTAGCTTGGCTCAGAGTCTCCTGCACTCTTCAGATGTTGCCTGAGCTCCAAGATGCTGCCCAGCTCCCAGGCTGGACAGCTCCCATGGTATTTCAGGAGGCAGCAGAGGCTCCCAGCTCTCAGAATCTGGACAGCACCTCGGCTGGGAGGATGGAGGCCCTGGTGGACCTCAGGCCATGAGCTTCGAGGTGGGGTTGAGGAGAATGGGGAGCCCCCTTCTAGAAGAATAGGGTAGGCACCAGCAGCAGTGAGGAGTGCCAAGGCCTTAGAGGACAGGCGGGAGGGATCTGCACACACCATAGCCCCTGAGTGGAGGAAGTAAGAGACTGAAAATTTGGGGGATTTGCCTATAGTCTTTGAGGGCCAAGATCACCAAAATCAGAGGGTGGTATCTTGACTGGCCCCAATCCAGATACAAGATATAGGAATCTCATTTGATGCTATGGAAAAGAACATTTTTCTGCTCTGATTGTTCAGAATCTAATTAGCAATCAAGGGCTCTATCCCACACACAGCAACTCTGGCATATCTTAGATGATGGGAATTTTTTTTTAAAAGTCCTTTGGTGTGTCTTTGATGCTAGATCCAGTAATTGGCTCTTAGGTTTTAAACGTCTGGCATTTCCACTGTGAGTCATAATTGTTCACTGACATATCTCATTTACTGCTTAATGCCATTTATAGACCCAAAAGATAAAAGGCATTGCATGAAACTTTTAAAAACTGCGCTCCTTTAAACCGATTCTATACTGTATACTTCCCCCCAGGTCTTTCGTTCATTTGTTTTTCAAGTGTTCATCTAGTGTCCCCTGCATGCTGGCTGGTGTTCTCTTTTTCACACTTATCGTTTCATTTAATCCTCATAATCAACCCATGAGGCAAAGATTGCTATTCTTTTTTCACAAATGAGGAAAATGCAACTCAGAAAGGTTAAGTGATTTGCCCAAGGCCACATCTGCCTACAATGCTGGAAACTTGGGTTTGATCTCTGGGTCAGGAAGATCACCTGGAGAAGGGAATGGGTTCCCACTCCAGTATTCTTGTCTGGAGAATTCCATGCACAGAGGAGCCTGGCAGGCTACAGTCCATGGAGTTCCAGAGAGTCGAACACGACTGAATGACTATCACTCACTCATACTTACTATGGGCTTCCCAGGTAGCACTAATGGTATAGAATCTGCCTTCCAGTGCAGGAGATGTGAGAGATGTGGATTTGATCCCTGGGTCAGGAAGACCCCCTAGAAGAGGCCACGGCAATCCACACCAGTATTCTTGCCTGGAGAATCCCATGCACAGAGGAGTCTTGCGGGTTACAGTCCATGCTGTCCCAAAGAATTGGACACAAATGAGTGACTAACACTTTCACAGAGTAAGTGAATGAATGAGGATTTCAACTTTGACCTTGAACTTCTAATTGTATCTTATCTACCTCTTCACACCTCCTTAGCTCCCTCCCCTCTGATAGTTCTCATAGCCTTGTCCCCTCCTACTTTGAAGTGGAGAAAAATGAGAAGAGCCATGACTTGGTAGATGAGACACAAAAGGATATTGTTGACTATCAACTTCATTTTCCATGTATCTGTTCATTTTTTCAACACAGATCAATGAGAGCTAGCTAAGAACAGAGACTTGATCTTAGCCCAGAAACCTAAAGTTCTTGGTCACCTATGAAATGTCGGGGCACATAGGGGCTCAATAGAATCCCACTCCTACCCTGAATAAGAAAGGGGACTAAAAATGGGCACAAATAACTAGGATTCAAACAGGGGATGGTTGGTCCTGTAGAAGAAGGCCTAAGGGAATGAGAGAAAAATTCTACCAGAGAGAAATCAAGTCTGAACTTGAGGCAGCAAAAGAGAAAAAAAGGTCACTGATTTAGAAAACAAAACAACTCTGTTTCCACTAATCTCATGAACTTTAGTTTAAGATGTTTTATATGTGACAGGATAGGGTATAAAGCTATACACCTGGAAAGGAGGTAGGTGGGTAGGGAAACAGAGGCCCTGGTGTTGGCGTCTGTCAAATCCTGGGCATTCTTTCAGGCAAGGAGCTTGATGTCTTTTGGCCTTTGTTTCTTTAATCTGGAGAAGGGATATATTTCCCGTCTCTCAGGACATTGTAAATAGAGGACATGGGGAAGTACGTGCAAAGCCTTTGGGGCAGTTCCTGGCATAGGGCATCTGCTTGAAAATTGTTATTTCAATTCTGTGAGTTATGTTGGAGTAGTTGGTCTGGAGCAGAGAGGGCCCAAAATTTGGATCAAAAGAAGGCCCCCTGGGACTTGAGGGTTAATATAACATGAACCTTTGCAAAGACACAGTCTATTTTTTTAATCAGTTTTTTAAAAAGTTATTTTTAATTGGAGGGTAATTGCTTTACAGTGTTGTGTTGGCTTCTTCCATACACCTACATGAATCAGCCATAGGTATACATATGTCCCCTCCTTCTTGACTCTCCCTCCCACCTCCCACATACATCCCACCCCTCTAGGTTGTTATACAGCACTAGGTTGAGCTCCCTGTGTTATACAGCAACTTCCCACTCGCTATCCGTTTTACATATGGTAATATATATGTTACAGTGCTACATTCTCAATTCATCCCACCCTCTACTTCTTCCACTGTGTCTACAAGTCTGTTCTCTATGTCTAGCTCTATTCCTTCCCTGCAAATAGGTTCATCAGTACCATTATCCTAGACTCCATATACATGTGTTAATATGATACTTGCTTTTCTCTTTCTAACTTACTTTACTCTGTATAACAGGCTCTAGGTTCATCTACCTCCCTTCATTCTTTTTTCTGGCTGAGTAATATTCCATTGTATATATGTACCACTACTTCTTTATCCATTGATCTGTTGATGAACATCTAGGTTGCTTCCATGTCTTGGCTATAGATACACTCTTTTTTCTAATGTGCTGATGAGATGTCTACATCCCATCATGAAGGTGATATAAACGGAAGTGAGATGAGCTCTTATTTGAGAAGTATAATAGATTATTCATGTGCCAATGGCAAATGCTAAAGATGATTGCAAAAAGACAGTGGCAGCCTGCATTAATGAAGGGTCCTTTACATGTTCTGGAGGAGAAGAAACATTATATGAGACTTCTGGTTGGGTATTTTAGGCTGAAGAAGGCCAGAACCGTGGGAGACAGTATGATGGAGAGAAGCCTAGACTTGGAGCAAGAGGACCCAGGTTCAAATTGCAGCTCCAGCAAGCTTTGATACCTAGGCAAGCCACCAAGTGTCCTGTCTTCTTTATGTAGACAGTTGTCTTAGTACCTGCTCTGTTATGGAATTGTTGTCAGAACAAGAGGTAGGCTCTTAGAAAAACTAAACCAAGAGTTACCATATGATCCAGTGATTCCAATCCTAGGTGTATATTCAAAATAATTGAATGGATATTTGTACACCCATGTTCATATTATTTGTGTGTGTGCATGCTAAATCGCTTCAGTTGTGCCTGACTCCCTGTGACCCAATGGACTGGAGCCCCACCAGGCTCCTCTGTTCATGGGATTCTCCAGAAAAGAGTACTGGAGTAGGTTTCCATGCCTTTCTCCAGGAGCATCATTATTTACAATAGCCCAGAGGTGGAAACAACCCAGATGTCCATCAACAGGTAAACGATTAAACAAATTTTGTACATACATACAATGGAATGTTATTCAGTCTAAAAAATGAATTAAATTCTGATACATGCTATAACATTGATGAGCCTTGAAAACAGTATGCTGGGTGAAATAAAGTGAAAGTATTAGTTGCTCAGTCATGTCCAACTCTTTGCGACCCAATGGTCTGTCCATGGAATTCTCCAGGCAAGAATACTAAAGTGGGTTGCCATTCCCTTTTCCAGGCGATCTTCCTAAGATCAAACCAGGGTTCAAACCCAGTTCTCCTGCATTGCAGGCAGATTCTTTACCATCTGAGCTACCAGAGAAACCCTAGGTGAAACAAGCCAGACACAAAAGAAGAAATACTGTGTGAATCCACGTATATGAGGTACCTAGAATAGTTACATTCATAAAGAAAAAAACAATAGCAGTTACCAGTGGCTGGGGGAGGGGAATGGAGAGTTATTGTTGAATGAGCACAGAGTTTCAGGATAGGATGAGGAAAACATGGTGGTGATGGTTGTACAACAATGTGAATGCACTTAATGCCATTCGTGCCACTGAACTGTACACTCTGAAGTATCTAAGGTGTTAAATTTCATGTTATATGTATTTTACCACAATAGAAAAAAGGATATTTTTGTTGTTGTTGTTGTTTTGTTTTGTTTTTTTAGAAAAAAGTATAATGTAGAGGAAAGTGCTTTGCAGTCTGTAGAGCAATATGAACCAATTAGTTTTGGTGAGTTAGGCTGCCATATTTGCATTTGTGTTAGAGCAACCATCAAAATTGAGGTTCCCATTTAGGACTTCTACATCTGTTTTCCAATCTGTAAACCATCAAGAAGAGGAAGATACAAAGACAAAGTAGCATCTGCTTAAAGAGTTGAAAGAGTTCCTCTAGGAAGTGAAAAACAAGAGTGGCGGGGTTGCTGTTTTTCCTAGTATGCTAGAACAACTGAACCCTTTAAACGATAAGCATATGCATGTTTCATGAAAATAAACAACTTTGGCCTTATCAGAGGCCAAATTAGAGAAAAGAAAAGTTATCAAGTATTTCCAGTTCATTATTTTATAATGCTTTTCATTTACTATCTGTTCTGAGTCATTGACTCCCATTCCATAATAAAACGAGCCAGGCCAAGGAAGGGCCTGAGTGTTATGGTCAAGAGAAGGAGCTAAATAACACTGTGCCCCACCCGGTGACCTTCCTCTCTGCTAGCCAGACCTCGGAGCAGGGGGCCTGTCCCCGGATTCTTGGGGTGTCCCCATTGGTAAAGGAATCAATAGGCCTGCTTGTTTATCAAATTGATTCTCAAGAGTCTGGAGCCAGTGCCTGGATTCTCCAGAGCCTGCTTCCCACAAGTGAGCTTTACAGATGGAGTTTGATGACCTTTAAAACTAGGACCAGACCTAGGATCCAAGCATCCCAACAAGGTGCTCTTTGAAGCTCTTCCTAAAGCAGCCCGGAGGTCTCGGCCTCTTTAATTATAACACTTGGCATGAAAATTAAATGATAAACTGTGTACATGGAAGTTCATATATACCACCAATTCAAAGTTCACTTTAGCAGTAAGGTGGCACAATTTCTAAACCACACCAGACAATAACTCAATATGCCATTAATGCGTTTTAACAGCCTCTTGTTGTTCAGTCGCTAAGTCGTGTCTGACTCGTTATGACCCCATGGACTGTAGCATGCCAGGCTCCTCTGTCCTCTGCTCTCTCCCAGAGTTTGCTCAAATTCATGTCCATTGAGTCCGTGATGCTATGTAACCACTTCATCCTCTGCCACCCTCTTCTCCTTTTGCCTTCAGTCTTTCCCAGCATCAGGATCTTTTCCAATGAGTCTGCTCTTCACATCAGGTGGACAAAGTATTGGAGCTTCAGCATCAATCCTTCCAATGAATAGTTAGGGTTGATTTCCTTTAGGATTGACTGGTTTGATCTCCTTGTAGTCCAAGGAACTCTCTGGAGTCTTCTCCAGCACCATAATTCAAGGCATCAGTTCTTCAGCACTCAGCCTCTCAGCCTGCTTTATGGTCCTGCTCTCACATCCATACATGACTACTGTAATAACCATAGCTTTGACTACATGGACCTTTGCCTCTGCTTTTTAATATGTTGTCTAGGTTTGTCATAGCTTTCCTTCCAAGGAAGGAAGTGTGTCCTTCCTTCCTTTCAAGGAAGCAAGTGTCTCTTAATTTCAAGGCTGCAGTCACCATCAGCAGTGATTTTGGAGCCCAAGAAAATAAAATCTGTCACAGCTTCTACTTTTTTCCCTTCTTTAACAGCCTTATTGATATGTAAATCACATACCATACAATATACACATTTAAAGTGTACTATTTCATGCTTTTTTGGTATATTCCATTATTAATTTTTAAAGATCGTGGTAAAATGTGTATAATAGAAGATTTGCCAATTTAACCATTTTTAAATGTACAGTTCTGTGCATTTATTACGTTCACAGTGTTGTTGCATTTAATTCCTGTAAATAAACCATGACTAAGCAACAACAAAGAAAACACAGATGAGAAAACTGAAACTGAGCAAGGTTAACACATCTCTTAGTTGCTCAATGAGGAAGTAGCTGGGTAGACCCTCAAACCTAAAGCTGCTAACTCTAAAATTTGAGGGTTTCCTGGCATGTTGCATCACTTTGTACTGAGGCAGAGAGGTTCCTCAAAGGTAAACAGCCCAGGGCAGCTAGAAAGCGGGCTTGTCGGTGCCTAAACCAGGCAGGGGGAGCTACAGAAACTACGCTTTGTGGCTCCTCGCTTGTCCTCCCGACTCCACTTTGGTGCATGGTTACTTGTGTTCTCCTTGGTGCCCTGTCACTGCTCTCCTTTGAGGATGAATAGGCTACCCTCGTGGCCAAGCTTTGCGAAAGGGCACACAACTCTTTCTCTCTCTCATTTCTTGTTATTCCTCATTTCTTGTTATTCCTCAACACACTGAAGTGTAGCCCTCTCACCCCTCTGATTTGACCCTTTCCCCCATCAGTATGACTAAGTGCCCGAACCCAATGGCCCCCTGCCATGTCTGTGCTGGCTTTCCCCAGGACTCCCATGGCAGCCTGCTCTCATGGCTCTCCCAACTCTGACCACTCCTCTACCTCCCTCACCCTGCCCTTCCCCTCAAAGCTGGCTTTCCTCAGAGGTCAGTCCCAAGCCTTCTTCTACTGCTCTTGCTTGCCCTGGACAGCCTCATGTGTGACCACGTCTGGGAGTAGGACATTGAGGGATCCAGGCTGAGAAACTTTTGAGAACAGCTCAGAACCTATGCTCCAAGGACATCTTCATGAAGTGACTGGTGAACTGTGGGACTTTTGGGGAAAATGCATTAAAATGCATTGGGGGAAAATGCATTAAATTCAGGCTGCAAGGCTCCTCAGGAACTCAAATTCAGGCCGGGGACTTCTTGGGAGACACTCTGATTCTGACTGTCCAGGAGAGGCTACTGGTCTCAGATCCAAGAGGACGTTCTTGAACTCAGGCTATGGGGCCTTCTTGGAGAGGTCAATGTCCTCAGCTTATAATTGCTTCTTGTGGAGTTCACCAAACTCATTCACACTGTAAGCCTTGAATTTTGCAAGCAGATTCCAAGTCCATGTGGCTTCCCTCTGCCACAAAAACCCACAGTTACAGGACCTTCAGACGAGCACGGACACAGACTGCAGTCAACACAAGATCATGGTCATGACCACCTCACTCATACACACACATACACGCACGTGTGCACACACACACACACACACACACACACACACACACACACTTCTCAGCCCCCTCTCCTGGCTCTTTCACATTTTCCTGACCTCTAAATGCAGGACTTCATAGGGCTTATTCCTCAGATCTCTCCTCTTGTTTGCACTGTCTCTCTAGGTGATCACATTTAGTCTAATGACATTAAATACATCTATTCTCTGACAGTGGTCAACTTCACATCGTCAACTCAGATCTTTCCTATCAATTCAAGACTCAGTCACATCCAACGGCCTGCTTGACACATCCTGGTTGGCTGACAGGCATCTCATGTCCACAACCAGACTTCTGACCTTTTCTCCTGAGCTCCTTTCTCCCAGAGTCTTCCTCATCTTAACAAAGGGCAACTGTATTCTCTCGATTTCCCATGTTGAAAAAAAGAGTCATCTGTGATCCCTTCTTTTATATGGTATATCAGCAAATCCTGTTGACTCTACCCTATAAGGTATATTCAGAATCGAACTTTATTTGACCATGTCCAGCACTTCAACCTGGCCCATGCCATCATCAACTCTCCCTAGGCTCTTGGTTATCTAAATAGTCACCTTGCTTCAATTCTTACCCAGTCCTAGTCTATCACAATGCTGCAGCCAGAGTGGTTTCTCAAAAATGTAAGCCATATCTGAACGCTCATTTGTTCAAAACCTGCCAGAGTGAAAGCAAAGTTCTTACCTTGGCTTCCCAATGCTCCGGGTGATTCTTCCTCCCCACTCTTTTCTTTCTTCATTTTCTGTCACTCTTGCCCATGTTAACTCCACTTCCACCATCCTTGTCTCCTTGCTATTATTTGAACATGTTAAGGATTGGGATTGACTTCGGTATTTTCTCCTTTCTCTACCTGCAATACTCCTCTCTCAGATATCTACCAGGCTCACCCCCTCAATGCAGTCAGATCTCTGGTCAAATACTACCCCTTGGAGGGAGCCTTTCGCTCACCTACATAAAAGGGTAATGTCCTCCTAGGCACTCCCCACCCCTTTCAGTTCAGTTCAGTCGCTCAGTCGTGTCTGACTCTTTGCGACCCCATGAATCGCAGCATGCTAGGCCTCCCTGTCCATCACCATCTCCTGGAGTTCACTCAAACTCACGTCCATCGAGTTGGTAATGCCATCCAGCCATCTCATCCTCTGTCGTCCCCTTTTCCTCCTGCCCCCAATCCCTCCCAGCATCAGAGTCTTTTCCAATGAGTCAACTCTTCGCATGAGGTGGCCAAAGTACTACAGTTTCAGCTTTAGCATCATTCCTTCCAAAGAAATCCCAGGGCTGATCTCCTTCAGAATGGACTGGTTGGATCTCCTTGCAGTCCAAGGGACTCTCAAGAGTCTTCTCCAACACCACAGTTCAAAAGCATCAATTCTTTGGCGCTCAGCTTTCTTCACAGTCCAACTCTCACATCCATACATGACTACTGGAAAAACCACAGCCTTGACTAGACGGACCTTTGTTGGCAAAGTAATGTCTCTGCTTTTGAATATGCTATCTAGGTTGGTCATAACTTTTCTTCCAAGGAGTAAGTGTCTTTTAATTTCATGGCTGCAGTCACTATCTGCAGTGATTTTGGAGCCCCCCAAAATAAAGTCTGACACTGTTTCCACTGTTTCCCCATCTATTTCCCATGAAGTGATGGGACCAGAGGCCATGATCTTCGTTTTCTGAATGTTGAGCTTTAAGCCAAATTTTGCACTCTCCTCTTTCACTTTCATCAAGAGGCTGTTTAGTTCCTCTTCACTTTCTGCCTTAAGGGTGGTGTCATCTGCATATCTGAGGTGATTGATATTTCTCCCGGCAATCTTGATTCCAGCCTGTGCTTCCTCCAGCTCAGCGTTTCTCATGATGTGCTCTGCATGTAAGTTAAATAAGCAGGGTGACAATATACAGCCTTAACGAACTCCTTTTCCTATTTGGAACCACTCTGTTGTTCCATGTCCAGTTCTAACTGTTGCTTCCTGACCTGCATACAGATTTCTCAAGAGGCAGGTCAGGTGGTCTGGTATTCCCATCTCTTTCAGAATAGTTTCCATAGTTTATTGTGATCCACACAGTCAAAGGCTTTGGCATTGTCAATAAAGCAGAAATAGATGTTTTTCTGGAACTCTTGCTTTTTCCATGATCCAGCAGATGTTGGCAATTTGATCTCTGGTTCCTCTGCCTTTTCTAAAACCAGCTTGAACATCAGGAAGTTCACAGTTCACGTATTGCTGAAGCCTGACTTGGAGAATTTTGAGCATTACTTTACTAGCGTGTGAGATGAGTGCAATTGTGTGGTAGTTTGAGCATTCTTTGGCATTGCCTTTCTTTGGGATTGGAATGAAAACTGACCTTTTCCAGTCCTGTGGCCACTGCTGAGTTTTCCAAATTTGTTGGCATATTGACTGAAGCACTTTCACAGCATCATTTTTCAGGATTTGGAATAGCTCAACTGGAATTCCATCACCTCCACTAGCTTTGTTCGTAGTGATGCTTCCTAAGGCCCACTTGACTTCACATTCCAGGATGTCTGGCTCTAGGTCAGTGATCACACCATCGTGATTATCTTGGTCATGAAGATCTTTTTTGTACAGTTCTTCTGTGTATTTTTGCCACCTCTTCTTACTATCTTCTGCTTCTGTTAGGTCCATACCATTTCTGTCCTTATCGAGCCCATCTTTGCATGAAATGTTCCCTTGGTATCTCTAATTTTTTTGAAGAGATCTCTAGTCTTTCCCATTCTGTTGTTTTCCTCTATTTCTTTGCATTGATCGCTGAAGAAGTCTTTCTTATCTCTTTTTGCTGTTCTTTGGAACTCTGCATTCAGCTGCTTATATCTTTCCTTTTCTCCTTTGCTTTTTGCTTCTCTTCTTTTCACAGCTATTTGTAAGGCCTCCTCAGACAGCCATTTTGCTTTTTTGCATTTCCTTTCCATGGGAATGGTCTTGATCCCTGTCTCCTGTACAATGTCACGAACCTCTGTCCATAGTTCATCAGGCACTCTATCTATCAGATCTAGTCCCTTAAATCTATTTCTCACTTCCACTGTATAATCATAAGGGATTTGATTCAGGTCATACCTGAATGGTCTAGTGGTTTTCCCTACTTTCTCCAATTTAAGTCTGAATTTGGCAATAAGGAGTTCATGATCTGAGCCACAGTCAGCTCCCGGTCTTATTTTTGGTGACTGTATAGAGCTTCTCCAGCTTTGGCTGCAAATAATAAATCAATCTGATTTTGGTGTTGTGGTGATGACATCTGGTGATGTCCATGTGTAGAGTCTTCTCTTGTGCTGTTGGAAGAGGGTATTTGTTATGACCAGTGCATTTTCTTGGCAAAACTCTATTAGTCTTTGCCTTGCTTCATTCTGTATTCCAAAGCCAAATTTGCCTGTTACCCCAGGTGTTTCTTGACTTCCTACTTTTGCATTCCAGCCCCCTATAATGAAAAAGACATCTTTTTTGGGTGTTAGTTCTAAAAGGTCTTGTAGGTCTTCATAGAACTGTTCAACTTCAGCTTCTTCAGCATTACTGGTTGGGGCATAGACTTGGATTACTGTGATATTGAATGATTTGCCTTGGAAACGAATAGAGATCATTCCGTTGTTTTTGAGATTGCATCCAAGTACTGCATTCCGGACTCTTTTGTTGACCATGATGGCTACTCCATTTCTTCTAAGGGATTCCTGCTCACAGTAGTAGATATAATGGTCATCTGGGTTAAATTCACCCATTCCAGTCCATTTTAGTTTGCTGATTCCTATAATGTCAACGTTCAGTCTTGCCATCTCCTGTTTGACCACTTCCAATTTGCCCTGATTTATGGACCTAACTTTCCAATTTCCTATGCAATATTGCTCTTTACAGCATCAGACCTTGCTTCTAGGGGTGGCGGCAGAGAGGAGCAATTCCACGTCCAAGGAGCGGTGGCTGCGTGGGCACAGGAGGGCCTAGAGGAACTACTCCATGTTCAAGGTCAGGAGGGGCGGCGGTGAGGAGATACACCTTGTCCATGGTAAGGAGGAATGGCGTGCTTTGCTGGAGCAGTTGTGAAGAGATACCCCACATCCAAGGTAAGAGAAACCCAAGTAAGACGGTAGGTGTTACAAGAGGGCATCAGAGGGCAGACACACTGAAATCATAATCACAGAAAACTGATCAATCTGATCACACTAGGACCACAGCCTTGTCTAACTCAGTGAAACTAAGCCATGCCCTGTGGGGCCACCCAAGACGGGCAGGTCGTGGTGGAGAGGTCTGACAGAATGTGGTCCACTGGAGAAGGGAATGGCAAACCATTTCAGTATTCTTGCCTTGAGAACCCCATGAACAGTATGAAAAGGCAAAATGATAGAATACTGAAAGAGGAACTCCCCAGGTCAGTAGATGCCCAATATGCAACTGGAGATCAGTGGAGAAATAACTCCAGAAAGAATGAAGGGATGGAGCCAAAGCAAAAACAATACCCCACCCCTTTACCCAGCTTTATATTTTCTTTGTAGCTCTTATCACCATTTGATGTACTATAAATTCATTTGCTCATTTGTTCATTGTCTCCTCCTCCACTAGAATGCAGATTCCATGGAGGCAAAGACTTTGTCTTGCTCACAGCAGCATCCCCAGGTCCTACTACAGTGCTTAGAAAATACTGTAATGGATGCTCAATGAATATTTGGTGAATGAGTGAATGTATGTTGAAAACTAAGGAAAAATTTGTTGAATTGAGTGGAACTGAATCCACTCTTGCACTTTGTGGGCCTCATGGATCTATATCTTTCTTTTCAGAGATTTTTAGCAAACGAAAAAGGAATTTTCTAAATTAGCTATCAAGGGACTTTCCTGGTGGTTCAGTGGTGAAGAATCCACCTTCCAATGCAGGGGACATGGGTTCAATCCCTGGTCCAGGAAGATCCCACATGCCATGGAACAACTAAGCCCATGCTCTAGAGCCTAAGCTCTGAAACAAGAGAAGCCACTGCAGTGCAAAGCCCATGCACCTCAATGCCACAACTAGATAAAGCCTGTGGAGAGCAACTAAGACCCAGCTCAGCCAAAAAATCACCAAAATCAGTTATCAAGACTGTTATATGGGAATATCAATACCTAGTCTGAGGGAGAGAGTTTAGGACTTCTAGAACAGTATAGGGTTCTTTAAGCATGACAACTGAAAGGGTAACAGAACTATATCTGGTCTGGAAAAAATACTACTTTCAGTAGTAAAAGAGAGAGATATTTAAAAGGAGAACTGGCTACACAAGTGATGGAAAAATCAAGAAACCACTGGGTATGGTGATGCAACTCAGAGATAAGCAACAGCAGGAAGTCATTTCTACCTCCAGGTCAGAGGTCAGTGGGAGGGGACTGCCAGGGCACAGGAAACAGAGACACAAATAGAAGCTGGAACCACAGAGATCAAGCAGAGATGGGGGGAGGGGGAGGGCAGGGTGGTGGGGGTGGGGTGGGGTGGGGTGTGTGTGTTAGGGGAAAATAGCCTGGATTTTTTCCGTCTCCCTACAGGGCTTTCCATAGGCTAAATATGCCAGGAACTAGCTTATCTAGGAGCCTGGGAAACACAGCCTGCAGGAGTCACCTCCTATAATGCAGACCAGAGCTGGGGAAAAGGAAGAATGGTATAGAGAGCAAACAGCACAGAACTAGGACAGGCGCTGAAAGTGATTAGTGGTGTCAACAGACAGAAGAGGAGGGAAGACCTAGGGGAGAGGCAGAGGCAGCAGCAGAGACCATCAGTCTGAGCATGAAGGAAAATCAGACCCAAACAGTACTTTCACTTTGGATTTAAGCTGGAGGATTAGCCTCCCACCCCTGTATATGATTGTTGCCACTTGTTTCCAGAATCTCAATTGTGGCAGCTGCTTTAAAGAGGAGAATCTGCGTTTCCTGGCTGGGCTTCCAAACTTGCTTCCATTCTCCTCTTTCAAGGTGGAACCAGCTCTGCTGTTTGACAACAGTTCAGGGCACTGCTTTTAAGAGCCCACTATTATGTGGCAGGCACCAGACTGGGTATTGTCCATAGGCACACAGGACTCTGATAGCACCCAGAGTACAGACACTGATGTCATAGAGACACCCCAGGTGCCTCTGGTGCCTTTGATTTCACAGAAACACCCTTCAAAGTCTTCATTGCCCTTGAGGCTATCATATCCCAAAGAAAGGGAGGGCTTGTTCAGCCTCACTAGAGCCAGGGCCAATGGGGATGTTTCTGGGGAGGAAGGCTTACATTAAGGAAGAAGTTTTAACAACTGGAGCTGCCAGCTGGGGGACTGGCTGTCTTGTAAAGGAGTGAGGTTTCTGTTCCCGAAGGTGTTCTAACAAGGGTCTGTCAAAAATATAGTGGAGGGGAAGCCTGCAGTGGCAAAATGGACTGAATGCCTTCTCTATCGCCTCTGTTGTTGTCGTTCAGTTGTGAAGTAGTGTCCTACTTTTTGCCACCCCATAGAGTGTAGCCTGTCAGGCTCCTCTGTCCATGGGATTCTCCAGGCAAGTATACTGGAGTGGGTTACCATTCCTTTCTCCAGGGAATCTTCTCAACCCAGTCATCAAATCCGTGGCACCACATTTCCTGCATTGGCAGGAGGATTATTTACCACTGAGTCACCTGGGAAGCTGAAGAAGGCAATGGCACCCCACTCCAGTACTCTTGCCTGGAAAATCCCATAGACGGAGGGGCCTGGGGGGCTGCAGTCCATGGGGTCGCTAGGAGTCGGACACGACTGAGCGACTTCACTTTCACGCATTGGAGAAGGAAATGGCAACCCACTCCAGTGTTCTTGCCTGGAGAATCCCAGGGACGGGGGAGCCTGGTGGGCTGCCGTCTATGGGGTCGCACAGAGTCGGACACGACTGAAGCGACTTAGCAGCAGCAGCAGCAGCACCTGGGAAGCAGCCCTATTGCTCTTCTAACTCTGCCCAACTCTATTATTCTGTGGGTGACCGACTAGCTCTTTTCATTCTGTCCCTCTGGTCTGGACACATCTTTCTGCAGACCAAGCCCATATCCAAGTTCCCTGACCCTGGCAAGGGAGCATCTGAGGGGAGGTTAGGCGGGTGCTACCCACTCAATGGGCTATTCTCTTCTTGTCTGGGTTTGAGTTGAGGAAATTGGCTCTTGGTGGGTGTGATAGAATAATGGTGCCCTATAGATGTTCATATCCTAATCCCTAAGCCTGTAAATTTGTTACCTTATATGGCAAGAGGCACTGTAAACAGGTATGATTAAGGATCTTGAAACGGGAAAATAATCCTGGGTTAATCCAGATAAGCCCAAAGTAATCAAAGGTCAGAGAAAAAGTAGATGCGATGGCAAAAGCAGAGATTGAAATGATGTGCTTTGAAGATGGAGGAAGAGGTCATGAGCCAAAGAATGCAGCTTCTAGTTTCTTGGGTCTGCCCTGGTGGCTCAGACAGGGAAGATTCTGTCTGCACTGCAGGAGACCCAGGTTTGATCCCTAGTTCTGGAAGATCCCCTGGAGAAGGAAATGACTACCCATTCTAGTATTCTTGCCTGGAGAATCCCATGGACAGAGGAGCCTAGTGGGCTGCAGTCCATAGGGTCACAAAGAGTCAGACACAACTAAGCTACTAATACTTTGATACAGAAGCTGGAAAGGCAAGGAAATGGATTCTCCCCAAAGCCTCCAGAGAAAATGCAGCCCAGCTGGTATCCTTGATTTTAGCTCCATAAGACCCATTTCAGTCTTTTGACCTCTAGAATTTTAAAATAATAAATTGCTGTTTTAAGCCACCAAATTGTGGCAATTAGTTATCCAAGTAGGAAACTAATACAGAGGACTTATGATCAAGTTCAAAGTCAACTAGCACACATCCTGGTAGACAGGAGAAAAACCACTTCCCATAAAAAGGGAGTAGACAGGCAGTTAAGAGCGTGGGCCTTGGAGACAACCAGCCCTGGATTCAAAGTTCAGCTCTGCTACATTCTGCAATATCTCAGAGGCCCATTTCCTCCTCTGTAAAATGGGAGAATTAACTGACTTTGCCCAAGGCCATTGTGCAGGAGAAATAAACTAATGTGGAAACTCTGCATACTGCCTGGAACATAGCAAGGGCTCAATAAAGAGTGGTGGCAGTTATTCTTTTGTTTTAGATTTTATGTATTCTGGACACAAGTTTTTAATTCATATATAAGGTATGCGAAGATTTCCTCCTATGGTATGACTTGTCTGTTTTCTTTCTATTTATTTACTTTTGGCTGCATTGGATCCTACCTGTGGCATATGGGATCTTTGCTGGGACACAAGGACTTCTCTCTAGTTGCAGCACACAGGCTCTCATGGGCTCTCTAGTTGTGGCATGTGGGTTTAATTGCCCCACAGCATGTGGGATCTTAGTATCCTGACCAGGGGTCGAACCCATGACCCCTGCAATGGAAGGCCAACCACTGGACCACCAGGGAAGTCCCACAGCAGTTATTATTCCATCCAACATCACTGGTATTACTGCTACTGCTGCCATCGCTACTAATACTGCCAACAACAGCAGTGAGAGCACTCTCTATGACTGAAGGACAGAGCAGGTGCTGCAGAAGAATTAACAGAGAAAGCAGCCATAATGGCACCCCACTCCAGTACTCTTGCCTGGAAAATCCCATGGACGGAGGGGCTGGTAGGCTGCAGTCCATGGGGTCGCTAGGAGTCGGACAAGACTGAGCAACTTCACTTTCACTTTTCACTTTCATGCATTGGAGAAGGAAATGGCAACCCACTCCAGTGTTCTTGCCTAGAGAATCCCAGGGACGGGGGAGCCTGGTGGGCTGCCGTCTATGGGGTCGCACAGAGTCGGATACGACTGAAGTGACTTAGCAGCAGCAGCAGCAGCAGCCATAAGGACGGAGGGTGTGATTAGAAAGGATGGGATTCTCCAGGCAAGAATACTGGAGTGGGTTGCCATTTCCTTCTCCAGGGGATCTTCCCGACCCAGGGATCGAACCCCGGTCTCTCACACTGCAGGCAAACGCTTTAACCTCTGAGCCACCAGGGAAGCCCAAAGGATGGAAGTCACAATCTGCTATCTGAGATGGACTTTAGAACCTGAAGATGGGCCTGAGGGCCCTGGAGGCAGAAGAGGTTAACATCTGCCTCTGCCTACCCCAGATCTGTGCTGGGGTGTGTGTGTCTGGGCTCAGAGACCTGCACTCAGAGCCATCAGCCAAGGCCTTCCCTCTGAGCGTCTGTCTGGCCTAGGGCCCAGGGCCCCCCAGTCCAGGCCTCACTCAAGCTAGGGGAATGCTGGAGGAATGCCAAGACGTGACAGAGTCCAGAAGTTCAGGAGGTGGTCCTCTGTGCTGGGAGACAAACCAGGACCCTGAACCCAAGTACACATCCATCTCCTTGTGTTATTTTCCAGATGAGAAAGGTCAGACAGTAAAAGAATTTGTGAGCAAGGTACAAATGCCTCCTCATCTCTGTGGTTCTCTCCCAAGGCCCTGCTGTTGTTCAGTGGGCACTCCCTTTTCTTTGATTACAGAAAGGCACCAGGCGGCTTTTCCCTAGTGCGTTCTGATGAATAACACACTAAGACAATGTGTTGTGGATATTTTCAGCATGTAACACCACCTAACATGCTGCAGTCACGGGGTCGCAAAGAGTCAGACACGACTGAGTGACTGAACACCACCACCATCTAATAGGGGAGTCAAGAATCTTTCTCTGGAGTCTAACAAAATCTGGCTCCACACCCGGGCTTTGTCAATTTTTAGTTGTGCAACCTGGGACAAGTTCCTTAAGTTCTCTGAGCCTCAATTTCTTTATCTTTAAAAAGGTTGTGATAGCAGATGGCTTTTAGGGTTCTTGTAAGGAGAAATGAGATGATGCATATATGGTACTTAGTACACTGCCTGAACCTTAGCACTTGCAAGGGGGATGTTGATTACTGTTGTTAGTATCACTGTCATTACTGCAGTGAAAAGGAAAAAAAAGAGAGAGAGAGAGAAATGAGGTTTTTTTCTTTCCCTTTCATGAGAACAAAGAAGATAAAGAGAACTATGAGCAGGCCTGAACATTCCTAGTTTTTTTTTTTTTCACTTTAACTGCTCCTAACTCTGCATGTCTGTACCTAAGCTTGCTTTTCCACCCCCTAACTCTGCAGGAGCTACACTTCACATCTATTTTCTTTTGACTCTATGCTGAATACATCCTGTGTCTGGTGTTTACCCTTACAACACCCTTCCCTTTGTAGTTACATATCGGAAAGAAGGCCACGGAGCCACCGAACTGCCAGACTCAAATCCTGAGTTACTGACACCAGCCTATGAAATAATGCCAGTCTTTGAAACAATGCAAGAGGAAGAAATCAAGATCCTAACATCTTTGTTCCTCATCTTATAGAAGCCCCTAGACACCTCATGGGTGGACAGGGCACAGTTCTTGAGGCATAAGCCTACTGAGTTCCCCTCTCTGCTGACTGAGAATTAAAGCCACCTTTCTATTTCCTCCAAACTCTGTCTCTGTATTTTTCATTCAACTTTGGTGGGCAGAGAAAGCCAAGATTTTGGCTTTCATGTTATTTGATCATTTATATGATAATAGCATCATGTTATTATCATTTTCAGAAAAAGCTTTAACTCGGGAGCAGAGGCCGCCACAAGCCTAGGTACTGAGCTGACTTTCATTCTCTGTGTTGTCCCAGCTGCCTGAGATGGCTTGCTTCTCAGGGACTGGGAGGTCAAGCCCCTCTGGCCTGGAGGGTTCAGGAGGGTAGGCAGCTTGAAGCCCCCCAGGTGGGTTCAGCCAGGCACAGCTAAAAGAGATAAAGAAGAATGTTAACATGTTCCAAATGTGCTCCACGGCTGCTGTATTGCAGGTTGGTGCTCTCTCTCCTATCAAACTGTTAAAAAATTTTGTTACTGAGAAGATGGTTTCTAACTTCATGTGTCTTTGGACGAAAGAGTTGAATTAGTTGACAGGCTGATTTGGTTATGACCAATAAAAACGTACCTGAGAAATCATGACACTTGCAGTTTATTTCAAATGTGGTAACTAGGAGCAAATTTCCCCAGAGGGCAAACAGGATACAGAGATTACGTCAAATGACATTTGTCAGCAGTTTGGAATTCAAGTTCCTGGAGCGACAGCAATTGATGGGCTGCAGTGAAATGAGTCTTTGCCTTCACCACTGGTGGCTCTGAAATCACTGTAACCTTTGGGAATGTATTTTTGTTGTCCAATCCAAGTTCATGAGCCCAGTGTACACTGAGGCCAAACAATCTGAAATGTTGGAGTTTGGAGCAGAGGAAGGTCTAATGCAAGGAGAACAGGCAGCTCATGCTGAAAAGACTGGACCTCTCCAATCATTTCAGGGGAAGAATTTTTACAGGTAAAATTTGGGGCAAGGGCTGCAGAATGTGTGTGACTTTCTTTTGATTGGTTGGGGATAAGATGACAGGGTGATGTCTTGGGAATCTCAACCTTCTGGTTCCAATCAGTCTGGAGTCTGTGTGCTTGTGATCAGCTTATAGTCACCATCCTCCACCTGGGTGGGGGTCTTAGTTTCTGTAGAAGAAATAGGCATCAGATTGTTATCTGTGTTCCTTCAAGAGGAACTAGTCATCCTGTAATTCTGCCATCCTGTTAACTGCTAGAGCCTGCTCTTTGGAACTTGGGGAAGGCCTAGAATATTAACACTTTTTTCTTTGTCTCTCCCCTACAAACAAAAATCAGGGGACCCAGAGGGGTGTTTGTACCCGGAGGTTCCTGCAGGGTACTGCTCAGTTTCAGTCCCCACTTTTCTGTGATAACTCCTCAATCTTAAGAGGAATAGGGCACGACAAGAAAGGAAATAAAGTTTTAGATGGATGCATTAATCATAAACACAGCAGAGAAACTTGGTTTTACTGGGCTGCTGTGCTGTGCCCAGTCATGTCGGACTCTTGTGACCCCATGGACAGTAGTCCGCCAGGCTCCTCTGTCCATGGGATTTCCAGGCAAGAATACTGGAATAGGTTGCCATTTCCTTCTCCGGGGGATCTTCCCGACCTAGGGATGATCAAATCCGTGTCTCCTTTATTGGCAGGTGGATTCTTTACTGCTGAGTCACCTACGAATCCCTACCTTTTTTTAGTATTTTTAAACAAATACGTAGGCAGTTACTTTAGAAACAATTTTATGTGCCAATAATCTATAATGTGCTACCCTTACATCCAAATTTCCAAAAACAATTAGGAGTTTTTGAAAAGAAAACCACACCAAAAATTTTAATAGTCACTGGAGTTGTGGGAAAATTAAGTTTATTCTACTAGGAATCTCAACTTAGAATTGAGTATTCTCCAAAGTGGAAATTACATACTGCCATTTCAGGAACAGACTATTCAACTCCCCTTCAACATTCAGAAATGACTCTCATAATAGTTAAACCACATCAAAACAGTCCAACATAATTAGACTTCAATATATTGGACCATTATATTCTTCTAAGATGCTAATAAACCAAAACCAGAAATACTAAAATAGAAAGAAAAGACATTGGTTTCAATTTGACTGTTGGTGTCAAACTGTGTATTTCCCTAGGCTTGGTAATTCCGTCTCTGAGAGTCTATCCTAAAGAATTCATAAATTTAGAAAGATCTGTATGCATATGTTCATCTCCTCATTGTGTGTAAGAGTGAAAAGATGGAAGCATCCTAAATGTCAACCTAAACATCTAACAATAGGGCACTGGTTAAGTAAACAACAGCATATCCATTCTGTGGAATGTTTGCAGCCATTGCTGATGGGTATCACAAAGACCATGCTGCAGCTCAGGAAAAGGCTTGTGGTGTATACATCAGGTGAAAAAGTCAGACACAGCATGGTATAACTCTAATTATGGAAAGCCCAGATAGAAAAATAGACTGGATCTGTGACAACCTGAAGGGGTAGGGTCGGGAGGGATGTGGGAGGGGCATTTAGGATGGAGGGGACACATGTATACCTATAGCTGATTCATACTGATGTATGGCAGATACCATCACAATATTGTAAAGTAATTATCCTCCAATTAAGATAAATAAATATTTAAAAATAAAAATAGATTGGAAAGAGTTGCAGAAAGATATCATTAGTGATTGTGTTAGGATAACAGAGAATTGTGGGTAATTTTTTTGGTACATGTTCCAAGTAAATTTTGTAGTTATATAAATTGTGGTAGGCAGAGTAATGATCCCTAAAGATCTTCACATCCTAACTCCTGGAACCTGGGCATGTGTTATCTTACATGGCAAAAGGGACTTTGCAAATGCAAATGTAAATTAAGGATTTTGAAATGGGGAGAGTATCCTAAATAATCCAAGTGGGTTCAAAGTATTCACAAAGTTCTTTTAAAAAGGGAGGCAGGAATATCATGGTCAGAGAAATATTATAGTATGTTAGATTGCTGGCTTTGAAAAGGGAGGAAAGTCACCATGAGCTAAGAAATTCAGGTGACCTCTAGAAATTAGAAAAGGCAAGAGAAAGATTCTTTTCCAGAGACTTCAGAAGGAACAGTCCTGCCAACAATTTGATTTTAGCCCAGAGAGACCCATTTCAGACTTCTGACCTCCAGAATTATGAGATAATAAGTGTGGGAGTTTTTTATTTTCTTATTGAGGTATAGTTGATTTATAATGCTATTAAGTTTCAGGTGTACAATATAGTGATTCACAATTTGTAAAAATAATACTGCATTTATAGTTATAAAATATTGGCTATATTCTCTGTGCTGTACAATATATCCTTGTAGTTTATTTTATATATAATAGTTTATAACTCTTAATCCACTGCCTCAATCTTGCCCCTCCCCACTTCCCTCTTTCCACTGGTAACCACTAGTTTGTTTTCTATGTCTGTGAGTCTGTTTCTTTTTTGTTGTATCCACCAGTCTGTTTTATTTTTATTTTTGACTGTGCCACAGGGCATGTGGGATCTTAGTGCCCCAGCCAGGGACTGAACTGATGCCCCCTGCAGTGGAAGCATGGAACCCTAACCACTGGATCACCAGGGAATTTCCTGGTTCAGTTTTTAGATCCATGTATAAATGATAACATACCTTATTTGTCTTTCTCTGTAAATAAATGTGTTGTTTCAAGCCATTAAATTTGTGATAATTTGTTATGCAATAATAGGAAATAATTATAATACATATGCTAAAACTGAAATGAATACTGTACAAAAAAAATTAATTTTCTAAAGTGTCAGCTATTACAAGAGTGTTACCAAACACAGTTGGATGATTATACGTTTTCTGTATCCTTATGCCCATGAAATTTTCTCTTTGAATGAGGAAGAAGATTGATTTGTAGCATTGGCTTTGGAGGATCTGAATTTGCATCTCAGCCCCTCAGCTGTGTGACCTTGGGCAAATTTCCTAAAAATGTTTTTGACTCCTAATCTACATATATGTGGACCATGAAATATGATCATTTGTAGCTGCAGTGGGCCCCCCCCCAAAAAAATGCTTTTTTTTTCCTTAAATATTTTTTTTTGAAATTTAAAAAATAATATAACATTACAAACAGAATCAAAAGTGTAAAGGAAAACTCTTTATTTATTGGATAAAATTCCTTTAACCAAACACAACAATTCTTTTGTGCATTTCCTTCTAGTCTTTTTTTTTCATATATACATTGTGTTGGCCAAGAAACTTGGTTGGAAGTAACCAAAGCCCAACTCGAAGTTCAGTTCAGTTCAGTTGCTCAGTCATGTCTGACTCTTTGCGACCCCATGAATCTAGCACGCCAGGCCTCCCTGTCTATCACCGACTCCTGGAGTTTACCCAAACTCATGTCCATCGAGTCAGTGATGCCATCCAACTATCTCATCCTCTTGTCCCTTTCTCCTCCTGCCTTCAATCTTTCCCAACATTAGGGTCTTTTCAAATGAGTCAGCTCTTCGCATCAGGTGGTCAAAGGATTGGAGTTTCAGCTTCAACATCAGTCCTTCCAATGAACACCCAGGACTGATTTCCTTTAGGATGGGCTGGTTGGATCTCCTTGTAGTTCAAGGGACTCTCAAGAGTCTTCTCCAACACCACAGTTCAAAAGCATCAATTCTTCAGTGCTCAGCTTTCTTTATAGTCCAACTCTCACATCCATACATGACCACTGGAAAAATCACAGCCTTGACTAGACGGACCTTTGTTGGCAAAGTAATGTCTCTGCTTTTCAATATGCTATCTAGGTTGGTCATAACTTTCCTTCCAAGGAGTAAGTGTCTTTTCATTTCATGGCTGCAATCACCATCGGCAGTGATTTTGGAGCCCCAAAAAATAAAGTCAGCCACTGTTTCCACTGTTTTCCCATCTATTTCCCATGAAGTGATGGGACCGGATGCCATGATCTTTGTTTTCTGAATGTTGAGCTTTAAGCCAACTTTTTCACTCTCCTCTTTCACTTTCATCAAGAGTCTCTTTAGTTCTTCTTCACTTTCTGCCATAAGGGTGCTGTCATCTGCATATCTGAGGTTATTGATATAACCTCAAAGTAGCTTAGGCAAAAAGCAAACCAAAAAAAGGAAATCTGTTGGTTCAGTAACAGGGAAGGGTCCTGGCTTTTGGAATATAGGTAGATTCAGGAACTTCCCTGGTGGCCTAGTTGCTAAGACTTTATGCTCCTAATGCAGGAGTCCGGGTTCAATCCCTCATTGTGTACTAGATCCCACATGCTGCAACTAAGAGTTTGCATGATGCAACTAAGATCTGGCACAGTTAAATAAATAAATAAAAGTAAGCATATATTTTAAAAGGAATATAGCTAGATTCATGTGCTCAAGTGTTGTTGTTAGGGTCCTGTGTCTCTCCATGCCCCAGCTCTGCTCTTCTGTGTGGCTTCAATATCAAGGGAGCTCTCTCTAAGTTGTGGGAAGAATTGCTAACAGCAAAGTGACCTTCTGTGGTCCTTAACAGCCCTTGATCAGAGAGGAAGACAAAGTATCCATGTACCAAATGTCATTCTAAGTCTCTGATTGGCCTTCCATGGGTCACATGCCTTTCCCCTGGACAAATAATTGTGGGAAGGGGAAATAGGTATCATGACTGTCTGGATTGGTGTCACTTGCCCACTCCTAAAAGAAGGGATTGGGAGAAACAGTGTGATCACCATACAACCAGGGGGAGGGGCAGTTCCTTTAGCAAACATGAGGTGTTGGACATGCAAAAACAGGAGCTATCCTCCATCCACAAATGGCAACCCACTCCAAAATGCATAGCACAATCTAAGGTGAACATTCTTGTCACCACCATTGGATCAAGAAATAGAATCTTGCCATCTACTTCAAAAGCCCCATACATGGGCCCCTTTCTAATCACAACCCTCCCCAGATCCTGATTTTTTAATGACCATCCAAATGTATATCCCTAAACTGAACTTTAGTCTTGCCCATTCCAAGTTGATATATCCCTAAATCTCTTTCAACTCTTATCTCTCCCTCTACCCCTTTACCCAATCTGTTGAAGAATGCTTTTGACTTGCACAAATGCCCAGTCTGAATTTTACTGATTGCATATTCTCGATGTAGTTTGACATGTTTCTCTGCCCCCTAAATTTCCTGCAAATATGTAGCTGCATTCAGAGACTGGATTAGACTCAGGTTTGATCCCTTTTGGCAAGACTAAAAGCAATGTTTTTTTATAAGCCAACTCTCATATCCATACATGATTACTGGAAAAACCATAGTTTTAACTAGATGGACCTTTGTCAGCAAAGTAATGTCTCTGCTTTCTAATACAATTTCTAGGTTGGTCATAACTTTTCTTCCAAGGAGCAAGCAACTTTTTATTTCATGGTTGCAGTCACCATCTCCAGTGATTTTGGAGCCCAAGAAAATAAATTCTGTCACTGTCTCTGTTGTTTCCCCATCTATTTACCATGGAGTAATGGGACTGGATGCTATGATCTTAGTTTTCTGAATGTTGAGTTTTAAGCCAACTTTTTCACTCTCCTCTTTTACTTTTATCAAGAGGCTCTTTCTGCCACAAGTGTGGTGTCATCATATCTGAGGTTATTGATATTTCTCCCAGCAATCTTGATTCCAGCTTGTACTTCATCCAGCCTGGCATTTTGCATGATGTACTCTGCATTTAATTTAAATGTACAGAGTGACACTATACAGCCTTGATGTACTCCTTTCCCAATTTGGAACTAGTTTGTTGTTACATGTCAGGTTCTAACTGTTGCTTCTTGACCTGTACAGATTTCTCAGGAGGCAGATAAGGTGGTCTGGAATTCCCATCTCTTGAAGAATTCTCCATAGTTTGTTGTGATCAACGCAGTCAAAGGCTTTGGCATAGTCAATAAAGCAGAACACCACACAAGAGACAATACACAAGAGAACAACACAAGACAAGAGAAGATTTAGAAAACTCTACACATGGATATCACCAGATCCAGATGGTCAATACCAAAATCAGGTTGATTATATTCTTTGCAGCCAAATATGGAGAAGCTTTATACAGTCAGTAAAAACAAGACCTGGAGCTGACTGTGGCTCAGATCATGAACTCCTTATTGTGAAATTCAGACTTAAATTGAAGAAAGTAGGAAAACCATTAGACTATCCAGGTATGACCTAAATCAAATCCCTTGCGATTATACAGTAGAAGTGACAAATAAATTTAAGGGATAAGATCTGATAGACAAAGTACCTGAAGAACTATGGACAGAGGTTCATGACATTGTATAGGAGGCAGTGATCAAGATCATCCCCAAGAAAAAGGAATGCATAAAGGCAAAATGGCTGTCTGAGGAGGCCTTACAAATAGCTGAGAAGAGAAGCTAAAGGCAAAGGAGAAAAGGAAAGATATACCCATTTGAATGCAGAGTTCCAAAGAATAGCAAGGAGAGGTAAGAAAGCCTTCCTCAGTGATCAGTGCAAAGAAATAGAAGATGCAAGAGTTTGGGCTTATTGAAATGATTCCTTTGACATGTACCTTAACTATCCAGGACCAGTACCCTGTTTTTCTCCATCCCGAACTTTCCTCAGGGTACACCAGCAGGGGTGACTGCAGTGCCTGATGGCTTCATGATTGCAACATCCTTTGTTTACTGAAATGGCACATGACATTCCTCTTCCACAATTCCATGTATAAGAGAGATCACGCAATATTTCCTGTTGGTGTCACTTTCTCTTTCGTTATAGCTCCCTGCATGAGTGAGATCTATCCCATTTCATTGGCCTTATCTTCAAGAAGTGCCATATCCATCTTTGTCTTAAACAACTAAATATTTGATATGAACTGTATGGAAAGGCAGCTAACTATCTCTAGGAGCTATCCTCCCCACTCCACCCCCCATCCTTTTCCTTTTAGTAATAGATCCCACCGAGCCTATGATCATCTAGTTAGAGACCACATAATCTAGCTTCCCTGATAGCTAGGTGTGGTCATTTGAATAAGTTTTGGCCAATAGGACATGAGTGGAAGGAATGTCTGCAAACTCCAGAGGTGGAGCCAGCAGATTTGTTCATCTAGTAACTTTGACCTTTGAGAGATACCAGTGAATATCTGCTGGGCTCTTGTATTGAGAAGACAGAAACTGGGAGCCACAGGATGGGTGCTTTCTGTTATGGGGACAAGAAACAAGGAGAGGTGGTTTGCAAAGGAAGGAGAATAGAGCAGATGCAAAACAAGAGGCACAATAGGGGTACTGTGAGGGCTGATGATGCTTAGAGGCAGCTCTCCTGGTCCTGGCTCTCATTCCTCATGAGTGAGGACATGCTACTCCTGCCCTTGGGTCCTTTTAATAGACTCCCTATTTTCCTTCAATGAATTTGAGTGAGTTTTCCATTATTTGCAAGAAAAGGGGATTCATAAAGATGTGGAATAACCAGATAACCCTTTCTTTTTTATTTTTTAAATTAATTAATTGATTGCTTTTTGGTTGGGCTGGGTCCCCGTCACTACGCGGGCTTTCTCTAGTTGCAGTGAGCAGGGGCTGCTCTTCATCATGACGTGCAGTCTTCCCACTGCAGTGGCTTCTCGTTGCAGAGCACAAGCTCTAGGCGCATGGGCTTCAGTAGTTGCAGCTTATGGGCTTTAGGGTGTGGGCTCAGCAGTTGTGGTACACCGCCTTAGTTGCTCAGCAGTGTGTGGACTCTTCCCAGTCACGGACCAAACTCGTGTCATTGTGGCAGATTCTTATCCACTGAACTACCAGAGAAGTCAAGAAAACCCTTTCTTTTGTATATGGGAGCAGAGAAGTTGTGGCAGGAAAATTTATTGAGATGCTGTATTTTGCTTCTGCTGTTGTGGGAGGATTAGAAAGAATGACAGTCTTTTGTTGCTGTTGTTGTTTATTCTTGGGATTTTCCCTCCTTGTGCTAAGCGGGTGGACAGACTTCGGGTTTCCCACCTCAGAAGGTAGAAGAAGTTACCTAAGGCAGCCTGCTGTCTGAGGTTTGGTTTCCAAAAGATTGAGCGTCTTAGAGGGGATTATTCTGAAGCTACGGAGAGAGGTTAAGTATTCCAGGGTGGGATAGCTGGAAGCAAGGAGAGTGAAAGGAGAGTCCTTGCTATCTCAAGGAGAAGGATGAAAGTCTGTATATTCAAAAGTCTGTGACTTTTGGGAAACTGTACCCTAATCTGGTCCCAGGCAGATTCCAGGACCTCAGAGGGGACTGGAGGCCTGGTGCATACAAAGAGATGGGATTTGGCATTTCAGGACTAACTGTCACTTCCTGACAATAATATTTTATTTATAAAAACAGGGGAAGTTTGACAGATTTGGTCTACAGGCCATTGTTTGTTAATCCTTTAATTAGAACATCATCTTTCAGGAACCCTTGGTGAATTAGTAGATATGGATATTAGACATCAGTAGATATTAAAATCTTAAAAGGCATGGTGTGCTTCCTGCAGTCTTGCCAAACATTGCTTTTAGTCTTGCCAAAAGGGATCAAACCTGAGTCTAATCCAGTCTCTGAATGCAGCTACATATTTGCAGGAAATTTAGGGGGCAGAGAAACATGTCAAACTACATCGAGAATATGCAATCAGTAAAATTCAGACTGGGCATTTGTGCAAGTCAAAAGCATTCTTCAACAGATTGGGTAAAGGGGTAGAGGGAGAGATAAGAGTTGAAAGAGATTTAGGGATATATCAACTTGGAATGGGCAAGACTAAAGTTCAGTTTAGGGATATACATTTGGATGGTCATTAAAAAATCAGGATCTGGGGAGGGTTGTGATTAGAAAGGGGCCCATGTATGGGGCTTTTGAAGTAGATGGCAAGATTCTATTTCTTGATCCAATGGTGGTGACAAGAATGTTCACCTTAGATTGTGCTATGCATTTTGGGGTTTCATTTGTTTTTTGTTAATATATTTTTTAAAGAGTACTAAGGACAACATAGAATTCTGGAGATGTTCAGTTCAGTTCAGTTCAGTAGCTGAGTCATGTCCAACTCTTTGCGACCCCATGAACTGTAGCACACCAGGCCTCCCTGTCCATCACCAACTCCTGGAGTTCACCCAAACCCATGTCCATCGAGTCGGTGATGCCATCCAACCATCTCATCCTCTGTCGTCCCTTTCTCCTCCTGCTCTCAATCTTTCCCAGCATCAGGATCTTTTCAAATGAGTCAGCTCTTTGCATCAAGTGGCCAAAGGATTGGAGTTTCAGCTTCAACATCAATCGTTCCAATGAACACCCAGGACTGATCTCCTTTAGGATGGACTGGTTGGATCTCCTTGCAGTCCAAGGGACCCTCAAGACTCTTCTCCAACAACACAGTTCAAAGCATCAGTTCTTTGGCACTTAGCTTTCTTTATAGTCCAACTCTTACATCCATACATGACCACTGGAAAAACCATAGCCTTGACTAGACAGACCTTCGTTGGCAAAGTAATATCTCTGCTTTTTAATAAGCTATCTAGGTTGGTCATAACTTTCCTTCCAAGGAGTAAGCGTCTTTTCATTTCATGGCTGCAATCACCATCGGCAGAGATTTTGGAGCCCAGAAAAATAAAGTCTGACACTGTTTTCACTGTTTCCCCATCTATTTGCCATGAAGTGATGGGACCAGATGCCATGATCTTCGTTTTCTGAATGTTGAGCTTTAAGCCAACTTTTTCACTCTCCACTTTCACTTTCATCAAGAGTCTCTTTAGTTCTTCTTCACTTTCTGCCCATGAGGGTGGTATCATCTGCATATCTGAGGTTATTGATATTTTTCCCGGCAATCTTGATTCCAGCTTATGCTCCCTCCAGCCGAGCATTTCTCATAATGTGCTCTGCATATAAGTTAAATAAGCAGGGTGACAATATACAGCCTTGACGTACTCCTTTTCCTATTTGGAACCAGTCTGTTGTTCCATGTCCAGTTCTAACTGTTGCTTCCTGACCTGCATACAGGTTTCTCAAGAGGCAGGTCAGGTGGTCTGGTATTCCCATCTCTTTCAGATTTTTCAACAGTTTTTTGTGATCCACACAGTCAAAGGCTTTGGCATAGTCAATAAAGCAGAAATAGATGTTTTTCTGGAACTCTATTGCTTTTTCCATGATCCAGCAGATGTTGGTAATTTGATCTCTGGTTCCTCTGCCTTTTCTAAAACCAGCTTGAACATCTGGAAGTTCACAGTTCACATATTGCTGAAGCCTGGCTTCGAGAATTTTGAGCATTACTTTACTAGCGTGTGAGATGAGTGCAATTGTGCGGTAGTTTGAGCGTTCTTTGGCATTGCCTTTCTTTGGGATTGGAATGAAAACTGACCTTTTCCAGTCCTGTGGCCACTGCTGAGTTTTCCAAATTTGCTGGCATATTGAGTGTAGCACGTTCACAGCATCATCTTTCAGGATTTGGAATAGCTCAACTGGAATTCCATCACCTCCACTAGCTTTGTTCGTAGTGATGCTTCCTAAGGCCCACTTGACTTCACATTCCAGGATGTCTGGCTTTAGGTGAGTGATCACACCATCGTGATTATCTTGGTCGTGAAGATCTTTTTTGTACAGTTCTTCTGTGTATTCTTGCCATCTCTTCTTAATATCTTCTGCTTCTGTTAGGTCCCTACCATTTCTGGGGCTATTAGGTGTCATGATTCTTTCCATATGCAGAGAGCTACTTTGGGAATGAAGCTACCCGGGAAGAATGCAGGGTCTCAAGACGGAATGTGAGACTAAATTCCATAATGATCTTGTTTGATTACCTGCGTCCAGCCATTCCTTAAGATTGATATACCCATGAAATCTTCAGTTATATGAATCAGTAAAGTCCCTATTTATTTCTACTGCTTTGATTTGCAACCAGGAGTCCATCCACAAGTCAAAAGGATCTTGACTAGTCTTTGTTGAATATTTCTCAAGAAACTGATAATCCTTTTGGATTTTTGGTGTTGGTTTCAACTGTCTGCAGTAACTCACATTCACTGCCACACACAGGCAAACCTGTTCTTCATTCTCTTTGTGCTTTTGAAAGCTTTATTCCATATTTAATAACGGTGGGGCCCATTGTCATTCCCTAAGACATGTTTCATTGTAGTTCCATTTGAAGTTGGCAAAGCTCACTGAGGGAGGAGATGGGAAGGAATCTTCTGCCAAAGGAGGACAAAGATCCTGTCACCCGAACAGCTGGCACGTTCATTGGGTTGGTCTGAAGTAAGGGGAAGTCATGTGTTTCAAGTATCTTTCATTTATTCATTCATTATGTATTTATTGACTTTCAGGCACTGCACATGACAGCCCCAGGCTCAGCTTTCAGGGAACTCACAGCTGGGGTGTGAGGTGGGCTGAAGAGTTATGTAGCACAACCTGGGGAGCTCTCAGAGGCCTACTTGTCTGGTCTGATTCAGTCCCCTCTTCCAGTTGCTGAAATTTCCATCATTTGATTTCTCTCTTTTTTTAAAAAAAATTATTTCTTAATATTACTGCCATACTCCCAGAAAGCCCAATTTAGAATGCAGATGTGTTAACTAGAGAGATGAGCACACTTTAGGACACAATACTGCTATGGTAAAGTGTAGGAAAGGACAGACACAATACATTTTGATGAGGAGACAGCCTGGAGCCCAGGTGTTGTCAAAAATAAGAGGAAGATGGCCATGGGAGAAAGGGTAGGGGAAGGAGAAGTTGAGAAGCATCTATTATTTCACCGTTTTTTCTCAGGTTTTGGCAGTATCCATGCCTAGAACATCTCTCTCTGGCAAGAAAGTGGGACTTACTATTTTATTTATTTATTTATATTTGGCTGCACTGGGATTTAATTGCAGCATGTGTAATCTAGGTCCCTGATCAGGGATTGAACCTGGATGCCCTGCATTGGGATTATGGAGTTTTAGCCACTGGATCACCAGGGAAGTCCTGGGACTTACTATTTTGTATTCTAGGCTTTGATGTTGGACAGAACTGTGTTTGTATTCCAGCTGGTGACCTGCACCAAGTCACTTCTAAATTGTCAGCCTCAGTTTCCTTATCTATATAATGCAGAGAAAATACTCGCCTTACTGGATGGTGGTGGAAGTAAAAGATATTAATTTATCTAAAGAGCTCAGTAGAGAGCCCAAGCACATTGGTTTTTCTCAGTGAATATTAGTTTCTTCCTTTAGTTGAATAATCCCAGTCATTTGACAACATTTAGGACAAAGAGAAGAAAAACTTCAAATGGCTCTTTAGATCAGCAATATAGATGAAATTTTAGAGGGGAAATTTTATCCTTTTAAATAGAAAGAAAGAGAAGATTAGCCCAGTCCTTTCAGTTGGTATTCTACGACGACATTTCTCAATATCCTACTTTCTAGTATTCTATAGTATTTCTCTTCCTGGCCTATTTTAGCCCCATTAAGTCAAGCCTAACTAACCCTCTCTATGTCGGAGATAAGGGGTCATAGAGTTCTTCCCTTAGTTTGTTTTCTGTTTTCTCAAAATATCAGCTTTTGGTGCCCAAGGCAATCAGGAAATGAGGGGAGTTTCCTTTTCTGGGAAACAGATAGTTAAAAATAATGATTTATTGAGTACTGGCTGTGTGCCAGGCAAATGGGCTCTGCAACTTACATGGTTTTTTTAATCTTTACAATAATCCTGTGAGTGGGGATTTCTATCACATATTTATAGAGCCCTTTAGGGTTGTTCTGAGGATTAGATGAAATCGTGTTTGAAAAGTGCTTAGAGCACTTAGATTCAGTAAACGATGCTGGTGTTGGTTTAGTTCCTAAGTCGAGTCAGATTCTCGTGACCCCATGGACTATATATAGCCTGCCCGGCAGCTCATCCATGGGATTTCCCAGGCAAAAATACTGAAGTGGGTTGCATTTTCCTTCTCCAGAGGATCTTCCCAACCTAGGGATCAAACCCACATCTCCTACATTGGCACTTGGATTTTTTACCACTGAACCACCAGGGCCTTCCCTCAATAGATGTTAGCTGTCCTTATACTTTTATTTTCAGTGAAGAAATTCAGGCTCAGGTTGGTTAAGATATTCACCTAAAGTCATCCAGCTAGAAGGCTGAAGAAGGATCCCAAATCTCACTATGTGATGTACGAAGTCAATGTGAGAGATCCATTCTGTTTTACAGCATCTTGTTTGAAATAACAAAGCACTAATCAATTGGAACAAGGACCAAAGTTTCAACCCTGTGTTAGCCTGACAGTCCAGTGAATGTTCACCATGATTTTGGGCCAAAACAGTTCTTCCCTTCCTGATCTCCTGATCTGCTCCTTGTATAGATGCTAACTTCAGTCTTTCCAGTTCCCAGAGCATAGCCTTACAAGACTCAGCTGCTTTTCCACACACATCTCCCACTTCTCAAACCATTAGCGAATACTAAGATGTATATCTATGTCATACCCTGTACTTCCTCTTGGCCCCCTGGGATTATCCTAGGGAAGGGCACTGATCCTAGCCTGGACAATCAGCACGTTTTCTCTCTTAATTTCAAACTTGAATTAAGAATGATAGTCCCTTTCTAATGGTGGAAATAGTAAGGTGGAAAACTTGGGGGTGCTGTATTTTCTGATATATGAAGAAAGTCAGTCTTGAAAGAAACTGAAGCCAATGCAACAAGGGAAGCAAAGATGCAGCAAGGGAATTCTGGTGGTGCTGAAGTTCTTGGTTCTACAAGTTCCCGAAACCTCGGTTTACTGTCCCCCACCACCTGATTTTGACTGTTGACATTTTTTTGGATTCATTAAGCTAATTCTTCTCCTTTTCTTTGCCAAACAAGTTCAGGCAGCAAGTTTCTGTCACTTTCTTTTATAGTATTCAGAACTTTCTATTAATAACTTGTGTTATAATTATTTGTATATACTTCCCCTCTACTACTTTCTTTCTAGAACAAAGATATGCATTGTTCATCTTATTCCCACTGTGCTACCATAGTGTCTGGTATGGGGAGCACTATATACTTCTTCCCTTCTCAATGGAGGCACCCTTTCCCCCCTGTAGCTTCATTTTCTTTCCTCAGGATGAATGTTCCATTCCCTGCTGCTGAGTGAGAAAAACTGTCTGCCTCAGGCAGTTGTGTTTTGATGAAACAACACTCACAAACTCTTGTAAAAATAAGCTAATTTACCTAAAAATGGTAACTGAATTATGGCCTAAAGAAACTAATGAGGTCAGTGAATACTGGTGAGATAATGGATGGTCCTGTTTTAGGTGATATTTCACTTAGAATGTGAATTTCTAGTGGGAACTCTGTAAAGTTTGCACTCAATGACAAGGGACTCCATTTCCAAAAGAACTACCTGTCAAACTTGTGGCCCTATTTTTAGTATCCCTTGAAACCTCTTTGGCAGATCAATGATTCATTAGGGAGAAAAGATGTACTGAGTGGGAGAAAATAGGTACGGAGTGTGTTCTCAGTAGATACACTTAACAAAAATTCTAGGCAACTTTTGTGACCATCAGAATATGTAACTTTTTCTATTTAGCTATCAGCTCCAGGGTGAAGTTCTGTCTAGAAATCTCTTTTTTGAGACTATTTATTTTCTGCACAATCTTTTAGCTCAAATCATACTGCTTTTTATTGATTGCTGATTTTGTTTGTTCCATGCAAGTCTCTATCTTCCAGAATAATTTAATTAGTCCTTGGGTTTGGTCAGTTTCCAATTTTATGAGTACCCAGAGAAAGTTGCAATGGGTTATACTGTTTAAAGAATGATGTATTCCAGAGGACCTACTAAAATATCTATCATACATCTATAAATATCAACTTGCAATAAATATCTCACCCTTCCTTTGGATCCTGCTTCTCTTGTGGAGTGGTAAGGTAAATGAGTTTCAGAAGTTGGGTGTCTAACTTTACAATTTTGCTCATTCCACCAACAAAAAATACAGGGGAGTGGAATCCACATTGTTGGTAGTTTAGCTATCTTTTCATGGACATTTATCTCCATTTTCACTTTTCAGGACCCAAATGGCATGGACCTGCTTCATACAGCCTATAGTTTCAGCATGAAGTCTTATACACAGTAGGCACCAATAAATGTGAGAAATAATTGAATAATATATACACTCTCTTGGAACATGCTTAAGGATAGTGCTGATATCTATCTCAGTCTTTTTGTAAAAAAAAAAAGTGGAATACACAGAAACACATACAAATAAGGTATTGTTTTCACATTTTGGAAAAGCTTTTCTGATAGGCAGTATTGCTTGGATCAGAAAGACTGGCTGAAGGAAACTCCTGGAGACCAAGTACTAAAGGGGAATGTATTCTCCTTCTTTGGTATTTAAACAGAAGCTGTAAGAACAAAATGTTTCTAATGAAGATACCACTGATTTTTCCCTCCATTAATTCCATCTTTCTTCAAAACTAATGGGTATATACAATGACTCCACATCAAAGGCTCTTTTCTAATTGTTTAGGAGATGTGAGTTTTATTAGAACAAAGCAAAATTCACAACCCACAACACAGCAATTTCTTGAAGTTATTTTGGAGTTGATTTATGAATTGCTCTTTAGGAAATGGGCTGGATCCTCAAGATGTGTGCTAGGCTTAAAAAACCTTCTCCAGGATGTGTTTCAGCCCTTTCCTTCCTCTCAATCCTTCCCCCCATACCCTTGTCACTTGGAGTCTCCTCACACTGTATTATACTAATCAACTCCCTTCCCTTCCCCCTCCCATTACACCATAAGCTCACTGAAGGTAGGTATTAAAGCTTGCTCAACTTAGTATATTCTGAGTCTTGCACAAGTGCCTGATTTATGATAGGCATTCAACAAAGATCTGTTAAATGAACGAATGAAAATAATGCATCATATCTGCAGAGTTAGGCTTACAAGTACTTTCCTGTGTTATTCGACTCCCATGATACCCCAAGGCAGGTAAGATATCCATTATTGGCCCTATTTACAGATGTTAGAGGAGATTCAGAAAGGCTGTGTAAACTGAGGGCAGATAAGCCGCAATTTCAGGAGACACCAGGACTCACGATTGTGGATTCCTTCTCTGGAGCCCAAAACAAACTTACCCCCTGAATCCTTTCAACTTTCTCCCTGTTCTGCCTCCTGTTAGTTGCTTTCACCTGTGACTTAGCTCCACTTTTTATTTCAGTTCAGTTCAGTTGCTCAGTCGTGTCCGACTCTTTGCGACCCCATGAACCGTAGCACGCCAGGCCTCCCTGTCCATCACCAACTCCCGGAGTTTACCCAAACTCATGTCCATTGAGTCAGTGATGCCATCCAACCATCTCATCCTCTGTCGTCCCCTTCTCCTCCTGACCTCAATCTTCCCCAGCATCAGGGTCTTTTCAAATGAGTCAGCTCTTCGTATCATATTCCCCATATACAGATGAAAGATGAAAAAAATGTATTTTTCTGTTGATTTTCCACTTCCTCTATCTGGGACCTCCTGGTTGAGTTGTAGGGTTGTGGAGTATGTGGTATGAGGTGGGGATGATGTGTGTGTGAGAAAAGATGTAGCTGGTTGTGGTGGTCAGAGTGTGTAGCTCCAAGATCAGGCAGGAGCCTACAAAGATGAGGCCCTTGGTTTTCAGTTCCCTTTATTTCCACCAACTCCCCATGACCCCACCCCCTCATCAGCAACATTTTTCTCCAGGGGAAATTTGAATAAAATCAACTGGTAGAATTTGGAGTATGATGCTGATTATGAGACTTCAGTAGATATTTTTCTTTGTTGTTGTTTCTAAAAAATATTTATTTGGCTGCACCACGTCTTAGTTGTGGCACATCAGATCTTTGATCTTCACTGCGGTATATGGGATCTTTTAGTTTTGGCATGAAAAATTTTTAGTCTAGTTTCTTGACCAGTGATCGAACCCAGGCCCCCTGCCACTGGATCACTGGCGAAGTCCCTAGCAGATGTTGATTTGATTATTTAAGAGTGGCCAAGAAAGGGGGGGAGTGATGAAGGTGAGGGTGGAAGGAATTCAGGGCTTACTTGCTGATATTATTTGTATTTCATAATTGTATGCAATTGGAGTCAATTGTATCCCTTTCTCCTTTCCACACTGTCCTGAGGGGGGAAGCTAAGGAGAGGGCAAAGGAGGATAAGTGGAGTTCTAGTGAAGTTTTACAAATCCAAGAAAAATGGAATGTCATGGGATGCTTTGAGTGGCACTGATGCCTACATCATCAACAAGCTAACATGAAGCTGGCAAGGGAACTTGTTAATCTTGTTTCTGCTTTACACACAATACCCAGATCATAAAGCACTGGTAACAATGACATCACTTCACAGATACCCACTCCCTCACATCTAGTTTACCAGAAATAGTCATATATTTCACAGATAGAAACTTAAAAGTTATACACACAATAAGGCTTAGCATTTAATGATTAATGTCAAGAGATTTATATATATTTTATTCTTCAGACACCCTGTGATAATAAGAACTAACATTATGAGTTAACAGATAAAGGCCCTCTGAGGTTCAGAGAGCTCAAGCAACTTGTCCAAAGTCACATACCTGGTGAGTGGGACTTCAGAATTCCCTCTCACCTATGTCTGACAGTGAGATAAATTATTTGACAGTTAAGTAACTCTTGGGCTAAACTGCTTCCCATATAGCCACGGGACAAGCACTCCCTTTTCTGCCTATACCACAATTTTTTTACATTAGTGACACCTACATGGCCTGTATGTTGTACATTCCTCATATGAGGGCAAAGATCGGCTCCATGATCTTAGTCAGTGACACATATTGGTGCTTGTTAGAAAATTTCCAACGAAGGATACCAGGATGATGACTAAAAATGCAGTCTTGGAGTAAGAACAGGTACAGAAGGAAGAAGGGGCCAGGTATTGTCATTAGACAATTTAATGAGCACCTGGACCGGTGTTAGGTGCTGGGGGACATAGTGATGACTAAGCCAGTCACGGACCTTTCACTCAGAAGACTTCATTGTAGAGGTCGAGATCAAGGTCATAATTTACCCGTGTTGCTCAGGAGAAAAAAAAAAAAAAAAGAGTCCTCGCAGGCCCCAGCGTCTGCGGGGTTTTGGCATTCCTGCAGCGCAAAGACACGAATAATAAGCTAGAACTCAGTCAAGTGAAACGCTTTCACGTGACTGAACCTGACCGGCCAGAAGTCTTGAGCTGGTTGTCGTGGGAGATAAAGCACACTGAGCGCGTCGCGCGCGTCCGAGATAAAGGGGTGTGCCCGCCCAGCCCCTGCAGCCAGTTTTTCCCGGCGTTCCTCCATCCCGCAGCACCAGGTGGCGGGGCGGAGGGGTCTTCCACGCCCACCACGAGGAAAAGGGGGAGCGCTGGCCACCCCCGTACTCCTCATCGCCCTTTATGAAACGCTCCTAACTGTGTTCATAGGCGGAATCCGAGGAGTGCAGACTCCGCGAGGGCTGAAAGGTGAGAGCTGCGCCGCGGCGGGGTGTTCCCAAAAGCTAAGCTCCCCACCCCCATCCATTAAATCTCCGTCCCTTTTGCCGTCCTCCAGCAACCTCGCCCGTGCGCTCCTCCCCCAGTCGCTCTCGCCTCCCGCGCTGGGCCTGGTGGGCGGGGCGAGGGCTCCAAACTGCGCGAGAGTTCCGCCCAAGTGCCGCGAGACTCGCCTGCCGCCGCTGCCGCCGCCTCTTACGTCTTTCCCTTTGACAAGTCGCCGCTGCTGCAGCAAAAATAAAGGACGCGGCCACCGCAGCCGCTGCCGCGGGTCGCCGGAGCCCTGTCCCACCCCCGTCAGCTCTGGAGCCGCGTATGGTAACGCCTCCTTTCTGCTCTCCTGGCCGCCTGTGCGTGCGTCCCGCCGGCCCGGCATGGCCGGCCGGAGCCGTTCGGGAGCCACCGCCGAGAGGGGCCGCCGGGGTCCCGGGTGGGCGGCCAGCGGAGGCCTGAGGAAACTCTCCTGGCGCGGTGCGGCTCCCCTGCCCCCTGAGGCCTCTTGCCTCCCAGGCGCCTGCAGAGCCGCGTTAGAAGCCGAGCCGCCGACCCCAGAGGGCGGAGGGACCCGCCCCTCCAGCGGCTTGCTACCTGTCCCTCGGTCCTCGGTGGTCGCATCGCTGACCACCTTCCCCACCCCTTTATCCGCTAACGAGAGCCCCGCCCCCGGCCAGGGCTTGGACCGGGGCGGGCGGTGGGGTGGGGTGGAGTGGCGGCCCGACTCCTTCTCGGGATCCGAGGAGAGCCGCGACCCCGGTGCTCACCGTTATCTTCTCCCTTTTGAGGGGTGGAGGTTGGGACGACGTGCCTTTCAACCCTTTTCTATGCCTTTTGGGTGGGGAAGGCTCATCATCTGGTAAACCTTTCTCCGAATCTTCCGCCTCATAATTTATAAAGCTTCTGCTACAGGGAGAGGAGAAGAGATGCATTGTTAAGTCTCTGGGGTGAGATGAGGAGGATGATGACAGGAGCTGTCTCAAAGAACATGGTGAAACCTTTTTTGTGATGGGTGGCAGGTTCATGGGAGACACGAGGAGGACCAGAGCTGATACCACCTCCCACCTCTCCCAGTAGGTTATGTAAAAGACATGCTGTGCATCGTAGAGAGCTGTAAAACACAGGGACGGACTTTGCCTTAATTGAAAAACGATTTCTGTTATACTGTAGAAAATAAGGATACTCAGGAAACAGGGAATACCAAATCTGAGCAAACTAACCTATCCTTGTAGTTCCATTTCCAGAGGTAGCATGTCAAGCTTAACATTCTGGTTTGTTTCCTAACAGACACTTTAATTTTTTCAAATAGTGTTTGGCTCATCCTTGATTGGGACTTGCAAAACTGTTTTGTTTTATTTGAGTCACTTCTTAGGCTTGCTTGATTAAAACTGGCTATTTCTTCATTAGCACTGGCTGTACTGTATCATCACTATTTCTTTCATTGGGCCCTCTTCCAAAATGATTGTTCGCTAAATGCTCTTGAAAAATAAAACATTAAAAATTATTATCAACTTGATCTAGTACATATGTGTTGTTACAATCATGCCTGTGGTGACGGTGCTGTAAAGGAGTAGTGTTTGTGAAAAGCAAATTAACTTTGATTATTAATGGTGGGAAGAAACTTGTTTACCATAAGGTTTTATAAAACTGACTTCCATTGGTTATTTTTAGACCAAAATCATTGGGTGACATTGTATGTTTCATAGTGCTTTTGTGATTGGAATGTGTTGGACGTGTGCCTTTGACTATGTAGATTTTAGTTAGTGTTTATGCAAGCAAAACTGAGTATCCTAGGTGTCTGTATGCATATATGTGTGTGTATATACACACACATGTATTAAGTACCTGTACACGTTGGTAAATCTTGGAAGTAAATTAAAATGTATTGTTATATTATTTGAGGAAAGAAAGCATTAGGTGGAGCAAAGAATAGTCTTGTAATAATTCCCTCAGGTCACGTGATGGTTGTATATGGCAGAAGGAGACATCTAGGGATGTTGAAACTGGATGCTTTTAAAAGTAGGATAGATTGTCATCTATTTGGGGTTGTCATTGGAATGGATTAAGTGACCTATTAAGGCCTCTTATAATTCTAAACTTTTTATGAATTTTGCTTTCCCTAAGCTCTTATCACTTTGCTTCTTAAATTTCTAGTTATGCTGTTTGCATGTGACGCTTACCCATTCATTTGCTGGTCATGTATTCCATTCCCAATGCAGCCATCCTGGTGGTGTGTGGAGGAGAAAGCAAGTGTTAACATGTCACTTAACTTCTTTGTTAATATTATATAAACATATGAAAATCTTATTTGATTGAAGCAATTTCAGAAGACTTGATTAGGCTGGTTTGGTTAGTAGAGGATGCAAATAATAAATACAATGGAATTCTAATGTCCTAAGCATTTTTTCCTAGAAAAAGACTAAATTACTCAATATTTGAAATTTTTTAAAAAAGACTACATACATTGAACAGCTGATTTTTTAAAATACAGATTTTCAGAACTTAAAATAACAAAATTGATGACTTTGTGGTTTAGGATGTGGAGAAAAGTTTGTATTAGGATAAAAGCAAATTAATTTGTGGAAAAAAGCTTGTATTTTGTGGTTGGACAACTGTGTAATAATAAGTAACGAACTTACTGTAATCTATTGATAATTTTCTATGAAAATAAAACTTTGACTTAACAGACGAATGTGTTATTATGGGTACACGCTGCAGATTATCATGATACTAAAAATGTAGAAATTGGTCATTTTAAAAGGAGTTTGCAAAGCCAGTAAAGTTGCAACAGCAGCAGATTTTTTTTGACTAAAAATTGTAGAAGTTGTAAAAAAACATAAAGTAGGTAATTTACTTTTTAGATGCTAGATCTGATTTTTATGATTTTAGTTTCTTCTGCTGTCACTTACTGGACCCTTTAAATTAATGGGAATGTTAAATTCCAGGTGAGATCCCTGAGCAAGGAATTAAGACAGTTGCATAAAATGATCCATTGATGGACTTTATTTATTTTTAGCTTTTGAGATTCCCACGTGGCTCAGTGATAAAGAACCTGCCTGCCATTGCAGGAGACAAAGGAGACACAGGTTTGATCTCTGGGTCAGGAAGATCTCCTGGAGGAGGAACTGGCACTCCAGTCCAGTATTCTTGCCCGGAAAATCCCATGGACAGAGGAGCCTAGTGGGCTATAGTCTGTGGGCTCTGTAGTCATTGGGGTTGTAAAGAGTCAGACATGACTGAACACACACACACACACATCACATTTATTTTTAACTTTATTTTGAAATAATGTTAGACTTATAGAAATGTTGCAAAGATAGTACAAAAGGTTCCAGATTCCCTTCACATAGCATCCTCTACTGTTGAGGGCTTACATAACAATGATCAAACCCAGGAAATTTGCATTGGTGAAATATTATTAATTAAATTACAGACTTTATTTGAATGTCACCTGTTTTTTCCCCAGTGTATTTTTTTTTTCTCTTCCAGGATCTAATCCAGGATCCCACATTTCATTTAGTTGTTACATCTTTCTCGTGTCGTCTCCTCCAATCTGTGACAGTTCCTCTGTTTTTCCTTTTCTTTCGTGACCTTGACACTTCTGATGAGTACTAGCCCATTATTTTATATAATTTTTCTCATTTTGTGTTTGTCATGTTTTTTGTATGTTGAGATTGAGGTCCTGTATGTTTGCAAGAAAACTACAGAGGGGATGTGTCCTCAGTGCATGATATTAGAGGGTACATGGTGTTGATGTGTCTTATTGCTAGTGATATTTTAACCTTGATTGCTTAAGGTGAACTCTGCTGTATTCTCCACTATAAAGTTACTTTTCTTCTTTTTGTAGTTGATACATAATCTTAGGGGAGATAGTTTGAGACTATGTGATACACTGTTTCTCCTCAAATTTTCTCCCACTGATTTTAGCAACCATTGGTATATATCCTCTGCAGCAGTTATTATTGTGATATTTTTCCTGCCGGTGATTTTGTACTTCCCTCATTCCTGAAAGAGATGTCCCTTCCTCATTTGTTAAATTATCTATTTTGATGAGTGTGACTTCATGGATATATATTCTAAAGATTCTAATCCAATAGTGTCATCATTTTGTTGCTCAGATTCTTCCAGTTTTGGCCATTAGGAACTCATTCCAGTTGGCCTCCACCCTTGTTTTAGTACTTCCTTATACTCTGGCACCACAGGCTATAGTCTGTGCTCATCTTGTAATTTTCCTTGTATCTGTCCTGAAATCAACTCCTTTTATTGGAGACCAGAATTTAAATCAAGACCTGAATGCTGGGTATGTTCACTAAGGTATCATTTCTCCTAGGCCCTCAGAGGACAGAGCAAGGAAATATATGTATATACTAACCTGCTCACACGTGCAAACAGATATACATGTTTATCTCTATATTTGTCTTTCTCTATATATTAAAACCATATTTGAGTTCATAGTTATATGTTCTATTCCAGTCCCAACACCAGAAGGTTCATTCCAACCTTTTCTTATTTGTAACTTTTTTTTTTCTAATGGTGAGAAACCTGGCTTTCATTATCTGTAATACTGTATACCAATTTATTTGTTCAATTTTAGAATGCACATCAAGTAGTGACCAATTGCTCACCCTTCTGAGGAACATTTGCCAATTAGAGTGCACTATTTGTATACAAGTTTTTTTCTTGTCTTTAACTTTCTAGTATCTTGTCAACATACTGTTTTTCAAAGTTACTTAGGTTAATTCTTTTCTTCCTCATTTCCTTTAGTGTGGTTATATTATTCACCTGTAATGCAGTTAGGTTCTTACTCTGTATTCTATTTTGGGTTCCCCCAGTTCTGGTTGATTTTTATTTATTTTGGTATATGAGACATTGCTATTACTAAAATATACTTAGAAAATTGTCACTTCTTACTCCCACTACCCTGGTCCCATTCTCTTCTCCCCACCTTTTCCCTCGCCTGTTTTCCATGACTTTAGGTAACCAGTTTTTTTAGTTTCTGGTTTATCCTTCCATTGTCTCTTTTGCACAAATGAATAGATTGTGTGTGTGTGTGTGTGTGTGTGTTTTACATTTCTTTTTCCCTTTGCGTACAGGTTTTTAAATTGAGGTACAATTCACACAACACAAAGCCTCCTTTTCTGAAGTGTACAAAATCATTGTTTTTCGGTCTATTCATAAGGCTTTGCAGCCATTACCACTAGCTAATTTAGAACATTTTCATTACCCTGAAACGAAACCCTGTATTCATTAGTAGTCACTTCCTGTTCCCCTTTCCCCAGCCACTAGTAACCATTAGTCTACTTTCTGTTTGTATGAATTTGTCTGTTCTGTTCATTTCATGTAAATGTGGAATTATATAATATGTGGACTTTTGTGCCTAGCTTCTTTCACTTAATGTAATCTTTTCTAGGTTCATCTATGTTGTAGGCTGTGTCAGTACTTCATTCCTTCCTATGACTGAATAATATTCCATTATATAAATATATCACACTTTGTTCATCCATGCACACTTATTGGACATTTGATTTTCATTTTTTTAGCTATTATGAACATTCAGATACAAGTTTTTATGTGGACATATGTTTTCAGTTCCTTTGGGTTTATATTTGGGAGTGGAATTACTGGTTCATAAGATAACTTTTTGAGGAACTGCCAAATTGTTTTCCAGTTCCTTTCTTTCTTATATGAAGAATGGCATGGTATAGATATTCTGTGCACCTTTTTTCAGTGTAAGAGTGTGTCCTGGAAATCACTCCAACAGTTCATCCTTTTGAAGTGATCCTTTTGATATTCTGCATTCTTATTTTTTTAATTAAAGTTTTTAAAATTTATTTTTGACTGCACTATGTGGCTTATGGGATTTTAATTCCCTGAGCAGGGATTGAACCTGGGGCCCTAGCAGTGAGAGTGCTGAGTCCTAACCACTGGACCACCAGGGGATTCTCAGATATTCTCCATTTTTTTTTTTTTTTTAATAGCTGTATAGTACTCTCCTGTGTAGATGTGTCCTCAGTTATTCAGTCATTCTTCTTTGAGTATTATGTTGCTTCTTACATTTTGCATTTATAAACAATTTTATAGTACATGACCTGTGTATATGTATTTTTGTAGTGTAAAAGATATATTAATATCTTCAGGGTAGATTTTTATAAATGGGATTGCTGGGTCAAAATTTCTGTACATATGTAATTTTGCTAGAGATTGCTAGATTTTTCTCCAGAAGGATTGTACTAATTTGTATTCCTATCAGTAATGAGAGCACCTGTTTTCACCACAGCCTTAACCAACAGAATATGTCATTGTGCTTTCTATTTTTTTTTTTCTGTCAGAGACGACTGATTTTAAAAAGTGCCCTGCAGTTATTTCAGTGACCTGAATCTGTTGTGAAAGGGCACTTATTGCCTGCCATTGGCAGATTCTTATAGCTTGAAAGTGAAATATATTGTCCACTAATATTCTACTGATACATGCAGGTTATTTTGTGCAGGGGAAATTGACTAGAATGCAGTTTCCTGGTCTAGCTAGGATTGCTCATTTGAGACTTTTTGTATTTAATGAAGTTGCTGCGTTGATTCATAATACCTTGCTCTGAAATACTTGTGGAGTTTAACAAAGGATAACTGAAATTGTGAGGAGAGTTTTGTTACCTCTAGAGTATGTATGAGATACTAATTATTGGTTCACACTGTCTGCTAGTTATTTTGAACAGGACATACAGGACCTATTGACACTATGGTTTGATAGTTATTTGACCAGTAATGGCTTTATCTGGAACCTGTTTTATTTCCATGTGAAAGAAGGCCAGTCTTAAGGAAGGTGAAATCAAGAGTCTGAAGTTCTGGGTTAGGATAATCCTGTCAGATTTTAGTGGTGCCAGTAACCAAGACAACATGAAAAACATCCCCATCTTACAAGGAAACTTGTTTTGCCCAGTGAGGCTGGGGATTTAGGTTTTTTCCCCAAAAAGGACATTGTTCCAGGTGCTTGGAACAGATTAATGAAAAAAAGATTCTTGTACTAGAGGAGCTTACATTCTAGTGATTTTTTTGATGAACTCATGTTCTCAGGAAGATAGATACTAAGTTCTGATAGAATCAGTAAAGGTCTGGTGTAGTCTTAAAAACACCTTTGGTGGTATAAAAACCTCAAATAACACTTTATTTTACTGATTACATAGAGAAGCCATGAAAAGTTTACCACCGAATGGTAACTTATGTTGTTCACCAATTTTTTTTCTCTCATTTTAAGTGATTTCTACTATTGCTACTAGTAGTGTGTGGTAGTCACTCAGTCATGCCCAGCTCTTTGCAATGCCATGGACTGTAGCCTGTCAGGCTCCTCTGTCCATAGAACTCTCTAGCCAAGAATACTGGAGTGGGTTGCCATTTCCTTCTCCAGGGGATCTTCCCGACCCAGGGATTGAACTCTGGGCTCCTTCATTGCAGGCAGATTCTTTACCATCTGAACCACCAAGGAAGCCCAATAGAATAATAATAGTAGAATAATAGTATACTATAGTTTTTTCCTCAACTGTGGTTCCATGAGAGAACTAAACTCTAATGTTCTAGGACATTTGAGCATTAATTGTATGTGAAGAATTAGCTCCTGTCCAGTGCATCCAGAATGTCACTAGTTACGTACTGTCCTTGGGAGAACTGAGAAAAGGTTTACTCCGGCATTCATTTCAAGTTTTATGGTTCAAAACCTAGTTTTTATGAACCTAGCTGACGAAGGTCATTGTCATTATATAATAGTTAATTAGGTGTTTTTTTTTTTCCCCTGACTTATTAACACTTATTAGCAGAGTGTTGTTGGATAAGTTTTAATCTCTTAGGCTGTTACCTGATCTATAAAATGTTTGATAGTTGCTGCCTCATAGGGCTCATGTGAAGCTCAATATTTTGGCCACCCAGTGTGAAGAGCTGACTCATTGGAAAAGATCCTGTTACTAGGAAAGATTGAAGGTAAAAGGAGAAGGGGGTGGCAGAGGATTAGATGGTTAGATAGCATCAGTGACTCAATGGACATCAATTTGACCAAACTCTGGGAGATAATGGAGGACAGAAGAAGCCTGGTGTTCTGCAGTTCGTTGGGTCACAAAGAGTTGAACGTGACATAGTGACTGAACAACAGGGCTCGTGTAAAGATTAGAAAAGTTTTTTTCCATCTACATTTATCCATTTCTGTGACTTTAAAAACTAAGTGTTAATTGACTTCCACATTTATATCTTCAGCCCAGACCCCTTCCTTGAGGTACAGGGTCATAGTTCATCAGCTTATTCCACATCTCATTTGGTTGTCTAAAAGACTTCTCAAACATAGAAGTTGTGATTCTCGTCCTCACCATTTTCTTTGAATGTACCCTTAGTAAATTGGCAGGATCAATTAACTAGTCACTCAGACCAAAAAACTTGGTGTCAACTGTGCCTCTTTTGTTTATACCCTATAATCAGACCATCAGCAAATCTTTCTAGTTCTATCTTTTGAATATATTTCTAATTTGATCAGATGTTACCATCTCTGTCTTATTACTCTGGTCTAAACCACCATCATCTCCTGGGTAGATAATTAAAATAGTCTCTTAACTATTTTCTCACTTGATCTCCTACAGTCTCTTCTGTGTTTCATAGCTAGAATGGTCTTTTTAACTGTTCATCAGGTAGGCCACTCCTCTGTTTAATGCATTGTAGTGACTTCCTTTTGTAGTTAAAATAACATCTAGATTCCTAGCCATGGCCTATAAAGTCCTCTTTGATGTAGTCCTTGTCTGCCTGTCTCTGTTCACTCCATTTCTGCTGCACCGAGCTTCCCTATATTCTTTGATCATGCTGGGTGCATTCCCAGGGCTTAATGCTTGTTCATGCACTGCTCTTCCTTCAGGTCTCTGCACTGCTTGCTCCCACACATCATTCGTGTCTGCTTAAAAAGGGGTTCAGAGAGTCTACTTCTTTAGAGAGATCTCCAATGATCATACTATACAAACTAGTGATCACCTTGCCCCTTATTTCTCCTTGTCTCTCTCGCTTTTTTTTTTTTTTATGGTGTGCTTTCTGAAAAGTAGTGATTTGTCTACTTGTTTATTACTTGTCTTCCTCACTAGAATGTAAACTCTGAGAGTAGGAACTTTATATCCTGTTCATTCCAGTGCCTAGAAAAGTCCCTGACCCACAGTAAGCCAGAGATGCAACTCTAGGAAATTGTATGTGTAGTAAAATTATCTAAATTAGATTAAGTGAGTCTACCTTTTAAAGATTTTAAACCAAAGGAGAACTATTAAACAGTTAAATGATGCTGTGATTTTTTTTTGCATTAAATACTTATATGTGAAATGTTAAGATTTAGAACTTACTATCAAGATTATATATTTATGCAAAGGATGTGCTAAGTAACATTTAAAGAATAAGCTTGGAGTGTATCTCTTCTGTTTGTTGTAGTGTTTAACATTCTTTGGTTGTCCTCTAATTATAATGTTAGTGATGTTGATGTTATAATAATATTTCCTCTTACTCTGGCAAACTATTTTTCCTCACTCTAAATTCTTGATTTAAAGTTTCTGTTGATCTTGATTTTGGAGGGGAATGTGTTATTATCTGAGCTTTTTCTTTTTAAACTTAATATAGAAGCATTTATAGACACCCTTCTAAATATTGTCATTTAAAATTTTTTATGTATTTATTTTTTTTGGCTTTTCTCAAGATGCGGTGAGCTGGGGCTACTCTCTAGTTACATGAGCGTCTCATTGTGGTGGCTTCTCGTTGCAGAGCATGGGCTCTAGGGTGCTCAGTCTTCAGTAGTTGCTGCACGTGGGCTCAGTAGATGTGGTTCCTCGGTTCTAGAGCACAGGCTTAATAGCTGTGGTGCACAGGCTTAGTTGCTCAAGCCTGACATGTGGGATCTTCCTGGATCAGAGATCGAACCCATGTCTCCTGCTTTGGCAAGTGGATTCTTTACTACTGAGCCACCAGGGAGGCCACGTTTGCCATTTTTAAAGACCTTTCCTGTTAGTCACTATACAGTAAAAGTGTTCATGAAAAGTTTTGTGTGATATAATTCAAATAAGCAAATTTGCTAACTGATAGTATTAGAAATCTAGGATAACCTAGGAATATTATATTATTTATGTGTTAATATAATTTAAAAGCATGTGGGGGGCTAGTATCTTTTATATAAGGTATCACTGAACTTTCTTACACATCTGAGCATTCAGTGATATATATTTAAATTTTGTCAGTAGTATAATCATAGTTTCTGACTTCTCAAAATTGAATATTCTTTTGAAAAGAAGGAATGATGAAGAATGATGGAGAGATTTATATAATTTAGTGAAGGTGGTATGGTGTAATGGACAGATGCACATATGAAGAATTAATATTGGGTAACACTTATTGAGTATTTATTGTACACCAGGCACTATTGTAAGAACTTTGCTCTGTTGTATAAATCATCATATTAAATCTGGTTGAATTGTTTATTATTTAAACCAATTTAACTTATTTATTTTGTAGATAGGAGATTGAAGCACACACAGAAAGGTGCTTGCCCAAGATCTTGTAGCTAGTAAATAGTGGCGCCTGTATTTGAATTCAGTAACAGAGGCAGATGTTGGTAGAAACTGTGGGGCAGGGGATGGAAACAGCCAGCCAGTGATTGTTTTATCTGATTTAAAATCCCATCCAAATAATGTCATTTGAGCAGGTCTGTTTTACATAGGTGTTCAGAAACTCATGTTGACAAAGGCAGACTTTTAAGTGCCGTGTATTGCTTTGACTTTTTAAAAAATAATTTTATTTTTTTATTTTGGCTCGCTGGGTCTGTTGCTGTGGGGGCTTTTTTCTAGTTGCGGTGAGCTGGGGCTACTCTCTAGTTGTGGTGCTTGGGCTTCTCTTCTCACGTGTGTGCTTAATTTGCTCAGTCGTGGCTGAATCTTGCGGCCCCATATACTGTAGCTTGCCAGGCTCCTCTGTCCATGGGCTTCTCCAGGCAAGAATACTGGGGTGAGTTGCCATTTCTGACCCAGGAATCGAACTCTGGTTTCCTGCATTGCAGGCCGTCTGAGCTACAAGGGAAGCTCTCTTTTCATAGTGGTGTTTTTCTTGTGGAACTTGGCTCTAGGGCGCCCCTGCTCCCAGGCTCTAGAGCACTGGCTTAGTAGCTGTGGTGCACAGGCTTAGTTGCTCCTTGGCATGTGGGATCTTTCTGGATCAGGGATTGAACCAATGTCTTCTGTGTTGGCAGGCAAATTCTTTACCACTGAGCCACTAAGGATGCTGCTTTGACTTCTTAAAGAATGTTTCTATCAATAGTTTTCTTCTGCCAAAGAAGGTAATAGGTGTTAGAGGAGAACAACAGTTGGAATAAGGATTGAACTTTGCTATTTTAAAAAGGTGAATGTTAGTGAATTTTTATACCCTGAAATAAGTTTTTCTTGGTAGACCTTGAAACAATGATATTAAGTAGCGAGTTTAGTCTGAAAACTGTCTGGAGTGCAAACAAGTAGTAAAATAATAATGCCTCACATTTGTATATAGCTTTTCACTTTCCCGAGTAGTTAGGGAAACATCTCAATTTATCTTTGTAACACCTCTGTGGAATAGGCAGGATAGATATTTTGCCATTTGATAAGTTTCCATAGAGGAGAAAGGTGCTTGCCTAAGGAACAAGCCTTTGAATAACCTCTAGTTGCTAGACTCTGTTTTATGAAGATGCTATTCATAAAGGACATCACTGTTGCTTTGCAAAACTGCCAGAGTGTAAGTGGTGGATTTCTGCATTGTATGGTGTTATAGACTTATCTCTTACATTAGTGATTGAGAAGTTCTTCATCTGGAGGCAGAATATACTTGGCATGATGAATTTGGGCAAAGATGGCCTATTGTAATTGGTATGTTCTTAGTGTTTGTTATGCTTAAAGCCTAGACATTTTTAAGAAATACAGCTTAGGTTAAAAATATAATTCTTGTAGCAACACAGTTGTAATCTTTTTTAAATTGATATTTTTCGTTAAGACCTTTTCCAGTTAGGCTATAATAATATTGATACTGTTTTGTTTATATTGTAGATTAGCATAGGAGTAGGGCACTTTGATTCTTTGAAATCTAGAAGGGTGTTTTGATAGCTTCTGAAAAGACTCACGTAATGTGTGACAGTAGGGAAATGCTGATAAAAATTTAGTATGTCACCTAACATACTAACACCTAACAGTATTCCTCCTGTTCATTTTGAAACTATTCTGAATTGCACTGATTAAATTGGTCTGAGATTTTAAGAGGAATTTTTCAAAACTCTTAAAAGATATGCTGTATAAGGGAATAAAATCAGGTGCAAATTTACAGAATCACTTCATTTTAATGATGGTTGAAAAAATGTGACATTGTTTTTCAGATGATTGCTGAATGTTTTGTATTTTTAAGTTGCATCTTTCAGTTCTCAGTGTTATTCTCTTCTTCCGTGGTGCTGTCTTGTAATTGCCTCCTTGTTACCACCCCCTCCCTCTTCGTCTGCCATCTGTTGGCTTGGCTTTTTATTTCACTATAGGGAAGGCAGGAAAGAGTTCTTGTACACAAGATAAAACTAGTCCTGTTTGGAGCTTAGTGAGCTGGAGCATCTATACAATATGTCTTCTGATGATAAATTCCAGAAGTACCATAAGCCCACAGGAATAGTAGCAATGACTCTGCAATACTGTCTACAACTTAAATAAAAATTAAAAAAAATTATAATTAGACTGTTATTTTCATGGAAAGCCATAAACTGGCTGGATATTATTAACAGGCTTGTAAATAAGAATTAATTACATAGGAGAGTTTAGCATATTGAGTATTCGTGAAATTCTTGTCAAATGATTTCATACTTTATAAACTTGATTTGTTCATGGTAAACTTAAATTCACTTATGCATGACTGTGCATTAATCTTTTATGGGAATACATAGAGGCTATTTGCAGTCCTAGGTAGATAACTCAATTCCAAGACAGTGTTTATTTAAAAAAATATTTTTATTATAAAATCTTTTAAACATATACTAAAAGTAGAAAGAAAACTATAAAGCGCTCCCATGTACCTATCATTGAACCTTCATGAATTATTATAGACAATCTTATTTTCTTTATATTTCTGTCTACCACTACACACTCCCAGTTCTGGACTTTTTTGAACCATACCCTGGACATATTTAATTTGTAAATTTTAGGTATTTCAATATGACCTCTAAAAGATAGTCATTTTCTCTTTTTATTAAGTAAGCATAATACCATTATCTTAAAAAGTTTTATAACAAGGTGTTAATGTCATCAAACATGTAGTCAGGTTTTGTATTTTTCTGATTGTTTTATATACATACACAGTTGGCTTGAAGTGGATTCCAAATAAGGTCTGTAGTTTACAATTATCTTGTATATTAAATCACTTTTAATCTTTAGGCTCGCCTTCCTTTTTTTTTTTCCCTTTTTTTTTTGTTATTTTAAGAAACCAGGTTTTTGAGAAGTTTCCCATAGTCTCATTTTGCTGATTGCATCTCTGTACTGTAAATGTCATTTAACACATTCTGTCCCCAGAATTTCTTGTAAATTGATAGATTTGTCAGGTTTTTTTTTTTTTTTTCTTTTGGTAGGTGTACTTCATAGGAGAAATCTGTGTTCCATCAGGTCTTGTTCTCTTTTTGTGATATTGGCAGTTATTGATAATCATTCATTAGGGACTGCAAAATAGTGAAATTCTGTTGTTCATGTATTAGATGTTTTGGTTTTTTTTAAGATGGTGTTTTTTAGGATAGTCCTTCAACAGTGTAAATTGTACATTTTGGGCCTTGTATTTATATCTGAACGGGTTCTGGGATGATTTGACAAAATTCTTTTAAAAAGGAAAGAGTGCAGATCTTTATTATTGAAAATCCAGAAAAAACTTGGGAATCTAGAGTTTTACATTTGGCCAGTAAATAGCTGAACATCCTATCATGAGATAACAGCTTGTCTCGTAATATGTGTAGCTGGTCATTGGGGTTTGTTCTTTTGCAGTCTATGTTCATTTTCAGAAATTTCAAAAGTAATTTGTTTAGGGCAGCAGTTATTAGTTTTTTGAGTCTGATTTCTTGGCATGAATTTGAGAATAGGCTTTGGTGTGAATCAGATTTAAGAAATTTTGAGTTAATGTAACATAGCATAATTTGTATTAAAAGTTCTTTGACAACTAAAGCAGCAGCACTTCCCAGTGTAGATCCTTGACAAAAAGGTTTTGAGGTCAAGCAAACTGATATACTATGTGTACTTTTTCCTTTCTTGATACGTAATATAGTACGTGTTAACACGTAAAAGACCTACAGTAAGGAACCTGTTTAATATTAACTCAACATTTTCCAAATTTATTTGATAACTGAGGCTTCCCCTTGTTCCCCCATAGCATCTTGAAGAACTAATGGAACAAATTTTCCAGAGGAATCAGGTTTTGGGAAATATGAATTGGGTTTGAACAGAGAATAAATAAAAATAGCTAATGATGATGAGTGTGTGTTACTTCACTACAGTGATGTGGGGAAATTTTTGATAGATAATAAGATGGAAGGTATATATGTATATATGTGGGTGATTCATGTTGCTATATGGCAGAAACAATACTGTAAAGCAATTATCCTCCAATTAAAAATAAATAAATAAAAATTTAAAAAATAATACATTTTTTCCAGTGAGAATAAAAGAAAGAGGCAAATGTTGTTTATCTTAGCCCGTAAGCATTATACTTTTAGAGAAGCCATGTTAGGAAAGGACTTCAGTCATATATAACATTACATGCTAGGCACTGTTTTCAGTCCTTTATATATAATTTGTAATTTGTTCATCTTTACAACAAACTTATCCAGTAGGTATACTGTTGTTATCCCAGTTTTACAGATAAGGAAATTGAGGCACAGAGAGATTAAGCAAATAGTTCGAAGGTTACACTGCAGAGTTGTTGATACAGCAGAACCAGAATCTAAACCTAGGCACCTGGCTCCAGAGTCCTTGTGCATAGCCACTGCTCCATACTGCAAAATGTGGCAGATGGAGATCATGAAATACAAATTAGATTAAGAGGGGATATAAACTCTGCTTGAAAGGACCATACATATTTTCTTTAACTTTCAGGCAGTCAGTGTCTGAGAAAAGAATGTGGAGAGCTGACTGTGTCCCAGTGAAGATAGAAAACATGGAAACCTGGAAACTGTTATCCATAAAAAAGGTACACCTCTCAAAGATATAGATTAGATGAATGTAAGTAGAATGCTGAGTTAAGAGGACACTGTTATACCAGAATTTCAGATTAGAAGGGAATTGGAGCTTACTTTATAAGACCCCTTCATTTTACATATGAGATCTGAGGTTCCACAGTTGGTTCATGTGCTTGTAGTAGTAATCATAGCTCACTTAAGTGTACTTCATTTTGCATTTGTACTTCATTCTACATTCATGTAGACTCTTGTTTGATCCTCTAAACAATCCTGAAAGGCAGGTAGGTCCTATATTTTCTACAACAAAACTGGGTTTTGAATTTTTTTTTTTCTTGGTGGGGGCACATACCACATGGCATGCAGAACTTCCTTGATCAGGGATCAAACCGGTGCCCCTTGCATTGGAAGCACAGAATCTTAACTGCTAGACCACCAAGGGAGTCCAAATCTGGTTATTGAATTTAGATATGGTGCATCCTAAAGGCTAAAATTTCGTATACTAAATCACATTGCCTCGGTTCTTAATGAATAACATGTAAAAGTAGTGCACACTTTTGGAATGAGATGACTTGGGTCAGAAAGAAAACCTGCATTTTGACAAATGGAAGTGACTCCCTCCTAAGTGTAAAAGATAGTATGTGCTAATTGGAAACAGTAATTTTTAGGTGGTATAGAGGAAAATAAAAAAGTAAAAACTACCTCACCGCACAGAGTAACCACTGTTAAATTCTAATGTGTAGTTCTTGAGATTTTTTTTCTAGATTTTTATATACTCAGAGAATTGTTTCAAAATTATATGTATATATATATATATTTTATTGCTTTATAACCTAACATGTTGTGTTCTTAAAAGAGAATAATCATAGGCATTTGATCTTTTGCCTCTAACATAGTAAAAAAGGTACATGAGCGACAGTAGGCATAAACTGATAGCATCCTGGACCAACTGAAATGTGCCGTCCCTTCCCTAGTACACTCAGTTTAATAGCGGACCTGTTAGTAACAGGGTGAATAGATTAAAAAACCTGTTTGGGGTTAGATTAATTTAAGGAGGCAGTGAGTTTCACTTTCTATAGTTTCAGTTAACCAACTGTCAACCATGGTCTGAAAATATTAAATGGAAAATTCCAGAAATAATTCATAATTTTTAAATTGCTTGCCATTCTGAGTAACTTGATTAAATCTTTGGTGGTTCTGCTCCATAAATCACCCCTTTGTACAGTGCTTGAGTTCAAGGAACCCTTATTTTACTTAAAATACAACAAAAGCAGTGATGCCGGTGATTCGGATATGCTAAAGAAACAGGTGCTTCCTTTAAGGGAAAAGTGAAAGTTCTCAACTTCATAAAGAAAATTGTGTGCTGAGGTTGCTAAACTCTCTGATAAGAATGAATCTTCTACCTGTGAGATTGTGAGGAAGGAAATAGAAAATTGGTAATAGTTTTGCTGATGCCCCTCAAATTGCTTAAGTTTATGGCTACAGTGCCTAAGTGCTTAGTTAAGATGGGAAGGGCCATTGTATTTGTACCATAAGATGTTTTGAGAGAAGGACCATAATTCACGTAACTTTTATTATGGTATATTTTTATATATACTGTTTTACGGTATATTGTTATATTCTATTTTATTATTGTTAATCTCTTACTATTCTAATTTATACATTAAACTTTATAATGTATATATGTATTGTATATGTATACATATATATAATGTACATAATGTATAAGTATATATATACTGTAAAAGTGTATAATGTTTAAGTCCATGGTCTGTACAGTCCATGGAATTAATTCTCCAGGCCAGAATACTGGAGTGGGTGGCCTTTCCTTCTCCAGGGGATCTCTCCAACCCAGGGATCGAACCCAGATCTCCCGCATTGCAGGCTATTCTTTACCAGCTGAGCCACAAGGGAAGCCCAAGAATACTGGGGTGGGTAGCCTATCCCTTCTCCAGCAGATCTTCCTGACCCAGGAATCAAACTGGTGTCTCCTGCATTGCAGGCGGATTCTTTACCAACTGAGCTATCAAGGAAGCGCAGTGTATGTATAGGGAAAACATAATATATTTGGATTAGGTACTGGCCATAGTTTCAGGTATCCACTAGGGGTCTGGGAACATATTTCTTGCAGATCAAGAGTGGATACTGCACTGTAGTATAAAGCTTTATTTTAGTGTTTTTTTCCTGTAGAATTTGGGATCATTGATTGTTTTGTAGTTTTATGTGGAAAAAACTCTTTTCACACTATACTGGATTAAAAGACAAGTAACTGAGACTCTTAAGAAAACATTAAAAAGAATAAAGTATAAGTTTTTTGAAACAGTCTAAATATGGGCTTTTTTAGTGAGTTTGTGTGTTGTGTGGGGGTTATGTAACCATCTCTAATTATCAATATACTGTTGCAGTGGTGGGAGGGGAAAGGAGCCTATTGTGTTGGATTGTGGAAGGGTTCTTTATACTTGAAGTTGGTTCTTTAGCAACTCTCGCTTTCTGTTTTCATGACTACATCTAGTAGTTTGCTTTGTTAATCATTCTCTTTACCCAAGCACATTTTTGGCATGATCTTATTTTCAAAATGTTTTCTTTTTGAGGATTAGATTATATTGTATTTACATCTCTTAATATTTCCTTGTTAGTTTTAAATTGATAGTAAAGCTTATGATTTTAGGCATGCTAGTTCTTTTGCATTTCCATATAAATTTTAAAGTAAGTTCATCTATAGATGCAAAAAAATCTTGCTGTGATTTTGATAGATATTGTACTAAATCTCTAGATCATTTGGAGGGAGAACTGGCATTTTTATATTTAGTCCTCCATTCTAGGAACATGGTGTATCTCTTCACTTATTTAGAACTCCTTTGATTTCTTTCATCTGTGACTTGCAAGTTTTAGCCTATAGATCCTGTATATGTTTTGTTAGTCTTGCATCTACGTGTTTTATTTTTTTAAAAGTTTAAAACCTTTCAATCAGAGTATCATATATCTTCATAGAAGTGTATGTAAACTAAATATACAGCTTGATTACTTTCATGGAGATGGAATTATTTTCAAATTTTGCTATTTTCTGTTAACTTGAGAGATTTTCAGGAGGGAGGTAGGATTCAAGATGAAGGAAGGAAAAAAGTTTTCCATTTCTCCTTTGTCAGGTTTTCATAGTGTGACTTCATTGTTTTGTTTAAAGGTGAATTCTCAAGGAACATAGTCATAGATAGTTAAGCTCATTTCCAAATTAACTTTGCCATTTAGATTTTTTCTATTGTAATTTACCACCATTCATGTTACAATAGATTAACTTTGATGTTTTCTAATATAAGAAATTCATGACTATTTCAAAACAATGAAGATGCGGGTTAAAGATTTAAGAGATGGAAAGATCTGCCTTCTCATTTTTGTTGAACTGGTTATTCCCTGCTCGTTAGCTTCCTTCTGTGTACTTTGTACAGGGCACAAGCTTAAGTAAACTTGTCATCTTGCTGTCTGGTTTTTATCTTCTAAGAAGGGTAGGCAACTTAGGGTCTATGTTTATAGACCGCCCTGGTCCATTTTGAGTAAGATTCATTATTCTAATTCTGAGTTTACAAAGATGATATCATTATAATTACTTCAAATAACCATGTATCAGGGAAATTTAAAGTGGTATTTGATTAATACAGATACTCCAGGAATAAATGAGTTTGTTACGTATGCTCCACCAGGAAGGACATGGTTAATAATAGAAAAACTATATGTATCATTTAACTCCTCTGTATATTCTTATTGTAAAAGATACTCTTTTTCTTTTTTTAAAAAAGAATTTTTTTTTCTCCCTTCATTTTTATTACTGGAGCTCAGCTATGCTTGATTTAGCTATTTCTGTCCACTTCCACAGACTCTTATTTTGAAAAGATTTTAAGTCTATAGAAAAGTTGAAGAATAGTACAACAAACTCCTATGTGCTTTTCATTTAGTTTCATAGATTGTAACACTTTGTTGTGGGTGCTTTTTTTCTTTTCTCCAAACATACCCCCCACCCTCCCCCCACCACACAATTTGCTTTATGTGAGAGAAGTTGTAGTCACTAAGATATTCCCTCACCCCCTCAACCTAAAAAAAAAAAAAAAAATTTCAGGTGTGCATCTCCTAAAAATAAGGACATTTCCCAGTGTAACCACAATACCTTTATTGTGGAAGTGAAAGTGAAGTCACTCAGTCGTGTCCGACTCTTTGTGACCCCATGGACTGTAGCCTACTAGGCTCCTCTGTCCATGGGATTTTCCAGGCAGTAGTACTGGAATGGATTGCCATTTCCTTCTCCAGGGATCTTCCCAACCCAGGGATTGAACCCAGGTCTCCCACATTGTAGACAGATGCTTTAACCTCTGAGCCACCAGGGAAGTCTTTATCATACCTAAGGAAAATAACATGAATTCATTATCTAATATGCAGTGTCTGTATTTAAATTTTTTGTCTTCCACTTATCTTTTATGCCTTTTTTTTTTCTGATTCACAATTCAGTCATATTCACATATTACTTTTGGTTTCTTTGTCACTTTAGTCTCTTTTAGTCTAGAACAATCCCTTGCTTCCTTCCCCTCTTTTTCAGTGATACTAACTTTATTGAAGAATTAATCTAGGCCATTTGTCTTACATAATATACTACAATCTGAATTTGCTGATTGTTTCTTTAAGATTATGTATGAATTTCGGGATAGCTATATAAGTGGTACGTGCTTTTTGTGTCACCTCACAAGGCACCTAATGCCATTTTTTCCATTATCAGATCAGATCAGTCGCTCAGTTGTGTCCAACTCTTTGCGACCCCATGAATCGCAGCATGCCAGGCCTCCCTGTCCATCACCAACTCTTGGAGTTCACTCAGACCAACGTCCGTCGAGTCAGTGATGCCATCCAGCCATCTCATCATCTGTCGTCCCCTTCTCCTCCTGCCCCCAATCCCTTCCAGCATTAGAGTCTTTTCCAATGAATCAACTCTTCGCATGAGGTGGCTAAAGTACTGGAGTTTCAGCTTTAGCATCATTCCTTCCAAAGAAATCCCAGGGCTGATCTCCTTCAGAATGGACTGGTTGGATCTCCTTGCAGTCCAAGGGACTCTCAAGAGTCTTCTCCAACACCACAGTTCAAAAGCATCGATTCTTTGGTGCTCAGCCTTCTTCACAGTCCAACTCTCACATCCATCCATGACCACAGGAAAAACCATAGCCTTGACTAGACAAACCTTTGTTGGCAAAGTAATGTATTTGCTTTTGAATATGCTATCTAGGTTGGTCATAACTTTCCTTCCAAGGAGTAAGCGTCTTTTAATTTCATGGCTTCAGTCACCATCTGTAGTGATTTTGGAGCCCAGAAAAATAAAGTCTGACACTGTTTCCACTGTTTCCCCATCTATTTCCCATGAAGTGATGGGACCGGATGCCATGATCTTTGTTTTCTGAATGTTGAGCTTTAAGCCAACTTTTTCACTCTCCACTTTCATCAAGAGGCTTTTGAGTTTCTCTTCACTTTCTGCTATAAGGGTGGTGTCATCTGTGTATCTGAGGTTATTGATATTTCTCCCGGCAATCTTGATGCCAGCTTGTGTTTCTTCCAGTCCAGCGTTTCTCATGATGTACTCTGCATATAAGTTAAATAAACAGAGTGACAATATCCTTTTCTATTTGAACCAGTCTGTTGTTCCATGTCCAGTTCTAACTCCTTTTCCTATTTGGAACCAGTCTGTTGTTCCCATCTCCAGTTCTAACTTTATTGCTTCACAGTCAAAGGCTGATCTGCATAAAGCAGATTTCTCAAGAGGCAGATCAGGTGGTCTGGTATTCCCATCTCTTGAAGAAATTTGGATTCCTTTTATAGTTTATTGGATATAAAATCCACAGAAATCAGTCAAATAATGAGAAAACAGAAAGAGAAATGGCATAGTCAATAAAGCAGAAAGAGATGTTTTTCTGGAACTCTTTTTTTTTACCATGATCCAAGAATCAATATAGGATGTTGGCAATTTATTGATCCCTCTGGTTCCTCTGCCAAATTTTCTAAAACCAGCTTGAACATCAGGAAGTTCACGGTTCAAGACATATTGCTGAAAAGCCTGGCCTGGAGAATTTTGACAAAGGAGGCAAGAATATACAGTGGATTATTACTTTACTAGCATGTGAGATGAGTGCAATTGTCTGACATACATCACAGAAGGATCCTCTATGACCCACCTCCCAGAATATTGTAAAAGTTTGAGCATTCTTTGGCATTGCAAAAATAAACTTTCTTTGAGATTGGAATGAAAACTGACCTTTTCAAGCAGTCCTGTGGCCACTGCTGAGTTTTCCAAAATGGGCATTTTTCTGGCATATTGAACAAACACTTGAAAAGATGTTCAACATCACTCTTTATCAGAGAAATGCAAATCAAAACCACAGCATCATCTTTCAAATAATAAATTGGAATAGCTCATTATAGGTGATGCTAAATTTGATCATTAATTTAAAACTGTGGAACTGCCTTATGATCCAGCAATCCCACTGCTGGGCATGTTACCAGATCACTTCACTCTTAAGCAACCTAGATGTCCATCAGCAGATGAATGGATAAGAAAGCATTCCCCACATCCCTTTGTAACTGATAATTAATCTAGGAAGTGTGGTATTTTGAGATTATGTGAAAATCCTCTGTTGTTGCACATGGGCTTTCTTTAGTTGTGGTGAGTTGGGGCTGCTCCTCATTGCGGTGCATGAGCTTCTCATTGCAGTGGCTTCTCTTGTGGAGCACAGGCTGTAGGTGCACGGGCTTCAACAGTTGCAGCACATGGCCTCAGTAGTTGTGGCTTGAGGGCTCTAGAGCATGGGTTCAGTTGTGGTGTAAGGGCTTAGTTGGCATGTGGAATCTTCTCCAACCAGGGATCGAACCCATGTCCCTTGCATTGGCAGGCGGATTCTTATCCAGTGTACCACCAGGGAAGTCCTGTGTATTATTTATTTAACCAGTTTCTTATTGGTGGACTTAAGACTGTTTCTTCTTTTTGCTCTTTATACCTTTTATTTTTTTCTGCTACTTTAAAAGACTGCGATGAATAGGATATTTCTTAGTTTAAGCATTACCCTATTCTTAATTAAAATTGCATAATGCAAATGTTGATTGAGCCTAGTCTTATTGAGTATATACCTTCTAAATATCCTTAAAATTTATCTCCTCACAAACCCGATCTATTATGATTGTTTTCTTTTAGGCCCTCATCTCTTAACTTTTCGGGTATTTCTTGTGTCCTGGGCATTCTGTTCTTTTCTTCTTTCTCAGTATTATCCACAGCTCCTTCTGGGTGACTTTTGTTATGTAGTGTTATCATAGTATATTCCAGTTGCTTGCACATCCTTCTCATCTGGGTTCTGAGTCCTGTGGGCATACTGTGCTTTGTGTGTAATAGATTTTCCTAATGTAGATGCATTTGTACCTTTTTCTGGTAACATTTATTTATTTTTGGTTGCACTTGGGTCTTCTTGCTGTGTGCAGGCTTTCTCTAGTTGCAACGTGTGGGGTCTACTCTTCATTGTGGTGCACAGGCTTCTCATTTTGGTGGCTTCTGTTGTGGAGCCCAAGCTCTAGGTGTGTGCAAGCTCAGCAGTTTTGTTACTTTGAAGCCAGTTAGTATTTGGTACTGTAATGTCTCCTTGCCTGTCCCCTGTTTCTTTTGATACACCATTAGTTCTTTCTGCTGCTGCTGCTGCTAAGTCACTTCAGTCATGTCCGACTCTGTGCGACCCCATAGACACCAACCCACCAGGCTCCCCTGTCCCTGGGATTCTCCAGGCAAGAACACTGGAGTGGGTTGCCATTTCCTTCTCCAGTGCATGAAAGTGAAAAGTGAAAGTGAAGTCACTCAGTCGTGCTAATACTCTCTTAAGTTTTGTTTTTTCTTCTCAGAATCATATTTGCATCCCTGGTGGCTCAGAGGTTAAAACGTCTGCCTGGAATGCAGGAGACCTGGGTTCAATCGCTGGGTTGGGAAGATCCCCTGGAGAAGGCATTGGCAACCCACTTCAGTACTTTGTCTGGAGAATCCCATGGAGGGAGGAGCCTGGTGGGCTACAGTCCATGGGATTGCAAAGAGTTGGACAGGACTGAGTGACTTCACGACGACGATCCTGAGATTGTGTGAGGATCTAGCCATAGTACCTGCTTCCTGCGTGTGTGCTTAGTAGCTAAGTTGTATCTGACTCTGTGTGACCGCATGGACTGTAGCCTGCCAGGCTCCTCTGTCCATGGGATTTCCCAGGCAAGAATACTGGAGTGGGGTTGCCATTTCCTTCTCCAAAGGATCTTCCCAACCCAGAGCTCAAACCTGAGTCTGCTTCATTGGCGGGCAGATTCTTTACCACTGAGTTTGCTATTTCTCCATTCTTTATTTTAGGAAGCCTCATAAAAATGAGTTCTTGAAATGTAAGTTGGATATATCATTGGGAGTTTAGTGAGGATAAATTTACCAAAAATGTTATGGTTGCCATGACTTAGACTTTAAATACTTGCAAATAGATGGTTCTAAAGAAGAGGGAGGAGATTTTTCTCTACAAACAGCATATGATGAGGAGCGCAATGGCAACCCACTCCAGTACTCTTGCCTGGAAAATCCCATGGACGGAGGAGCCTGGTAGGCTGCAGTCCATGGGGTAGCTAAGAGTCGGACATAACTGAGCGACTTCACTTTGACTTTTCACTTTCATGCATTGGAGGAGGAAATGGCAACCCACTCCAATGTTCTTGCCTTGAGAATCCCAGGGATGGGGAAGTCTGGTGGGCTGCCGTCTATGGGGTCTCACAGAGTCGGACACGACTGAAGTGACTTAGCAGCAGCAGCAGCAGCATTGGCCTCTTCAGGCCTCTAAATAATCTACTTTTGTTGAAGTCTGTTGTCTGATTCATGGCCTCTGGTGAGCTACAAATTAAGGTATCCTGCATATGCTGACATTACTATTTGCATTTCTGGAATAATTGCATCTATTTGCATAACAACAGGTTGTTGAACTTGACAAATTGATAATTTTATTCTTTTGTTCTCAAGGGTTCTTTCATTAGGAAGTGCACTGATGTTCTAAAAACCCCAAGATTGATAGCATCCATTGTTATAACTGTGTTACATTGAAAACAGAATAATTAAAAGTGTAGTAAATTTGCTCACAGCTAGTTATCAAACTTTTTGTACTAGAACATATTTTTATATATCACTCGTCAAAAAAAATGACTGTTTCTAATGTTAGTGTATATTCTTGATGGAATGTAAAAGAAGGAACTTGAAGTAGTTCAGATTGCTTTCCTTTAGGAGATATGTGGTGAACAAGACCATACAGTGCCATACCTAACATTTAGTTTCATAGTTTTCAAAGTACTTCTGTGTAAGAAGAATGGCAATTCCAAGATAAGAAAGATAACTGTGAGTAAGTTATTAGGACAGGTTTAATGGGATGGGGTGGGGGTTGGGGTGGGGATTGGCGGGTGATAATGTAGGTTCTGAATTTGTACTGAAGGAGGTATAGGACTTGTTAGGTAGAGAGGAAGGGGTGGGCATTCTTGGGGGGTGGGCAGCAACATGAGTGAGGGTACAGAGTAGAAGTGAATGCATCCCAGATGAGTGATGGTAGGGATTGGTAGGAGAAGGAAATGGCAACCCATTCCAGTATTCTTGCCTAGAGAATCCCGTGGACAGAGGAGTCTGGTGGGCTGCTGTCCATAGGGTCACACAGAGTCGGACACAACTGACATGACTTGGCATGCAGCATGCATGCAGGGATTGGTAGGGATGCCTGCCTGACCAAAACAGAGGGCTGCTGAGGAACATGTGGTAGTTAAGGTCTGATAAGTTAGAGTGAACTGTTCATTGTGAGCCTTGGGAAGCAGAGTGAGGAATTCTAAGCCTAGGGAGCTGTATTACCGAGGGTCCTGGCAGCGAACAAATGGACTAGTTACAGAGATTTGGGTAGAGTTAAGGAAAGCAACAAGGGATAGTGAAGTTCCCAAGGCCTTACAGTATCCAGCCATTGGTACTTTTAAGCCAGCAGGGACAGGGAAAGGAATACTGAAGCCTGATGAGAGCGGGAGCAGTGGAAGCCAAGGACCTGTGGCCACAGGGGAAGGGTTCCCAGGTGGGGAGAAAGCCAGGGAAATAAGGACCTCGGTTTCTTTTTCTTTTCATCCTCTAGTGCCTGTCATTGGCCTGACCCAAATGGAAACTAGGGGAGCTTGACAGTATAGTCCACAAAGTAAGCCGTAAGTTCAGCTCAGTCCCTCAGTCATGTCCGACTCTTTGCGACCCCATGGACTGCCATTAACTTCTTTATGGGTAGGTAATGAAATAACTGGTTAAAACAGAGATTTTAGAACATTAGCAGAAGTAGGTAGAATGCACTGGAATGGGTAGACTCTTTGGGAGCCCATTGCAGTTTCCCAGGGTAGGTTATGACAGCTGAAATTGAGAGGAGCCAGTGGAAATGTTAAAAGAGGCTGGGGTGTAAAGGAAAGGCCTGAGTCAGACTGTTCTATGATTTTGACTTAGGGTACTTGAGTTGAGGTATCAGAGGAGCTGGTTTTGTAAGGATGTAGGAGTGTAGGATAGAAGAGCATTAGGAGGTAGAGAAGCTAGAAGAGATTGAAGTTAATTTTGGAATGGTGAATTGAGGGTGGGCAGCATTGACATGGTGATGTCCACGAGGCTTTTGGAAACAGAACTGGTGCTCTGCAGAGATACTGTCCAGAGATGTGGATTTGCGAGGTAGCTGTGTAGTGATGGGTTCACCTTTAGCAATGAAGATATATGGTTGATATAAAAAGAAGGAAAAGTATTGAGGAAAAAAAAGAGGACATCTCAGAACCTTTGGGCTTTAAGTGGATAGGAGGAGGCAAGAAATCTCCCAGTTATTGGGTTTAAAATATTTTTTTTGGTCACCTTTAATGAATAGGGCTTCCCAGGTGGCTCAGTGTTAAAGAATCTGCCGATGCAGGAGATGCAGGTTTAATCCCTGGGTGGGGAAGATCCCCTGGAGAAGAAAATGGCAACCCAATCCAGTATTCTTGCCTTGAAAATCCCATGGACAGAGAAGCCTTGTGGGCTAAAGTGTGTGGGTGTCATAAAAGAGTTGGACACCACTTAGCAACTAAACAACAGTGAAGCATAATTAATATACAATAAAATGTACCATTTAGTGAGCAGTTTGACAAATTTTGACCAATGTATGGTCCTGAAACTACTACCAGAGTCATGATATAGTCCATGTTCATCATCCCCAGAAATTTCCACCATACCTCCTTGTGAGTGGTTAATTTACTCTCCGTATTCCCTAGTCACTGGCAACCAGTGATCTGCTTTCTATCATTATAGTGTTGCTTCTTCTGGAATTACTTATATATTATATATATATATATGGGCTTCTCTTGTGGCTCAGCTGGTAAAGAGTCTACCTGCAATGCTTGAGACCTGGGTTTGATCCCTGGGTTGGGAAGATACTCTGGAGAAGGAAAGCTACCCACTCCAGTATTCTGGCCTGGAGAATTCTATGGACTGTATAGTCCATGGGGTTGCAAAGAGTTGGACACGACTGAACGACTATATGTATATATATATATATATGGAAGCATAGTTATATAGTCTTTTTTATGTCTGGCTTCTTTAGTGTAATTCGTTTGTGATTCATTTGCACTGTTGCTTACATCAGTAGTTTATTCCTTTTTATTACTGAGTGACATGCCATTGTATCGATACACTGTAATTTGTTTATCCATTCATCATCAGTTGATGGAGTTTCCAATTTTAAGCTATTATGAATAAAGCTGCTATGAACATTCACTTACAGATTTTTATGTGGTCATATGTTTTCTTTTTTCTGGACAAATACCTACGGAGTGGAATTGCTGCATGTACAGTAAATATAATGTATGTTTAGTTTTATCTATCAGTTTTCCACTTTATAGTCTCAGTAGAAGTTCATGAGAGTTTTAGTTGCTCCACATCCTCACAAATACTTGGTATTGTCTGTTAGCCATTTTTGTGGGTTTGTAATAGTATTTCATTGTAGTTTTAATTTCCATCTCTCTAATGACTAATGTTGAGCATCTCTTATATGCCTGTTTGGCCATTTATGTATCTTTGGTGACATATCTGTTCACATATTATATCCATTAAAAAAATTGTGTTGTCTTATTACTAGTTGGAAGGGTTCATTTTATATATTCTTGATACTAGTCCTTTGTTGGCTATATGTTTCGCAGATAGGTTAAATTTGAGGCTGGCTTTTTCATTTTCTTTTCTTTTTTTTAACTTCATTTTCTTAATAGTGCTTTTTGGACAGAAAAGTTTTTGAGTTATGATGACGTTCAATGTATCAAGTTTTTGAGTCCTATTTAAGACATTTTTGCCTAATACAGGGTTGCTAAGATTGTTTTCCTTCTAGAGATTTTTAGTTTTAGCTCTTACATTTAGGTCTGTGGGCCAATTTGAGTTGATTTTTGTATATGGTATGAAATCATTTAAGGATCTTGAGAGAGTGGCTAGGAGGAACAGATTTTATCACAGCAACAAATAAATAACTGAATTGGCAAATGATTTACTGAAACAGTCTGAGATTTTTAGTTTTTAGAAATTAAGTGATGCAGAACGTGCAATGGTCACGGTAGTTATAAGCAGCACGATTTAGTGGTTGAGGGTGGATGTCACACTGCTCTGGTTTGAATCCTTACTCTATCACTTACTTGTCAGTGATATTGGGTCACTGTTTAGCCTTTCTGTGCCTCCAGTTTCCTTTCCTTGCAAATGGGAATAATAAGAGTACCTATTTCGTAAAGTTCTGAGATTAAATAAGATAACAGGTGGAAAGGGTTTAGTACAGTGCCTGCCAAATAGAAAATATTCAGTGAATGTTAGTGGCTATTATTGCTCTTTTCACAAAGAGAATGTTAGAAAGCCACAGAATTTGATAAATTCATTTGTAGGAATGATTAAGTCTACTTCTGTGCTCAAATCCATCAACTTCCCTCACTAATTTATGTTTTAGAAAGAAAGGTAGTGCTATTTGGTTTCTTTTTCAGTCCTTTGGTAGTTTTTAAAACCACAGTTTTCATTGATGGCTTTAGTAGTTTGTATATATAATTAAATTTGGATTTGTGCATTGGACCGTGAGTAGAAAAAAGAACAATTGGCCTTTAGTGGTATAAATCATTACTGTAAATTAAAACAAGGCAACAGCAGTTTTTTTTTTTTTTTCCTTTTGCCAGTATTTAGCTGGTTCATCAGGATTGTGAATTGGTTGTTCTTGAATACAAGCAAAAACCCATTAGTTTGATTCAGTTTTGTCTCTAGTTCTTTACTTGCTGAATAAGCATGTCTGCTTCCTGGTTTATTTGACTAGTTGTCATTATTGATGTAGCAAAACAGTTTGTCAGCAAACTCAGCAAGTCCTTTCATTTTCTAAGTGTACTCACTTTCTAAGTAGGAATAATAACAAGAAAAGCATTTTCCTTTTTTTATCAACTGTTTACTTTTGTGCAGCTAAACATTGATAATTTGTGTGGCTTATTGAGTTAGAGTGCCAAAATCAGTGTCAGCTTAATGAAGTCCTGGAGAAGGGACATACTTGGGGCAGGGTGGGGAGAGTGAGATCACAGTGTGCACTTCATTTTCAACTGCAGAACTTTGAAAATGGGCTGTCCCTCTTGCATTTCCAGAAGTGCCCTTGTTAAGTACCTTTATTGAGGCCTTTCTTATGTGAATCTCTAAATTGATAAATTCAGAGCTTCATACATTCATAGGGGTGGTGGGGGATGACAGGTTCAGTTTTACTTATTTATGTATTTATTTATTTATGTTGTGTCTCATGGCTTGTGGGATCTTAGTTCCACAACCAGGTATTGAAGCTAAACTGAGGCCCTTGGTAGTGAAAGTGTGGAGTCCTGCCCATTATACTGCCAGGGAATTCAACAAGTTCAGTTTTAAACATGATAAGTTTAAGAGATCTTCTTTTAAAATTTCTTTCAATTTAAGATTTAAGATCTGAGTGGTTATATCATGTTAGCAGTGGATGCTCATGTCTGGAGTTCAGGAGGGAGACATTTAGACTAACTCCGTATATGAGAGGAAGGTGAAAGCCTTGGGAGTAGCTAGAACTACTTCAGAAATGTATGTACAGTGATAGGAGGAGACAAGTGGATGGAAGACAGAATCCACAGTGTCCGTCTCCTGTGGTACCACCATACTTGGAATCAACTCTTTATGTCAGTTAAGAGTAAGAGAATACCTGGGTTTAAATTTGATTCTATGTAAATAAGAAACCACAGACCCAGACTGCTTAAGCAAATGTTTATTGAGGTCCCTTTATGTGCTTTACCTTTATTTCTGAACATTAAGAATATAAGCAAAATTGACACAGTTCTTGCCCTCATGGACTTAGTAGACTAACACGAGAGGACACTAAACAAATTGTCACATAAGTAGTATGTAATTGCAAACTCTGCAGAATGCTGTGGAGGTAAAATACTAGTTGTTGTGTGAGCATTGTAAAAGAGGGACTCGATCCTATCCGGGCACAGTCAGGGACAACTTCCCTGTGGAAGTGACATTTAATTCATATTAATAGTTATTGAGTATCAGTGCCTGGTACCGGGCTGTTAAAATTGAGAGCTTGTGACTAGACAGTAACTGGGTGAGAGGGGCTGGGATGGGGATGATAGGCTCTAAGTAGAGGGAGCATGTACAAAGGTTCTGCAATAGAAAGAAGCACACTGCCTTCTAGGAATTAAACAGCTCTGGTGTGGCTGGCTAGAGAAGGGCCAGCCTTCTCAGTGAAAAAATTTTAACTTTGAAAATAGACTTTATTTAGGACTGTCCTGGTGGTCCAGTGCTTAAGACTCTGAGCTTCTACTGCAGGGGTTGAGAGTTCGAGACCTGGTCGGGGAATCCATGTGGGAGCCCTGTGTCCCACGTGCCACATAGTGCAGCCAAAAAATGAAAAAAAAAAAAAAAAAAAGACTTTTAGCTCTTTGTTATAGAAAAATATTAAACATATACAGAAGTGGAGAGAATACTTCCCAACATAAGTCTTCAACAGTTATCAGTTCGTGACCACTTTATTTCAGTGTTTTCATTCAGTAACACTTTGAACACCAAATGTGTGGGGTTTTTCTTCACACCAACCAGTCCTGTAACTCTGCTGCTGCTGCTGCTGCTGCTGCTAAGTTGCTTGAGTCGTGTCCGACTCTGCGATCCCACGGACTGCAGCCTACCAAGCTCCTCCGTCCGTGGGATTTTACAAGCAAGAGTACTGGAGTGGGGTGCCATCGCCTTCTCCGCCTGTAACTCTAGGCCTCCAGTTTAACTCAGTGCTGATACTGACTATCTGGAATTAGCACAGACCCCATAGATGAATGGTTCAGTCCCACAGATCTGTCCCCATTTGCCCCAGGTTTATTTTGTATACAAAGTATACTCCCAAGTATACTTTGCCAGCTATACTTCTTAGCAACTGGCTGTAAATTGGGTGTTCCCAGTACCTCCTCGGAGAAGGCAATGGCACCCCACTCCAGTACTCTTGCCTGGAGAATCCCATGGACGGAGGAGCCTGGTGGGCTGCAGACCATGGGATCGCGAAGAGTTGGACACGACTGAGCGACTTCACTTTCACTCTTCTCTTTCATGCATTGGAGAAGGAAATGGCAACCCACTCCAGTGTTCTTGCCTGGAGAATCCCAGGGACAGGGGAGCCTGATGGGCTTCCGTCTATGGGGTCGCACAGAGTCGGACACAACTGACGAGACTTAGCAGTACCTCCTCATCAGGTTTGATAGTTTGCTCGAATGGCTCACAACACTTAATAAAACACTTTCCTTGCATTTACTGACTTATAAAGGATACAACTCAGGAACAACCAAATGGAAGAGATGGTTTGGGCAAGGTATTTATGGGGGACAGGGGGTGGAAGTGTGGCTAAAGAGCTTCCAGGCCTTCCTTGAGCATACTGGAAGCTCTCCATACCTGGTCTTTTAGGGGTTTTAATGGAGCTTTCATTATTTCATCATCATTGATTAAAGCATTGGCCCATTGGTGATTTACGTCAATCTCCACCCCTTCTCCCCTCCTGGAAGGTGGGGGTTGGGGGCTGAAAGTCCCAACACTAATTATGGCTTGGATTTCTGAGGACCTGCCTCCATTCTGAAACTGTCTAAGGGTCCCAAGCCACCAGTCATCCTGTTAGCATGCAAAAGATACTTACCACTCCAGTGATCCCAAGGGTTTTAAGAGCTATGTGCCTGAACTGGACAAAGATCAAGTATCTTCTTTCATATCATACCACATGCTCCCATCCACTTTCCTTGTCTCTTGTATTATTTTGAAACAAATCCCAGATATCATATTCCAGAGGATTTTAAAGCAGAGGAGGGACACAATCAGGTTTGTTTTTTGAAGCACTACTCTGGCTAGGGAGGCAAAGAAGGGTTGGTGGTCCAGATGAGAGATAGTTGTAGTTTGAATGAGGCTTGTGACAGTAAAAATGGAGATACATGGATAGATTTGAGAGCCTTTTAGGAGATGATACATAAGTGCCAAAGTATGCACCCTAGGGTATGTGAAAATTCCAAGATTTTCAAGAAAAAGGATAAATCTTGCCTACAATAAAGAAACAAAGCAGCTGCTAAGTAGCATGAGTTGGTGTTGTGGAAAGGGTAGGGCATTCATAATGTATTTCTTTAGTGAGTTTTGTTCAACTCAACAAACTTTGTTGACTTTAGTACTGTATTTGTAGTTACAGTTGATACATTCTGGTTCTGTGGGTGGCCAGTTCATCCTCGAACCTCCTGCTTCTTTGCATTACTTGCATAGCTTTACTCTTTTTTTTTTTTAATATAAATTTATTTATTTTAATTAGAGGCTAATTACTTTACAATATTGTATTGGTTTTGCCATACATCAGCATGAATCCGCCACAGGTATACACGTGTTCCCCATCCTGAACCCCCCTCCCTCCTCCCTCCCCGTACCATCCCTCTGGGTCGTCCCAGTGCACCAGCCCCAAGCATCCAGTATCATGCATCGAACCTGGACTGGCGATTTGTTTCATATGTGATATTATACATGTTTCAATGCCATTCTCCCAAATCATCCCACCCTCTCCCACAGAGTCCAAAAGACTGTTCTATACATCTGTGTCTCTTTTGCTGTCTTGCATAGCTTTACTCTTAAGGCCCTACTTCCAGGCCAGTGATGACCGGTTTCTGTGTTCTCTTAATTATAGTGAAGCAGGCTTTTTACTTTTCTGAGCCACGGGTCTAGGCCTTGGTTTCACAGCATCCTCTGCTCCTCCCCCATGCAATGTAACGTCTACTTTAAAAAAAAAAAAAATATATATATATGTTTATATATATATGTATATTTATGTATAAAATATCAGATTTACCATCTTAACCACTTTTTTTTTAATTTTATTTTATTTTTAAACTTTACATAATTGTATTAGTTTTGCCAAATATCAAAATGAATCCGCCACAGGTATACATGTGTTCCCCATCCTGAACCCTCCTCCCTCCTCCCTCCCCATACCATCCCTCTGGGTCGTCCCAGTGCACTAGCCCCAAGCGTCCAGTATCGTGCATCGAACCTGGACTGGCATCTCGTTTCATACATGATATTTTACATGTTTCAATGCCATTCTCCCAAATCGTCCCACCCTCTCCCTCTCCCATAGAGTCCATAAGACTGTTCTATACATCAGTGTCTCTTTTGCTGTCTCGTACACAGGGTTATTGTTACAACCTTTCTAAATTCCATATATATGCATTATTATACTGTATTGGTGTTTTTCCTTCTGGCTTACTTCACTCTGTATAATAGGCTCCAGTTTCATCCACCTCATTAGAACTGATTTGAATGTTTTCTTTTTAATGGCTGAGTAATACTCCATTGTGTATATGTACCATAGCTTTCTTATTCATTCATCTGCTGATGGACATCTAGGTTACTTCCATGTCCTGGCTATTATAAACAGTGCTGCGATGAACATAGGGGTACACATGTCTCTTTCCCTTCTGGTTTCCTCAGTGTGTATGCCCAGCAGTGGGATTGCTGGATCATAAGGCAGTTCTATTTCCAGTTTTTTAAGGAATCTCCACACTGTTCTCCATAGTGGCTGTACTAGTTTGCATTCCCACCAACAGTGTAAGAGGGTTCTTTTTTCTCCACACCCTCTCCAGCATTTATTATTTGTAGACTTTTGGATCACAGCCATTCTGATTGGTGTGAAATGGTACCTCATAGTGGTTTTGATTTGCATTTCTGTGATAATGAGTGATGTTGAGCATCTTTTCATGTGTTTGTTAGCCCTCTGTATGTCTTCTTTGGAGAAATGTCTATTTAGTTCTTTGGCCCATTTTTTGATTGGGTCATTTATTTTTCTGGAGTTGAGCTGTAGGAGTTGTTTGTATATTTTTGAGATTAGTTGTTTGTCAGTTGCTTCATTTGCTATTATTTTCTCCCATTCTGAAGGCTGCCTTTTCACCTTGCTAATAGTTTCCTTTGATGTGCAGAAGCTTTGACAAAATTCAACACCCATTTATGATAAAAACTCTCCAGAAAGCAGGAATAGAAGGAACATACCTCAACATAATAAAAGCTATATATGACAAACCCACAGCAAACATTATCCTCAATGGTGAAAAATTGAAAGCATTTCCTCTAAAGTCAGAAACAAGACAAGGGTGCCCACTTTCACCATTACTATTCAACATAGTTTTGGAAGTTTTGGACACAGCAATCAGAGCAGAAAAAGAAATAAAAGGAATCCAAATTGGAAAAGAAGAAGTAAAACTCTCACTATTTGCAGATGACATGATCCTCTACATAGAAAACCCTAAAGACTCCACTAGAAAATTACTAGAACTAATCAATGACTATAGTAAAGTTGCAGGATATAAAACCAACACACAGAAATCCCTTGCATTCCTATACACTAATAATGAGAAAACAGAAAGAGAAATTAAGGACACAATTCCATTCACCATTGCAACGGAAAGAATAAAATACTTAGGAATATATCTACCTAAAGAAACTAAAGACCTATATATAGAAAACTATAAAACACTGGTGAAAGAAATCAAAGAGGACACTAATAGATGGAGAAATATACCATGTTCATGGATTGGAAAAATCAATATAGTGAAAATGAGTATACTACCCAAAGCAATTTATAGATTCAATGCAATCCCTATCAAGCTACCAACAGTATTCTTCACAGAGCTAGAACAAATAATTTCACAATTTGTATGGAAATACAAAAAGCCTCGAATAGCCAAAGCAATCTTAAGAAAGAAGAATGGAACTGGAGGAATCAACCTACCTGACTTCAGGCTCTACTACAAAGCCACAGTTATCAAGACAGTATGGTACTGGCACAAAGACAGAAATATAGATCAATGGAACAAAATAGAAAGCCCAGAGATAAATCCACACACATATGGACACCTTATCTTTGACAAAGGAAGCAAGCAAGAATATACAATGGATTAAAGACAATCTCTTTAACAAGTGGTGCTGGGAAATCTGGTCAACCACTTGTAAAAGAATGAAACTAGAACACTTTCTAACACCATACACAAAAATAAACTCAAAATGGATTAAAGATCTCAACATAAGACCAGAAACTATAAAACTCCTAGAGGAGAACATAGGCAAAACACTCTCTGACATACATCACAGCAGGATCCTCTATGACCCACCTCCCAGAATATTGGAAATAAAAGCAAAAATAAACAAATGGGACCTAATTAACCATCTTAACCACTTTTAAGTGTACAGTTCAGTGGTATTAAATATATTTATAATGATGATGACTCTCATCATTGTCCATCTCCATAGCTATTTTTATTTTGTGAAAACTGAAAACTATTCCCATTAAGCAATAACTGTTTATCCCCCTTCCTCCAAGCCCTTGACAACCACCATTCTGTTTTCTGTCTCTATGATTTTGACAGTATACTCTTAAGTACCTCATATGAATGGAATCATACAGTATTTGTCATTTTGTGACTGGATTATTTCACTTAGCATAACATCCTCAAGGTTCATTCATGTTGTAGTATGTGTTAGAATTTCTTTCCTTTTTAAGGCTGAATAATATCCTATTATATGGATAATACCATGTTTTGTTTATCCATTCATCTGTTGATGGGCACTGGGTTGCTTCTGTCTTTTAGCTTTTGTGAGTAATGCTGCTATGAACATGTGTTTACAGTATGTGTTCTAGACCCTGGTTTTAATTCTTTTGGGTATAACCCAGAAATGGAATTGCTGAATCATATAAAAATTCTGTTTGTAATTTTTTGAGGAACGCTGTACAGTTTTCTGGGTTTTGCAGGTGGCTCAGTGGTAAAGAATCTGCCTGCCAGTGCAGGAGACAAGGGAGATGTGGGTTCACTCCCTGGGTTGGGAAGATCCCTTGGAGGAGGAAATGGCAACCCACTCCATATTCTTTTTTTTTTTTTTAAAGATGGCTATAATTTTTTTATTTTTTAAATTATGAAAGTATGATAACACATTTACAGGAGACTTGGAAAATGCAGCACAAAGTTACATATAGTTCCACTATATATTACAGTTATTTTTTCAGTAGATTAAGATTTTTAGTTGGAGTTTCAATATCAAATCTCAAAAATTAATAAAATGAATAGAGGTAAAAGTAGAAAGATGTAGGACCTGAAAAGCACTGTGAACCAATTCAACATAATTAAGATGTATACAATTTTCACATTATAGCAGGATACAAATTCTATTCAAGTTCCCATAGACTCTACACCAGGAGACACTGCAGCATATCTAGGGACATAAAACAAGGTGCAAAAATTTTCTGGTCTCAAAGTATTGAAATCATATAGGGTCTGTTCTCTTATCACTGTGAAATTATGTTAGAAATCAATATCAAAAGATATTTGAAAATAAATCACAGATTTTGAAGTGCAGTGTGACATTTACCAAGAGAGATCTTTGACAGCCATTGAAAGCTTCAATAAAGTTCAAGACTGAAAAAACACAGAGGTGAGTGCAGAAAAGAATATGAAAATGAGAAATTAATATTAAAGATATTTTTAAAACCTCATGGATTTGGAAATTAAATATCCACTTTTAAATGATATGACTCCATTATTATTACCTGGAAGATCCTATGGACAGAGGAACCTGGTGGGCTGCAGTCCATGGGGTTGCAAAGGGTTGGACACAGCTTAGAGACTGAGCATGAGCACAAGCACAGCGCTGTTTCCCACTCACACCAACGGTGCTCAAGGGCGCCCGTTTCTCCACAGTGAGGTGGTAGCTCATTGTATTAACAGTTTTGATTTGCCCTACTTTAATGATTAATGATATTGACCTTTTCATGTGCTGACTGGCCACTTGTATATCTTCTTTGAAGAGAGATCTATTCAAGTCCTTTCCCCATTTTGAATTGGGGTTGGTTTATTTTGTTTTGTTACTGCTTTTAAGAAGATCTCTGTATATCTTGGCTTTTAATCTCTTACCAGATACATGATTTGCAAATATTTTCTTCCATTCTGTGGGTTGCCTTTTTACTCCATTGATACTGTCTTTTGATGAATAAAATTTAAAAATTTTCATGAAGTCAACTTTGTCTTTTTGTTGTTGTTGTTGCTTGTGCCTTTGGTGTGGTATCTGGGACTTCAGTGCTAAATGCAGTGTCCTGAAGCTTTTGCCCTATGTTTTCTTCTAAGAGTTGTGGGTCTTACAATAGGTCTTTGATCCATTTGAGTTAATTTTTATATATGGTGTGAGATAAGGGTTCAGTTTCATTCTTTGCATGTGGATACTTAATTTTCTGAGCACCATTTGTTGAAAAGATTGTCCTTTTCCCATTGAATGTCTTGGCACCCTTGTCAAAAATCATTTGACCATGTATGTGAGGGTTTATTTCTGATCTCTAGTCTGTTTTTTCGGCTCTTTGAGGCTCTTTTATTCTATTCTTTGTCCTTTGTAGCGGCCTTTAAAATCAGGAAGTATAAGTCCTACAGCTTTGTTCTTTCTCAAGATTGTTTCGGCCCTTGAGATTCTGTATGAATTTTAGTATTCAGTTGGTCTATTTTTGCCCAAAAAATGTCCTTAGGGTTTTTATAGGAGTTGCATTAAATCTGTAGATCACTTTGCATAGTATTGACATCTTCACAGTATTAAGTCTTCTAATCCATGTACATTTGGAGTGTTTTCATTCCCTGATTAAGTTAATTCCTCAGTATTTTATTCTTTTTGATGCTATTATAAATGGAATCATTTCCATAATTTCATATTGTGGTTATAGAAATGCAGTTGATTTTTGTGTGTATTGACTTTGTGTCCTGCTACTTTGCTGAATTCATTTGTTAGTTCTAACAGTGTGTGTATGGACTCTAGGATTTTCTATGTATAAGGTATTATTTGGTAACATAATTTTGCTTCTTTCTTTCCAATTTGGATAATTTTAATTTATTTTTCTTGCCTAATTAATCTGACTAGGACTTCTAAGACTGTGTTGAATAGAAGTAGCAAAAGTGAACATTCTTGCTTCGTTCCTGATCCTAGAGGAAAAGCTTTCAGTATTGAAGTATGATGTTCACAGTGCATTTTTGTATGTGGCCTTTACCTACCTACCTTTTTGAGATAGTTTCCTTCTATTCTTAGTTTGCTGGGTGTTTTTCACATGAAGAGATGTTGAATTTTATCAAATGCTTTTTCTGAATTTATTGAGATGATCATGTGGTTTGTTTTCCCGTCATTTGGTTTCACAGCATCTTGAGTCAGACTGGGTCCTAACACCTGCTCACAAGATATTTGACTTCTTTTTGCACCTCTGCATTTTTAATGGGGCTTACCAAGTGGCACAGTGGTAAAGAGTCTGTCTGCCAGTGCAGGAGACGCAGGAGACACTGGTTCAGTTCTTGGGTCAGGAAGATGCCCTGGAGGAGGAAATGGCAACCCACTCCAGTATTCTTGCCTGGAGAATCCAGTGGACAGAGGAGCCTGGCAGGGCTACCATCCATAGGGTTACAAAAAGTTGGACATGACTGAGCACACACTCACCCACCCACCACTTTTAGTCTTGTTTACAGTTATCCTTGTTAATTTAAGTACTTACCATTATTTGTAGTATTTTATTGTTCCAGTAGCTTCCATTTTCTCTCTTCCCTCAAATTCTATAGTTTTGTCTTCAAAACACCTAGTCCCTCAATAACTGACCGCCACTACTATCAATGGAGATCAGAACTTTCTTCCAAGCATCTTCTGAATCATTGCCTCCTTTACATAACTTGTACCAGAGCACAGTATTTGAGACACACTACAGAAAAGAATTGAAAACAACATAATAATCCCAGTTTGCAAGGTAGTTCTAAACCAGGAGCCCAGACCTGAAGATAGTCAGCTCAATAAATCAAAAGATAACTCTAACCAATGTGCTTGCTTTTAAATTTTATGTAATTGTTCTACTTCCCCAGAGGCATTTATCCAAGTGCCACAAGGGATGTTTGCTATTGTACGGATACCTCCTTACTCAGCATGTAAGTAATCAAGCAGTTATCTAAAACTTGAACAGTGCATTAAGCAACCATTGTTGAGGGAAACTGTGTTGGCTGTGAAGTCAGCTAGCTCTTCTACTTTCAGGGCGAGATTCCAGATTATTTGTTCATTGGTGCTCACTCTGATCCATGGGGAGAAAGTGCTCCTTATGGAGGCAAAGCCAGAATCATTTATGCCTCCTGGAGGTTCTTGTCTAAGGTGATTACAGAGGCTTTATGGGACAAACCAGTGAGAGACTTCTGTTTGGTTATGTAGGAAGAATAGGACAGTGAATACAGCAAGGGCACACTGTCCCTGTATTCTCAGGTATCAAGGCAACAGAGTCCCTAAGGATAGAGGTCAGTCCCCAAATTTCCACGTAAGAAGGTGTAACTAGGGGTGTACTTAAGGCACCTGCAGAAGTGTTAGTATCTGTGGATTCATTTATTGACATAGAGGTGTTAGCATTACTCAACCAAGGCTCAGACATTGTGTTGTTACACACTGAGAGGTTATCTGGGTACATAGATATGTTAATAAGTTTATAAAATGACTGGACTTAGATTGGCAACTCCACAGGACCTTTCTTGCAAGTATTCAAAATATCTCATTTTCCCCTCCCAGGGCTGGGTCAGATTGAAGCAAGGAATAAGTTTAGGCAGGCTTGGCACTCTGACTCTAAAATGGGCTCATGGAACAGTCTAAACTGGCAGCAGCATATGGAACCTCTGTGAAATTGCTTATAAGGTGAACCAACGAATCTTTGTAATTTTAGATAGACTAAGTTTTCTTTGGGGCTTCCCTGGTAGCTCAGATAGTAAAGAATCTGCCTGCAATACAGGAGACCAGGTTTGATCTCTGGGTAGGGAAGATCCCCTGGAAAAGGGAATGGCAGCCCACTCCAATATTCTTGCCTGGAGAATCCCATAGACAGCCAGCCTCAGACGCCATCTCCTTCAGATTCTGAGCTTTACTTTCAGGTTGGCAGATGTTATGCAGGTCCGGTTGGGGTTTGGTGCCACTTGTAGGTGTGGCATGGATCCAGGAATCTGCTCCCTGATATTCAGTGGCATAGTGGCTAGTCAACAGTACCTGATAAGGCGCCCTTCTGCCTTCTTTTGATAATGTATCCTACATTCATTTTGGGTAAGCAGTTCCTGCCATACTGTTTTGTTTTCTTTTTCCCCAATAGTTTATTGACTTGTAATTCATATAACACACAATTAACCATTTTAAAGTGAATAATTCAGCTGTACTTCACCACGTTGTGCTACCACCATCTCTGTCTAGTTCCAAAACATTTTCATTACTCTGTAGTAAAACTTCTTACCCATTACGCAGTTTCTCCTTATTCTCTCCTCCCACTAGCTTCTGGCAAGAAATGACTTTCTTTTTCTCTCTGTGCATTTTCCAGTTCTTGGACATCTCATGTAAAAAGAATCATACAATATGTGACTTTTTAATGTCTAGCTTTCACTTAGCGTAATGTTAACAAGGCTCAGTCATGTTGCAGTAGGTATCATTACCTCATTCCTTTGTATGGGTGGATTGCATTGCATTGCATAGACAATATATTTTGTTTACTCATTCATCTGTTGATGGCACTTGAGTTTCCACTTTTTGACTATTATGAGTAAATATGTTGTGAATTTTCCATACAAGTTTTCTTGTGAATGTATGTTTTCAGTTTTATTGGTATAGACCTCAGCTTTCATCACTTTCTCAGCGGGATTCATGGTCTGACAGTAGATTCATAACCAGAGGTTTACGTACTGTTGTATTTGTCAAGGAATTAAGTCTGACAGTTACTGTGGTTGCCACTCTGTATTTCTTTCATTTCTGCTTCATGTATTTCATTACTGTGCTCATACATAAAGGTTTGCAACAGTTGTATCTTGATAATGATTATACTGTTTATTACCAAGAAACTTTTTGTCCCAATTGTTATTTACTATTAAATAGGTAATACTTTCTTGGCGGGGTGTGGGGGGGGTGTTGAATTTGCTTGTTAAATTATTATCTTACATTTTATCTTTAAGCTTTCCACATTGTTTTATTTTACATCTCTCTCTTATGGATAGCATATATATTTTAAATAAGTTTTACTTATTAGATCTTATTGTTATATATACTTAATTTATAACAGATTATAAATAATGTGCATATATTTTGTTTAGATAGCATATAGATTTTTTTTTTTTTGGTATCAGTCTTTGTCTTTTTAAAGTACTTTTTAAATTTATTTTTTAATTGGAGGAAAATTGTACAATGTTGTGTTGGTTTCTGCTGTACAACAATGTGAATCAGCCATACATATATCCTTTCCCACTTGAGCCTCCCTATCCCTCCCCTTCCCTCCCCCAACCCCACTGCCCTAGGTCATCACAGATTGCCTGATGGCTGGGCTCCCTGTCTTACATAGCAGCTTATCACTAGCTGCGTATTTTACACATGATAGTGTGTATATGTCGATGCTACTTTCTCCATTTGTCCCATTCTTTCCTCCCCCCACTGTGTCCACAAGACTCTTCTCTGCATCTGCGTCTCCATTCTAGCCATGCAGGTAGGTTCGCCAGCACCATTTTCTTAGATTCCATATGTATGCATTAACATACAATATTTGTTTTTCTCTTTGACTTACTTCACTCTGTATAACCAGCTCTTGGTTCATCCAGCTCATGGAACTGACTCAAATTCCTTCTTTTTTATGGCTGAGTAGTATTCCACTGTATTATGTACCACATCTTTATCCATTCATCTGTAGCCATCTGGACATGTAGGTTGCTTCCATTTCTTGGCTGTTGTAAATAGTGCTGCAGTGAACATTGGGATACATGTGTCCTTTAAAATTGTGGCTTTCTTAGGGTATATGCCCAGTAGTGGGATTGCTGGGTCATATGGTAGATTTATTTTTAGTTTGTTGAAGAATTTCCGTACTGTTGTCCATAATGGGTGCATCACCTACCAACAGTGTAGGAGGGTTTCCTTTTCTTCACATCCTCTCCAGCATTTATTGTTTATAGATTTTTTGATGATGGCCATTCTGACTGGTGTGAGGTGATACCTCATTGTAGTTTTGATTTGCATTTCTTTAATAGTGGGCAGTTTTGAGCATCTTTTCACATGTTTGTTGGCCGTCTGTATGTCTTCTTTGGAGAAATGTCCGTTAGGTCTTCTGCCCCTTTTTTGATTGGAATGTTTGTTTTTCTAATATGAGCTGTATGAACTGCTTACATGTATATATTTTTTAGAGGTTAATTCTTTGTCAGTTGTTTCTATTGCAATTATTTTCTCCTGAGGGTTGTATTTTAATCTTGTTTATTATTTCCTTTGCTCAGAAAAACTATTAAGTTTAATTAGGTTCCATTTGTTTATTTTTGTTTTTATTTCCATTATTCTAGGAGGTGAATCAAAGAGGATCTTGCTGTGATTTATGTCACAGAGTGTACTGCCTATGTTTTCCTTTAAGAGCTTTATAGTTTGTGGCCTTACATTTAAGTGTTTAATCCATTTTGAGTTCATTTTTTTGTGTATGGTGGTAGGAAGTGTTCTAGTTCAATTCTTTTTACACATAGCTGTCCAGTTTCCCAGCACCACTTATTGAAGAGGCTGTCTTTTCTCCATTGTATATTCTTGCCTCCTTTGTCAAAGATGAGGTGCCCATGGGTGCATGGGTTTATCTCTGCAGCCGAGGCCTGTGGGGAGTTGGTACAGTCTGAGGCGGTTCTGTGTGCTCTCCCATGGGAATTGGCCCTCCGAGTCATGTGTCCCTCCACAGAGCTAAGCTGTATAGGTTCCTGCAGTGGTGTGGGCGGTAAGTAACCTGTATTTTCTCACAGCTTAGTGGCAGATGCTATCTTTGCAGTCTGGACCGCAGTGGATGGTATTTTGCCCCCTGGCTCAGGCACTTGCCCTGGCTTTGGTGGTGACCAGTCCGCTTGGATTGCCCCCTCTGGGATCGTACATTGCAGTTGTGTCTAGTTCTGCCTTTGGCACTCGTAACCAGCTTTGGTGGTGGCTGGGCATACATACCTGTGCGTGTGTGTGCACTCAGTTGTTCAGTCATGTCTGACTCTTTGTGACCCCATGGACTGTACCCTGTCAGGCTCCTCTGTCCGTGGAATTTCCAGGCAAGAATACTGGAGCGGGTTGCCATATCCTACTGTAGGTGATCTTCACCCAGAGACTGAACCTGCCTCTCTTGTGCCTGCTTCATTGGCAGGTGGATTCTTTACTACTGCACCACCTGGGAAGTAACCGTATCTACCTCTGGGGTTGTGTGGTTCACAGCCGCTACTTACTCCACTTGTGGCATTCACTAAGGTGGGTTACTGTGGTCTCTAAGCTCACGGAGTCCGAGGGTCCCTGCGACAATGATCTCTTGCCCCTGGGAGGCACAGGCTTTTCCCTGGACTCCCTCAGCTGTGTTGTATTAGCACATATGTTCATGGCAGTCAACCCCGATGCTCTCCCTGAGGTCCGACCCCTGAAGCCTGAACCTCAGCACTCGGTCCCCATTCACTTTGGTGGGCATGCTGGGAAGTACTGTTTCACATTGATCTCTGTGAGGAATTCTTTCCATTTTGCCTCCCAAGCACTTGTTGCTGTGCTCCCCTCTGAGATTCTGAAGCTCCTCCCTTCCCCCCGCCCATGAGAGGGTTCCTGAGAGTGTGGAGACTTTTTCTCCTTCACAACTCCGTCCCTGGGGTGCAGGTCCCTGTCCCAAAATCCTTTGTCTCTTTTTTATCTTTGTTTTTTGCCCTGCTTCATTCTGAGGAGATTGGCTTGCCTTTTTGGAAGCCAACAGTCTGCTGCCAGCATTCTGTAGGAATTGTTTCACATGCAGATGTAAATTTGATGTGTTTCTGGGGAGGAGCATGGTCTTTCCATCTTACTCCTCTGCCATGTTGAAAAGTCCCGTGTCTTTGGTTTAAATAGATGGGTTTTGCTGGTAGTGATGTAGCAGATATGCTTAGTCTTATTGCAGACCTTTTTTCTGTTTTATCTTTTAATAGTTCTTTACTTTCTTCATTTTTTTGTCCCTTTGTTAAATATTTTGCATTTCTTTGATTCATCTCTGTCCTTGCATAATTTGGAAAAGTATAAGAATATCGCTAGATAGCAGTAATTATCCAGAAAAGGAAATAGGAAAATTCCATTCATACTAGCACAAAACCAAAAATACTTAAGAAACACTTTATTAAGAAAGGCATAGGACCTATATGGAGAAAATGTAAAATAAGGTTGGGTCAAATAGAAAGGCATATTATGTTCTTGGGTGAACAAATTATCATGAAAATGTCTATTTTATGAAAATATATGTATTTAATGAAGTTCAAATTAAAATGTGCTCTGTTGAGAGGTAGCATGTAATTTTTTTTTTTAGAGTGATGTTTCATTTTTTTTTCCTCTTTTTAAAAATTAAGTTTATTTATTTTAGTTGGAGGCTAATTACTTTACAATATTGTAGTGGTTTCTGCCATACATTGATATGAATCAGCCATGGGGGTAGCATGTAATTGAATACAATAATCTTAGCGGTTAGGGACATGCTTTACCCCATCAGAACATTTATAACGCCATTGTAATCAAGTCACTGTTGGCATAAGAATGGCAAGTAGACCAAATATACAGAGAGAGAGAGAGAGAGAGAGAGATATTTTAATTCTCATAGTTGTTTCCCCCACCCACACCCCTTAGTTGTCCTTGCCTTTGCTAACTTATTGTTTGCGTCTGCTCTTCCTTGGACAGTTTATAATTCTTTCTTCATTTCCAAGAATTTTGTCTTTTTCTTCCATTTCCTTCTTGTTGTTCAGTCGCTAAGTTGTGTCCAACTCTTTGGGACACCATAAACTGCAGCACACCAGGCTTCCCTGCCCTTCATCATCTCCCAGAGTTCAGTCAAACTCATGTCCATTGAGTCGGTGATGCCATCCAACCATCTAATCCTCTGTTGTCCCCTTCTCCTCCTGCCTTCAATCTTTCCCAGCTTTAGTGTCTTTTCGAATGAGTCAGCTCACTCATATCAAGTGGCCAAGGTATTGGAGCTTCAGCATCAGTCCTTCCAATGAATATTCAGGGTTGATTTCCTTTAGGATTGACTGGTTTGATCTCCTTGCTGTTGAAGGACTCTCGAGAGTCTTCTCCAGCACTGCAGTTTGAAACCATCAGTTCTTCAGCACTCAGCCTTCTTCTCTTCCTGTCCCTTACCTTTTCAAAAACTTTTATTTATTATGTGGTCTTTTTCTGATTTTATTTTTCTAATTTCTGAATCAAGACTTTTTATATCCTCAAATGTTTAAATGTGTTTAGTTTTGTTTGAATTGTTAACTTTTATTTTTTTATGCTTTCTTTTTATCAGGAAGATTTCCCTTAGTTGATGTTTGTGAACTTTCCTGATTTTCTGTAGTAGTTCTTTGTGGTCTTTTTTCTTGTTCATTTTTACTGTATCGAGCTTTTAAGAAAATAATATTCCTAATTTAATGGCACCCTCTTTTTAAATTTTTAATTAGAGAATAATTGCTTTGCAATGTTGTGTTAGCTTCTGCCATACAACATTAATTAGCCATAAGTATACATATGTCCCCTCCCTCTTATACATAAGTATACATATGTACCTCCCTCCTACCCTCTGTCCCATCCCACCCCTCTAAGTTGTCACAGAGCACAGGATTGAGCTCCACTAGCTTATCTTTACATATGGTAATGTTTATGTTTCAGTGCCACTCTCAATTTATCCCACCATCTCCTTCTCCCACTGTGTACACCACAAGTCTGTTCTCTATGTCTGCAACTCTATTGCTGAATGGAACTCTCTTCTGTCTATATAGCAAAGTCCAAGTACTTTGAAGAATTTTTTGGTGTGTGTGTATGTCATTCGTTTCTTTTGCTTGAGAGGAAGCTTTGTTATATCTCCAGTTTTATGGTTCTCTTTTGTCTTGCAGAACCCTAAATATTCACTCCTACTTTTTTTCTTTTACCTTTTACCATCCAGTTGCCAAAGAATTCTTCTCTCTTCTTTTTTGTCTTTTTTCTCCTCTCTGCATTTCAAGGATTACTCACATAAATCATACCTGTCAATTAAAATTGTACCTGCTCCTTTAGATCATTCCTGACCCTTTAAATCTACTTTGAAATCTCTTTCTTGTAGTTTGTGTTCTAGAAACTTGTTCTGTATTTTCAGATTTAGTGTGGATCTAATCTTTCTGGTGTCATTCCAGATCATCTTTAGGCTCCTTCGCTATCCTTCCTCTTCTCGGTTTCCTACAAATTTTCTTAGTCTGCTTTTGCTTGCCCAAAGCCTTGTGGCTGTTTGAGGTGAGAGTATGTGCACTGGGATTGATGCTGTTTCTTTTTTTTACAGCTGATTTGCAATTTTGTCATAATATATCTTCAAATTATGCTGTAGGTATAGTTTTGTGTAGAATTTAATTTTTCCTTACTGTTTGGGAGGAAATTTGGGGAGATAATTATGTAACTGCCACTGTCCTCAGCTGTCTTGGAAGTCCAGGATTACTTAATAAATGGTAGTGGCATAATTAGCCATCTACATGGAAACAATAAAATTGGAATCCAATTTTACACCATACAGAGCTTATTAAAAATGCTACTGCTTCATTTTGATATTTGGCAAAACTAATACAATTATGTAAAGTTTAAAAATAAAATAAAATTAAAAAAAAAATGCTACTGCTGCTGCTGCTAAGTCACTTCAGTCGTGTCCAACTCTGTGCGACCCCATAGACGGCAGCCCACCAGGCTCCCCCGTCCCTGGGATTTTCCAGGCAAGAACACTGGAGTGGGTTGCCATTTCCTTCTGCTGCTGCTGCTGCTAAGTCGCTTCAGTCGTGTCCAACTCTGTGCGACCCCAGAGACAGCAGCCCATCAGGCTCCCCTGTCCCTGGGATTCTTCAGGCAAGAAGACTGGAGTGGGTTGCCATTTCCTTCTCCAATGCATGGAAGTGAAAAGTGAAAGTGAAGTTGCTCAATTGTGTCCGACTCCTAGCGACCCCATGGACTGCAGCCCAGGCTCCTCCGCCCATGAGATTTTCCAGGCGAGAGTACTGGAGTGGGGTGCCATTGCCTTCTCCGGCCATTTCCTTCTAGATGAATGTAAAATTCATATAAAGACTCATGTGTAAAAACATAAAAATATACCTCAAGAAAACCCAGGTGAATATCTGGATAACCTAGGAGTCACGTGTAAGAGCATGGTGATGTTGGGGTGCTCCTTTAACCAAGAATGGAAAGCAGGAGCTATAAAAGAAAAGATGTGTGCGTATGCAAAAGGTAGATTTAGAAGAAATATTTGCACTGTTGAGAACAATGATAAAATACAAAAACTTTTTACAAATTGACAGGAAAAATAACCCAGTAGAAAAATATGTGACTAGAAGGACATGAATAAGCATTTCCCAGAAAAGTATATCCAAATGACAAATACACATTCGATGTTCAGATGTTAGTAATCAGGGAGATTCAAATTAGAGCAGCGACATAGTGCTTTATAACAATCAAACTAGCAAAATTAAAAAGAGAAAAATTACCTGTGGCTCACAGGGATGGAGGTAAATAAGGTACTTTTATATCCTCTGCACAATGTTTAGGTAAATACTTTGCTGAATAAAGTGGAAGGAGGCTTATGGTTTTATTTTCCCTCTCCTAAGTATATACTTTCCAAGTATCTAGTGAAGATAAATAAAGCATAGTAATTATAAGCTTGAAAAGGGAAGTACCATTAGATTTTATATTTAGAATTTGACAGGATGTATTTAGAAACAGGAAACTCCTTTAATTAGCCTGGCTTATCTGTCACTGGAGCTCTTTCTTTAAGGTCTATCTATATCTTGAAAATAAAATGCCCTTCACTATATGAGGATCTTTCCCTACCACTAACTGTCATGACTACCATCCTGGGGACTTGCTTGAAAGGCAGGAGTTAGTCTCAACTCCCCTGCAATATTTTATGATGAAAATTTTCAAACATACAGCAAAGTTGAAAGACTTAAAAATGAATAGGCATATATACTCAACACTGAGGTTCTTCCATTAATACTTATTATACTTGTTTTATCATATAGCTTATCCATATGTCTGTGTGTATGTGTATATATGTTTACACATACCCACCAATGTATCTTATTATTTGATGTATTTCAAGATTACTCACATCAGTGTATTTCCTCCAAATATATGCTTTTATAATATATATCAACTCTATTATATATTTATGCTTATATATGTATATCAACTGGAGTTCAGTATTTATTAAGGTAAAATTTACATGCAGTGAAATGTAAAATCTTAAATATATATTCACTGTGTTTTTACAAATGCGTAGAGCTTTGTAATCCAATCTTGCCCTCACCTTAGGAAGTTACCTCATGCCCTTCCCAGTCTATTCATGCCCTCACTTTCTAGAGGCAGCTGTCATTTAGCATTGAATCTTCTTATGGTTGTGTTTTTTTCTGGGTCAATTTGTAGGAGACAAATTGTTGGGTCATCAACAAACTAATACATGTTTAGTTTTGGAGGCTTCCCAGGTGGCGCTAATGGTAAACAATCTGCCTCCCAATGCAGGAGACTTATGAGACGCGGGTTTGATCCCTGGGTTGGAAGATCCCATGGAGGAGAGCATGGCAACCCACTCCAATATTCTTGCCTGGAGAATTCCATGGACAGAGGAGCCTGGTAGGCTACAGTCCGTGGGGTTGCAAAGAGATATGACTAAAGCAACTTAGCACACACTCACGCATGATTAGTTTTATAAGAAATTACTAGACATCTTTCTAAGGTGGCTGTTCAGATTTTACATTTCCACAAATGGTTTGTAAGAGTTCTGATTGCTCTGTATCCGTGCTAACCTTTTATCTTGTCAGCCTTATTAATTTTAATCCTTATGGGTGTGTATTAATATCTCTGTGTTGTTAATTAGCATCTTTCTGATGAATAATGATGTTGAGCACTTGTGCATTTTGGCCATTCACATATCTTTGGTGAAGTTTTGTTCACATCCTTTTTGACGATTTTAAAAATGAGGTTGTCTTTTTATTATTGAGTTGTTCAGTTGCTCAGTCATGTCCGACTGTTTGCGACCCCATGAATCGCACCACGCCAGGCCTCCCTGTCCATCACCAACTCCCGGAGTTCACTCAAACTCACGTCCATCGAGTCAGTGATGCCATCCAGCCATCTCATCCTCTGTGGTCCCCTTCTCCTCCTGCCCCCAATCCCTCCCAGCATTAGGGTCTTTTCTAAGGAGTCAATTCTTGGCATGAGGTGGCCAAAGTACTGGAGTTTCAGCTTTAGCATCAATCTTTCCAATGAACACCCAGGACTGATCTCCTTTAGGATGAACTGGTTGGATCTCCTTGGAGTCCAAGGGACTCTCAAGAGTCTTCTCCAACACCACACTTCAAAAGCATCAATACTTCAGTGCTCAGTAGGAGTCCTTAATTGTATCTTGGATAGTCCTTTGCAGGGTATATGTCTTGTGAATATTTTATCCCAGCAAACTTAGTTTTTAAGTGTTACTGTCAACAAATACTTACTGAGAGCACTTACCGTATGCTAGAATACAGCAGTAAACAAAATATATAAAAAACATTCTTGCTGATGCCACAGTTCTGGCGTCACTGTAGTTCCTCAGTACAGTCAGGGAGACCAGTAAGAAGGCTTCTTCGGTGATCCAAGAGATGGCTTAGACTGGGGTTTTAGCAATGGAAGAGTGTGAGAACTATTTGGATTCTTCTGTATTTTGAGAGTAGAATTGACTAATTGAATTTGGAGTATAAGTATAAGAGAGGGAGCAATCAATGATGGCTCCCAAAGTTTTTTAGCCAGAGGAAATGGAAGGATAGGGTTGCCATTTATTGAAATGAGGAATTCCACAAGAGGAATAGGTTTGGGTGGGTGTGGGGAAAATGTTGGATTGGGAATTCAGTTTTAAATTTTATTTGAAATGCCTATTAGGTGTCTATATATGGAGAGGTCAAGTGGACGATTACATGTATAAGTTTGGAATTCAGAGGAGAGGCCAGGAGATATAAATCTGGGATCCATCTTCGTGTAGAACCCATTGTTATAATGATAGTGGGACCAGAATCCAAAGAGAAAAGGTACATAAATCACTGATTTTTAAAATAAACCTTTTATTTTGTGATAATTTTAGATTTACGTTAAATTTGAAGAGATAGTGCAGTGTTCTTGTATGCCCTTCACCCGTTTCTCCCTAATATTGCCATCTTAAATAACCATGGTACATTTACTGAAGCTAAAATACTAACATTGATACATAATTGTTAACTAAAGTCCAGACTTTGTGCTTCATCAGTTTGAGATTACTAATTGTAATATGTGATGGAAGTTAAGAAACATTTTCTGAAGTATCTTCATAGGTTTTTGATTGCTTTTTCTTCTCTCTTTATAGAACTAATGGCTGAAGAGTAAATCAATATGGCAACTATGGTTCCACCAGTGAAACTGAAATGGCTTGAACACCTCAACAGCTCCTGGATTACAGAGGACAGTGAATCTATTGCTACAAGAGAGGGGGTTGCTGTTTTATATTCTAAACTGGTCAGCAATAAGGAAGTAGTACCTTTGCCTCAACAAGTTTTGTGCCTCAAAGGACCACAGCTGCCAGACTTTGAACGTGAGTCTCTTTCAAGTGATGAACAGGACCACTATTTGGATGCCCTTCTTAGCAGTCAGCTAGCACTTGCAAAGATGGTATGTTCAGATTCCCCATTTGCTGGGGCACTTCGAAAACGATTGCTTGTACTCCAGCGTGTCTTCTATGCACTTTCTAATAAATACCACGACAAAGGCAAAGTGAAACAGCAGCAGCATTCTCCGGAGAGCAGCTCTGGTTCAGCAGATGTCCATTCTGTTAGTGAACGTCCTCGGTCAAGCACTGATGCACTTATAGAAATGGGTGTTCGAACTGGTCTAAGTTTATTATTTGCACTTCTGAGACAAAGTTGGATGATGCCTGTGTCGGGACCTGGTCTCAGTCTTTGCAATGATGTTATTCATACTGCAATTGAAGTTGTGAGCTCTTTGCCACCATTATCTTTAGCAAATGAAAGCAAGATTCCACCTATGGGCTTGGATTGCTTATCACAAGTAACAACCTTTCTTAAAGGAGTAACTATTCCCAATTCTGGAGCAGACACTTTAGGTCGTAGATTAGCTTCTGAGTTGCTGCTTGGTTTAGCAGCTCAGCGAGGTTCTTTGCGGTATCTCCTTGAATGGATAGAAATGGCACTGGGGGCTTCAGCAGTTGTAAATTCCATGGAGAAAAGCAAACTACTGTCAAGCCAAGAAGGAATGATCAGCTTTGACTGCTTTATGACTATATTAATGCAGATGAGGCGTTCTTTGGTATGTATAATAAATCTCAGCTTTAAAATTCTTATCTAACAATTTTGGAAAAGGTCAACTCAGCTTTTAATGAATTGGTGGTAACAGTGAATGATTTGAGAATTCTACTGGCGATATTAAGTTAGTTAAATATTTTACATACTTGGAGTGAATAAACTTTTATATGTGTTGATGTGAATACGTAATTTAAGGACAAACTAGTTGGTATTATGTTAAGATTTCTGAATCAGGAGTCAGGATTGTAGTTTAAGTTTTATGGCTTCTTATACGAACTTGAGAAATTCATCTAACTTTGCTCTGTTTTAGCAAACTCAAATGTAAAATGAGGGGCCTTGGCTGGTGAGTATGGAGATCTTTTGACAAATTGCTAATTTCTAGCTTCTCAATTTTTATTAAATATTTATTATATGCTAAGTATTATTCTAGGCCCTAGGGATACAGCAGAGAAAAATGTAGTTTCTTGGATCTCACAGCCTAGTGGGGGAATCAGACAGTGCATATAAATTTCAGGTAGTGTGAAGTTCTAAGAATTAAAATAAGGGAGGGAAAGGGAATGCAGAATGATGGACTCAAGCAGAGACTGGGGAGGGGGATAGGTGTGGTATTTTAGTTAATGTGGTCAAGAAAGTCTCTGAATTGTGACATTTGAGCAGAGACCTGAATGGAGGGAAGTGATGAACTGAGCGTCCTAGATTTGTAATGAATATCTTGTTCATGAAGGAATTTAATTACTTGATTATCATAAAGGAACTAACTTTGGATACCATATTAAAGAATAAACAGTAAAATGCAGTGCAGTATGATCAATTTCAAGAATTTCTGAAATTGAAATTCAGTGCTTTTTGAAAACAGAATAAAAGTTTGAAATAATACAAATTTGGAATATAAAGATTAAACCATTCATAAATTGACTTAATTTCATTTGGGTGACATTGATCAGCCTTTTTGGTGTCCTTTATCACCAGATATCATATATCATTTAACAAATTTATTTAGTTTATAAAAATATGATTTATAAATTATGTGTGTATGTTTCATGTCTTACCCCCTGCCAAAAGTGAAGAGCTCTTGGATTGACAGGAATGTTTCGTAAAAAACAATTATGTTGAATTTACTTTTAAACCAGGGCATTTAAATTTTCACCTGGCTAATGTTTTATGCTTGTGAACTGAATAGTAAATATTGGGTCATTTTTTTTTTTTTTTACAAATAATTTTATTGTAAGTAAGTACTTGGAGACTCTAGATTATATCTATGAAAATTTGAATTTCTTAATGTTAAATAAAATGTAGACAGAAAAGCATGTGGTGCTTTGCTCCAAATCTGGCATGTTGGAAAGGCCCTATGATCTTTTATCTAAAGTAGAGACCTAGAGCCAGAGATGCAGTGATCTGAGTAAGAAAGATTTGAGGTAACAGCAGTGAAAGGCATTTAGGCCTCTTGTGGTTTCTTATTGAATATTTAAACATGCACTTGCATATCTGTGTTTCTCATTTTATTTTGTAATTCTTAATACTTTCTGGTAACGTTCTCTAAATTTACACCATTTTCAAATATGTAATCCCATTTGATGACCTAAAATAATGTATCTGTTCTTGGTCACATGTTAATATTTCTGTGAGGAGTTACTTAATTCTTCATTTTACAGTCCCATTTATTTTCCATTGCCTTTGTCATAAAGAAAAGATGTTAATTATTACACAATCAACTTATATGATTGCATGCTTACCCCTAGTGTATTTCCTTTTTAACCAAAATGCTAAATACCCTGAGTCAGAGGCCTTTTTCCCACCTTACCCTCTAAACCTTATCCTGCAGTATTGCTCCTTAGCGGGAAGAGAATGCCCAAAGAAAGAAAATCGCTTTTCTCTGTATCTGTTTAGCTTCGTTGTCTTTTAGCACATTGGAAATGTTTGTATGCATATTTGTTTGTGAGTTTAAATTGGCTCTATAAGCTTAAGAAATCTTTATACTAAATATACGTACTACCTATGTAATGAGCTTTAATATTCATTTAATTAACGTATAGTATACTATTGCATTCATTTTTTGAATTTTTACTTACTGCTTCCCAGTACCTGGCATAAGGGAAGAAGAGCTCTAACCCTCGTTGAGTGCCTGCTACCTACCAGCTGCTTTTTATAAGCAGTGTCTCATTCAATTATCTTGTTAATCTGTAAAGAAGATATTGTTTACTGTTATCTTAAGGATGAAAAAACTGTGGTGGTTATCCAAAGTTACACACCTATTTGTCAAAAGAACTGAAAGTATAATGTGTACTCCTAATTAAGCACGGATGGGCCATGCACTGTGTTAACCAGTTCTTACAACCCCTAGTCTGTTGGCAAAGCCCGTGTTTTTCTCTGACTACTATAGGCAGCTTTTACACTATTTATGTTAAATAGGCTGACTTTTCCCCCCATGAAGGCCTACCTTAAAGTAGATATAAAATACAATAAACTTATTTTATTGCTGGATTTCCAGTTTTCTCTCCACTTGACTTCTTTCATTTCTGGACAGAATGTTGTATTCACCTAGGCAGAAAGGGCCTCCTTTCTTCCCCTTCTAGGCTATACCCTTATGTTATAACTTTCTGTTGGGGCTAGGATACCCCAGATAGCTTTCGTCAAAATTCTGGGTATATTCTGGGGAAGAATCTTGTATGTTTGTGTGATTTAGTTTGGCCCTCCAGGAGACACCACAGGCCTATGTCAGATTGAATTTAATTAAATTTCAGATAGATCTTAGGGAAAAGAGATGGTTATTAACTTGAACTTTGTATTTATTATTCTTTCTTGCACAGTGAGTGATAGGATCTGATGCTCTTGGTCTCCAGGATTCATATTTCTTACACTTTTCAGTGTTATCAGTTGTTGTTAGTTGAGAACTCATAAAGTATCTAGAGCCTCTCCTGGTACACTGGACCTCATCCTGACCTGATTCTCACTATCTTAAGATTCTCTCCTCATGAGCAGCTGGGATAAAACTTACCCCCAAGCTATTAATAAAAGTTAGAGGGAGAGACACATAACCATCACTTGAGTACCTGGTATGCTTAGTCACTCAGTTGTGTCCAGCACTTTGCGACCCTTTGGACTGTAGCCCAGCAGTTTCTTCTGTCCATGGGATTTTTCAGGCAAGAATACTGGAATGGATTCTCATTTCCTTACCCGGGGTACCTTCCCCACCCAGGGATCAAACCAGCATCTTTTGTGTCTTTTGCTTTGCAGGCGAATTCTTTACTTGATGAGGCATCAGGAAACTGGTATAAGGCCTTAAAAAAAAAAAAAAAAAAGAGTTCATCCTTAAATTGTATTTCCATGTGTGATTCTTACTCAACCTCCACTACCTACACATACAGTAATTCAGAGATTCGAGTGCAAGTGTGCAAGATAATCATTAACTTATATTTAAATAAAGAGTAGGGAAATAATGTCACTGTATATCCCCGCATCCTAAAAAAATAAACTAAAAATATCAACAGCAGTAAAGGCGTCTTTGGCCTTTGATGCCACTAGGTATTTGCTGTGTGCCAGATACTGCTAGGCTCTGGGTTAGAAAGATGGATAAGCTTTGTAGCATCCATGCCTTTATCTAGCTTACAGTTTAAGGAAAGAGAGACGCATAGACATTTCATGTTAATGGTACTGGACTGCAGTAGAGCTCTGCATAGGGACAAGGTCATGGGACATAGGAGGAAGGCTAGAGGGGAAGGGGCTGAAAATGAAGGGTGCTTAAGTTTAGTTGAAAAGAGTTTGCTTCCAAACATGAGGTTTGTGAATGAGGGAGCTGAAAAAGTCTTCAGGTGAGAGGTGTAGTGTTCACAGAGTGATGGAGGTGTGGGAAAGCAGGCTTCTGGATGTTCATGGTGGAATGGGATGAACTAAGGCTGATGAGCTAGGTGGGGCCATGTATCCCATGCTATGGGGTTTTGAGCTTAGTTCTGTAGGCAGTGGGGAGTCACTGAAACAATTGGAAGAAGAATAAAACCAGATAGCAAGAACATAAGGAAATGTACTCCATCAAGTCTTAATGTTCTTGTCTGATTATCTTATTAATAAAAAGACAGGTGGGGAAAAAATGAAAAGGTATTATGATGGTAGGTAAATAAGAGAAAGGTAATTCAATGAAGACCTGTAAAACCACATATTTTTGTTATTTTAATTTCCTCTGTATCTTTAGACCTTTGAACTTCCTGTTAGTAGTGTATGAATTGTTACACACTTAACATGCTTTGTTTTCCAAAATGAAAAATGCCTAGATGTAGCCCTCTTTTTCTGTTATGTAGTATATGTACAAAACACATTAAGAATTCTATACAAAATGAGTTTTAGAGATGTCTTTAATCCAAATTGACTGGGGAGGGATTAGTCTCACGCTTAATACTGATTTTTTGGGGAGAACAGAAATCAATGACAGTCACTGCAGACAGATTTTGAAGAATTTTTTGAAAAATTGGTTTGGTGCAAAAATATATTAAAGACTTCCTGTGTTTTTTCTTCTTTCTCTGTGTACATCATACAAAATAATGACAATCACTGCTTCCAGTTTTGAGTTCTTTCTATGTATTAAGATCTGTGCTACAGATGTTTTATGCATAATTTCAGTTGTTATCACCAACAGCCCTAAATAAAAGAGGCATTATTCCTGTCTAAGGATAAGGAAACTAATCCTTAAGTCACATTGCCCAAAGTGATGAAGCATGGATTTAAACACAGGTCTGTTACTGAAAACCTTATGCTGTTTTCAGTGTTTTCCTTTATACTGTAAACAGGCATAAGAAAACCGATTATTATAGCCCTGGTACCAGCTCCCAAGAAGGTATAGTAAGCTGTTGTTTCTCATCTGCTTTTGGTTTGGTGATCAGTAGAGGTGACCTTTAAAGAATGGAGTCACAGATTACAATTCTGTTTTTCCCAGAGGTTCTACACAGCTAATTATGGAATTTGGAGAGGCTGTACATTATAATATTTTCTGGTATAGCCACACCTTATCTGTCTAGGATCTAGGTAATTTTGAACAGCCAGCTTCTGATATAACTCTGAGACCTGCAAGTGGCTCTTTAAAGCCTTACTATTAGGAGTGTGAGCCTCAGACAGCAGCATTGGTGTCACTGGAAGCTTGTTAGAAATGCGAAATCTAAGGCCCCCACCTATATTTACTGAATTGGAATCTGCATTTTAACAGTTTCAGGATAATTCATGTTTACATTAAAATTCCAAAAGTACCACCTTAAGGGATTACGAGGAAACATTGATTTGGTAGCAGTAGCTTAGCATCTGATGACCCAGCAGTAAATTAAATAGCCAATATCATTTCTTTCATTACCTAGGAATCGTGTTAATTAAAATACCTTGAATTGATAAAATCATATAGTCCTGGAGTTGAATGGGATCTTACAAAGCACGTAGGCTCAAATCCCTTCTACAGTAGAGGATATACTTTTCTATGGTATATTTGCCACGTGATCATATAGAATGTATTTTTACAAACAATAGCCTTTGAAATAAAGACACCAATGAAAATTTTACAATTATAGGATTGATAAATCAGAGAAGGAACTTGATATTTGTGATGTAAAGATTTAAGAATATAGGAATTTGAGGGAACAGTGGAGGTCAAGTTCACTCTGATTTATCAGTTTTCAGTAAAAGAGTGATTTCTGGTCATAACCATAGGGTCCTTTTGTGGAGGAATTGCATAGGAGGAACTGGTTTGGGTGAATGTGGGGGAAATGTTAGATTGGGAATTTAGTTTTGAATATGTTTATTTGAGATGCCTGTAAGGTGTCTATAAATGGAGAGTCAAGTGGACAATAACATTAGGCTGTTAGTTCCAGAGAGGAGCTGTGATTCCTCAGCTATGAACTGACTTGTGGGACTTTTGTTATGCCAAAACTAAGGAGGAACAGACTTAACTGCTGTTCTGGTCAGGATCATCAGTTAAGTTGGTTATATGCTGCTTTATTCTTGGAGCAAGTGAACAAGGCAGCCCCAGGGAAGTCTGGTATTCTTGCCTGGGAAATCCCATGGATAGAGGAGCATGGAGGGCTAGCAGTGCATGGGGTCTCAAAGAGTCAGACATGACCAAGCAACTTTCACTTCACTTCATTTATTAAATATTGGCCACCCAAAGAGTGTGTAATTGACAAAATTCTGCCTGTTTGACTGTTTCTGTGTTAAACCTGTGGCCCTTAGAACAAATCACTGTTTAATAAGATAATCAGTGAGGGATTGGTACTTAATTTACTGCTTCACTGAATAGCCACATCTTTTACAACACATAAAAGTTGGTTTCATGATGTAATGTTAGGATTTGACCTTAAAGCACATAATTACATAAACAGTTCTTTAAACGTTTTGTGGACACTTTAAGTGATTTTAATATATGTCTCTCTCCTTACCAAACTGTATTCCACAATATCTTAATTATAGGGTTCATCTGCTGATCGGAGTCAGTGGAGGGAACCAACCAGAACATCTGATGGCTTGTGCTCACTCTATGAGGCAGCTTTGTGTCTCTTTGAAGAGGTATGTAATAATCATGACTTTAAGTAATCATACATTAAAAGTTGCTTTGTCAAGGGATAAACTGGAAGATTGTGATTGACATATACACACTACTAGATATAAAATAAATAACTTATAAGGACTGACTGTGTAGCTCAGGGAACTCTACTCAGTACTGTATAATGGCCTGTTTGGGAAAAGAGTCCAAAAGGAGTGGATAGATGTATACGTATCACAGATTCACTTTGCTGTACATCTGAAACTAACACAACATTGGAAATCAACTATACTCCAATAAAAATTAAAGAAGAAAAACGAAAAGTTAGTTGTCTTAAAATGCTTATATTTATCCCTTAAAAATAATCCAATTCCGTCTCTGGAAAGGATGCAAAAGAAAGTGGTGTCAATGATTGGTTGCTTCTAGAAAGTGAAGCTGGGGTGTCATATAAGGGTTGGGAGGGAAACATATTTGTCAGTGCATACCCTTTTATTCATTTTGGACTTTGTGTAAGGTGTATTTTTTTAATTTAAAAATTTATTATTAAAACATAAGAAACACAAACATGTGCCTAAATGGAATTATTATAAAACAAACAGCCTTTTAGTCTGTGCTCAGGAAAGAGATAAAACTCTAGAAACCCTTTCATGTCCTGGTCATTATCCCTTTCCTCCTTCTCTAAAGAACCACTATCCTGAGAGTAGTCACTTCCTTGCATTTCTTTATAGTTGTTTGCATCCCTTAGACACTATAGTTCAGTCTTGTCTACTTAAAAAAAAAATCATATGTATATGTTTATCTTTTCCTTCAATGTGTTTGTTCAGGGACCTGGACTTTTTAGGTTGTAGAATTTCCTACCATTTGGATTTTGTTAATTGATTATTCATAATACAGTTTCTTTGTATTTCCTGTATTTTGACAGGTGAATCTAGAGATTTGATCTGTTTCAGGTTTGATCCCTTTGGCAAAATCATACATGGTGTTGTGATCTTTCATTTGATTGTCTCTCTTTTTGTAGTACTAGCAACCCTGAATTCTTAATGATCAGATCTATTCATTGGTGCTTGGTTGAAAAATGGTATCAGATCAGATCAAATCAGTCGCTCAGTCATGTCCGACTCTTTGTAACTCCATGAATTGCAGCACGCTAGGCCTTCCTGTCCATCACCAACTCCTGGAGTTCACTTAGACTCATGTCCATCGAGTCAGTGATGTCATCCTACCATCTCATCCTCTGTCGTCCCCTTCTCCTCTTGCCCCTAATCTCTCCCAGCATCAGTCTTTTCCAGTGAGTCATCTCTTCGCATGAGGTGGCCAAAGTACTGGAGTTTCAGCTTTAGCATCATTCCTTCCAAAGAAATCCCAGGGCTGATCTCCTTCAGAGTGGACTGATTGGATCTCCTTGCAGTCCAAGGGACTCTCAAGAGTCTTCTCCAACACCACAGTTCAAAAGCATCAGTTCTTCGGCGCTCAGCCTTCTTCACAGTCCAACTCTCACATCCATACATAACCACAGGAAAATATTCTAATTATATCTTTCATCTTTCAGTTGTTAGTTGGAATGTTTTCGTGAAGAGATGATTCCCTTATTGACTGTTTGGTTACCTTGCGACAGTTCAAACAGGAAAAGCAGAATAAATGTTTGATTCTCCCATTTGATTAAAAAAAATTTTTTTAACACCAATTTTTATTTACTAGTTTTCAGTTTAATGAACTGGTCTTCTGTCATCCTTCAAGCTTGACCAGTTGACTTCACTTGAAAAATACTATTACGAACTCAGATTTAAACCTATTCAAGTTTTACTTCATTGAATTATCATCTGTAGTGAAGCTGGTACTATTTTATCTTTGGCCAACAGTCTTTCAGGGTAATAGTCTCTTCAGGGTGGTTCCCAAGTTCTTTTAACATAGACCTAATAATCTTTGGTAGCTTCCGTGGTAACTGACCCATCAAATTGTTCTGAACTCAAGATGGACTCATCTCACACATTTCTTGATCTGGATCTGCAACTAGCTAGCTATTTCTCCATAAGCCTTGGTTTCTTTTGGTGGAAAATAGTATTTTAGGATCACAGTCAGGGTGCTCACCACTACTGTGTCAGTGTTATTTTTCTAGGCTCTTACAGTAGAGCCAGGAAGCTTGAGTGTGTGTGTCTGTGTGTGTGTACATGTTTGTGAGTATTTAAAGCTAATAGTATACCTCTTTAGTTGATACTTGCAATTTCAGGGCTATAGAATTTTTACTTACCTTTTTCTATATTACAGTTATATCTCCTTTCTTTCAAAGTAAGAACATCAGTTTTCAAGGTATAGGGATGTAAAATTAGAATATCCTGTAATTATTTATTTTGGTCACATAGTGTGACACACAGAGTAACCCTAAAATAAGACAAATACTACCATCATATGTTTACTAAAAAATGCTTTTTACATGCGATTTCCCCATTTTTTTGTAGTTGTATTATACGTACATACTCAGGGCATGCATAACTCTGTGTTACAACCCTCACTTAATATGAGTTCTATAAATAACTACATCTTTAGTGCTCACTGCCAGTTTATCTTAGTGTCTCTCTATTCTTTTTAGTTGTCTGAAGCTTATTCTCAAGTAGAATTCTCAGTAAAGAATTATGGAAAAGATTCTCTTAGTTCTTACATGTTAATTGCTATGCTTTTTATACTTAAAAGTCACTTTCCAGAAGAGAAAAGATAAAATCTTTGGCTCACATTTTCTTTCCTTCTCCTTCTTAAATATATTTATCCATTTTCTTCTGTCATAAACCTTTGCTGCTGAGGTCTGAAGATAATCTGATTTTCCTTCATATATTTATGAGTCACATGCTTGTTTTGCTGAGAAGCCCAAAGGATCTCTTCTTTAGAAATCAGTAATTTTACAAGAATACATCTTGATGTTATCCATTTAGAGTTGATATTCTCAGAGATGTGAAGATTTCAATATGTAGTCTGAAATCTTTTTTATTTCAGGGAAGTTTCCATAAATTATTGTTTTTCGTACTATTTTTACTCTTTTTTAAATTTGGTTCTCTTCTGGGACTCCTATTGCTTATTTGTTGGATCTTTGCCTAAGTAGTAATTCTCACGTTTTCTTTAATACTTTTTATGTGATGTTCATTTCTTTTTTATTTCTAAACAACTTTATCCTTTTAATCTTTTGTTGTTCTTACAATATTATCTTTACTATTTATTTACTCTTGGATTCCCTATAGTTTACTCATTACCAAAATGGTGTTTTTTCTTTCATCTCTTAATTCTTTTTTGAGTCTGTCACCTTATTCTTGAACAAGTCTATTTCAGATTTGTGCTTTTCTTTCATGTCTTGTTTCATTTTCTCAATCCCTTTAGCTGGCTTTGAAATAGGTTACAGTTTGATATGTCTTGTGGGCAGTTCTCTTCTGGCTTGCTTTTATTTAAAAGTAATGATGTTATTCTGTCTCTTCCCTCCCCCGCTCCCCTCAATAATAGCTTCATATGGAATTTGACCTTTGTACTTTTCTGTTGCTTATTTTTTGAAAAATTTGTTTTATTTTCCTGAATTTTTAGAATGGGATGAGATTCAAGGTAGCTTTTCTAGATCCAAAGACTCCCTTCCTTTATTGTTTTTATGTAATGTTATAAAAAAAAAGAAATAAGATGGTTTCCAGCATATTCCCCTCCCCACCTTTTATCTTAAGCTTCTCTCTTTTCTCTCTGTTGTTCCCATTCTGCTGAACTTTTATTCCACTCCCAGTAGTTTCTGCTTCACATGAGGGCTCTATTCTGGAAGGGAGTACTGGCTTGTCAGTTTCAAGAGGTCACCGAATTAGATTGCTCTAGCTTCTTTCAAACTGCTCCTCGTGGATCCTTTTTACTTACCTGCTTTTTAGAGAGGGCAGAGCTCTTCCCAGTTGCAACTGCTTAGATTGGCTCACTGTTCTTTCTGGTGAGTACTGGGTTGGTTGGTTGGGGCCTTTTTCTTTCTCTTAGATCTGTCAGATATTCTCTGGCTTCCTCCTGTACAGATATATTAATGTGCACATTCTGTGTTTGGTAGTGGTTTGTCTGCACCTGCTCATATTTTGGAGTTATTGGAACTATGTTTGTCTAGTTTTATTGTGAATGTTAAGCATGAGTTTGGAGTTTTGCCTTCTTTTTGTTCTGTGCAGTGATTCCATGTTTGGAAAACTACATTGCTGCTGCTATTGTCATCTTCCTAGAATTCTTCCCACCCTGTAGTTGTTTTTAAAAAACATTTCTTAAGTCTTTTGAATAAACTTTTTTTTTTACTTCCTCCCCCATTCCCTCTACTTCTTCCTCTCTTTCCCACTTCCCTCTTCTTCTCTCTCTCTTCCCTTCTCCCCTTCCCTTCCCCTTCTCCTTCCCTGTCCCTTCAACTTCTTCTCCTCTTTCTTTTTTGTGGGGGTCAGGGAAGGAGGGCTATGATTTTTTAAGCCTTATTATAGAATGGTAATCCACCCAGTATATAATGGATCTCCCCTGTGGCTCAGATGGTGAGGAATCTGCCTGCAGTGCAGGAGACCCAGGTTTGATCCCTGGGTCAGGAAGATCCTCTGGAGAAGGTAATGGCAACCCATCCCAGTATTATTGCCTGGAGAATTCCATGGACAGAGAAGCCTGGCTGATTACAGTCCATGGGATCGCAAAGAATTGGATACAACTGAGCAACTGTCACTTCACTTCACTTCAGTATATATTCCAAGACCCCCAATGGATACCTGAAATTGTAAATAGTACCAAGCCCTATAAATACCATGTTATTTCCTATATATACATACCTATGTTAAAACTTAATTTATAAATTAGGTATAATAAGAGAACATCCAAATTGCCAGCATAGCTCCTCTTGTACTTTGGGGCATTATTAAGTAAAATAAGGATTACTTGAACACAGGCACCGAAATACTGGCAGTTGAGATGATTACCAAATGGCTACTAAGTGACTAATGGGTGAGTAGTTTATGTAATGTGGCTATGCTGGACAAAGGGATGATACTCAGAACAGTATGCAGTTTAACATTTATGAATTATTTATTTCTGGAATTTTCCATTTAATATTTTCTGATGACGGTTGACTGCCAGTAACTGAAGCCACAAAAAGTGAAACTGTGAGAAAAGGGAGACTACTGTAATAGATCTTGAGATAAATTCTAACTTACCTGAGCCCATCATCCTTTTGTTGGCAGCAGAATTTCAGATCTGTCATTAGGGACTAGCAGCCTTTATTTATGCACATTTTGTGTGTTCTCAGAACTCTCCTGATGTTCACTGAAATTATTTGACACACATATTATCTTGGTTTTGGGTACTATTTAAAGGTTCTGACTGAAATTACTCTATACCTTCCCATTTAATGGTCTCGTGATATAATATATTGGCTTTTAAAGATTCCTCTCTTATTTTGCTTGATTCAGAAAAAAACAAAACCAATAAATAAATAAAAAGCTTTAAAAAGCAGTCAACAAATTGAAAACTACTATAGTCAGAGATAATATCTTTATTGTATGGGATTCGTACAGGTCAATAAAAAATCCACGGAGCTCTAATAAATGAATGGATGCAAGTTAGTTGTAAGCAGATAGTTGGGAAATTTTTAGTTCTGTTGGTAATAAGGAACTGTGAAGTTAAAAGAATGCATCCTCTTTTTCCCCAGTGAACTTTTCAAAAAAATTTAAAGCATAATAGTTACTGGTATGAATGCAGTGAGACTGGTACTCTTACATAGGCCTATTCATTGTTTAGGGAAACTGTGATGACAACCCTGGTTCTATGCTTTTGGCAGGGTTTTGAGGAGAGAGGAGGGGAGAGGGGAAGCCTGAATTTTTATAAAGCATTATGAATGGCAATAGACTTTACCATTATATTCAACACAAATGGTAAATAAGCCATGATTTTTTATATAGCTATATCTATATATACATATAGATGTATATATAAAGATAATGTATAGATTGTATATAATATATATACAATGTATATATAATGTATGTATAGATAATGTATATACAATTGTATATAATGTATATATAGATAATGTAGATAGATTATATAGATAATATACATATAGATATATACATATATGTGTATATATATATATATATATATTTGCCCAGAGCAAATTCAACACTCACACACGTATCTACACATATATCTATACATGTATATATGTGTGTATATATATATATATCTATACATATATACATATATAAATATGTGTAGATACGTGTGTGAGTGTTGAATTGCTCTGAGCCATTATTATTTTTAGGGAAGCCCTCATTTTATTCATAATATCATAACACCAGTTTCAAAGGCAATTTGGTATGGTATGTTTCAGGAATCGTGTAATTGTTGTCATTTTTTGCATATAATAGTTCCATTTCTGAGTTTCTCTACTAAGGAAAGTAATTAAACATGTAGCAGCAGCTATATTGTTAAAAATGGCTTATATAACTAAGTAGAAAGAATCTGTCCTTTTAAAGGAAAATGCTTAAGTAAATTGTGATTTTTACATCAGATGAAATATTGTTGGTTCAATTATGAAGACTAGGTAGACAAAGAAAATTCTGTATGGTCCTTTTGTGTCATCACTTGTATATCCACTGTGATAACTGTTAAAAAACATGTATGTGCAGAACTCTGGAAGGACATGTATTTAAAAAAGGTAGCATATATTAAGGTGATGGGATTATTAAAGGTGGAGTTTTTCTACTTGTTTTTCTATAATGCTGTTTTATACATTAATAAAATATTTAGGTATAAAAGTTGATTGTGTCTTCTCCTCCCCATTTTTGCCATGTTAGTATCTTTTTGTGATTTTTTTCTGTGGGAGTAGATAATCTAGCCATCTGTGTTTAAGGTTGGATATGTTGTTCTTAGGTTATTTGAGCAGTTGAGATAGTTTTAGAAGCAAGAAAGTCAACAATTTCAGAGAATATTTAAAAAAATATCTATACTAAAAATGTCTTGTGTTCATTGCATGTTTCTTATTTTAATAGGTTTGCAGAATGGCTTCTGATTACTCAAGAACATGTGCTAGCCCTGATAGCATTCAGACTGGTGATACTCCCATTGTTTCAGAAACCTGTGAGGTTTATGTTTGGGGGAGCAATAGCAGCCATCAGTTGGTAGAAGGCACACAGGAGAAAATACTACAACCCAAACTGGCTCCTAGTTTCTCTGATGCTCAGACTGTGAGTTCTCTGCATACTTTACAAATTGGTAGATGTTATGAGTGGGATTTTTTTGGTTTTTGTTTTTATGAGTGAATGTTCTTACTTGTTTTCTTATCTGTATTGTTTCTATACTATACTGCATCAGTTTTTGGATTTTTATAGAAAAAATATTTTAAGTCCCTCATTTTCCTAACAGTATTTCCAAGTTTTAAAAAATCAAATTTGCATCAAGAGTTTTAAAAAGAATTCTGAATGTCAACAGACTTACATATATTCAACACAAATAGTAAATAAGACTAGGTAAAAATTAGAATTTTCCTTTTGCCATATTGGCATTCATTTTCTTATTGTGATCATTTTTTTACCTTTGTAGCTACCTTTTAGGCAAATTGGAACTTTCTGTATTTTCATTAAAATATAAGTTTTTCTCAAATGAATTTAGAATAAGTATTACATGGTTCTTGTTATAATGGACCTTAAGGAATTACAGGAAAATTTTACTTCTTTCCCTTTACCAGTTATATTAGAGGAGGCGGAAACATTTTACTTTGTTGTTTCATTGAACCAAAACTGGATAGATAACCTGAAAAGATAAAATATACATTAATTTGAGTTAACAATAAAGTCAATGTGAATAGGCCATTAATAATTTTCTTAATTTTTCTGTTTATTTCTTAATCTCTGTGGAGATGCATTTCTACTTTAAAAGATTTCCTTTGGGGAAATCTTGGGGCTGGTGCACTGGGACGACCCGGAGGGATGGTATGGGGAGGGAGGAGGGAGGAGGGTTCAGGATGGGGAACACATGTATATCTGTGGAGGATTCATTTTGATATTTGGCAAAACTAATACAATTATGTAAAGTTTAAAAATAAAATAAAATTAAAAAAAAAATAAAAGATTTCCTTTGAGCTTCTTTTGTAAGATAAACTTTAATATACTTTGATTCTCACAGAAGCATTTTATATCTGATTCTGTTTGTTTATAGATTGAAGCTGGACAGTACTGCACTTTTGTCATTTCTACAGATGGCTCTGTCAGAGCTTGTGGTAAAGGCAGCTATGGAAGACTAGGCCTTGGCGACTCTAATAATCAATCTACTTTAAAAAAGTTAACATTTGAACCTCACAGGTCCATTAAAAAGGTCTCATCTTCTAAAGGATCTGATGGTCATACTTTAGCTTTTACTACAGAAGGAGAAGTCTTCAGCTGGGGAGATGGTGATTATGGGAAACTGGGACATGGAAATAGTTCAACACAGAAATATCCCAAGCTTATTCAGGGCCCTCTGCAGGGAAAGGTATGTGCCTTCTTTTTGGATTTAAAAATAATTAGTTGCACTGGAACTCATGATTGCTATAATTGACAATACCTTTCAGATTTTGGTGTATTCTGAGGTAGCCCCCCTCCTAACCCTTTGGCTTATCTTTTGTATGTCTGCTTATTGGTTTACAGCACACTTTCACATATAGTTTTAAATTTTAATTCTTCTAAAAGCTTTGTTAAAGCAGTTATTATTTTCATTTTACAGATAGGAAACTGAGAATCATCCATTTCACAAATATTTATCTAGTACCTTACATGGGATTCCCTGGTGGCTCAGACGGTAAAGTGTCTGCTCGCAATGCAGGAGGCCTGGGTTTGATCCCTGGGCCTGGAAGACCCCCTGGAGAAGGAAATGGCAACCCACTCCAATACTCTTGCCTAGAAAATTCCATAGATTGAGGAGCCTAGTGGGCTACAGTCCATGGGGTTGCAAAGAGTTGGACATGACTGAGCAACTTCACTTTCTTTTCCAAGTGCCAGGCAGTGTTTTAGGCATTTGACATATAATAGTGAACAAAAGGGGCTTCCCTGGTAGCTCAGCTGGTAAAGAATCTGCCTGCAATGAAGGAGACCCTGGTTCAATTTCTGTGTTGGGAAGATCCTCCGGGAGAAAGGATTGGCTACCCACTCCAGTGTTCTTGGGCTTCACTGGTGGGTCAGATGGTACAGAATCTGCCTGCAGTGCGGGAGATCTGGGTTTGATCCCTGGGTTGGGAAGATCCCCTGGAGGAGGGCATGGCAACCCACTCCAGTGTTCTTGCCTAGAGAAGCCCCATGGACAGAGGTACTTGACAGGCTACAGTCCATGGGGTTGCAGAGTCAGACACAACTGAGTGACTAAGCACAGCACAGTGAACAAAAGAGACAAGATTCTTACTCTCGTGGATCTTTAATCTGTGGGCTGGAGATAATAAGTAAGCAAACATATAAAGTAATTTCAAATAATGGTAAAGAAAAAATTGAGTAATGTAACAGATACTAACTTTGATGGGGTGTGATGCTAGATAATGAGATCAGAAGGGTCTCTTGGAGTAAATGGCATTTTAACAAAAACTTAAATGAGGCATTAAAAGTGGTTAAGTAAGTTGCCCAAGGTCACACACAAATAATTAGCACCATTAGAAATTGAATCTAGAAGTCCTCTTTTTGTTTCTCTTTTACCTTTCCTTAAAGAAATGAAGTCATTTTCCTAACTTAAAATTATATGCAATTTTGTAAGTTCCTCCATTTTAAGATTGCATTCTTTCTATGAATATTTTCTTTTATAAAAACCTTTAAAATTTTATTTTATATCAGAATTAAAAGTGGGATACTTTGCTTTCATGGGAGTTTGTCTGACAAAGTTGGCCGTCAAATGAATTTTCATTTCAGTTTAGTTCAGTCGCTCAGTCATGTCCGACTGTTTGTGACCCCATGAACCACAGCACACCAGGCCTCCCTGTCCATCACCAACTCCTGGAGTCCACCCAAACCCATGTCCATTGAGTCAGTCATGCCATCCAACCATCTCATCCTCTGTCATCCCCTTCTCTTCCTGCCCTCAATCTTTCCCAGCATCAGGGTCTTTTCAAATGAGTCAGCTCTTTGCATCAGGTGGCCAAAGTATTGGAGTTGCAGCTTCAGAATCAGTCCTACCAATGAACACCCAGGACTGATCCCCTTTAGGATGGACTGGTTAGATCTCCTTGCAGACCAAGGGACTCTCAAGAGTCTTCTCCAGCACCACAGTTCAAAAGCATCAATTCTTCGGCACTCAGCTTTCTTCACTGTCCAACTCTCACATCCATACATGACTACTGGAAAAACCATAGCCTTGACTAGATGAACCTTTGTTGGCAAAGTAATGTCTCTGCTTTGTAATATGCTGTCTAGGTTGGTCATAACCTTCCTTCTAAGGAGTAAGCATCTTTTAATTTCATGGCTGCAATAACCATCTTCAGTGATTTTGGAGCCCCCAAAAATAAAGTCAGCCACTGTTTCCACTGTGTCCCCATCTATTTGCCATGAAGTGATGGGACCAGATGCCATGATCTTTGTTTTCTGAATGTTGAGCTTTAAGCCAACTTTTTCACTCTCCTCTTTCACTTTCATCAAGAGTCTCTTTAGTTCTTCTTCACTTTCTGCCTTAAGGGTGGTGTCATCTGCATATCTGAGGTTATTAATATTTCTCCCGGCAGTCTTGATTCCAGCTTGTGCTTCTTCCAGCCCAGCGTTTCTCATGATGTACTCTGCATATAAGTTAAATAAGCAGGGTGACAATATACAGCCTTGACGAACTCCTTTTCCTATTTGGAACCAGTCTGTTGTTCCATGTCCAGTTCTAACTGTTGCTTCCTGACCTGCATACAGGTTTCTCAAGAGGCAGGTCAGGTGGTCTGGTATTTGCTGGAGCAAATGCATTTTACGTTATTATAACTTTAAATGTTTAAGACATCAGCCTTAAAGTAGTGAGCCTTAGAACATTCCACTTAACATCAAGGGATCTTTTGATAAAGTGTTGAATATGGGACTCTAAGAAACTTCAGAAAATACTCTTTAAAATTATATTGTTTTTAGTTTTACTAGTACCTTTTTTCTCAATTTCCATTGTTTTTAATATTTTGGCCCTGTTTCATGACTTTAAACCCAGTGATTGAACCCAGGCCACCACCGTGAAAGCGCTTAGTCCTAACCACTGGACCTCCAGGGAATTCCCTACTTATATTCTTTTAATGTTCCATTTTACAGTGGAAACATTACCAGTTAAAAACTTAAAAAAAAAAAAAAACTTAGTATGAATATCATGAAGGAAAAAGTCCCCAAAATGAATTAATAATTTACAGGTAAAAATTTCAGAAATCCTTAATAGATTATCTAAAATGTATTAGGTGCTCAGTATTTTTAATTGAATCTTAGATTTTCTGAAGTGAGTTCTGACTTTTGCAGATTAAAAAATCTGGTTATTAGTACAGATATTTTTCTGTTTATTTTTCAGAAGTTAGTGAATTTGATCATTGTTAAAAGGTATAAGTGATCCCCCAAATTATACTGCCTTATACCCTTATTTCCCTGATTCTGCTTATCAACTCTGTAGCTATGTGAGGGTAAAGAGATACTGTTAGGAGTTTAATTGATATAAACTTATATACTCCTTAGATCTTCTTTCATTGGTAACAGTCAGTGTGTTTTTGAGAGTTAGCCCTATTATGTAATGAATTTTCCTTGATTAACCAGGACTGGATTATATTTAAAAATCTAAATGTTTTATTTAAAAATTTTTCATTGGGTCATGAGTGTTCAGCCCCATCCAGCTCTTTGAGTAAAGAGTTGATTGGTGATGTAGTATTGTTGCAAGTGATTTGATTGATGTATTTGGGGTAGGGAGGCAAGGGGTGAGAGGGTGCTGCTAACCTTTACAATCTCTTCGTGGGAATTAAGAAAAGTTGTCCTTTCTTGGTAGAAGTCAGAGCTTGTGGCTTGGCCAGCAGAGCTTTGGCTGTATTTCAGCACTTTCTTGATCCTTTAGCTAGGCACCCTTGTCTGGAGCAAAAGCTTCTAAACTGTACATGGCACTTCCTGGATGAGTTGTGAATATCAGTATCTCTGAAGTCTCTGTGCACAGAGTCAAACGTGAGCTCTGTATTGTAGCATCTTTGTATTCATCAGATTCCCTTTGTGTGCAATGCAGGTAGTTGTCTGTGTGTCAGCTGGATACAGACATAGTGCTGCTGTCACAGAGGATGGTGAATTATACACATGGGGTGAAGGAGATTTTGGAAGATTAGGTAAGATTTTTTAATAATTGAAGTTATTCTCACAGAAAAATAGAAATGACAGTGGTTATTGAGAAGCAGTGAGACTGATGGGCTGATGACTGTTTATTTTTTTAGTTTTAAGCTCAGAGAAAGATAATTTTATAGAGAGAGTACCTAGATTCTGGTGCTTTTAAGATGTAATTAAATCTAGCAGGTATTTACTATAGGCATTATAGGATTTCAGGGATAAAAAAGAAACCATCCTAAAGTGATCCTGAAATGTGTAATATAGAGGTAGTGAAAACAAGTTAACATTAACATGATACTAGACAGCTATAGATATGTGCTATGAGAGGAGCATGATAGAATGTTCTACTGATTCCCTGAAGGAACTGAGTACCTCATAAATGGAGCAGCCTAGAAGATTAGATGTGAAGATATTAGAAATTATTCAGGTTTTCATATTTAATTGCACTTTAACAATTCCTCAATTCTGTGTAAGTAACTTGTAATGTTTATTCTACCTGTGAAGTAATGACTTAAAGAAAGAGTTAATATTATTTCTTTGTTGTTGTGTGTGTTTTATCCAAGGTCATGGTGACAGTAATAGTCGTAACATCCCAACATTAGTAAAAGACATTAGCAATGTAGGAGAAGTTTCTTGTGGCAGTTCACATACTATTGCTTTATCTAAAGATGGGAGAACTGTATGGTCTTTTGGAGGAGGAGACAATGGTATGTAAAAAATTATTTATGGATAACTTTGGCCTTTTTTTTCCTTGAGTTTTAAAAATTTTATTTTTTAGTTGTACAAGCCTATTGTAGAGAACTCAAATACAGATGAGCAAATGTTTTTTCTGACATTGAAAAAATTAAAATGAACTGTTTCTACAAAAGTTGCTCATAAACATTGTTAAAATTTTGGGAGATAGACATCTAAATGTTATACATATGCACTTATACAAATATGTGCATATATTTCTATATAGTTGTTTTAAAAAAAGAAAGCAGACCTATCTATACCATAGATACTATCTTGCAACCTGTTGGTTTTTGTCTAATAGTATCTCATGAATATCTTTCTGTGTCAACAAACATGGCTGTACATTTTTCTTTTCAATGGCTCAAAGTATTCTTTCCTGTGATTGTAGCAAAACTTACAAAGCAATTTATTATTGTTGAATATCTAGACTGTTTCCAGTTTTTTTCAGTATCAAAAACAGAGTAGTGAATGACAGTCTTTTCCTACATTTCTTAGTCACTCCTACCAGTAATATGAGAATGCTCACTTCCCTATATTCCTCAACAATACTGGCAATTAAAACTAAGATGATTTTAAAAATAGCTTCAATAGTGAGAATGGTATTTAGTTTGTATTTACTTCTTAGGGAATTTCTTGGCCTTCCCCCCCCCCCCCCCGGTGATTTGCCAAGTTTTCTGTTTGGTGAATTATTGAGCCTTTTTAAAAAAATAAAAAATAATTGTATGTATACATATTCTTGAATGTGTGTGCTAAGTCGCTTCAGTCCTTTCTGACTCTTTGTGACCCTATGGACAATAGCCCTCTGTCCTAGTCTCTTCTGTCCATGGGATTCTCCAGGCAAGAATATTGGGAGTAGATCCAGGGGAATCTTCCCTACCCAGGAATCAAACCTACATCTCTTATATCTCTCGATTTGGTAGGCAGGTTCTTTACCACTAGTGCCATCTGAGAAGACCACACATTCTTGTATAGGACCTGTTTATCAGCAAATGTGAAGTTAGAAATATGACCATTAAAGAGGAGAAAGACAGTAAATGAATTTTGTGTATCTCTCTTAAAGTGGTTTTTATTGCTTGAAATTGAAGAAACCTATTTACTGTTTTTTTTTTTCATATAATGAAACCATTCATTTGTTAATATCCTCTGCTATCAGAAACTCTTAAGTTTTCTAAGATGTTTCTAAGTTTTCTCAGATGAGCTTTCTAAGATGTGAACAATATGTCAGGTTAGTCATGGAAAGGTTAGTGATGATTATGAACATTAATAGTTAGAAAAAGAGTAAAGTTTCTTTGAAACAAATAAGTTGTTTAACTTGAATGTGTTTGTTTTTATAGGCAAACTTGGCCATGGTGATACCAACAGAGTGTATAAACCTAAAGTTATTGAAGCTTTACAAGGAATGTTCATTCGTAAAGTTTGTGCTGGAAGTCAGTCTTCACTTGCTTTGACATCAACAGGGCAGGTAAGACTAAGGGATGAGCATAAAAGGTTGAGAGTATTTCAGAGGGCCAGGTGACTAAAAAATAATAATTGTATTTAAGTTTTGAAGTTAATCTACTCAAAGGAAATGTTTTCTCCTGTTTGAAGAAGTTGAGTATCTGAGAAGGAACGAAGTTTTCTGACTTGACCTTTGTGAGCTAGATAGACTTCCTGTTAACTCCATGTTCTTTGTATTAAGATAATTTTAAAAAGCCTTCTAGCACTAAATACCCTTTAAACCTTTTCCTAGAACTCATGAATTGTGGGGGAAAGAGAGAATCAGTTCAGTTCAGTTCAGTTCAGTCGCTGTTTGTTCGTGTCCTACTCTTTGCGACCCCATGAATCGCAGCACGCCAGGCCTCCCTGTGCATCACCAACTCCTGGAGTTCACTCAAACTCACGTCCATCGAGTCCGTGATGCCATCCATCCATCTCATCCTCTGTGGTCCCCTTCTCCTCCTGCCCCCAATCCCTCCCAACATCAGAGTCTTTTCCAGTAAATCAACTCTTCGCGTGAGGTGGCCAAAGTACTGGAGTTTCAGCTTTAGCATCAGTCCTTCCAAAGAACACCCAGGACTGATCTCCTTTAGAATGGACTGGTTGGATCTCCTTGCAGTCCAAGGGACTCTCAAGAGTCTTCTCCAACACCACAGTTCAAAAGCATCAATTCTTTGGCACTCAGCTTTCTTCACAGTCCAACTCTCACATCCATACATGACCACTGGAAAAACCATAGCCTTGACTAGACGGACCTTTGTTGGCAAAGTAATGTCTCTGCTTTTGAATATGCTATCTAGGTTGGTCATAACTTTCCTTCCAAGGAGTAAGCATCTTTTAATTTCATGGCTGCAGTCACCATCTGCAGTGATTTTGGAGCCCCCAAAAATAAAGTCTGACATTGTTTCCACCGTTTCCCCATCTATTTCCCAGGAAGTGATGGGACCAGATGCCATGATCTTAGTTTTCTGAATGTTGAGCTTTAAGCCAACTTTTTCACTCTCCTCTTTCACTTTCATCAAGAGACTTTTTAGTTCCTCTTCACTTTCTGCCATAAGGGTGGTGTCATCTGCATATCTGAGGTTATTGATATTTCTCCCGGCAATCTTGATTCCAGCTTGTGCTTCTTCCAGCCCAGCGTTTCTCATGATGTACTCTGCTGGAATCAGTGATATAAACTAAGAAGGCAAGAAGGGGATCAAAAGAGAGATCAAGGAGAATATTTCCAGATGGAAAATAATCTGAGAGGGTTAGGTGTTTCTGGAAAAGGGTTACTCAGGCTTAAGATAGTCAGAATTGTATAATCCCTTTAAACTTTTGATTTTCTCCATGCATGTTTTAACCTCCCTCTGTTCGTTGGTGGTGGAAAGGGTCCAGCTTTGGCAATTGGTTCAGTTCAGTCTCTCAGTCGTGTCTGACTCTTTGTGACCCCACAGACTGCAGCCTGCAGCATGCCAGGCTTCCCTGTCCATCACCAACTCGTGGAGCTTGCTCAAACTCAGGTCCATTGAATCGGTGATGCCATCCAACCGTCTCATCTTCTGTCGTCCCCTTCTCTTTTTGCTGTCAATCTTTCCCAGCATCAGGGTCTTTTCTAATGAGATGGCTCTTTGCATCTGGTGGCCAAACTATTGGAGCTCTAGCTTTAGCATCAGTCCTTCCAGTGAATAATCAGGACTGATTTCCTTTAGGATGGACTGGTTGGATCTCCTTGCAGTCCAAGGGACTCTCAAGAATCTTCTCCATTGAACCACCATTCAAAAGTATTAATTCTTTGGTGCTCAGATTTCTTTATAGTCCAACTCTCACATGCATACATGACTGCTGGAAAAATCATAGCTTTGACTAGACATTCAGAGTCTCTGCTTTTTAATGAACTATCTAGGTTGGTCATAACTTTTCTTCCAAGGAGCAAGTGTCTTTTAATTTCATGGCTGCAATCACCATCTACAGTGATTTTGGAGCCCCCAGAAATAGTCTGTCACTGTTTCCATTGTTTCCCCATCTGTTTGCCATGAAGTGATGGGACCGGATGTCATGATCTTAGTTATTTGAATGTTGAGTTTTAAGCCAGCTTTTTCACTCTCCTCTTTCACTTTCATCAAGAGACTCTTCAGTTCCTCTTCACTTTCTGCCATAAAGCGAAAGCTACAGTAATAGACTGACAATGATCGAATCTGTGTCTCCTGCATTGGCAGGCGGATTGTTTACTACTGAGCCACCAGGGAAACCCTAACATATAGTGTATTTTTGTTTGTTTCAGGTCTATGCTTGGGGCTGTGGAGCTTGTCTAGGTTGTGGTTCATCAGAAGCTACTGCACTGAGACCAAAGCTTATTGAAGAACTGGCTGCCACAAGAATAGTTGATATTTCTATTGGAGACAGTCATTGTTTGGCTCTTTCTCATGGTAAGATCATTTGTTTTTAAAGAGATAGTGTTAAATAGTACCTTTCATAAGTGTTTTATATTTATTTATTTCTCTTTTTTTGGGCTGTGCTGGATCTTTGTTGCAGTGTGCGGGCTTCTCATTGTGGTGGCTTCTCTTGCTGTGTGCGAATTGTGGGTTCTAGGGTGTGCAGGCTTCAATAGTTGTGGCATGTGGGCCTAGTAGTTGTGGGGCATGGGCTTAGTTGCTCTGTGGCATGTGGGGTCTTCCCAGACCAGGGATTGAACCTGTGTCCTCTGCATTGGCAGGTGGATTCTTAAATCACTGGACCACGGGGGAATTCCAGTGTTTTACATTTAAATTTGAGTTTTCATTTGTTCTTTATGTTTTGTTTGCAGATAATGAAGTTTATGCCTGGGGAAATAACTCAATGGGGCAGTGTGGACAAGGAAACTCCACAGGTCCTATTACTAAACCAAAGAAAGTAAGTGGCTTAGATGGCATAGCTATTCAACAGATCTCTGCTGGAACATCACATAGTCTAGCATGGACTGCTCTTCCTAGGGACAGGTAAGTGTACCCCTGTTTAAAATTTCCTGTGTTTTATTAACAGCAAAAACACTAATAAAAGCAGAAATAATTGAACATTGTTCATTTATTATTCAACAATAATTTTTATTCAAAATAAATTGTTAATTTTTATTAAATTATTTTTTATTCAAATACTCTTCTGAATATTTCTGATAATGGCTTTTTTACTGTCATACACATGCCATCTAGATATCTTTCAATTTGAATGTTGAGGTTAAATGTATTTCATAAGCAAGAAGTTATATTGTACATTAAAATACTATCTTAATTTAAATGTCTTTTAAACATTTTGAATTCCTTCTCTCTCTCCAGATACTGATCTTAAAAATTGTGTCCACTTATCAGGAGGAAACTAAATAAAATAATCAAAATCAGAACTAGGTGTTATTGATTTTTAATAATAGTTAATTAGTTTCCATGCCCTTTATCTGTGTCATTGTTTTTTTAAGCAGTGGCCATATTTTTAGATAAAGTTACTTTTTGCAGAAATTTAACTTTTTTCTAACATGATAACCATCAGAGAAGGTAATGGCACCCCACTCCAGTACTCCTGCCTGGAAAATTCCATGGACAGAGGAGCCTGGTGGGCTGCAATCCATGGGGTTGCTGAGGGTCGGACACGACTGAGCGACTTCACTTTCACTTTTCACTTTCATACATTGGAGAAGGAAATGGCAACCCACTCCATTGTTCTTGCCTGGAGAATCCCAGGGACGGGGGAGCCTGGTGGGCTGCCATCTATGGGGTCACACAGAGTCGGAGATGACTGAAGTGACTTAGCAGCAGCAACATGATAACCATATGGTTTTAGATAATCAGATAATTTTTAGCCAATATTTAAAGATTGAATTTTAAGAAATTTGGGAGTTATTTCAGCTATGTTCAGATGTTTGTATTTGTATTCTAAACCTTTGGTTCAGATGTGGTTTATTATAACATTTTGACCGATTTTAAACATCTGTAGATAATTACCCTCTAAAACAAAAGCTGAAAATACTATAAATTGAATATAAATAACTTAGTGTCAGTGTTAAATCTTCAGCTTTCTACCTTATATGTAGAAAATGATTTCCAAGATCTTGAAAATTTTCACAAGAGTTTTGAACAGGTTTTCTTTTAGTATTGAGTTGGCCAAAAGTTCTTTCATGCTTTTCCATAAATCCTACAGAAAAACCTGAACAAACTTTTTGGCCCACCCACTACATTTCAAGATATCACTGTACAGAGTCAGGCTATTTTTCTTAATATGAACTGTACATCTTATGGATCCTAAGAACCAGAAGGGGCTGTAGTAATTCATGCAGTTCAGCACTTTGACTTAAGGTGAATGAATATCTAGACCTCCTAAATTAAGTAGTGGCTAAAATTAAGTGGAGAAGGTAATGGTACCCCACTCCAGTACTCTTGCCTGGAAAATCCCATGGACGGAGGAGCCTGGTAGGCTGCAGTCCATGGGGTCGCTGAGAGTCGGACATGACTGAGCGACTTCACTTTCACTTTTCACTTTCATGTATTGGAGAAGAAAATGGCAACCCACTCCAGTGTTCTTGCCTGAAGAATCCCAGGGACGGGGGAGCCTGGTGGGCTGCTGTCTATGGGGTCACATAGAGTCTGACACGACTGAAGTGACTTAGCATAGCATAGCATAGCATATATTTCCTTCTTGAAGAATTCTAGAAATGGCATATTCTTGGTCTTCTTCAGTCGCTAAAATGAAGGGTTTTTATCACCTTTTTAATCAGAAAGGTCTTTGTATATCTTATTGATATGTTTCAACTTTAGTACCCTTAATTTTTATTTTTGATTGTGTGTGAAAATTTCATGTTAAGGGTATTTCATGATTTTCTTATGCTTCCTTCTAGACAAGTTGTTGCCTGGCACCGACCTTATTGTGTAGATCTTGAAGAGAGTACCTTCTCACACCTTCGTTCATTTCTTGAGAGATATTGTGATAAAATAAACAGTGAGATTCCCCCACTCCCTTTCCCTTCATCAAGGTATGTTATATAATATATGTGTATTTGTATGTGTCTGTGTGTATGTGCACACGTGCACACATATCAATTACTCATTTTGAATTTTGAGTTATTCTTTCTTACTCAATTTCTCCCTCAATTATATGAAATTTTATTTAAAAAAGAGCTCAACATCCATACTTACTGATAATAAGCTTTAGGAAAAATTATCCATAAATTCATGAACCATGATTTTAAAATTACTGTTAGTCATAATTTGAAAAAAAATTTTAAAGAGAAAAAAAATGTTACCCAAAGTAGATAGCACATGCTGTTTTATATTCCAGAAGTTTATAGCAGTTTATTTGGTTTCAGGGAACACCACAATTTCCTCAAACTGTGCCTGAAGCTGCTTTCAAATCACCTTGCTCTTGCACTTGCGGGAGGGGTAGCTACTAGCATCCTTGGGAGACAGGCAGGTCCGCTTCGAAATTTGCTCTTCAGACTGATGGACTCAACTGTCCCAGATGAAATCCAAGAGGTAAGAGTATAAGACTTGTACATCTATGTCTCAGTCACATTTCTCCTTGAGGTTGTAGCCTGTAAATTCAGCTTTGTATTGGTAAATTTCAACTGGTTGTTCTTTCTGTTACTTCTGTTTTCCTGGTGGGAGTAAATTTTTTGTCAACTTGTCCTTTTTGTTAGCTTGTCTAACCTAAAGGTCAGATGTCACTTCTGAGAAACCTTTCATTTCCTGCTGTGCTGCCAGGTTTGATTTCTCCATGTATGTTCTCATCACATCACATTGTTTTGTAGTTGTCTGCTTACAACTGTGTTTCTCTTTTCCACCAGAAGATGAATTTCTGAGCACAAGTACCCAATTTTATTGTGGTAGAATACACACAACATAAACTTTGCTATCTTAACCATTTTAAAGTATACAGTTCAGTGATATTAAATAAATTTATAATGTTGTACAACCATCACCACTGTTTATCTCTCTCTTTTCATCTTACAAATTGAAATTCTGTACCCATTAAACATACCATTCTCCCCCTCCCTTCAGCCACTAGCAACTACTATTCTACTTTCTTTCTCTATGATTTTGACACTTGTATGTCATAATTTCTTTCTCTACGATTTGGACACTTATATGTCATAAAAGTGGAATCATACATTGTCTTTCTGTCAGTGGTTTTTTTCACTTAGCATAACATTGTCATAATTTATCCATGTTAAGTAGCATGTGTCAGAATTTCCTTTTTAAGGCTGAATAATCTTTTGCTATTTGTATATATTAAATTTTTGCTCATCTGTCGTCTTTATGACCTTGAATTGAACTATGGTTTCTTAGATATGATGCCTAAACACAAGCAGCCAAGAAAAAAGATAAATTAGACTTCATAAAAATTGAAATACATTTATTTTTATGCTGGTGCTGGAGAGGGAATGCTGAGCTGTTGGTTATGAAGAGTGACAAATTAGACTTTATTTACCACTTGAAACTGTTGCTTCAAGTACAGATCAGGCAAGGAACAAACTCTGAAACATCCATCCGGACCAAAGAAGAGTACACTTAAGTTGAAGACATAACACTTGATCTGAAACAAGAAATTTGTGCCTGCTCAACAGCTTTGAAAGAGCACTTCCAAATGCTGCTAGTAGTCTTTGTTGTTTTAAAAATTAACAAACATTTATGCTTAAAATGACAATATCAAGAAAATGAAAATAAAACTCACAGAATGGGAGAGATATTTGTAAATCATGTGTCGTGTCTCATAAGATTCTAGTTTCCAGAATATATAAAAGATTCTTGCAACTCAACAGTAAAAAGACAGCCCAATCAAAAAATGAGTCAAAAATCTGAATAGACATGTCTTCAAAGAAGAAATACCTAAGGGCAGTATGTACGTGATAGAAATGTTCATCATTAGGCATAAGGGAAGTGCAAATTAAAATTAAAATCACAGTGAGATACTACTTCATACCCACTGAATCGTTGTAATCAAAAAGACTGATAATAGGATTTCCCTGGTGGTCTAGTGGTTAAGAATCCGCCTGCCATTGCAGAGGATATGAGTTTGAAACCTGGTCCAGGAGGATTCCACATGCCACAGGGCTACTATGCCCATGCACCACAACTACTGAGCCAGTGCTCTAGAGCCTGCGAGCTGCAGCTGCTGAAGCCTGTGCTCTGCAATAAAGTAATCCACCATAATGAGAAGCCTGCACACAGCAACAAAGACCCAGGGCGGCAGCAGCAACAACAACAACAGAAACCTGATAATAACGAGCATTGGTGAAGATGTACAGAAATTGGAACCTTCATATATTGCTAATGGGAATATAAAATGATACATCCACTTTGGAAAACAGGTAGTTCTGTTAATAGTTAAACGTACAGTTACTATATAAAGTAGCAATTCCACCTGTGTCTATATCTGAGAATTTATTAAAAACTTGTACATGAATGTTCATAACAGTAGTATTCATTATAGCCAAAAAGTGGAAACAAACAAATGTCTGTCAGCTGGAGAAGGGATGAACAAAATGTTTGTCCATACAATGTAATGTTATTCAGCTATAGAAGGGAATGAAGTACTTATACAGGCTACAGCATGGGTGAATCTTCTAACCATGCTAAATGAAAGAAATGAGTCACAGAAGATAACATACTATATGAAATGTGCAGAGTAAGCAAATCCATTGAGACACAAGGTAGGTTAATTTGTTGTCAGAAGTTTTGGGTGAGGAAGAGATGGGAAGTGGCTGTTCATGGGCAAGGTTTTTTTGAGGGTGATGAAAATGTCCTAAATTAGATAGTGGTGATGGTTACACAACTCTGAATAAACTAAACCTACTGAATTTTATACTTTCAAAAGTAAGTTTTATGATGTGAATTATATGTCAATTAAAAAAAAAAGCAAAACTGATACAGTGATTTTCCCATAAGAATTGTAGAAAAATTCTTCTAGCTTTCAGATTGTTAGTGAGAAAATCTATGCTATTCAAATTTTTAATCCTTTTATGGATATCTTTTCCTTTCTGGATTCTATAACAAGTTCTACTTCTCTGTTTTCATATTTTAAAATGATGTGAACTGTTGTGGGTCCAGTTTTATCCGTTGTCACGTATATTTGGATAGACTCTTAATTTGGAAACTCATAGCCTTCAGTATTAAGAAATTATCTTGAAGTGTGTGATGATTTCCTCTTCACTGTTTTCTATGTTCTTTCTCTCTGAAACTCATTATTGGGTAATAGACCTCCTAGATCATTCCTCTTAATTTTCTTAGGTTTTCTTTCCTGTTTTTTATCTTTTCTCTCCTCTACTTTATGAGAAATTTAATTTTTATATTCTAACCCTGCTATTGAGGTTTTATTTTCTTATGTTTTTAATTTATAAGAGCTCTTTTCTTTTTTTTTTTTTTCAGTGTTACAGCTCTATTTTATTTAGAAGATAGCAGGAGAGAGAGAGAGAGAGAAAGAGAGAGAAAGAAAGAAAAGAGCACGCGCACGCGGGAGAGAGAGAGTCCGTCAAGAGCTCTTTTCTTAATCTTATAGAGTGTTTCTTTTTTTCTTATTCAGCACCATTATTTTAGTGATAAAGAAGCTATGACCCAGAGAAGTTTGAGGCTTAAGATAATAGAGCTATTTTTTAAGCTGTTCCTGCTACCTAGACATTTGTTTGGCTAAGGCCTGCTCTGTTTTTAACCTAAATGCCTAATCCTCAGGGAGACCCTCTATGATGAGCCCATGCAAGTGTGCTTAAGTTGCTTCAGTCATGTCTGGTTCTGTGCCACCTTATGGACTGTAGCCCACTAGGCTCCTCTGTCCAAGGGATTCTCCAGGCAAGAATGTTGGAGTGGGTTGCCATGCCCTCCTCCAGTGAGTCTTCCAGACCAAGGGCTTGAACCTGCATCTCTTATATGTTTCCTGCATTGGCAGGCAGGTTCTTTACCACTAGCGCCCACCTGGGTAGCCCATAGACTGTGTTAATTGCCTTTATGTATGGGTGCTCACTCAAGTTTGCATTTCATTTTACTTTTTCTGTGTGACTCTTTTCACACTTAAAATTGCTTACTCAGGGTCTCTTTTTCTTATTAGACTATATGCTTATGTAAGCACGGCTTTTATGTGTCTTGTTTGTTGCTACATTCCCAGCACTTTTCAAAGAGCTTTATCAGGCTCGACACTATTAGACTCAACACTGAATATTTATTGCATAATGATTAGCTATGTAGTGGCAAATCCAAAATTCTAGTCTTCTTAAAGACGTCTAAAGAAGGATTTGTCATGCTTTCTTTTATTCAGATGCCACCTTCTTTAGACTTCTATGGTCCACCTTCTTTAGATTTCTTTGATCTTAGTAGTCTGTGGATTTATTTTTTATGTGTTCCTATTAAAAATGTAAGAACCAAGCCAAATAAATCTACTTTTTTTTTTTTTAATATAAGGTTGTAATTGAAACTCTGTCAGTGGGAGCAACCATGCTGTTACCTCCATTACGAGAACGTATGGAATTACTTCATTCTCTTTTACCCCAAGGACCTGATAGATGGGAAAGCTTATCTAAAGGACAGGTGAGCCTTTGTCTGGTATTTAAGTAAACCAGTACTATATTATCAAAAAAAGACTGAGAGGGAAATAAAACTAATCAGTTGCCAGTGTTCATGAAATAATACTTCACTTTATGAGTCTGGTACATTCTAGTATTTAATGCTTTGTGTTGGAAGAGTTCCCAGGCTTCTAATGAAAGTGAAGCAAGTGATAACTTAAGTGATTTGGGGCTCATTATTAAAATTATGTCTAATTTTTCCAATGTTGTTTACACCGTCTAGCCAGAGAACTGAATTTATTTGTAGTTTGTGGAGTTGAAATCAAGGGCATGAGCTACTGTTGGTTTCATGCCCAGAACTTTGTTTGAAATAGTTTATATAAAAAGTAAAGGAAGATGACTGTTGTGAAAAGTTCTTGATGATATGAGTATGCTTCTTCTTTCCATTTTATTGTCATTTGTGCATTAAAATAAGTACATTTTGCTCAATCAAATTGAACAATCAATTGTAGAGTTACAGATTTGAGGGAAAAAGTGTTACTGGCAGTATAATAGCCACAGATGCTTTCCAATGAGTATTTTGCATTAGTTTAGATTTCAAGTGATGTATTTTAAACATTAGAATAGATAGTTTCATTGGTAATTTTGTAGAAGAATGTGTACTGTAATTTATCTGCTGACGTTTCCTCCTCCTTACAGCGCTAAAATTATTATGTATAGCGTGCCATTTTAGCTTAGAGTTTCAGGTAGTAAGGATGTAATACAACTCTTTAAGTTGCAGTTTCTAAAATGGTATTAATGGGATAGCTTTTTAAAAAAACTACACATTTTCTAAAAGATTACTGTATATATGGAACTTAGAAAGATGATAACAACAACCCTGTGTACGAGACAGCAAAAGTGACACTGATGTATGGAACAGTCTTATGGACTCTGTGGGAGAGGGAGAGGGTGGGAAGATTTGGGAGAATGGCATTGAAACATGTAAAATATCATGTATGAAACAAGATGCCAGTCCAGGTTCAATGCACGATACTGGATGCTTGGGGCTAGTGCACTGGGACGACCCAGAGGGATGGTATGGGGAGGGAGGAGGGAGGAGGGTTCAGGATGGGGAGCACATGTATACCTGTGATGGTATACCTGTCATTTTGATATTTGGCAAAACTAATACAATTATGTAAAGTTTAAAAATAAAATAAAATTAAAAAAAAAATAAAAGATTACTGTCTATTAGGATATAAAGCACATTAGTTAGCATCATTATAGTTCCCCACCCCCCCGGGATTTTTTTTTTAATTTAGTTTTCTGGTGCATTTTAAGCTAATTATTTGTTCTATTTCATCCATGGGAATATTTTTCTTTAGAGAATGCAACTGGATATTATTCTGACAAGTTTGCAAGATCATACCCATGTAGCCTCCTTACTTGGGTATAGCTCACCCTCTGATGCTGCTGACCTCTCTTCCGTATGTACTGGCTATGGAAACCTGTCAGATCAACCTTATGGCACTCAGAGCTGCCATCCAGACACTCATCTGGCTGAAATTTTGATGAAGACTCTCTTAAGAAATTTAGGATTTTATACAGTAAGTTGCCCTTTTTTTGTAGTAAAAGAAAAAAGAAGAAGAAAACGTGGGTTGGGGGCTTCCCTGGCAGTCCAGTCCAGTGGTTAAGACTCTGCACTTCCAGTGCAGGAGGCCCAGGTTTGATCCCTGATCAAGGAATTAAGATCCCACATTCCACATAGTGTGGCCAAAAAAAAAGGAAAAAAATACTTGGGTTGGTTTTTTTTGAAGGGTGTGTCCCTTGGACTGCAAGGAAATTCAACCAGTCTGTTCTAAAGGAGATCAGTCCTGGGGGTGTTCTTTGGAAGGACTGATGTTAAAGCTGAAACTCCAATACTTTGGCCATCTCATGCAAAGAGTTGACTCATTGGAAAAGACCCTGATGCTGGGAGGGATTGGGGGCAGGAGGAGAAGGGGACGACAGAGGATGAGATGGCTGGATGGCATCACTGACTCGATGGACATGAGTTTGAGTGAACTCTGGGAGTTGGTGATGCACAGGGAGGCCTGGCGTGCTGCAATTCATGGGGTCACAAAGAGACACGACTGAGCGACTGAACTGAACTGAACTGAGGGATCATTTCAGGTCAAAGTATTTTGACATTTAAACACTTAGGAAATAAATAAAACTAGACTCCACTTCCCAAAAGGGGGGAAATGTGTCAGATATTCTCAAATATTGTGGGTGCCAAGTGACTTACAGTTGAGAATTCCGAAGAGATTTATTTTGGAATTTTACCAAATTTTTTCTGATATTAATGTGTAAGAATAAACAGGTAAAAATAGTCAACAACATTTTGCAAGAGAAGAATCATGAGGAAAGGATTAATCTTACCAGATAGGATCTTATAATTAAACAGTATGGTTGATACTGACTAAAAATAGGCTGGTCAGTAGGAGAAAAGACAATGGACAGTAGTATTGCTTTTTCTTATTAAAATGCCCTTAATTCTTACTCTCTGGTGTTTCTTAGATTGTTCTCTTTTTTCCTTTCCATTTCTATGGGTTCTAATCCATACCATCATGACCTAATGGTAATAACAGTGTTTTAACTGTTGTCACTGTCACTGGTCTCCTCTCAGCATCTTACTGCTAGAATAACCTTGTTGTATTAAATAACCTCGTTTTATTAAATCAAAACTTTTTCAGACCCTTCATCATTTGGCTTATACACCACACTGTCCTGAGTTTGTGTGTAGCACATCTGTCTCTTCTCTACTTGTCTGCCAGTCTGTGACTTCTTTAACACTTGACTGTTCTAGGAAGGCTTTGCTCAAACAACATTTTCTAACCGTGTAATTATAACTGCATGAGAAGTATATTAGTCACTCAGTTGTGTCTGACTCTTTGCAAACCCATGGACTGCAACCTGCCAGGCTCTTCTGTCCATGGGATTATCCAGGCAAGAATGTTGGACTTGGTAGCCATTCCCTTCTCCAGGGAATCTTCCCAACCCAGGGATCACACCTGGGTCTCCTACATTGCAGATGGATTCTTTACCTTCTGAACCACCAGGGAAGCCCAGGAAGGCTTCTAGGAAGCCTTGCTGAAATAACCTTTTCTAACCATGTAACTATAACTTAATACCTCTTATCAGTTTTTAGAGTCAAAGTGTACTGTGTAACTAAACTTCAAAGTGTTTGTGTATCATTTCATGTTGTCTCCTACTCTTCAGGGTCAGGTCTGTATATTCCTTTTTTCAGTACAAGTCTTCCCTAGTAGCTCAGTTGGTAAAGAATCCTCCTGCAATGCAGGTGACCCCGGTTCAATTCCTTGGTCGGGAAGATCCACTGGAGAAGGGATAAGCTACCCATTCCGGTATTCTTGGGCTTCCCTGGTGGCTTAGCTGGTAAGAATCTGCCTGTAATGCAGGAGATCTGGGTTCGATCCCTGGGTTGGGAAGAGCCCCTGAAGAAGGAAGCCACTACCCACTCCAGTATTCTGGCCTGGAGAATTTCCATGGACTGTATAGTCCATGGGGTCACAAAGAGCTGGATATAACTGAGTGACTTTCACTTAGTGTTGTATTCTGCCCAACTTAAAAGGTTGTTGATTAAGTCAGAGTGACAGTTGTTCCTGTAGAATTATTTTCTTTCAGATTTAAGAATATAAATTTGATCTGATGTTTGGCTGCAGATGGAATGGAAACAATGTTATAAGTATATCCATTTGGTATTGATTGAAATTTTTCCCCAAAGTTCTATTAAAGTATTGCCTTTCTAATGCCATTAGGGCTGAAGTAGATGTGAACACGACTGAAGCGACTTAGTAGCAGCAGCAGCAGATGTGTATATTATATGGAAATGGAAATAAAATACTAACTGTAATAACTGCTTTTAGGCTGAAAATCGTAAATTACTGTTTCTTTCTGATATAATTTAAACCAATTTGTCTTGTCCTAAGATTTTAGAATAAGACTGCTTGTCTTGGTCTGTTTGTGCTGCTATAATAGAATACCACAGAGTGGACAGCTTATATACAACACAATTTATTTCTCACAGTTATAGAGATGGAAAGTCCAAGATTAAGGAGGCAGCAGATTGGTGGTACCTGTTTCTTGGTTCATAGACAGCTGTCTTCTTGCTGTGTCTTCACACAAGGGAACTCTTTGGGGTTCCTTTTATAAGGTCACTCTGCCCTCATGACTTAATCACCTCTCAGAGGCCCCACCTTCAAATACCACTGCATCGGGGATTAGGTTCAACCTAAGAATTTTGAAGGAACACATTCAGTCTCTAGCAGTGTTTATTTGCCCACTTAAAATGGTGCTTATACAGTGAGGGCCTTAAAATATTCTGAGACTTTCTCTTGCATATTATAAACAAAGACCATAGTTTGTGCATAAGGGTGTTTATCACATTATTATTTATAAGAAATAGAAATTGGAAACAACTAAAATATCTAAAAATTGGGGAATGGTTATATAAATTATATATGCTCAGTAGACTATTTCGTCTCACATTTCATGTACACATGGTTTATGAAAATACAAAAAATATTTATAGATCTGTTAGAAAAGAGACTAAAAATAGAATATGTAATTTTATGAAAAAAGACGAAAAGAAATACAGAAAAAATATTAGATACAGTGGTTGGCTAAGTGGTGATTTAAACTTTCTTTAAAAAAATACAGTTTTAGAATTTTCTAAATTTTTTACACTATTTCTTTTTAAAAAATATTTTTAACTTGAAATAACTTAAAATATATGCACGAATCACAAGAATTGTTCAAAGAAACATCCCGTGCCCTTCAGCCATATATGCCTTTCTTCCATCCATTATTTGAAAGTAAATTGTAGAAATCATACTGGCTATTACTAAGCATTTAAGCATGCATTTCTTAAGAAGAACATTCTCTTTCTTATATAACAACAGAGCAGTTATTGAATTCAGAAAATTTAACATTGACACAGAACTATTGTATAATATATAGTCCATGCTCAAATTTATACAGTTATCCCAGTAATGCCCTTTATGGCACCCTCCCCCTGTCCCCCAAATTCAGGATCATACTTTGTATTTAGTTGTTATGTTTCTTTAGTCCACTTACTGCTTTTATAATCAGAAATAAAATTAATTTCTGAGAATTGTGTTATTAGAAATTCAAGTGTGTGAAAATCTTTACAAAAGAGGTTGGGAAAACAGTAGCATTAAAATGTTGATATGTTTTGTCTTTGGATATTGTTGTTTTCCTTTTTCTTGTTTTCTGCATTTTCAAAGTTTTTGTGGTGAAACATTACCTTTTTTTAAATGGAAAAGAAAGTTGAAATTGCATGATAGATCTTACCATCTTATAGCTAATGTCTGCATAGCAGTAGCAAAGATGTAGGGATTAATAATGAGAGAAAGGAGACCATGGTTTCTTAAATCAGAATTATTTATGGTAGGACATTAATTTCACTTTCAGACACTTCAGATATAATCTTCATTTATGTATCATTTTAGGATCAAGCATTTGGGGAGCTAGAAAAGAACAGTGATAAATTTCTACTTGGAACATCGTCTTCAGAGAACAGTCAGCCCGCTCATCTTCATGAACTGCTATGTTCACTGCAGAAACAGCTGCTGGCATTTTGCCATATCAATAACATAAGTGAAGTATGTGATTCTTTGCTTTCTATGTCATTTCTCAGGGACCTTGAAACTCAGATATTTGGGTAAACCATGAAATTTTTGTACCTTGAATCTTCCAATGTAGTAATTTAGAAACTTTTTTCCTCAGAACTCAAGCAGTGTGGCATTGCTTCATAAACATCTTCAGCTCTTGTTGCCTCATGCCACGGATATTTATTCACGTTCTGCAAATTTGCTGAAAGAAAGTCCTTGGAATGGCAGTGTTGGAGAAAAATTAAGAGGTGTGTTTGGTACTGGGTTTCATATTTAATCAGTGGTTATAAAGCAGGAATTTTTACCCTTTCTAAAGCCAAAGAGGGCCTGAAACCTCTGAGTGGAGTAGGAATGACTTTGAATCTCCTGAGCTGGGTTTTGGGTGATGGCAACAAATGGCAACCCACTCCCGTGTTCTTGCCTGGAGAATCCCAGGGACGGGGGAGCCTGGTGGGCTGCCGTCTGTGGGGTCGCACAGAGTCGGACACGACTGAAGTGACTTAGCAGAAGCAGCAGCAGCAGCAGTGATTGATCTGGTTAATCTTAAAAGATGTCCATTGTTGTGATAGACGTCTAATTTAAAGGAATTAGATGACATATACTCAAAAAGGCTAATATTAAATGGCATAAAGTGAGATTTTCATCCATTTTTTTACCTTTCTTTAGCATTTGCAATCCTCTTCTTGAAATACTTCCTGTGTGTGTGTGTGTGTGTGTGTGTATAGCAGAGTTTTATTAAAGTATAAAAAGGGACAGAGAAAGCTTCTGACATAGGCATCAGAAGGGGGACAGAGAGTGCCCCCTTACTAGCCTTAGCAAAGGAATTATATACTTTTTCAATTGGTTATTACAATAAATCAAAAGAATTTCTCAACATTGTAAAAATTTTACCAGACCCACTCCCACAATTTACATTTTAAGATGACAGGGTTCAGTTCAGTTCAGTTCAGTTATTCAGTCGTGTCCAACTCTTTGTGACCCCATGGACTGCAGCACCCCAGGCCTCCCTGTCCATCACCAACTCCCAGAGCTTACTCAAACTCACATCTATCAAGTTGGTGATGGCATCCAACCATGTCATCCTCTGTCGTCTCCTTCTCTTCCTGCCCTCTATCTTTCCCAGCATCAGGGTCTTTTCCAGTGAGTCAGTTCTTTGCATCAGGTGGTCAAAGTATTGGAGTTTCAGCTTCAGCATCAGTCCTTCCAGTGAATATTCAGGATTGACTTGTTTGATCTCCTTGCAGTCCAAGGGATTCTCAAGAGTCTTCTCCAACACCACAGTTCAAAAGCATCAATTCTTGGCGCTCAGGTTTCTTAATAGTCCAACTTTGACATCCATACATGACTACTGGAAAAACCATAGCTTTGACTAGATGGACCTTTGTCAGCAAAACAATGTCTCTGCTTTTTAATAAGCTGTCTAGGTTAGTCATAACTTTTCTTCCAAGGAGTAAGCATCTTTTAATTTCATGGCTGCAGTCACCATCTTCAGTGATTTTGGAGCACAATATTTTAATTTAAAAAATTACATTTGGTTTAAAAAACATTAAAGACTTTTCCTCACTAACATGTAAGCACTGTGAGGGCAGGCATTTTTAGTTCTTTATTCACAGTCATACACCTTTCACCTATAATAGTGCCCGATATATAGTTGTAAGTCTTCAATAAATACTTCTTAAGTGAATCTGAAAATGAGAATAAATCTGTGAATGAGAAATTCTTAATACATTTTAAGTGAAGATGCTATAATCATTTGATTTTGTTGGCACAAGGGTATGTGTGCTTTCCCATAACGTGTCTGTTGTGATGCATTCAGAAAGTAAGTAAATACTGACCCCAGTATTTTATTATATAACTCTCTAGCTACCAGAGAGTTATATAATAATTCAACAAAGAGTTATTGAATTAGTGTACTCCAGTTCTAGGCAAAAATAGTTTATTAGTCTTTTTCTTTAAGTTTGAAAGTTGATCCATGTTAAATTTCTTACCCTTCATAGATGTGATATACGTCTCAGCTGCAGGCAGTATGCTCTGCCAGATTGTTAACTCCCTCCTGTTACTCCCAGTGTCGGTGGCTCGGCCTTTGTTGAGTTACCTCCTCGACTTGTTGCCACCTCTTGATTGCCTTAATAGACTCCTGCCAGCTGCTGCTCTTTTGGAAGACCAAGAGTTACAGTGGCCTCTTCATGGTAAGTACAGTTAATAAAGGAGCAGATAATGCATTTGAGAAAAGTTATTCCTTTTTCTCACATCAGACAAATCATATCTGACACTTTGGGGTATAATGTGATCAAAAGATAAAGTTGTTGCTGTCTAAGAGCTTATAGTGTAAAGTGGGTACCTGAGATGAGAAAATTTAAGAAAGTTACTTTTGTATAAAGTGACACAAATCGAGTCTTTATCTGATTATTAGGCTTGAATAGTATATTTCATTGATTTCAAGACATGCTTTTTTCAAATTTTGACATGGCTTAATTTGGATACATCTTACAGTAGATAATAGAAAAGCATTGGTTTCATAAATTGGTTGGCAGCATAATGACACATTTTACAATCAATGGATTGATTTAAGTTTTATTTCTTAAATGCAAAGTTTTTAGTTTTAAATCTCTATTTGACAGTAAAATATTTTGTATTTTGGCTTGATACATAGGTAACTGATTGATTGTAAAAGAAATTGGGAACCTATCTTTCTGTGTTTTTCTTTTTAGATACTTTATAGAAAATAGCATTTAAAATTAAAAAAAAAATTTTTTTTTGGCTGTGCCAGGTCTTAGTTGCTGCACACAGGCTTTCTCTATTTGTAGAGAGTACTTTTCAGTTGTGGTGCTTAGTCTTCTCATTGCAGTGGCTTCTCTTGTTGCAGAGTGTGGGCTCCATGGCATGCTGGCTTCATTAGTTTGGGCATGTGGGCTCAGTAGTTGTGGCTCTGGTGGCTCTGGGCTCCAGAGCACAGGCTCAGTAGTTGTGGTGCACAAATGGGGGATCTTCCTGAACCAGGGATCAAACCAGTGTCTCCTGCATTTTAAGGTGAATTCTTAACCACTGGACCACCAAGGTAGCCCAGAAAATAGCATTTTGATTTTAGGCATAATGTGTGAATTCCCTCTTAATTTATAAAATTCTGGTTAATTTATTCCATTGAAGATAACTTAAAATATTATGTCTAGAAAATAGCAATGTATTTTTCTATTGCAGTCTATCCTAAGGTTATCAAAGGAGTTTCATTACTGAAATCTTAAAAACTTTTCAAGTTTTAAGTGAGATCACATGTTTAATGGAAATAATCCTGGACTAAGACATTAAAAGATTTAGATTTTAGTATTGGCTCTGTTTCAACTTGGGTGTATAAGTGACTTGGGCAAGTCATTTATAGCTTCTTTAAGCTTTGGTTTCTTCTCCTGGAAAGATTACTTTGAACAGAATACTTTGAGGGCACATCTTACACCCCATTGTTCTGGTCAACTGGATTTAGATGAAGTCAAATGTTAAGGTTACAGCTGTTTCAGGATATTGATTAGACTTTATATGGAGCCATTCCAGGTTTACTCCTGTTTTTCTAAAGCATCTCAAAATTTTCTAAGACTTATTACTCTATTTGTCTTAGGTGAGGTAAGTGTCATTTTATTTTGGATTTTGCATCAGTGTTCATAACTGATTTTTTCCATAATTTTCCTTTTTCATGCTATCCTTTGTGTCATTTTTACTACCACAGTTATACTAACCATATAACATCAGTTTGGAATTTTCCTTTTTTCCCTCTTTTATTTAAAATTTGTCTAATTTAGGAGTTATCTCTACTCAAAGGTTTGAAAGACTATAAAAACTATCTGGCCCTAATGTTTTTTTTTTTTTATAGATATATTTTTGGCGATTAATTTTCCCTTTTTAGTGGTTGTTCTCTTACAGCTTTTTCTTTCTTTTCAAATTCATTTCAGACATTGATATTTTTTCAGAAAATGTAATTTTGTTGGTTTTCAAATTTATCAATACAAAGTTGTTCATAATATTCACTCATGGTTTTAAAAAATCTCTAGTTTGTTTGTGGTTCTATCCTCTTTTTTATTTTTAATTTGAACATTTATGCCATCATTTTTTCTTGATTGATTTTATTAGAGGTTTATCCATTTTATTACTGTTTTCAAATAACCAGTTATTTTAATTTGTTGATCTCTTGTGTTTTTTGTTTATGATTTCATTGATATCTATTCTTATCTCTATGGCTAACTAGTTTTATTTTTTAAGTGAAGAACTTTTAAAAATAAATGTACAATAAGAAAGCATAGATCTGGATCTTAGTACAGGGCAATTCTGAGTTCAGGCCTTAAAAACATTAAGTAATACTAAGTGTCATTTTACTAGATCAGTTCTTTCTGTTTTGTTTTAGGCCGCACCATGCGGCATGTGGGGTCTTAGTTCCAGACCAGGGATCAAACCCGGGCCCTCTGCTTTGGAAGCACAGAATTTTAACCACTGGACCACCAGAGAAGTCCCCTAGATCAACTCTTGTTTTGATTTTGGAGGGATAAACTACCTCAGTTACTCAATGTTAAGGTTGAAATTTGATCTGGATAAAATCAGTACCATGTGCCGTTTCAATGTTTATCTTAAAATTGATAACTTTACAAAGCCAATTTTTATATGATAGACTTATCTGAATGTATTTTAAATTAGCTTGGTAAAGAAGATATATACAGAAAGTGTTACAATTTTTGTTTTCATTATAAAATTTTTTTGCTTCAATATCTTCTTGTAGTGCAACAGAAATAGAAGTGAAAAAGTTTGAGAATCTTGAATACCAGATACATTACTAATGATTTTGTTTTCAGGAGGGCCAGAACTGATCGACCCTGCTGGCATGCCACTACCTCAGCCAGCCCAGTCCTGGGTGTGGCTTGTGGATCTGGAAAGAACAATTGCTCTTCTTATTGGGCGATGTCTTGGTGGCATGCTTCAGGGTTCGCCTGTGTCTCCAGAGGAACAGGACACTGCATATTGGATGAAAACACCACTTTTTAGTGATGGTGTAGAAATGGACACCCCTCAGTTAGGTAATGTGCTTCTCTGCAACAATGAATAAAAGACATTTGTGTTTGTTCCTCCTTTGAGATTTCTCTTATTATGGGTTTGCTGAATAGAGAACCAATAGAAAACAAATGCAACATTTGCAGGGTAGGGGATCTGAGACTATAACTTGGAGCCCTCATTGTAAAGTGAAAAGTGCCCCCTGAATTAGAGAAGTACAGGTCTGGTTCTACTTTGTTATTATTTATCACTCATTTCAAGCAAATTGTAAAGTGAAAAGTGCCGCCTGAATTAGAGAAGTACAGGTCTGGTTCTACTTTGTTATTATTTATCACTCATTTTAAGCAAATCATCTAACTCATAAAAATGAGTAAATGCTTGATTTACTTGTGTTCTTGGGCTTGGAGCTTATGAAACTGCTTCGTAGACAGGTAATGACCTTGACTTACCAGGGCTCAGGTCATAAACACCTTTCAGTTGTGAGGACCAATCCCTTCTGTTCCCAGCCTGTCCTGCTTTCATGCTGATATTACCTTGTGTGACTCTTTATTTTTTTCCTCCTCATTTATGGTACCTTTGGAGTTTCCTTTCCTGCCTCATCTCCCATTTGTCTGCTTTGCTAGTAGGCTAGCTCTCAGACTGTCTGAACATGAAGATTTGTCCAGGTCCTGAACAGATGGTGTAGTTGTTTATCTAGGATTGGTCCTTCAATCTCTCTGGACCTCTTATTTCAATCCTTGAAATGAGTTAGATTAGATAGCCTATATAGTCTTGTTAGATTTTAAATTTATTATTTCTCTGGTAAAAGAAGGAGACTCAGAGAATGTCCAAGAAGCAAAATCTAAAAGAAATCTCAATCTAAGAGAATTTGAAGAGGAGAAACAAAAAGTAGAAACCAAGACAAAAATTGCGGAGATTCTGCTTTGGGATTGGAGAGTGGGAGTGAGGGATTTTGAAGACTTTCCTCCTTTTCCAGCTAGGAGTATATATTCACTGTTTCATTTATGAACCAGAAAGTGATTCCATTGATACTTAGGAACATTTGTATAAAAGAAAAGTAAAATCATGTTTTTTTTCCAAGGGACAATTAACATCATAAAGATGGTTCCAATGCTATCAATGTTTAACTCTGTGATAGTTCCAAACGTCCTCCTGAGGGCAAAAGTATCATTATCTCTACCCTCCTCATATTTCTGTCTACTTTACTCACTTAACTGGCCTTTGATATGAATAAAATCAATTTCAGTTTTAATGTTATTTTTCAGTTTTTAAATTATAAATTTATGTAACTATTAAAATGTTACATTTTGTGTTTAAATACTTGTCATATTAGGAAATACAGCAGTGTTAATCACTCAGTTATGTCCAGCTCTTTGCAACCGCATAGACTATAGCCCACCGGGCTCCTCTGTCAATGGAATTCTCCAGGCAAGAATACTGGAATGGGTTCTGTTCCCTTCTCCAGAGGATCTTCCTGACCCAGGGATCAAACCCAGGTCTCCTTCATCACAGGCAGATTCTTTACCACTGAGCCACTGGGGAAGTCTTTATATTAGGAAATGGGTCTTGTCTTTATAAAAATGAATGATAATTCAGTTATATCATGGGTTAAATTAAATTGACTTTGGGTGTTAGCCCGGGAACCTATCATTTAGTGAAATGTTTTGTTTTTTAAATGGAAAATGAATTCTTAATGCCCAGTGTCTCATTGAAAAGTTAGGAACCACCTGAACAAATATAAATGTCAGTTGAGAAATTATTTATATAAGTATCAATATGTTTGATCTCCCTGAAATTATCCTTAAGTGATTGTTTTCCCTTAAGTCTACAAAAAGAAAAAAAAAATCTTGGCTAGTCTCTTTCCCAATGATTCCATGTTTCTCAGTAAGAATATCAACCCATTTTGAACAAGAAAGTTCTTTGTCACATAAGACTGTGCTGCACATGTAGGGCCCTGCCTACCAAAATGCCAGAACTCCTTCTTGGAATGTTGTTCATGTAGTCACACCAAGAAAGGCATACTACCCTGAATTGAGAAGCATTAAAAGACTACCTCTATAGCATCTACTTAAAATGGTTTGAAATATATCATTTCACACTCATTAAGTAAATATGGTAAGATTTTATTTGTAGCACCAAAATTTATTGGAATTGATAACTTGTGTAATTTTTTTTTTTTAGATAAATGTATGAGTTGCCTATTAGAAGTAGCTCTTTCGGGAAATGAGGAACAGAAGCCTTTTGATTATAAATTGCGGCCTGAAATTGCTGTCTTTGTAGACTTGGCCTTGGGTTGTTCAAAAGAGCCTGCTCGAAGCCTTTGGATCAGCATGCAGGATTATGCTATTAGTAAAGGTAAAGTAAAGAGGATAAAGGGGATAAATATGTAGATTGCTCATAATACCAACTAATATATGTGTAATATATATAAATAGAAAATCACAGAAATAACAGTATTTCTTATATAAAAAGGAATTTTACAATTAGCATTTTAAAAACAGTTCTTATTCCTTTTTGTGGAAACCACCCTGTGTATTTTTATGTACATATATCCTGTTTGAAGACAATCCAGTGTGGAAAAATTGAGATTTTTATAAAGAATAATAAATCCAGAGGCAGCATTTTACTGAAGGATTCCATGTGGTGTAAATGGATCTAATATAAGAGTTTGTTTAATGAATCTCTTCCCTTTGCAAGCCCTGGTTAAGAACTGAAATGATGTGTATGTAGATGTCTTGAGCTCTGCGTCTGGTCATTTTCCTCTTCTGTAAACTACTTTACTCTTTTAGAGTGCTGTTGAAGATACCAGTTTGAAATGAGGTATATTACTAAGTACAGCAGTAAAGTGTAATGAAAGTGTATAGTGGTATTTCAGTTTCTGTTGATTAATTGATTAATATAGTTGTTTTATGTACAGGTTTTTAAAGGATATACCTGACTACCTGTCAGCTCCCTTGCTTCCCCTCCGCTTTAAAAATATTTTATTTTTAAAAATTTTCTTGGCTGTACCACATAGCATGTGGGATCTTAGTTCCCCAACCAGGGATCAGACTTGAGCCACTTGCATTGGAAGCAAGGAGTCTTTACCACTGGACCGCTGGAGAAGTCCCTCACGCTTTCCCCCTTTAGCAATGTCTTGGATTTTTCAGAATACATACCTAGTTATCTTTCTCCATGTTGTTTCTTTCATCTGCAATTCCCTGTTTCTTTTCTTCCTTCTGTGATAAAAATGGTAAAAGTAAATGCATGTTCACCTTTTATAATACTTTATATAATAAAAATGAGATATGTATCATTCAGATCTTTAAAACATCAGTGAGATGATATGTTTGAAAGTTGAATCTCATGCAGTCTGTCATTTATTTATTTACTCATTCTATTATATTGACTTTCACCAGTGGTAGAAAAGTATGATAGTGGAGGAGAAACAAAGCTTGTTTTCTAAGTCATATTTTCCGATATTCTCTTATTTCATCATTTTCTTGGAATGTGCAGTTAGGTATTCTTTTATATCATGTTGTTACTTGTTACTTTGCAGTGAGCACTTTTAAAAACAATGTAAACGTAAGAGGAATAAAAACTCTATGTCTCCATTGTTCATTTGCTTTTACACCATATATCTACACAAAGTCTAGGTATATAGCCTAGATTTTATACCTGAATAGTGGAAACATTTTGTAGAGCTTGGTATGAAATGACTATAACTTTAGTGAAGGTGTTTTAAAAGAACCTTTTAAACATTGCAAAGGAGGATGGTCCCTGCTAAATTTGAAACACTGCAAAGGATGTCACTTTAGTTTGCTTTTAAATTGAATATTAGGCTACTTGAAATAAGATCTTGTTTGGTTTTAAGTCATAGCAGTTTTCTAGAATAGCAAGCAATCCCTTGGAACAGATCTCTCAAAAACCTAATGTGGAAAATTTTGTATGTAATACAAACTGTTATTTTAAGATTCTCTAGCTGTAAGATTTTCTTAAAATCTGATGTGTTTATATTCATTTTTTCACCTGTAAAATAGGTAAGTCTGAACCTAAATTTTTACCTAAGCATCCAGAAAGGACTGGAAAGTCCATCTTTAAAACTTTTCTCTTAAGATAGGAGTTTTAAAAAGGAATTGAGAACAAGTGAAGATAACTTGGGGCTTAATATTTTCCAAGGGTGTTTTTTGCTTGGTTTTGTTTTTAAGTAACATGATAAATCTGTCAAATTAACAGAGTGTAGCAGACATTCTGGGAGTGGAGTAGACAGTAAACTCCCATATCCCCATTTGGAATCTACTGAATGTATCGCCTTTTTACAGTACCAGTGTGCTAACATGGAATAAAGAAAGCAGCTCACTAGTTCTCATCATCTAATGCTGTGATTTGGGTTTTCAATTGCATGTACTCATTTCTGTCCAAATGTTGTTTTATTTCTTACCCACCTAAATGTACATGTACTCATAGTGTCTATTGATACTTCAGTAACTTCAAATACCAGATATATACACACTTGACTAGTTTACTCAATATCTCTACTAGGATAACTAAAAGGTACTATTCAGAAACAGACACCTGATTACAGATATCCATCCTCCCAAAGGGCTGTTCTTCTCTTGGTAAAAGCCAACTGCATTCTAAATATATTATAGTCATCGTTGACTTCTCTGACGTTCACATCTGATCCATCAACAAATTCTTTCAACTTCTGTCTTCAAAATACATAAGAAATCTGACCTCTTCTTTCTACTCCCACTGCTACTACTTTGGTCTGAGCCACCATAATTTCTTACCTGAATTACTGTAATAATTGCTTCTGCTATTGCTGTACCTATAGTAAATTCTGTACTCAGCAGTTAGAGTGAGCCTTTTTTTTTTTTTTTTTCAATATAAGAGATTTATTACATAGTGATTCAGACCAACAGCTTTCTAGTTTACATGACTATAAACAAAGGATCACGGACCCCTCTGTTTCCAAACACTTCCCTTAATTCACACATTTCTTCATTCTTTATTATTCACTCAGAAGATAGTTTTTATTTTTTTACTTTAAAACACAGATCATATCATCTCATATCTCTTCAAAATTTTCTAATGATCCTTCCAATTTTCCTCAGAGTAAAACCAAGAGGACTTGAAATGGCATGTAAGGCCGTATGTGATCTGGTCTCAGACAGCTTTCTGATGTCTCCTACTACTCTTGTGCACCCATATTTTGCTCTAACTGTATTGGTCTCCTTTAACTCGCCTCAGAGCCTTGACATAGTTTTTTTGAAAGGATGATGTTTCTGTATGGCTTCTTCTCTACGTCATCTAGATCTCTCTTCTTGATTGTAGCCATATCTGAGACCTTCCCAAACCAATCTATAAAAAATAGTAAACTTACACAGTACAGTATTCCCTGTTCTCTTTACTATGCTTTAATTTTCTCCATAGCACTTATCTGTCATAATAATGTTTTTATTTACTGTCTCCTTATGCCCCTCTTGGCTTCCTTTGTGGCTCAGACAGTAAAGAATACTCCTGCAATGCAGGAGACTTGGCTTCAATCCCTGGATTGGGAAAATCCCCTGGAGGAGGGCATGGCAGCCCCCTCCAGTATTCTTGCCTGGAGGATCCCCATGGACAGAGGAGCCTGACGGGCTACAGTTCATAGCGTCACAAAGAATTGGACACGACTGAGTGACTAAGCACACACGTGCCCCCCAACTGGAATATACGCTCTGTGAGATCCAGGACTTAGTTTTATTTACTACTGTACTTTTATTTCCAGTATGTGGGATGTAGTAGGTTCATTTGCTAAGTAATTGCTTAGAAAAATGATAAAATTCAGGTGTTGGGTTACGAAAGCTATTAAAATGACCTCTGAAATGTTTTCTCTGAAATGTCAGTGTATCATTTATTTTTCAGATTGGGACAGTGCAACTTTGAGTAATGAGTCACTCTTGGACACTGTGTCTAGATTTGTTCTTGCAGCTCTTCTGAAACACACAAATTTACTCAGTCAAGCATGTGGAGAAAGCCGGCAAGTAACTTAAAACTATCCTCAGACAAATATTTGCTCTCATGATATTGGAAATTAACTTTTCTATTTTGGTCCTTTATTTAGATATCAACCTGGTAAAAGCTTATCAGAAGTATACCGTTGTGTGTACAAAGTTCGAAGTCGTTTACTTGCTTGCAAGAACCTTGAACTTATTCAGACCAGGTCATCGTCAAGAGACAGATGGGTAAAGTTGGAAATCAGTTAATTTCTCTTATTTTTCTGCAAGCTATAAGAGATAGCTCCATGTTGGTTTATGTGAAGGGGAAAAAAATGTGCCTTAGTTATTGCAGATGTTCAATAAATGTTGAATAGTTCTTTTTCTAGTGAAACAAACAGGATAAGTAGAAAATTGAGATTTATTTAGCCACTTATTTATCAAGTGTGATATGGCTTCTGAGAGTTTATATATTCTTAGGCCGTATAGGTAATAACAAATTGTCCAAATCATATGAAATATTATTCCTTTATTTTACATTGATCAGACAACATTTGAATTATCCTATTTGATTTGGGGTGCCATAACTTATGAGGGATATTAAACTACCTTAGATTGGTTAATCATCTTATATAAGAACTGGAAAATGTCAAAAATGTTTAGATTAGAAAATGAAAACAAAGGGGAGTCTCATGTTAGCCGCCTTAAAGATACTTAAAGGGCTTCATGCAGGAGAGGACATAAACATGTTCCCTGTTGTTCCAGAGGACACAGGTAGGACCAAAGGGTAACAACTGAGTGAAGAATGAATGTAAGGAAAAAAGCCTTCTAATGATTAGAGTTGCCTGCCACTGGAGGTAAAGATTAAAAGCTTTTATTAAGGATGTTCTAGAAGTAATTCTTACAACAAAATTGAAATGATTTCTGAAGTGCTTGATAATTCTGATAACATGATCCTATAATTATGAGTGTAGCCTGATACATATATATAATTATACATATAAATTTCTTTGAAACTTTCTTTGAAGCTTCATAACTCCATTATATAGATCTTAGATTTTAAAAACCAAACTTTATCTCTGCATTTGTATTATAGTATTCTTTTAGCATGCACTGATTTAATATTTGTGGATCTGATTATTTGTGAGTGACCTTGAAAGCCCATCAGAGAAGGCAATGGCACCCCACTCCAGTACTCTTGCCTGGAAAATCCCATGGGCAGAGGAGCCTGGTAGGCTGCAGTCCATGGGGTCGCTAAGAGTCAGACACGACTGAGCGACTTCACTTTCACTTTCACTTTGAAAGCCCATGAAATGTGTTAATCAGCCATTTTGTTGAAGCTCACATTTGAAACCTAGCATATTGTGAGGATACATGACTTATGTTTTGTGCGAGTCTGACTGACTGCTCAGTATCCCCATCTAACCATGAATCACACCTATAATAAGGACTCTTTTCTTTAGATGACTACTAGGTATCATAACCACCAAGGGGAATAACATTGTCCTTATCAGATTTCTAACTTTTGGTTTCTTCAAGGGCCAAGTGAGAAAATAATTAAAAAATAATACGTTTATATAACTGAAATTTGCTAAGAGAGTATAACAAATATTTTCACCAATAAAAGGTTAAAAAGCACTGTTTTGTTTTAGATTAGAATTATTAAACATTCATACAGAGTAGCAATAACATAGACAACTTGAGGGAGACTGAATAGAATTAAATTTCATGTTCTTTAATTACCTTTTATGCTTATTGTCGTACTCAGGTCATTTTAATTTAGCAGTTTACAGCAGAACAATCAAAATGTTGAGGAAGAGAGCTTAGTGAGTTGTCTCTATACATTCTTTCTAATCTCTTCAGATTTATCCAGTATATCTTTTGTGTTTTTGTGGTAAAATTTGTAAGTTCTTATTGCTGTTAACATTATTTTTCATGATAAAGAATCAAGGTTTTAATGATTTTTTCAAAATTATAATATATATATTTAGTGTAGCTCTGATTATTTCTTTAAGATCTCGGAAAACCAAGACTCCGCAGATGTTGATCCTCAGGAGCATTCATTTACCCGGACCATTGATGAAGAAGCTGAAATGGAAGAACAGGCTGAGCGAGATCGGGAAGAAGGACATCCAGAGCCAGAGGATGAGGAGGAAGAACGAGAACACGAAGTGATGACAGCTGGCAGTGAGTACACCCTTTGCTTTACAGATACACACTGTGGCATTCTTTTTGGTAGGGAAACTGACTACAGAAGAGAGAGGCAAACATTTCTTTACAGTTTTTCTAAAAGGATCCTATATTCTCTTGATGATCTGGTTAGCTAATGTTTCAGCTCTTAAAACTGTGTTAGTTCCATTCAAGCTATTGGATTGGGGGTTTGGGGCTGAAAAGCTGTATATGCAGGCTTTTGGAAATAGTACCTGTTTCACTAAGTTTCATTCATGAAGTGATGCCCATGAGTCATTGAATCAGATCAGATCAGATCAGTCGCTCAGTCGTGTCCAGAGACTAGGGTCGTGTCCATTGAATAGGGTCATTCAAAGTATGTTCTCTAGGGGTACCAAATTGTCCATTCGCCTGACTGACTTCTAAGTGGTGAGGAGGAGAGAGACCATACGCAGAACTTTTTAAATTATAAACTTCACCCACTGACTATACTGCTGTTTTCAGTAGAAAGCAAGAGATAATATTGTTGGTTGAGAATATTACATGAGAATATTATTGGCTGGTGAATGACATTTTTCATGCTTTTATATTATAAGGCTACAGGTAGTTTTAAAATGTAATCATTTAAATGGTTAAAGAGAAATCCCAAAACTTTTAAATATTTGTTAGTATTTTTTGAGTGATTTGGCTATGTCAAGTTAAAGTATATATTCAGTTTCGTAGCCTAAAACATGGCCATCTCTGCATTTGGTGTTGAGGTTGTCTATATTCTTCAGTTTGACACTTAATTTGTTACCGGTTTATTTGTGTTTTGCATATTTCTAAAAATGATTTTGAGATAGCTCAAAACAAGGCCAAAGCCTATTAAAACAAGAAAAAATATAAGGTCCAAATGGAGAAGAGGGAATTAGAGATGAAGAATAGGAGGATAATTATAATTATATACAATATATACAATATAGTTTTGAGGGGTGCCTTACCACGTGGCCAGGGATTGAGCCTGGGTCCCGGCAGTGAGAGTGATGCTGAGTCCTAACCACTGGACCACCGGGAATTCCCAGAGAACAGTTATAGTTTTAAAACCTAGGCTGAGGGAACATTTTTGGATGAGCTTAAGGTTGGACGTAAGTTTGAGTGAACTCCGGGAGTTGGTGATGGACAGGGAGGCCTGGCGTGCTACGATTCATGGGGTCACAGAGTCAGACACTACTGAGTGACTGAACTGAACTGAACTGAAGGTTTAGTTTAGAAATTCCTGAAAGCAAAGACTAAAGGGGAAAAGCACAGTAACAAAATATAACTTCAATTACTGTGTAATAAAGCATTATAGTTAACCAGAGTGTAATAATTTTTAAACTAAATACCGTTTTTGAGTATCAATTATATGCTGGCCTTTGGGTCAAATGCTTCACATAGATTAACTCATAATCCTCTCAGTCTTATCAGATGATTTCTAGTATTACCTTGTTCTAAAGATGGACAAACTCAGGTTTAAGGAGGGAAAATTATGTGCCTAGGGCCACAAGTAGTAGCAGCTGAAATTAGAACCAAGTCTGCCCAGAATTCCAGTGACAATTCTCTTTATTACTTTAACTGGTTTCCAGCTCTGGACTGTTAGTTCATTGGTTTGTTTTTCTTAGAAATAAGGGACTTTCAATAGCATAATGAATATATTATCATAATACCTTGAAATATACAGATCTATTTTAAAGTTTGTATTTCCATATTTGGAGAAGGAAATAGCAAACGTCTTGCCTGGGAAAACTCATGGACAGAGGAGCCTGATGGGCTACAGTCCTTGGGGTTGCAAGACTCAGACATTACTTAGTGACTAAACCACCACTACCACCACTTCCATATTAATAGATGACCCTAGTATTTTACTAACTTTTTTGCCTAGTTTCTCCGTTAAAAATACCACCTTCACTCAAATTTGAGCAAAATATTCTTTTCCTCTTGTGAAATATCTACCACTGCATCAGAACCTTGTTAAACCCACTGACTTTTTACACTTGTAAATTGGGGAGGGCTGGCATTAGATGGACATTTAGTAGAATCCAGTTCTGTTTCAGCAAAGACCTTTAATGGTTGTGCTTATTTAATATGTTCAAAATACAACAACGTGTAGATGTTAGGAATTATATGGACTTTGGAAGGGGAAAAAGAGCTTTTCATTTAAACTAATGCAACTTAAACTTTGTCTTTTTCTCTTGTATCCTGACAATTTTCAAACCAAGATTGTGAACATTTCAGAAATGGGCAGTTATTTTTATCTAACCCAGTGGTTCTCAAACTATGATGGCCTTCAAAATCAGCTGGAGGGCTTGTTCAAACACAGATTGCTGGCTCCGTGCCTAGAGCTTCTGATTTAGACAGTCTGAGTGAGGCACAGTATTTTTCATTTCTAGCAAGTGCCTGGATGATGTTGATGCTGCTCTTCTGGAACCACACTTTGCAAACTACTGATCAAACTCATAAGAGTAGAAATAGAATCAACCAAATCTAAATTCTATAAAGGCATGAGTATTTCCTATTGTAATTTTTATAAGTTTAGTATTATACATATATTTTCGGTAAAATTTTTACTTAGATGCTGTATTTAATGTCTAAAAAATAATTTTCCCTCTTTCAGTAAGTTTTTGGTCCAAACTTTTTGACTATTTTTATTGTTATTTTCTTTGCTCTTCTCTCCCCATGTGTTAAGACCTTGTTTTTGTGTTGCATGTTACAGAAATCTTTCAGTGTTTCCTCTCAGCCCGTGAAGTAGCTCGTAGCCGAGATCGAGATAGAATGAACAGTGGGGCAGGGTCTGGGGCTCGAGCTGATGATCCACCTCCTCAGGCTCAGCAAGAGCGAAGGGTGAGCACAGACCTTCCTGAGGGTCAGGATGTGTACACTGCTGCCTGCAACTCCGTGATCCATCGATGTGCCCTGTTAATATTAGGAGTAAGTCCTGTGATTGAGGAGCTTCAGAAGCGAAGGGAAGAAGGACAGTTGCAGCAGCCTTCCACAAGTACCTCTGAAGGGGGTGGACTTATGACCAGGTGGGACTGAGTAGAAACTTAAAACATTTCTTCTCCCTTTGTTTCTGTATGCATTGAAATGATTTATTCTGAGGTTAACACAGACATGGAGGAGGAAATACAAATTGACAGATGAATTTAATGTATAGAGTGATCCTAGTTCAACCTGGAGTATAAATTTCTGATTAAATGAGACAGCACAGTTTTTCATACATATAAGCAATAGTAGTTGAGAAACATATGAAAATATTTGCATATCTCTGTAATTGATTAAGTAGACTTTGTACTTAGACCTAACTGAGAGCCAGGATTTTCCATCAGCAGTCATAATTACTCTTCACTGTGTGTGTGTTTTATCTCTATGCTGCTAGTTCCATTCAATTTTATGTTCACTAACAGTCCCAAATCGAAAAACTTTTCTTTGTGCATGTGAGACAGGAGTGAAAGTCTTACTGCAGAGAGCCGGCTAGTCCACGCAAGTCCAAATTATAGACTGATCAAATCGAGGAGTGAATCTGATTTGTCTCAGCCTGAATCAGATGAAGAGGGTTACGCACTGGTAGGTATACCTAGATTCAGTAAAGGATTTTTGTATAAATACATAAGAGTTTGGTTAGAGTAAGTAATATACATTTGTTTTAGACAAAAATGTTTTTTTAAAAAGAACTTTTAAGAGAAATGAGATAACTTTATTGCATAGGTATTTATCACCTGTATGTTAGTGACTCTCAGATTACTTTCTTTAGCCCTGACTTCTTCCTAAACTCAAAGTTCGTGTATCTCACTCCCTGATGGACATTCTACCTGAACATGTCAGGTGACCACAATCTTAACCTATCCAAAAATAAACTCGTTTTTCTCCCAAACCTGTTGTTTCCCATCCAGTATCTTAGTATTAACTCCCCAGGCTGGAAACATAAGTTCATTCTTGCCTCTGCTGCTGCTGCTAAGTAGCTTCAGTCATGTCTGACTCTATGTGACCCCATAGACGGCAGCCCACCAGGCTCCCCCATCCCTGGGATTCTCCAGGCAAGAACACTGGAGTGGGTTGCCATTTCCTTCTCCAATGCGTGAAAGTGAAGTCGCTCAGTCGTGTCCGACTCCTAGCGACCCCATGGACTGCAGCTTACCAGGCTCCTCCGTCCATGGAATTTTCCAGGCAAGAGCAGTGGAGTGGGTTGCCATTGCCTTCTCTGCATCCTTGCCTCTACTTTTTCTTGTTTCCTGGTCCTCCTCACTCTGCACAGTCCAATTAGTCCGACCTTGAAAATTTTACTCCTAATACCTTTCTAATATGTCCTGTCCATCCTTCCTGCCACTGTTCTGTCTCAAATTTTTCTTCTCTTTTGCCTGGCCTAGTACAAAACCTTCAAACTGGTTCCCTCTCTTGTCTTATACCTGTCTTCAACATTTCACTAGAATAATATTCCTGAAATACAAATCTGTTTTTACCTCCTCTACTTAAAATCTTTCAGTAGCTCTCAGTTACCTATCAAAAAAGCCTCAGGATCTGGATTGCAGGCATTTAAGGTAAAAATCAAAGAAATAAGATGCTGATCTATATAAGAAGTAGGAAGTAATGTGTGCTGTAGTGTGATGGGTTAAATAAATTACAGAATGAGAACAGTCTGATAGCTTCTATTTGGGTAGCTTTGGACTTGGAATTGATAGCTAGATTTTCATTTTGACTGTTCCTGTGCCTTTTATGTGAATCTGTATGTGCTACTTTACCTCTCTGGGCCTTAGTGTCTCATTGTGTGATACGAGGATAGTAGTGCCTGTTGTGTATGTGGTAATGTGTTAGACTTGACTACTGTTTTAGACTTGGCTACTGACCCTGATTCTACTGCTGAAGAGCTTTTTTTTTTTAACATTTTTTTGGAGAATAATTGCTTAACAATGTTGTGTTGGTTTCTGCCTTACAACAATGTGAATTAGCCGTAAGTATATATATATATGCTGCTAAGTCGCTTCAGTCGTGTCCGACTCTGTGCGACCCCATTGATGGCAGCCCACCAGGCTTCCCCATCCCTGGGATTCTCCAGGCAAGAACACTGGAGTGGGTTGCCATTTCCTTCTCCAGTGCATGAAAGTGAAAAGTGAAAGTGAAGTCACTCAGTCGTGTCCGACTCTAGCGACCCCATGGACTGCAGCCTACCAGGCTCCTCCGTCCATGGGATTTTCTAGGCAAAAGTACTGGAGTGGGGTGCCATTGCCTTCTCCAATATAAATAAATAAATAAATAAATAAATATCCCCTCTTGAGCTTCCTTCCCTCCTACTCCCCACCTTTTATCCTATCCCTCTAGGGGGATAGGATAGCACAAAACACAGGCTGAGTTCCCCAGTGACTTCCCACTAGCTGTCTGTTTTATACTTGGTGATGTATATATATTTCAATGCTACTCTCTCAATTTATTCCACCCTCTCTTTCCCCCTGCTGTGCCTACAAGTTCATTCTTTAGATCTGCATCTCTATTTCTGCCCTACAAATAGGTACATCAGTACCATTTTTCTAGGTCCATATATATGCATTAATATATGATATTTATTTTTCACTATCTGATTTACTTCACTCTGTCTAACAGGCTCTAGGTTCATCTACCCCAGTTCAACTGACTCAAATTCGTTCCTTTCTATGGCTGAGTAATATTCCACTGTATACATGTACCACATCTTTATCTATTCATCTGTCGATGGACATCTAGGTTGCTTCCATGTCCTGGCCATTGTGAATAGTGCTTCAGTGAACACTGGGGTACATGTGTCTTTTTGAATTGTGGGTTTCTCAAGCAAACCCAGTAGTGGGTTTGCTTGGTCATATGGTAGATTTATTCCTAGTTTTTAAAGGAATCTCCATGCTATTCCCCATAGTGGCTGTATCAGTTTACATTCCCACCAACAGTACTAGGGTTCCATTTTCTCCACATCCTCTCCAACATTTATTTTTTGATGATGGCCATTCTGACCAGTGTGAGGTGATACCTCACTGTAGTTTTGGTTGGCATTTCTTTAATAAGGAGCGATGTTGAGCATCTTTTCAAGTGTTTGTTGACCATTTGTATATCTCCTTTGGAGAAATGTCTGTTTAAATCTTCTTCCTGTTTTTTATTGGGTTATGTGCTTTTCTGATATTGAACTGCATGAGCTGCTTGAATATTTTGGAGATTAATCCTTTTTCAGTTGCTTTATTTGCAATTATTTTCTCTTATTATGAAGGTTGTCTTTTCATGTTATTTATAATTTCCTTTGCTGTGCAAAAGCTTTTAAGTTTAATTAGGTCCCATTTGATTATTTTTGTTTTTATTTCCATTTACTCTAGGAGGTGGGTCAAAGAGGCTCTTGCTGTGCTTTATGTCAAGGAGTGTTCTGCCTGTGTTTTCCTTCAAGAGTTTTATAGTTTCTAGCCTGTAGTTTTTGGATTGATTAATGCAGTCCATTTTTAGCTCTGAAATTCCTCTCTTGTGTGAACAGAGAAAATAGATGTGAAAGTGTTTTTGAGAAGTATGGAATGCTACATAAATATGAAGCTATTGTTTAAAAGAAACTTCTAAGTGTGAAAGATTCCTCCTCTAGGAAGGTTTAACAGTGTCTTCAAGCAAGTTTCATTGTATGTTTTTGTTTGTTCTTCCTCCTTTTCTTCTTCATTCCCATTAGTATCTCTGTGTCCTGATTTCACATTCTCAGTCTTACCATCTACTGAGAATTCCTTTCTGTCCTTTTGATTTTCCAAGTTGATCAGTCTCTTTATTTATTCTCCTAACTGTGACAATTCTCAGAACTTCCAGTGACTTATAGGGATCTGTACCATTCTACATATCCTGGTCTCACTCCTTTCTGGTCTCCTCTGCTGCTCCTCTCCTCCTTGATGACCCTCCTTCTTGCCACACTGACCTCTTGGGTTTTGCGTGAACATACCACACAGCTTCCCCATAGGACCTTTACATGGCCGTTTTTTCTAATTGTAATACTGTTGTCTGCAGGCAGATGCCCTTATTTCAACCCTTTGTTCCAATGTTACTCTTTTGGTGATGCCTACCCTGACCACTCTATTTGAAACTCCAGTTTGCTCTCCTTTTCAGATGTTCACTCATTGTCCACTTTGCCTTGTTCTGTCCCTCCCACTCTACCCCCACAGTGAAAATGAAAGTCACTCAGTTGTGTCCGACTCTTTGTGACCCCATGGACTATACAGTCTATGGAATTCTCCAGGCCAGAATACTGGAGTGGGTAGCCTTTCCCTTCTCCAGGGGATCTTCCCATACCAGGGATTGACCCAGGGTCTCTGGCATTGCAGGTGGATCCTTTACCAACTGAGCTAGCTATCAGGGAAGCTGATATCCAGGTCTCCTGCATTTTCTGCATTGCAGGTGGATTCTTTACCAGCTGAGCCACAAAGGAAGCCCAGGAATACTGGAATGGGGAGCCTATCCCTTCTCCAGCAGCTCTTCCTGACCCAGGGTCTCCTGCATTGCAGATGGATTCTTTACCAACTGAGCTATCAGGGAAGCTGATACCCGTCCCCCGCCGAGTACCTAGCATTATTTAGTTGCTGTATTTATCAGTTTCTCTTACCTACACTAGAATATAAGTTCCCTGAGGACAGAAATGTTTGCTGATTTTTTCATGGCTGTATCTCAAGTACCTGTAGTGCTTGGCACACAGTAGATAGTCATTAAATATTTTTTTAAAAAATGAATATTTGATCTATTTTGGTAAAATTTCTGTGCCTATTTGTTCTTTCAGCTCTTTAATTTAGGCCCTTGTTACCTTTGCCTGAAATGGGTAGTTTTCAAACTGATCTCCCTGCCTTTTCCAGTCCCTCTCCTTCGATATTGCTGCCAGAGCTGGAGCTCTTAAAAACACCCAAAACAAGAACACACTTCAACAGCAGAACACCTGCTGGTCATGCTACTTTCTTATTCATGCTGCCTTCTTATTTAAAAAAAAAAAAAAACAAAAAACCAAAAAAACTCAGTGACTGCCCAGAAATCAAAGATTCTGGAAAATGTTACCTGCCTGCTTTTGAAGCACGTTTCCTTGCAGTAACCTGCAATTTTGCCATAGCATAGTAGTCCATCCGCCAGACCCCAAACATACCTTTTGGGCCTCTGCTCAATGATTGTTTGTCTTAAATGTCCTTTTCCTTTGTTGATGAAGTCTTGCCTTTCTTCTAAGGACTGGTTAAAATGTCACCTCTTCCAAAAGTTTACCTAAGATTACTCAACAGTGACTTTGTTGTTTCCCTGGCAGTTTGTTAGTAGCTCTAATAAACCACTAATGATTTGTCTCATGTTGGACTTACTTAATTTTTAAAAAATTTTATTTATTAATTTTTAAATTTTTGGCTGCACTGGAACTCTGTTGCTGCTTGTGAACTGTCTCTAGTTGTTGGATTTACTTATATATTATTAGTATTTCTTTCCAATAGACCTCTTCAGAGTTCTAGAGTTCCTTTTTTAGCGCCCCTCATATTTCCAACATTGTGCTTTGCACATTGTAAATAATTGACAATTATTTCAACTGATATGAAAAGGTAAAAAATGAGAGTTAAAGTGGCATACTTTTTGGAAATAAACAATGAAATCTGATTTAATCACAAAACTGTTTATTTTGATCTGGGGCCTGACACTTTTAGCTTTCTGAGCTCCAGCATTTTTATCTTTGAGATGGGGAATATCTCTGCCTGTTATGCTTGCCTCCCTGGGTTGTTGTGAAAAACAAGTTTAGGAATACAATTTAAACTGAAAATGCTGAAAGTTATGTTTTCACAACATAATAGGAAGACGAATAAATGGAGGTGGGTTGAACTTAGGTCTAACTGCCAAGTCTGGTTTCTATAGTTTAAAAAAAATTAATAAACATAATTTTAAAAAAGATAGACTTTTGATCATCTTTTATGGAATATTTAGAGAGATAGTGTCATAAGAAGTGGAAAAATCAAGAACTAGAGAGAGCAAATTCTCTTGTTGATGAGGAGACCTAGGCTGAGCCTTCAGTTTTGAGCCTCATATAGACAAAGAGGACCAAGCCATGGGGGCAATGTGAAATTTTCCAGCTGAAATATGTTACCCTTCTGTCTGAGTTCATTTAGGATTATCATTCATATCTTTAACATCTAGTAGTACTTATTTATCCTGAATTGTTAATGAATGAAATGCTTTCTTAAAATAACTGAAGTTAATCAGCTTAATGCTAAACCTGTGTTTTAATCTTCTTTTATGAAGAGTTTTATGTGATATATTATCTGTTTCTCTTGTTTTAGTAAACAGAGAAACCTAAGTCAACAGTTACACAGTTAAACCCAAGTTTAACTGTTTGATTGGCAAATGTTGTACTTACCATCATTTCTTACTATACTCTCCTAATCTACCTCCCTCATTTCCCTACCCACTTCTTTCACAAAAAAATGGATTTACCATTCAAAAGTAAATACTATTTATAAAAGTATAAGAGAATGAATTAGGACTAGAAGAAGCTGAGAGAGGAAAATAAAGTCCTGAGTAAGATTTGCATACCTCCTCATGTATCCTGTAATGTTCTCCTAGATATGGGCCACTGAATAGGAAAAATATGAGTTGCATGGTTCACAATGACTAAAAGATAAAAACAAAAAGTAAAAAGTTTTTATTTTCGAGAAAAACTGAGATATTTCTGGTTCTGAGGCCTGAGATAAATTTCTTCAGTAATCCCTAATGGCAAAGGTACTGTTTGATAAAAATGTTACATTGCATGACATGGTAATATTTTCAGGTATCATGACAACTCTTTGTTGTTTTTTCCAGCACCAAATGGCCTGGTAGCATGCTTATTTCTGGTGTGTGTGTGTGTATGTAAAACAAAATGTATTTATCCACAATGTGGGTTACCAGGAAAAGATTTTCCAAATAACGTTTCCTAAATAGATCTGTTTTTGTCACTTCTGCAGACTTTCTTCTTTGCCACCAACTTTTTATTGTGTGATAGAGTGCAGTTGAAATTGCTGAGATCCTAATGTCATATCTGTGCATAAATCTAAGTTATGGGTTTATACAGACAACCAGTATATGGTTGTCTTTACATAAGAGAGAGTAGATAGTTGTCACCAGTGCCTCCTCAACACACGCACACAGAAATATACTTCTGTTCTTCCTAAAAGCCTGCACTGTTTTATTAAGCTGACTGCAGTTTCACCAATTTGAGATTTCTTTATTTTAACAGGTTTTAAAAAACCTGTTAAAATACAACTAGAAGGCTTAGGACTGTCTTAGTCTTCTGTTAGTGTGGATTTATAAGATTCTCTTCTTCTGTACACCTAGCCAAGGCTAATAATTTTAGAACCAATAGAAAGTGAAGGTAGAACAAGTAGTAATTTTGGAAAATGAGACTTTGCTACAGGGGCTTTAGGCATCTTGAGGGTATTAATAAGAGATCATACTGTGTTTGGAAGATAAAAGACAACGATTTCAAAGAGGAAACGGTGATGACAAAGAAAAAGTTCTGCTACTTTACACTGTTAATTAATGTGCACATTGATTTTGTGTATTAGTTTCTCAGAGTCATGTGCCTGAGCTTTCTTGAGCTGTTTTCACTGGGTTTTTAGAGACTTGTTTTCTTAGCCTGAGTTGACTGGTGAATAAGTAGCACATTGCAATAATTATATAGATTATTTTTTATTCTAGTACTCTCAAGTCTTAATCTTGAAATTATTTTCACAATTAAATTTTATTATTTGTTTTTAACTTAACAGAGTGGAAGACGAAATGTTGATTTGGATTTGGCATCATCTCATAGAAAGAGAGGTGAGGATTAAATATTAAATGTATGATTAAATTAAGTAGCTCTTTTTATATCTGATGTATTTAGATCTGAATGTCATTGAAGCATTATTGTAAAAAAATTAGAAACATTTTGTCAGAAAAGTTAAGAGGGAGATCATTTTCTTGAAAATAATACTCTTAAAAGTCTGGGAATGTATAGGAGTTAAAAATCGGTTCTGTTTCTCATTTGTCGTGTTTTGACTTTTTTAAAATTTTGTGGATTCTGGAAGCAGTACTTTATATTGTGGAGGAGTTATTGACATAATTTTCTATACTTTAGCTCACTGGTATAGTTCCTGTAGTTCAGATGGTGTTACAGGAAGAGCTCTTTACCTCACTCACCTTTCATACACATATATACACTTTTAAACTGAGAGTTTCTAATTTTTTTTCCTGTTTACCTCTCAAGATAAAACATGTAAGAAATAAACAGGTGATTTCTAAAAATGAAATTTTCCCATGAGGAGCAATTTTAGAGTGTTATCAAGAGTTAAATTTATTTGTTAAAAGCTGTATAAAAAAAAAAAAAAAAAAAGCTGTATCTTAATGAATAATATAGTTAACTCTTGTTTATATGTACCAATAGATGGAAAGAACAGTTTTAGATAATACAAATCCAAGGTAACTAAAAACTCACCGAGTATTATTCTTTATTAATTTGCATTTGTAATTAAACCCATTTATTCTGTGGTTGTGAAAATGTGAAGTGTTAGAAGTTGCTGCTAGTGGCAATTTCCTAAGAGCTGGTGGGAAAACTTTTTTCCTCCTGATATTAAATCTTTTATATTTCAGAATTGAACCCTTCTCTCGATAGCTTCCTTGGCAGGATGTTAGGTTTACCTACAGGGAAAAAAGTGAGAAGGGAAAACTGAGAAATTAGAGGAAGCAATGCACACACAGTTTTTTCATTTTTGTGTTTGTAACTTAGAAGAAATGTTGGTATTTATACTTAGAATACTAAGAATGATTTTTTTGAACTATTAGGAGTTATGAGGACTAGAGCTGGTACTTTTAGTACTATAACATATCAAAGCTGCTGGGTTCCAAAAATACTATAGAGTATATGTGATATCAAAGAAATGTCGTATGTAATGTGTATTTTATTGTTTTCTAATTCTTTGAAAATTGGCAGTTCATGTGCCATAATTAGCCAGAAGTATCATTTTCTTTAACCACTTGAGTTAGGAATTAAATTTTTGGAACATTTTTACCTTCCTAATTTTGGTTAGCTCAGGTGAAAGTTGTTGCTTTGATTTTTATGTTATATTAATAAAAAGACGGCTTCAAACTCATTGAGTAGCATAAGGGATCCAACCTGTCATATTAAGAGCTTCCTACTATACTGGTATACTCATAAGTGTTATTCCATTGGCTAAAATTACTTTTCTCTCAGATATTTATTATGCTTATGAAAATATAAATTTGAGATTCAGTTTATGATAACTATGTCAGCATGTAGCAGCAGCAGTCAGCATGTAGCAGAGTAATTTTTGGAATAAAACAAAAAGTGTTATTTTTAGCTTTGAATTAAGAATAACCTAGAATTCAAGTGTAAATTACTTAGAAATTAATATGACACTTTAACTATCCTAGATTTGCTCCCTGTTCATAATTTTAATCAGTTGCCCTGTAAGTAGATTTCATGTGGTTTTAGAGCTAAGTAGATACAAATGAATTAATTATCCAAGTCCAGTTTATGGGTAAGCCAACTTTTCCAAAAGTTCAAGATAGTGCCAAGACCTGTCAAGTTCTTGAAACTTTATTTTATTGGAAACAGGCAAATAAATAGGACCTCATGGGAAAAATTTGTTTAAATTACCCATTTAGGAGGTTATAATAGAGAGGCAAACTTGTTATTATGTTAATTATGATAATATCACTTAATGTGGTACCAATTTATTCTAGTAATCATTTTATATCTTAATGTTCTCAGGCAAAAATTTTGCTGATAGCTTTGTTCCTAGAAGTAGGTGACTAGAAAATGGAAGAATTACTGTTTTAGGAAGAGCAGCAAAAATACTTTTCAATCTCATGAATCATAGTGTTTGTGGATTAAACAATGAAAATGTATACTTACTAGTTTCATTTATTTAATTATAATGAATTTCTTTTTTTTTTAAAGAAATTAACATTGAAAATACACTTGGAACATTATATTTTCAAAAGAATTTTTTAAACTCATGTGTATTTAGAGATTACCCTCTGACCACAGTGGGGTTTTGTTTTGTTTTGTTTTGTTCTTAAATGATGGTAAAATAAACCACTCTGTTTTTTCCTTATTTATTGTCAAAATGGACCAAATGTCATAAGCTATAACATGCTTATCTTCAGTTGGGCAGATGAACATACCAAGTCTGAGAACTTTTTGGAGCAGTTCAGGTGTTCTGATTCTGACTTGAGCTATGAAGGACAAGCAGATGTCCAGCCAAGTGAGAATTCTTTTATGTGCTTATTTATCCCTTTCCAGTATTTTGAGGAGAAAATGTAAACTTTTTTCTCTCACTTTCCTTTTTTATTTATTAGTCTAGTAGTCCTGAGTTATTAAAAGTTTAGTAAGAGAAATTAGAGATAGCAATATTTAATTGCATCTGTTATTGAAACTAAATGGATAAATTAATGACAATTAATGGTTGTATACACATTTAGCTGCTTTTAATATGTCTCCAGAGATACTCCTTGAGAGGGCCTAGTGCCTATAATTTGGACATTGGGGATATTGGAATTCATGCTGTTGAGCCATGAATGCTTCTTTTCCCCTCATTCCAGTTAATGTTTCACACTTGGTACAAGCTCTTGGTCCAAGAAAGTGAATATGGTAGGAAGGAGTAAAGTGAGCAAACAAATTGAGTTCAGCCAACTTGCTCATCAGAGCTAAATTCTAAATAAAAAAAAAATCGTAAATTACTTTAAAAAGAGACAGGTGATCCATATTTCTGCTTAGCACCCCAGAAGTAATATCAAATTTGAATTCATTAGACAAGTAAAAACTTTGCTATATGCCAGGTATCGTGCTAATCACTTCAAACATATTAACCCATTTAATTGTCATAATAACTTGTCAAAATTCTTGACAAAACCTGTTAAACTTGTTAGTATTTGGGTACTTTGATAAATATGTAAAAGATTTGCTATAGTTGTGTAGAACTGAGCACCTTCTTTACTGAATGACAGTACCTTTTTGCAGATACTTTAGTTTTTGTATTTAAGCTAAAGCTGATATAATCAGTGAAAAATGATGGAGATACCAAAGCAGAAATTTAAGAAGGAGCATCATGGTTTGATTTCACCACCTTGCCCCAGGTCTTTGTGTTTTATTGCTAAATAATATCAGAAACATTTATCAACATGTGTGTTTCATGGTATGACTTGTATGGGTGAAATGCTATTTTATCTATGCATTTCAAATTAGATTGTATAAAGAAGAACAAATGTCAATGTTGTCTCCTGTATGAAATTTCTCCTTTTGTCTTCTGATTCTTGTTGTGGTAGTGTATTTACTCCTTTTTGGCCAGTTGAGCCCCAGAAAAAAGAAGAGCTTCAAGCAAGTACATGATGGCATGTTTAATTTTTTTCCCCTTTTAGCTTGCCTACATATTTTATGGTTTATAAAGTATGTATTGCAGCTCTGCCATGTTCATTTTGAAAATTCCACCTAAGAACCAAGTTACAAGGACAAGTAAACAATCTCAAATTTCTTGTTGGATTTCATATTTTCCTTTTATAGTAGGAGACTCTGAATTAATATTAAGTAAGAATTGGGTCAGTCACAGTTACTCTATAGAGGCTTTTGATACGCTTTTCAGACACAGTATTTCCTATAGTCAGACAAAACAGTACAGAACAAATTAGTTATTAGGTTATTATAATTTTTTTTTTAATTATAGTTTTTCATCTCTCATTTCCATACTATGAGATTTTGTGTTTCAAAGTATTTTTGATATCAGCCTAAACATTTTGGTTATAAAAATTCATTTATTTATCCTAATGCTTTCGAGTAGCGTCTTTCTTGTTCTTTCTTTTGTTCATACAAAGTTTTGTTTGGTCTATACACTTAATAAGTTGCATGTTTTAAATTAGGGGTCAGGAAACTATGAATAGTGGGCTAAATGTGAATTGCTATCTTTGTTTTCAAGTTTTGTTGGAACACAACCACACTCATGTATTATCTATGGCTCCTTTCACATTACAACAGAAGAGTTGAGTAGTTGGACGAACCATGAATAATCCACAAAATCTAAAATATTTAATAACTGACTCTTTATAGATAAAGCTTGCTGATCCCTGCTTTAAATTGCAGAGAGGACTTAATTTGGGCATTGGCTACCTATTTCATAGGACATTTTGGAGTATATTAAGGCAATTCACTTCCTGTAGATTCTTCACAATTGAACCTTTGTGTAGGCAGGCAGTGGAATTCCCATGGATCAATGTTTTGTGAGTTGATTAACAACAAGTATTTGTAAGATCACTTCCCATAAACTTAAGGAATTAGTTTTATTAATTTAGAAGATAATTTTCTTTGAGCCTCTGTTTCCTCAAGTGAGGAAACTGAACTAGATAATCTTTTAAGGTTGCTTTTACTTATGTGGTTCTAACATTAACTCTTTGCACATTTTATTTTCATTTTGAAAAATAATTATAAGTATTATAAGGTAGAAGAACTTTTTACTCTGAAATTTTTTTATTGAACCAATAGGCTCAATGCTAAGAACCAAAAAATATTATTTGTAAGTTAAGGTTAAATCCAGATTCTGATTTTGGAATGCTTACAGAAATGAAAAATGATTCTTTTTTCCCCACATTCCACATTCCATGCTTTATTTTTTAAATATCATTTTTAATTAAATACATTATGCATCCATGACATTTTTCTTTGGATTTTTACTCTTTTCTGTTATACTTGTGAAAACAATCAGCTATACAATTAGGGGAAATTTTGAGACTGGTTATTTCTATTTCAATAGAACTGAAAATCTAACATTTTTTAATCTTAAGAATTCTTGCTAAAATATGGAAGGCAGATAAACCATATATTCTTGTCATTCTAAATTATTTTAGTAGAATTCATATAAATTATTTCATAGCTGCTTTATAATATTAACTGCCTGTTGTGAATTCCTGTGTCTCAATTTGAAGTCCTAAGGTTTTCCTGACATCATTATAATAAATCAGAAATAAGTTAATACAGTCAATATTGTGTTAGTTCATTTTCTCTGTGGGCATTAGTAGTCCTCTTCCCAAATCTTTTCTATCTAGTATGTAACAAATGTAATTTTTGTAATACATGTTTTATTAGGTACCTCATTCCTAATTCATTCCCAATAGAAAAATTTGGTGGGTTCACACAGTAAGATATTCCTCAGCACTCAAAGAAATGAACTGTGGCTACATGGAATAATGTGAATGAGTATTAGCAATATTATACTGAAAACATAATATACAAAAAGATATAAAATGATGCTTTTTATAAGGTCACAGGCAACTAACACCAAACATTATTTGTCTTGGGCATACATATAAAACAGTATTTAACAGCAGTAATGAAAGCGTTAGGTGGCAGGACACAGAAGAGAGACAGGTTGTGGGGAGGAGCAGAAAGGTAGTACTCTGCCAAGTTTTCTATTTCTTGTGTTCACATTTATTATAAATACAAAAGCAAGCCATGCATGGACCAATGATGAGAGTATATCATGAGCCAGAGTATAATTAATCTAACTCATGTACCTGAGATCAGTTAAACCAAAAAAGACAAAGCTTGTAAGAATTTAGACATTGTTATATTTATTTAAAGCCCCAGCTGGCACATGACTTGGACAATGTTGTGATCACACATAATAACATTTTTCTAATGTAAAGATTTTAAGCTATAAAATGCCCTTTGGCAAAACTAATGGTATTAGCCACTATTGTTATACCATTTGGCAATTTTATGTAGATATAATTTTATAGTAAGTCTTATATATTCTTATCTGTGAAACTTTGCTTCTTCTATATAAAGGAGTTTCACAGCCTGCAATAAATATACATATAACACAGTGAAAATGTTTCTTACATTAATGAAACCTAAAGGTGATGATGTCTCCTTTTTGTTTAAGTTTACTTGCCCTTCTATGTTCATTTTTTTGGTAATATTTCATTGCAGATATGTAGACACTTTGCACAATCTTAATTCACTCTTTGCAATGATAATGTTAAATCAGATGAAGTTCTATTGCTAGTTGATCTTAGCAGCAGTGTCCTAAATGCCTAGTTCTGTTGTGTTCATAAATGATGGTCTGGTTTAATACTGCAGAGCCTTTTAAGCTAAGCATTTTGAGAACAGCTTCTGCCTTTCTTTTTCTTGTGGCAGCGTGTTGCTAAAGCGCTTACAGAGACACTGGTACATTAAACAGGGCTTTCCCTTTCTTTTCTTACATTGCTCTAGTTTTTGTTTGTTTATTGTTTTTTAGCAAAGCATTTTGCTCAGATTCACTTAATGCATGCATGTATTCAAACATGAGTATCCATTCCTCACCAGTTGGTATGATAGCAGCACTCAGCCCTCATCTAGTTTCAGAATGTATGTTCTACTTGGTCATCACTGATGCATGTTTGTTCTGTTTGTATATAGGTCCTATGCACAGTCAATTGGAATCTCTGAGTGACTCGTGGACTCGCCTGAAACATAACAGAGACTGGTTGTGCAGTTCCTCTTATTCCTTTGAGTCTGATTTTGATCTTACCAAGTCTTTGGGAGTTCACACTTTGATTGAAAATGTTGTAAGCTTTGTGAGTGGAGATGTGGGGAATGCCCCAGGTTTTAAAGAGCCAGAGGAAAGTATGTCTACAAGTCCCCAGGCCTCCATCATTGCAATGGAGCAGCAACAGTTAAGGGCAGAAGTAAGTTTTTGATGTTTACTCCTTGTGAGGGACTATGAACCACTGAATGTACAATTAATAGGAAAATTTTTTCCTTTTCTTCTACTTCTTGCCTCCCTCTTTCCTTCACCTGAGCTTTTTGATGTTGCTATCTTAACTGGAGCAACTTGATATTTTCTTTGCAGTGAACAGTAGTGTATTTTTAATTGCTGTCTTTTAGAACAAGATACTCTAATCACTAAGTGTTTCCTTGTCTCCTAGAAACTATAATAAGATTGGTGGGTGACTATACAGATCTGCTCTTAGAGTCTCCATTTTTGACACATTTGTCTGTTTAAAAAGGGCTAGATTAGAACATCATGGTAATAATGATGAATGCTAAAGTTAATGAACAAAGCCTCTTAAGTATCTCCCTCAAAATATTTATTAATGATTGTGATTTTAACATGTCCTCAAATTCTTTGATACTCTTCTTGCCAGGAGGTTGAGCTTAATTTTCCTCCTCTTAAGAGTAAGCTGGACTTAGTGACTTAGAGCTACCAGAGTATGAAAATGGCGGGGAAAAGTAATTTTACTTTGCAGAAACCTGGCAGACATCACCTTAACCAACTGATCAAGATTAATATCACCATAATTAATAGGTTATGCTAATATCATGCATGGTGATAATAATATGATAAGAAGGAGACTTTGTAATATTCTTCCCCCAAATCCATGTCTGTAGTCCAAACATTAGAAAACATCAGGCAAACTCAGATTGAGGGACATACTATAAAATACAGGAACAGCCCTTTGTAAGCGTCAGGGTCATGGAAAACAAAGACAGAAACTGTCACAGACTAAAGGAGACAAGACAACTAAATGCAGTGTAATATCCTGGATTGGATCCTGGAACATAAAAGGGGCATTATGGGGAAACTGGTGAAATCCAAATAAATTCTGTGGTTTGGTTAATAGTGTTGTACCAATTTTAATTTGTTTTTGATAAATATACCATAATTATGTAAGATATTAACAGTAGGAGAAACTTGGGGAAAGTATATAGGAACTCTTCTATAGATACAAAATTATTTCTAAATAAAAAGTTTATTTAAAAAAAAAAAAAGGAATAGGCCAGTTGACTGCTGTGGTGGATATTTGTCCTCCTAGGGAAGATAGAGCCCAAAGTTCAAGAGAACCACATTGAGACCTTCTGGGAATATTTCTTCTAGTTCTTGAACTAAAGAGTATTCATTCTATATAACAGTATTATAAGAAAAGAAAGCAATATCCTTACTACCTGACACTTTTGAAACCTTCACATGTATCTCCTCATGAGCATCACAGTAGTTCTGTGAGTAGATTAAAGTACTAATAGCCTCATTTTATACATGAAGAAACTGAGACTCAGGAGATTAAGTGAGTTTTCCAAGACTGCATAGTAATTGGACTATTCTGGCCTTTAAACTAGGTCTCCTGCATCCAGATTTACTACTTTTTCCACTGTACTGTGTAACTTCTTTCATACTGAAGTATGCAGCAGAGACCTTAGAGATATTTTAATTTTTAAAGTCATAATAGCAAAATATTTATGTCAATAGAACAGATTCCTAAGAAATACCAAAATTTTCTGTACACTAAGAAATATATTGTCTATGACATAGAGAGTTATTTGTGTCTCAGTTCAGTGAAGAATTCTAAAATATGTTTATTTTACCTTTTCACAAGCTCCGTTTAGAGGCGCTTCATCAGATACTTGTTCTGTTGTCTGGAATGGAAGAAAAAGGTAGCATCTCTCTGACAGGAAGCAGATTGAGCTCAGGTTTCCAGTCATCCACTCTGCTCACATCTGTGAGGCTGCAGTTTCTAGCAGGGTGTTTCGGTTTAGGCACTGTTGGACATGCAGGAGCCAAAGGAGAGAGTGGCCGATTGCATCACTATCAGGTGGGTGACAAAGCTGTCCTGTGAGGATGACACCTTAGCTGTATTTTTACACCACCAGTTTAATAATGCTAAACTTTTTGGTGTTTAGAAATGAGATTTAAAAATATAAAGACCTAAATGACTTAATGATATCATTGGTTTCATTTCTTGAGTAATAGTAGTGTAGCTGCAGTTAGATAAACCAATAGGTAAGCTATGGTACTGTTATACTTTTACATTCTTTGCTGGCTCAGTTTTATTATGCCTTAGCCAAATTGCATAGAGGTAGATTTAAGTTGGAACAGGGTTGGTATTTGGGAGGATGGGTTTCAAAAATTTACATTTTAGACTTGATCAATTTTACTTAGTTTCTCTGGTTGTTTGAACTGTTTTTTTAAGTGTTCTCTTCATGTCTTCCATGTTTAGAGAGGAGAAATGCTTTGTGAGAAAGGAGAAAGATTATATAGAATCAAGAATTTTCAAGCATTGAAAAATAAGTTTTAACTTTTATACACTGAAATATATGAAATGATTAAAAACCACCATAGGGCTCTAGTATAGACTAGGGATAAAATGCTGTTACTTTCAAAAGTAGGAAGTGTTTATTTAGTTCTTTGGTCCACTTTTTGATTGGGTCTTTTATTTTTCTGGAATTGAGCTTCTTGTATATTTTTGAGATTAATTCTTTGTGTTGCTTTGTTTGCTATTATTTTCTCCCATTCTGAAGGCTGTCTTTTCACCTTGCTTATAGTTTCCTTTGTTGTGCAGAAGCTTTTAATTTTAATTAGGTCCCATTGGTTTATTTTTGCTTTTATTTCCAGTATTCTGGGAGGTGGGTCATAGAGGATCCTGCTGTGATTTATGTCAGAGAGTATTTGGCCCATGTTTTCCTCTAGGAGTTTAATAGTTTCTGGTCTTACGTTTAGATCTTTAATCCATTTTGAGTTTATTTTTGTGTATGGTGTTAGAAAGTGTTCTAGTTCCATTCTTTTACAAGTGGTTGACCGGTTTTCCCAGCACCACTTGTTAAAGAGATTGTCTTTTCTCCATTGTATATTCTTGCCTCCTTTGTCAAAGATAAGGTGTCCATAGGTGTGTGGATTTATCTCTGGGCTTTCTATTTTGTTCCATTGATCTATATTTCTATCTTTGTGCCAGTACCATACTGTCTTGATGACTGTGGCTTTGTAGTAGAGCTTGAAGTCAGGCAGGTTGATTCCTCCGTTTCCATTCTTCTTTCTCAAGATTGCTTTAGCTATTCGAGGTTTTTTGTATTTCCATACAAATTGTGAAATTATTTTTTCTAGTTCTCTGAAAAATACTGTTGGTAGCTTGATAGGGATTGCATTGAATCTATAGATTGCTTTGGGTAGTATACTCATTTTCACTATATTGATTCTTCCGATCCATGAACATGGTATATTCTTCCGTGTATTATTGTCCGCTTTGATTTCTTTCACCAGTGTTTTATAGTTTTCTATATATAGGTCTTTTGTTTCTTTAGGTAGATATCTTCCTGAGTATTTTATTCTTTTCATTGCAATGGGGAATGGAATTGTGTCCTTAATTTCTCTTTCTGTTTTCTCATTGTTAGTGTATAGGAATACAAGGGATTTCTGTGTGTTAATTTTATATCCTGCAACTTTACTATATTCATTGATTAGCTCTAGTAATTTTCTGGTGGAGTCTTTAGGGTTTTCTATGTAGAGGATCATGTCATCTGCAAAGACATACAGATGGCTAACAAACACGTGAAAAGATGCTCAACATCACTCATTATCAGAGAAATGCAAATCAGAACCACAATGAGGTACCATCTCATGCCAGTCAGAATGGCTTCTACCCAAAAGTCTACAAATAATAAATGCTGGAGAGGGTGTGGAGAAAAGGGAACCCTCTTACACTGTTGGTGGGAATGCAAACTAGTACAGCCACTATGGAGAACAGTGTGGAGATTCCTTAAAAACCTGGAAATAGAACTGCCTTATGACCCAGCAATCCCACTGCTGGGCATACACACTGAGGAAACCAGAATTGAAAGAGACACTTGTACCCCAGTGTTCATCGCAGCACTATTTATGTGTGTGTGTGTGTATATATATATATATATATATACACATAGACATATAGCCAGGACATAGAAGCAACCTAGATGTCCATCAGCAAACAAATGGATAAGAAAGCTGTGGTGCATATACACAATGGAATATTACTCAGCCATTAAAAAGAATACATTTGAATCAGTTCTAATGAGGTGGATGAAACTGGAGCCTATTATGCAGAGTGAAGTAAGCCAGAAAGAAAAACACCAGTACAGTATACTAACGCATATATATGGAATTTAGAAAGAAGGTAACGATAACCCTGTATGCGAGACAGCAAAAGAGACACAGATGTATTGAACAGTCTTTTGGACTTTGTGGAAGAGGGTGAGGGTGGGATGATATGGGAGAATGGCATTGAAACATGTAAAATATCATACGTGAAACGAATCACCAGTCTAGGTTCGATGCATGATACAGGGTGCTTGGGGCTGACGCACTGGGAGGACCCAGTGGGATGGGATGGGGAGGGAGGTAGGAGGGGGTTCAGGATGGGGAACACATGTACACTCATTGCAGATTGAAGTCAATGTATGACAAAACCAATACAATATTGTAAAGTAAAATAAATTAATTAAAATAAATAAAAATAAACAACAAAGTAGGAAGTGTTATTGTTGTTAACAGAAAAGGTAAATCTTTATGTGTAATTTAGGATGGGATCAGAGCAGCTAAGAGAAATATTCAGATTGAAATCCAGGTGGCTGTGCATAAGATTTATCAACAGTTGTCTGCTACCTTGGAGAGAGCCCTGCAAGCCAACAAGCACCACATTGGTGAGTAACTAAGCATGCAAATATAAGATGCAAGTTGCATTTTTGCCTGGGGTTGTAGTAGGTAGCTAATGTTCTGTGTTTAATAACATCAGTACGTCAGCTTATCTGTAAAGAATAAATACTTGAAAGTGTAATAGTGTTCCATACTACCATTTATGTTTTGGAATATGACTTATTTTAGTAAAGGCTTTGTTAACTTCAAAGAAGATTCTCAATTGTCTTTCTCTCTTTTTTTCTAGAAGCCCAACAGCGTCTCCTTTTGGTTACAGTTTTTGCCCTGAGTGTTCACTATCAGCCAGTAGATGTTTCTTTGGCGATTTCCACTGGTCTGCTAAATGTATTGTCACAGTTATGTGGCACAGACACCATGCTAGGACAGCCTCTTCAGTTGTTGCCAAAAACAGGTGTTTCCCAGCTTAGCACAGCTTTAAAAGTGGCTAGTACAAGGCTGCTCCAGATTCTAGCCATCACTACAGGGTGAGTATTGTAGACGTCTTGATAGAACTTTGTGGGGGTTGGTCTTTCACATTTTAGTTAATTTCCTTTTACCCCTAATCTTCTTTATGTATTTAAGTATGTTTACCCTTCTGTATAATTACCATTTATTTTTTTCCCATTATTTCACATAGGACCTATGCTGATAAACTGAGCCCCAAGGTAGTTCAATCTTTGTTGGATCTACTTTGTAGTCAGTTGAAGAATTTGTTGTCCCAGGCTGGTGTATTGCTTATGGCCTCTTTTGGAGAAGGAGAAGAGGATGAAGAAGGAAAAAAAATTGACTCTAGTGGAGAAACTGAGAAGAGAGATTTCAGAGGTATAAACGTTTTTTTCTGTCATTATTTATAAGCATTTATTGATTCCACATTGTGTGAATATCTTTAGAATGATATTTCTTTCTGTTGTGAGGCATGAAAGGATTTTTGTTTATTTAGACACCCCATTTCTCTCCTAATTCGTACGATGTAGATGTACATCTGGTTGAACTTCCTCTCTTTACAGTCAGTTAACCCTGATGTAGTAACTATACCAGCCATACTCTAGATTCAGGCTCTCTATTGTATCTAGAACCTAAAGGTTCTCAGTGACTAATTTCCCCAGATTATGTTTTTGTAGCATTTAATCCTGACAGCTCATCTCTTGAGTTGCAGTCTTGGTTTAAGTGTTCCTCCAGGATCAAGGTTTTTAATATTTTGGAATTGGGTTAGAATTAGGGGAGCTGAACTTCTTGCTAGACTGTTCTGTTCTCTAGTCACTAAAAAAATTCATTATACTTAGCTGTAATAAATTTTGGTTGCTATTATATGATCATCTGCTTATAGCTTTAAAAAACTATTAATCAACATTATGGGAATTCCCTCATGATTCAGTGGTTAGGACTCGGTTTTTACTGCTGAGAATGTGGGTTCAAGCCCTGGTCAGGGAACTAAGATCCCACAGGTTGCACAGCACAGCCAAAAAAAAAAACCCCACAAAAAATATAGTGAACATTGTATTTCAGTAGAATGTAAACCCTTAACAGGAGAACTACTGCATATGTCAGTTATATAATTAAGGAATAAAGGTCTAAAACTGATCATTTGTTGAAAAAATTTTGTGCAACTACCAATGTCATATTACCATAATAAGCTCTGGGAGCTGTTAAATCCTTTCTGGACCAGATAGACAGATAGATAGATAAAACAAGGTAATAGACCCAGTCTTTCAAGACCATTATGAGGATTAAATAATTTAATACTTGTAAAGGACTTAGAGAAGTATCTGGCACATAAGAGCTTGATGAATGTTAATATTGAAATAGTATAGTAAGTAATATTTAAATATATAAGGTATTATTTAAATAATATTAATACTGTATAGGTAGGTGGGTGGATAAAGGAACATGCTGGGGATACAAAAATCACAAAACATTATCTCTGCCCTGTAGGACTTTCTAGGATAATGAGGAAGGCAGACATTTAAACAAATAATTACAGTGTAATACAATAAGCTTAGGAGAAATAGCTAAATCTCTTAGGTCAGAATCTAGAAGGATGTATATACGAGTCTCATTGAGGGCTAACTTTTGGTTTCAGAGGCTGAATCTGTGACAAGTTACTTCTTTTATAAAGAGCATGTTGCATATACGGAGTGTGGGTAGACTCACAAGGCATGATAACATAAAACAGGCTTTTAATGCCACCTCCCTTTTTCCTGAGATCCAACTGGGGATACAGGGTTGTTAAGGTAATAGTTTCTTACCACTGTCTGTTGAGCACTGCACATATGGACAGCATGGAAGAAACAGAAGAGTTACTTCTCAGCATCCTACCATATCCAGTAAAGGAACTGTGATGAATCTTAGCAGGTGTAATAACACACTGAGTCCACATCCAGTCCTCTCAGGTTGTACCTTTTCTGTTTATGGGCATGGCTGGGAGTGAGATTGATTCTAGTCAGCAGTGCCCAGGCATTCAGATAGGTAGACCAGGTATTAATAACTCCATATACTCTCTATAATACTTAACTAAAAGTAAGGTGTACTCTTCATTTCAAACATAATACTGATACTGGAAACAAACTATATCATAAAGCTGTATCAACCAGCTTTATGGTTAAGGTCTCTAGGCTTTAATTACTTTAATTAATCAGTGTCTTATTAAAAAAATACTTGCTGGGAAATAAAATACTTGCTGGGAGTGAGAGTGGGGTTGGATGGAGGCTTCCTAAAAGAGATTTCCCCAGGGGTCTCTACCAAGAGAGAAAGCTTCATGGAGGAGGTAACTTTTGAACTGGATTTTGAAGAAATGCATAGGAACCAGGTTAGAGTGAGATGTAGGTACCCAGGGCAGGCTAATAATTTTATGTTCTTCAAATTAATACTATTAAAAAAGTTTGCATATTAGCAAAGACTGAAGAAGTAAAGATTAGAGTACTGTGAGAAGGAAATGTAGAAAAGGAACTCTTAGCTTTTTCTCTAATTGTTCCTGACAGGTTAGTTCTATCATAAACCTGCACACCCATCAGCAAAACAAAAGCCCTCCAGTTAACAAGATATCCATGAAGATATTATAGATTACTGACTAGTCAGACCTGGTCTTTGGCTGGGAGTTGGTCTCCTCTCCATCACAAGTGACTTATCTGTGTATTTCTTAATTTGATATGCCAGGATCTCCCTGAAAGAAATGGCCTGTTTTCAAATTGTTACAGTTCTCCATGTTTTAATGCATGTTACAGACTGACATTCTGGGAATCTGCCCCACTGGCAAACTTCTCTGCCCTGGCTCCGAATGGGTCATACCTCCAAGGTGTTGGATGATATGAGATCATGGTGTATTAGGGGAACAGCAGAAAGTTCTTTGGCTTCAAAATGCACAGGGTTGTTGTTGTTTAGTTGCTAAGTCGTGTCCAACTATTTTCAACTCCATGGACTGTAGCATACCGGGCTTCCCTGTTCTTTACTATCTCCCACAGTTTGCTCAGACTTATGTCCATTGAGTTGGTGATGCTATTTAACCATCTCATCCTCTGCCACCCTCTTCTCCTCCTGCCCTAAGTTTTTCCCAGCGTCAGGGTCTTTTCCAATGAATCATTCTTTAGCGTCAGTCCTGGAGGGGATGACGAGAGGTATTGAGGCTCTTGGGAAAATTGGGATGATTGTTTAGAGCAGGTTGGTGGAAAGATTTCTTATATGTAGAGTTCAGGCAAACCATACCCAGGCCTAGAAATTCTTCTCTTGTAGAATATAAAAACAGTTAAGTCTTTTTTAGAGATGTAATTCTTAATTTGATTGGGCCAGAGGAAGGGGAAAATGGTGAGTGGATCATGGACTTTTTGAAAATGTGATTACAGTCGTCAGGTCTTTACTAGTCCAATGCACACACAGACATGGTTTTGTTTTGGTTTTTAAGAATATGTTTCAGTTCAGAACATTTATTTATTTTTGTCCATGCAGCATGACTTGTAGGATATTAGTTCCCTGACCAGGAATTGAACCCAGGCCCTAGGCAGCTAATTGACAGCCTAGGTTGTGAATTAAGTGGTACTTAACTGCATTCTCAGTGTAAGTTATTTGATAAAAAACTGTTTCCTGTTTGCTTTTGGTTATAATGTAAACCTGTCTGTTCACTCTTTAGCTGCTCTTAGGAAACAGCACGCAGCTGAACTGCATCTGGGGGATTTCCTAGTTTTTCTTCGCAGAGTTGTATCTTCAAAAGCAATTCAATCAAAAATGGCTTCCCCAAAGTGGACAGAAGTGCTTTTAAATATAGCATCTCAGAAATGTTCTTCAGGTATGTGACCTTTGTCTTATTTTGGAGTATTTTGCATATCACATGTGTTTTATTCAGATAATGCCAGACTTTAACAACATCATATACTTGACCTTGATTTTAAGACTTTTCTTTCCTGTTTTGTGAGTACTTATTTGATTGAAAGAAAAGTAATTTCAGGAGTAAAAATGGAAAGGCATCAAATCAATAATAGAAGATAGCACTGGAGACGATCATAGATTTAATATTGGAAACGTCTCTAGTTGTTCAGATTACAATAATAAGTGGAGAATATTCAGTTTAATGTGATAATTAAGCACAGATTTTGAAGTTGTTGGATTATCAGAATGCAGATCTGAATTTGTCTGTTCTTTCTCATCATGATACGATTTCTGTTGCCTTGATTTAACTTCTAGTTGTGTGCTGTCTATGAGAGTTCTGTAAAATAAGCGTTATTCTTGCTTCTTAGCCTAAAACTCTGGTCTGCTTACATAGATTACTGTCAGTCTTTTCCTAATCTGTTTGCTTTTTGTTTTTAAAATAAATGTACATAAAATAGAATTTACTATTTTAACCACTTAAGTGTACAATTCAGTGACATTGATTACATTCACAGAGTTGCTCAACCATCACTGCTGTCCATTTCTAGAACTTTTTCATCATCCCTAGTCTTTTTTAAGTGTGCTGAAACGTAACATAGTCTTCTATGATACATGTTATTTTATATGTGTACATTTTTAATATAGTTTATTAGTGTTTCTTTTTACTTTTTTGTATGTATTCAATTTTTTAAAAGTTCAGATTCTATATATGTTTTAAGGTTGATATATAAACAAAAAGAATACAGGCAGCTTATTATTAACATAATAGCTGCGGTTATTAACTGCAAAAATACAGTAAAACAGAGTCATACTAAATGTTAATGTTCTTGCAACAGAATTATCCCAGTCATTGTGGTAGCAAATTCTGGCAAGAAATTGATTTGTTGTTAAAAGTGTTGAAAGAATTTCCAAAATTGATCAACTGGGCTGCAAATAAAACAGCATTTTATTTAAAAGAGGCCTTACCTTTGTCTTATTTTCTTAAAAGCTCTGCCATTCATAAGTTACTATTATTGGCAGATCAGTAGTTCAAGTCAAGGTTCTTCCTGTAACTATGCTTCTTAGCCTTATATATAGTAAGTTTATACTCATTTTTATGTTTTTCTTTACTAGTATAACTTACAGTAGCTTTTTTCCCCCTCCTTTAATAAAATAAGGCTTATGATAATATTGAGTAAGTTCTTAGAGCATGAAGAAGAATCAGATATTAATTTATTTCTACTAGTTGCTTGTATTGGGTTGGCCAAAAGAGTTCTTTCGGATTTTTCTGTAAGACAGTGCAAAAAACCCAGAAGAGCTTTTTGGCTAACCCAGTAATAATAATGGATAGAAAAAAAAGCATCAGTATCCTGCCTCTGTCTTTGTTTCTTTTAGAAAAATACAAACTGCTTTCTCTCCATTAACCCTGTAGGTCCGTCAGGGAATAGATGCAGTCAGGAGCAATTAAAGGGTACGATAAGCCTGAGCTTTAGAGGTTAACAGATGTGTCATTTAAAATTCTACTTCTGTCTCTACTGAGCTATGTGGCTTTGCTCAAGTTACTTCTCTGAGCCTCTGTTTCCTCATCAGTAAAATAAGGATATAATGTAGGATTTGTGAGGATCAACAGAGTTATTAATGTATATGAAATGCATAGCATGGTACTTGGCACAGGTGTTTATTATAGTACTGTTCCCTTATATATACATAAAAACTGAAACACGAACATGAATATTCATATACATTGATGGATATGGGATGAATCCAGAATTCTTGTGATAATGTCCTGAAGTAAAGTCTGTTCCATCCTAAAGACTTAACACCCTCAAGGATTTTTTTCAAGTTTATTTAAACTTTGAATTTAAGTCACATTTATAATAAGACAATGTTCTTTCCCCCCTCCAGGAATTCCTCTAGTTGGTAACTTAAGAACGAGGCTCCTTGCACTTCACGTCCTTGAGGCTGTGCTGCCAGCTTGTGAATCTGGTGTAGAAGATGATCAGATGGCCCAGGTTTCTATTTTTAAAATTATTAGAAGACATTCTTTAACATCTGCAACATGATTCACCCAAACTTGAAACTTACAGTCTCTTCAGTTGCAAATGTGTCATTTATTCAGTAGCATCTACAACTTCCACTTCTGAGATTGTTTTTTAAATTTTTTCATCTCCAAGCAAAGAGAAAGAGAAATTAGTTATGAGATGTGAGAAGTGGTGGTATAGTGAATATTTTCAAGGTCAGAATGAAAGGAAAATTTATAGAATTTCTTACTACGTGTGGGCATCTAGAGAGAGAAAGATGTGAAGCTGTATGGCCTCATCAGAGGTCCATATAGCGAGGCAACAGGGCAGTTGAACCCACTCTGTAGTGGGTTAATGATCTTTCTAAAAAATGACATTTTAGCTTGCATCTACACAAAGTAGCTGTCAGACATTGGTATAATTAAATCTCACAGGTGACTTAATCTTATGATTTATCTTTTCTAAAAACAGTTTAAATAATCCTTTACAGATTTTATCATTGTTTTTCCTTCAATACATAGGTTGTGGAACGCCTGTTTTCCCTCCTGTCAGATTGTATGTGGGAGACACCCATTGCTCAGGCCAAACATGCTATTCAGATAAAGGAAAAAGAACAAGAAATAAAATTACAGGTACCTGATTCTTCCAAAAAGGTATTTTTAGACAGCACAAGTGAATATCTTGCCACCTGTCTCTGGATCCTTTCTCCTTTGAGGGACATTTTTCTATCAGTTATTCAGTCTCCTCTCTGCACACGCTCTCCCTCTCCACTGGAGGAGTTTCCTTCTCCTCAGTTTGTAAACATCTCTTATTCCCACTCTCCTAAATAGCATTTTTTTAATCAATGAATCCTTTCTATATATTCTTTTGTGCATCATTGCCAAGCCTCCAGGAAGAGTAATCTTGTACATGTTTAAATCACTTCCTTACTTCTCATTTCTTTAGCCCAATCGTTTCTTTTCCATCAGAGCACTGAAATAATGACAGAGGTGTTGTTGGTAATAGTGTATGGCTTTTTGCTCACAACTTACTTGACCTCTGTAAACTCTAGCCTTCCATTGTTTTCAAACCATCACTTTCTCTAGATTCCCTCTGCCAATCCTTGATTCCCTCTGGAGGCATCTCTTCTTTGGTGTGACTTTCTCCTTGCCTCCATCCCAGATTCCGGTGTTCCTCAGAGTTCTGTGTTTAGCTTTTCTAGAAGTCTCAGTCATAATCATGACCATTTTCACTGCATTCATTGCCTTCCAGACTTGAATGATAGATAGCCCAGGTGTCTTTCCTTCAAACCTTTCTTCTTTTCCTCCTATCCCATTTTTATTGGTGGCACGAACATTTAACTAGCTTTTCAAGCCTGAATTCCTGGGAATTCTAGACTTTGCTAATATCCCCATCCGTGTGGTCCCTAGACCTCATTGATTTCACCTCCTAAATCGTTTTTGCTTGAATCCGTCTATCTAGCTATCTTAGTGTTTCTACTAGTTTTCATGATTCCATGCTTTTTCTGGTTTTCCTTCTATCCCAGTACAATGGCCTTTTCTTCTCATCCTTTTTCATTTGTACTTCCCCTTCTATTTTAGGGCTTCCATGGTGGCTCAGACCAGGGAAAGCCTGGTCTGAGGTAGATTCCCATTGAGACAGATTCAGGTAAAGATCTGCCTGCAATGTAGAAGACCCGCGTTCAATCCCTGGGTTGGGAAGATCTCCTGGAGAATGGAATGGCAACCCACTCCAATGTTCTTTCCTGGAGAATTCCATGGACAGAGGAGCCTGGCGGGCTGCAGTGCATGGGTTGGCAAAGAGTTGGGACATGACTGAGTGACTGCCACTTTGACTTTCACGTCTATTTAATCTAACTGCTGAAATCTCCCAAGGTTTGGTCCTAAGACCCCTTATTTTCTTCAGCTGTTACTTCCATTTCATTTCCTCTAGCATCAAACCTTATTCAGACCCATTTGCCATTGGTCATCAAATCTTTAGTCCCATTTGTGACATTTTTTTCTGAATTCCAGACTTATATACCCATCTTCTACTTGCCTTGCCACTTGAATGATAGTCTAATAGGCATCTCATACTTAGCAGCATCCTTAGTTCTGTTAATAGTCTGTTCCCCAGGCTTTCCCATATTTCCTAGTAAGTGACTCAACCAAAAAACCAAGCAGTCATCCTTGATTCCTCTCTTATCACACACACCCCATTTTCTCTACATAATCTCCAAGTCCTGCTAACTTCTCTGTTAATAGTTAACTTGAATTTTTGCACCTCCTTATTCCTCTGCCATCACCCTACTCCAAGCCCCTCTTTTGTCTGGCCTGGATTACGCAATATTCCATGTTAATTCCCTATAATTCATTCTCTCCACAGGATCTAGTGTGAGCTTCAAGTAACTTGGTAACTTGGAACATGTTGATCCTCTGCTTAAAACCCTCCAGTTAATGGTTTTCCATCCTTTATCTCCTCTTTCTTACTACACTGTGAACAAATGCCTTCTTGTTTCTTGAACACACTGAGCTTGTTCCTTCCTTTGGGCTTTGCTCTGGCTTTCTTTCTACCTAGAATACTTCCCTCAGATATGTTTCTCAGAAGTCAACTTATTATTCGTGTCTTGACTTAATTATCACTTCTTCAGATTCCTTTCCTAATCCACAATCTAGAGTCAGTTGCCACATACTCTTTAATGCCACAAAAATCACCTATTTTAATTTCAGCGTAGAATTTATCACCTAATATTTTCTTGTATCTTTTCTGTCTCCACCTTCTAAAATATAAGCTCTGTGTGAGCAGAGACCTAATCTATCCAGTATATTGCTGAATATATATATAGGACCTGGTATAGTGTCTGGTACACAGTAGATGCTTAACAAATACTCATTGGGTAAATGAAGGACTTATATGTTGTCAGTGTTTCTTACCTGAACTCTTGCAGTAAACTCCTGATTGTTCTCTCTGTTTTCATCCTGTATATTCCTGGTACAACAATGTTTATGAAACATAGATCTGATCAGAGTTCCTCTATATAAATCATTCTGTGTAGAAATTCTCTTGTCTAAAGATCAAACTTAGAATGTCTTCCATGATTTTTTTCCTAGTTCCTTATTCTTTTTCAGTCTCATCCTCCAGATCTTCAATACTGCTTGCAATTATGTTTAATCAGTGAATGCTGATCAGTGAATTCTGTTTCAGTTCTGTGTCTTGACACATGCTGTACATACTGCCTTCAATTTCTTTTTCTTTGATCAGCTGCTTAATGCCTTCTTATCATTCAGGATTGAGGTCAGAAGTCATCCTCTTTTGAATGCTTACCTTATCCTTCCCAAGCATGGTTAGAAACTTGCACTTTTATGTTTCTGCTCTACCTGTCATGTAACTTCTTTTATTCTCCCACTGCAGTACTGTGTTATTTGTCTCTTTTTTGCCTGACTGAGCTATAAGCTCTTTGTGGGCAGGGACCATGCCACATTTATGCTTGTGTTCCCATCACCTGCATAGTAACTGATGTATCTGCTAAGTCGCTTCAGTAGTGTCCAACTCTGTGTGACCCCAAAGACGGCAGCCCACCAGGCTCCCCTGTCCCTGGGATTCTCCAGGCAAGAACACTGGAGTGGGTTGCCATTTCCTTCTCCAATGCATGAAAGTGAAAAAATAAAGTGAAGTCGCTACTAACGCATATATATGGAATTTAGAAAGATGGTAACAATAACCTGGTGTACGAGACAGCAAAAGAGACACTGATGTATAGAACAGTCTTATGGACTCTGTGGGAGAGGGAGAGGGTGGGAAGATTTGGGAGAGTGACATTGAAACATGTAGAATATCATGTAAGAAACGAGTTGCCAGTCCAGGTTCGATGCGCGATACTGGATGCTTGGGGCTGGTGCACTGGGACGACCCAGAGGGATAGTGTGGGGAGGGAGGAGGGAGGAGGGTTCAGGATGGGGAACACATGTATGCCTGTGGCGGATTCATTTTGATATTTGGAAAAACTAATACAATTATGTAAAGTTTAAAAATAAAATAAAATTAAAAAAAAAAAAAAAAAAAAAAGTCGCTCAGTCGTGTCTGACTCCTAGCGACCCTATGGACTGTAGCCCTCCAGGCCCCTCCATCCGTGGGACTTTCCAGGCGAGAGTACTGGAGTGGGGTGCCATTGTCTTCTCCGAACTGGTATATAGTAGATAATAAATATTCGTGAATCAAACCAAGGAGTCTTAGAATATCTATTAACTGAGATCTGAGTTACTTCAAAATACTGACTCAGTTTCTTTTCTGGTAGAAGCAGGGAGAGTTGGAGGAAGAAGATGAGAATCTTCCTATACAAGAAGTATCCTTTGACCCAGAGAAAGCTCAGTGTTGCATAGTGGAAAATGGACAGATTTTAACTCATGGCAGTGGAGGAAAAGGATATGGACTGGCGTCAACTGGAGTAACTTCTGGGTGCTATCAGTGGAAGGTGCGTAGAATTCTAAGTAGTAATTAAAAACATTTTATCTTTTAGTCTCTTCCTCCTAGATTATTATTTTTTAAAGAGAAAGACTATTAAAAAATCATCTTACGTAAAAGTTCTAGTACTCTGTAATTTTTAACATAAATGGAAGCCCAATGAAGGATATATAAGAACCCTATATTATTTTTGTAACTCTTTCAAAAATGTTTTTAATGTATAGTTGAAAAATGACGATCATCTCTTCCATGAGAGGTCATACAGTGCACCCCCAGCAATGAAAATTTGATAACATGTGTGATGTTTCTTCCTGGGAGAGCACATAAGAGACTGAATGGCCGAGATTTTTACTGGATGCTAGTCACATACTCTGCGCCTGGCATATACTAAAATTTTAGATTCCCAGAGGGAAAGCAGCTTTTTATCATAAACATATTATCACACAGTCTAAGTAAAAGAAGCCACCTTTATCAGTTAGGGAAACTTTGTATCAATGTGGCAAAGTATTTATCAGTCTAGTCCCCAGGTGCCAGCCAAGGACCAACATTGCAAGTAGACATTTCTAAGGATAGCAGTCCTGTTGTGTTACTTCTTTTGATTGCACAGTGTACCTCCTTGGCTCTTTGCCACAGTGTTTTTACAATAAAATTAATGTTATTATCTGGTAGGACCTCAGACAGCAGGGTGAGACCAGCCTGTAGTATTGACTTCAGGGGTCTTAGACTTAGCCAGTTAAAATAAATCTTATTAATCACAAAATATCTATCTTAAAAAGTCATGTGGCTTTTTCCATAAATTTAGCACAGCACAACTCTGGCCAGTCCAGGACTCAGAATAGGGCACTTACACAGAAAAATTTAATTCTAGAGGTTGTATATGGTATCCTTGGAGATGAAGAGTTTATAAGATGTACAGTAGTCAGGCAGAACAAGTTAACAGGACCTTGATGGGATCTCCTATCAGGGGGCCTCCCACCTTATTTTCTCATTGCAGTCTAAATAATTTAGTTGAGTTCTTGGTTTCAGAGGGACTGTCTCTAAAGCCAGTTGGTTAAATAGTTCTGTTTGTGTGTGACATCTTTTTATCTGCCTCAAGAGCGTGGATGACATCTGGAGGTGTCCTGTGGAAATTCCAGGACCTGGAGTCATCCCCTGCTTCGTATAGCCTATTAGGTATAATGGGAGGCTCAGAAGCCAGTTTAAATTTAAAGTGCTCAAAACCACCTTCTTCACAGCATGGCTTTCCCCTGTTCTCCCCTCCCCCAGGAGGAGGAACAGTTGTGAAAAATGGTGATCATTTATGCCATCTCTATTCTTCCATACTTCCTGGGGCCTGGGTTCCCTCCTCACCTACCTTATTCTAAAATCAGTATTTCTAAAAAAAATAAAAAATAAATAAAATCAATATTTCTCATTTAGTAATTCTAACTTCACATTTTTTTAAATCATTTTTTATCTTCATCTAGCCCTTTTGTCCAGAAGGGTTAGAAGCAATAGGGACAAAAGAATTTTCACACACACAAAATTTTTTTAATAAAAACATTTTTATTCCTAACCACAAAGGTTAGGAATTGTCAGGACAAAATCCCAATTAAAAAATTGTTTTTCACACCATCTGCCTCTTCTATCCTAACCATTTATCCAGTGAGCAGCGTAGGAAAGATTCTTCTTTTTCTGGGGAGAGCTTCATTTAATAATCTGTCTTACTAGGGCCTGTGTATCAGACATAGAAACAAGCTATCAGTCTGTTGTTGAAACTGACTAGTTCAAAAAGCTGAACAGAAAAGGTCGGTAGTGATAGGACATCCACAAGAAGAGGTCAAGAGTCCATCTCTTATAAGAGTGGATGAGAGGGATCATGTGCCCTAAAGTATGCCCTCCTCCATCTTTCAGGTTTCAGGAAGAATAGAAGTTAAGAATGTAATCAGTTTCTATGTCAGAAACAGAAAGCCAATCAGCAGCTCAAGTTAGATGACTATCAAAAGAACAAGCCCTTTCCCAGGAGCATATGTAAGAATCCTGGACAGTCCAACTAGAATCCATGATGTTTTTAGTTTATGGCTACACCATCTTTAACAGTCCCAACATTTGATTTTTGTTCATTGGTCTGGTACCTACTTTTAGTTGAACACAGCTCATGTTGAGTTGAAACAGCCTATAGGAGAGAGTATCAGGTTTTAACTTAGAGGCTGCTCCAAGCGATTGGAAGCTGTGAATAGAGGCTTCTATAATAAAACTAGCAACTTCTGGGGGTAGCAGTAAAACCTAAATGCTATAGGATCACACAGCTGCATTTTAAGTCTAAATGACTAAGGTCTTTTTGCCTTCTTAAAGTATAGATTTGATGTACTTACTCAAAAATACTCATTGCAGGCTAGAAAATCATCAGACTCTAAGGGTCAGACATCTGATTTTACAGGAACTAATTGGCACCTAACAACTGCTTTTTAAAACTCTCAATGTATATTTTTGTGTGAAGACTGCCAGTCTTTATTTTGTTTCTCTTTGTTCTCGTAGTTCTGATAGGCAAATATCATAACAAAAAATTATTAGTTATAGAGGCTTGTTTTGTTTCCATTACTCAAAGAATTTAAATTCCAATCTACTCGCCAGGGACAAAAAGCAGGGAAGTTGTGTGCCACTAACATTTGTCCTCTGCAGCTTTCACTTACTAGTTTGATCTCTTAGTGTTTATGAAGTTATACCATGTAACATTTTACACTATCTTTTATTATACATCCAGATGCAGTAGCCACGAAATGAAGCTGTTTTTTGTCAAGTTTACTTAGACCCCTAGCAGTAAATTTAGGATTTACAAGGTTAATTGGTTGGACTGGGGTACTAGTATAGTAGTGGCAGCTTCTAGGCTAAAGAAAATTGCTGGAGTAGTTTCTTTTCTTCTCTCTCCCCCTCATCTCTTCCTTTCTTCCCATCTCTTCTCTTCCCTCCCATTCCTTCCTTCCTTCTTTATAAATCTTTATTCCATCCTGGGAACTGACTTAAATACCTTATCTCTTCTTGTTTGGAGGAAAGAGCAACATACACTTCTAATATTTTTGGTTTCCCCAAAACTCACCTCAGGGATTTTTGAACTTTTTCTCTTGCCACCTGGAGGAGAGAGCAACTGCAAGCTTATTTTTATTCTTTGGCCTATCCAAAGCTCATGTGTGGGAATGTTTAGGCCCTTTCACTTCCCACCTAGAGAGGAAAACAACACTTTTCTGCTCTTTTCCCCTCACTTAACTAACAGGGCCAAAAGCAGCTAGGGGATCCAGTGAGTCAGCCCTCCTGTGGTTGACTCTTACTACTTTTGAATTCCATGGGTAACTTTTGTCTCTCACAATAGATAGCCACTCACCTGCTGTTTCATAATGTATAACCACATAGGCATTAGAGTTTTCTCTTTCCCCAGTTCTCTCTTGTTCCCAAATATGTACTTATATTTTAATGATATAGAGTTGTTCTAGTGAAGCTCATGTTGCCACTGCTGTTGTTGGAGATTCTGAAGATTACCCCTGTGTTCAAAGATTTGGTAGAAGGACTCATAGGACTCCGTATATCATTGTATTCATGATGACTGGGGTTTTCTATAACAGGTAGTAAGGATATAAAGATATAAGCCAGATAATAAGGGGAAAAGACACAGGAAGCATCTAGAGGAATACATGTTCAGGCTTCCTTACGTTTTCTCCATGCCACGAAGGGTCACATGGACCACACACTTGTCTCACCAGCAAAATACAGCAACATGTGTATGATGTTTTAGGGAAGCCCATTAGAGACTTGGTTCCCAAGATTTTTACTGGAGACTGGTAATGAAGGTACCCTCTGCCTGGCATGTGCTAAAAGTCCAGACTCCCAAAAGGAAAGTTCATGTTCATTGTAAACCACATTGTTTGTTCAAACATTCTTGTCCTGGTAAGCTGCTTGAATCATTTAGGGAATGTTTTGTAACAATGTAGGAAACTGTTTACCAGTCGAGTTACTTGCTAAGGGGCCACTTAGCAAGGGCCTTAGGTACTTGCTAAGGGGCCACTGTTATAAGCGTGCCTTTTGAAAGAGGGCAGTCTAAAGCCTGCTATATTAACTCTTTTCTGAACAGAAGTATACATAAGAGTAATTAGAAATTTTGTATATAAAGAATTGAAGCTGTCCATTAAAATTTTTCTGGACTTGATATACTTTCTCAACTTCATAATTAAGATGTAAGTTAAAATTGTTTATTTCAAATAAATACTCAGAGGTTATATTCAGAGGTTATTCTACATGTACTACATGGTAAATATTAAATTTGCCTTAAACTCTTTAAAAAATGATGAAACTGTTTCATTTTTGTGTTATTTTCACTTAAGCTAAAAATAAACTTATGTTCTCATAAATGCTAATTCTTTATAAACATATTCCTCAGTATTGCTTTATATGGTTAATGGTATATAAAAAAGTTTTTTTGAATACTAGTGAACATTACCACTTGATTTTAGTTTTACATTGTGAAGGAAAACAGAGGTAATGAAGGCACGTGTGTTGGAGTTTCTCGTTGGCCAGTACACGACTTTAACCACCGTACTACCTCGGATATGTGGCTCTATCGGGCCTACAGTGGTAACCTCTATCACAACGGAGAACAGACTCTGACGTTATCCAGCTTTACTCAAGGAGATTTCATTACCTGTGTGTTAGACATGGAAGCCAGGACCATTTCCTTTGGGAAGAATGGAGAGGTACTGAAACTTATTCGGAGACATTGCTTGTTTTGTTTTCTTTTTTAAATTAGTTATCTATTTTATACATATTATCCGAGGTGTAAATATGTCAATTCCAACTTCCCAATTCTTCCCACCTCTACCCTTTCCTCCTTGGTATCCATACATTTGTTCTCTACATCTGTGTTCCCATTTCTGCTTTGCATTTATACCACTTTTCTAGATTACATATATATGCATTAATGTATGATATCTACTTTTCTCTTTCTGACTTCATTCTTTATGACAGTCTCTAGGTCCATCCATGTCTCTGCAAATAACCTTATTTCATGCTTTTTTATGGCCAATAATATTTCATATGTATGTACCACATCTTCTTTATCTATTCTTCTGTTGATGGACATTTAGGTTACTGCCTTGTCCTGGCTATTGCAAATAGTGCTGCAGTGAACATTAGGGTTCATGTGTCTTTTTGTTTGTTTAAAATGTTTACTTTTAATATCATAAGCAGAGAGCATAACAAAGTCATAAATTTGACGGAAAGTAACCCATAGAGGAACCCCCATAACACTGAGTATATGCCTGATAGTGGGATTGCTGGGTCATACAGTAGTTCCAGGTTTGGTTTTTCAAGGAACCTCCATACTGTTCTCTATAGTGGCTGTATCAATTTATATTCACACTAGCCATGTATGAGGTTCCCTTTTCTCTATACCCTCTCCAGCACTTTTTTTTTTCCAGGGTCTCAGCTTTCTCATGTATTCTGTTTTCTTATTTTTAATTGGAGGATAATTGCTTTACAATGTTGTGTTGGTTTTTGCCAGATAGCAACATGAATCAGCCATAAGTATACATACGTCCCCTTCCTCTTGAACCTGCCTCCCATCTCCCACCCCGTCCTGTCCCTCAGGTCCCAGGATTTGTTGTTTGTAGATTTTTGATGATGGCCATTCTGACCAGTGTGAGGTGATACCTTGTTGTAGTTTTGATTTGTTTTTCTTTAATAGTTTAGTGATGTTGGGCATCTTTTCATGTATTTGTTGGCTATCTGGATGTCTTCTTTGGAAAAATGCCTATTTAGGTCTTCTGCCCATTTTTTTCCTGAAGTCTTTTTTGTTTTTTTAATTTTTACACTGTTGTGTTGGTTTCTAACATACAGTGTGAATAAGCCATAATTATACATACATCCCCTCCCTCCCCTCTCCCCGTCCCATCCCTCCAGGTCATCACAGAATGCCAGATTGCTTCTGCCCATTTTTTGATTTTTTTTTTTTTTTAATACTGAGCTGTATGCCCTGTTTGTATATTTTGGAGATTAATCCTTTGTAAGTTGCTTCATTTGCAAATATTTTCTCCCCTTCTGAGGGCTGTCTTTTTGTCTTGTTTATGGTTTCCTTTACTGTGGAAAAACTTTTAAGTTTAATTAGGTCCCATTTGTTTATTTTATTTTCATTAATCTAGGAATTGGACCAAAAAAGATCTTGCTGTGATTTATGTCATGGAGTTTTTCTTTTTACTTATTCTTGACTCAGTTAGTGCTAGCTATTCAGTTTACAGATTATTTGCTCTTCTCCGCTTTTTCTCTAGTCCTTTTGGTTCTTATGATATTTATCAGCATCAAAAAATAAAAAGAAAAAGACAATAGTAAAATCCCAATAAGACAGTTGTAACAGAGGAACAAATTAAGATCATTTATTATATGTGGAATTTCCTTAGTTAGCAAGGATAACTGAGATTTGAATCTAGTAACTTACTGTGTCTCGTAAGAGCTTTGAATCTTAATATGTATTGGATATTATCAATTTTAAAACATATTTTTGTTTCCTTTTTTTCCCATCACCTGTGCCACACTATAGGAACCCAAATTAGCTTTTGAAGATGTGGATGCAGCAGAGTTGTACCCATGCGTAATGTTCTATAGTAGCAACCCAGGGGAAAAGGTAATGAAACCTCAGACCTTCATAATTAAGCATGAAGAATATTTGTTATTTTTTATTAATATTTGTTAACATCATACAGAGTTTATAGGTACAAGAAGCTATTTCTACCATTAGAAGTACCTTCTCAGGTAAATTTAGTCTTCCAGAAGAAGGTTAGATTATTTTTTTAAATTACCGTTACTCTTTTTTAAGGGACTATTTTGATATTCTGATAATTTGAGTATAGTGAATCAACTTTGAAACTTATGTGGGATTACAGGAATTACAGGAAATAGTTTACGGATAATCTGGTTCATTAGCAGTTGTGCCTATGAGAGAGGAATCTAAAAATAACCTCAGTGTAGTCAGATACTATTCTGTGAATAATGGAGGTTTCAGTTATGATGGGGAAGCTGCTTTTCATTCATTCCTCTGAGGGTTTTCAGACCCTGTAGATGGTGTAAATTTGAACCCTAAGTCCTCAGAACAGTATTAAAGTGATACCCTCTCACTAAAACTTTTTTTCCTCCTAATCTAAAACCCACACAGAGAGAAACTTCTTTGTGGTCTCGCTGGGAGGATTGATTTGTTTTCTACCCCATCCTTTTACATGAGGATGTAGTATAGCCTAGGTCTGGTCTCCAGAATTTCTAGTTATTTTTTAGTAGGAAGATGTCAAGCTGTCTCACATATCATGCATCTGTGATGAAAATGCTAGATTTGGTAAATTCTAACCATGAAAGTATAATTTATTCTGGCCTTTTAAATATATTTAAAAAAATTTTCAAGGAGGTATAATTTCAAGCTAGCTACTCATGAGATAGTGGAACTGCTTCTTGAACCAGCTGGCCAACAAAACTGAATTGGAAATGAATAAACAGGCACCCCAGTACTTCCTTTTTATCCCTTTCCCTGGTGATATTCTTGCAGCCCAGAGCAGGTTCTTAGTATGTTCTGGTTAGAATGATGGCCTATTGCTCTGTAACATCTGTGAAACTTGAAGGAATTAATTTAACCTTAGGTAGGTTTTATATCAATCAGTTTATTCTACCCAGAAGTGTTGTCTGACTTCAGAATCTGATAGAAACAATACTAATAATAGTTAATATTTTTTTTAATATTTACTGTGTGTCTGGCATACAGCAAAGTGCTGATAAGCATTTTATGTGCATAGTCTAATCTTTAATATAATAAGAGATAGATAGAGGTATTAGTGTCAGGTTTTTTTTCCAGATGAAAAAGCTGAGGTTTAGAGAGATTAAATAATTTCTGAAGATTATACAGAGTTAAGATTTGAACCCAGGTCTTTCTCTTCTTTTAACCTCTATGTCTTATTTGAAATGTGTGACCAATTTTATAATCTTGTGAGTTTATCTTTGTGCCTCTGAAACAATATAAGATGGTCCCAGGACTCATTATTATCCTGGAGTCTTAAGGATTAGAGTGAAGTCAAGACTTTTAGAGTGGGGACTAAGGCTTCCCTGATAGCTCAGACAGTAAAGAATCTGCCTGCAGTGTGGGAGACCTGGGTTCGATCCCTGGGTTGGGAAGATCCTCTGGAGGAAGGCATGGCAACCCATTCCAGTATTCTTGCCTGAAGAATCCCCACGGACAGAGGAGCTACAGTCCATGGGGTCACAAAGAGTTGGACACGCCTGAGCGAATAAGCACAGCACAGCAGATTGAATCACATACACCTTGGTCTGTACCTATCTTTTGAGTGACCACAACAGCACTCCTACTCACAGGCTGCAGAAGGTTTAAATGACAGGGTAACTTATTTCTCAGGACCATACTGCTACTGACTTTAGTAGAGCTGTAATACTTGCTCATTTCTTATTGAGGGCCAACAGTACAATACACATATATCAGGAAACCAAATACTAGTTCCACATTGGATTACATGTGCTAGATTTATAGTTTTGTGATTTATAGAATTAATAGTTTAGGATAACTATTAATAATCACACATTTGCCACCCTCTTTTCTTTTATAGGTGAAAATTTGTGATATGCAGATGCGTGGCACACCACGAGACCTCCTTCCAGGAGATCCTATTTGTAGTCCAGTAGCTGCAGTGCTGGCAGAGGCCACTATTCAGCTTATTCGTATCCTTCATCGAACAGACCGTTGGACTTACTGCATTAACAAAAAAATGATGGAAAGGCTACACAAAATTAAGATATGTATTAAAGAATCAGGTCAGAAGCTAAAGAAAAGCCGCTCGGTTCAAAGCCGAGAGGAAAATGAAATGAGAGAAGAAAAGGAAAACAAAGAGGAAGAGAAAGGTAAACACAGTAGGCATGGCCTTGCTGACCTGTCAGAACCGCAGCTGAGGACCCTTTGCCTAGAGGTGTGGCCTGTGCTGGCAGTGATAGGAGGAGTTGATGCTGGTCTTAGAGTTGGAGGTCGGTGTGTTCACAAGCAAACTGGGCGCCATGCCACGCTGCTGGGAGTGGTCAAAGAGGGCAGCACGTCTGCCAAAGTCCAATGGGATGAAGCAGAAATTACCATCAGGTATGATTTGTTGAGTTACACTGTTAGCAAATGAATATTTATTGGTGAAATGTGCTATTGCCTATGGACAGTGAGTAATTATGTATTTTAGGTGAGCTGCCAATTAACTTTTTAAAATAACATTTTTCGTACATCTGGGTATGAGTACTATTGATTTCCTAAAGGGGTATTCCAAACTTGTGTTCCTTGGAATACTAGTAGTTTGTAAAATATATAGTTTTTACTTTGTTTTGTGAAAAAAAAGGTAACCTCAGTAGTTTAGACTAAGTAGGATCCTTCTGTCTGTTTTTCATTTAACTTCCTGCTTTTTAATCATTTCCATTACACATTGGGACAGAAAAAAAGCCAGACAGCAGATCTCTTAGTTCCATTTTATATAGGAAATAGGATGGTAACATTTGTGACTAAAATTAGGTTTTGTATTATCTGTTGTTTTTAAATATTCTTTTTTTTTAAGCATATATTTCTATACCTTCAGTGTGTAACATTTTTGATAGGTATGAAAATTATGTTTATTTGGCACGAATTGTGTGCTTAAAAGCATTTAGATGTGTTTGGAATCAGGTAGAATTTGTGTGAAATAGAAACTTCATATGTTTAAAAGGAAGTATGTTAAGTATTTGAGTCAATAAGGGGACTTACTTAACTAATGACTACATAATTGTATCATTTGAAAACATGGATTTATTGACGATATTATGTAACTGTTCATTGTACTGCTTAAAGTGATTCCTTTATTAATATGACATGGGACAATATCAAAAACAATGGTTCTTCAGTATTTTTTGGAGGTGGTAGTATTATATACTGTAATGATAGCTATGGACCCTCTCAGCTGAAAAATAACACATGTGAGTTTACACACAGTTTCAGGAATTAATGGACTCCAGGCTAAGAAAACAATGAAAATTTTACTTGTGAAAGTATCTACCTTTTCTTTAGTTCTTTGTCTTGTTTTGGAAAGGATTTATGATGCCTTGCTGCTGCTAAGTCACTTCAGTCATGTCCAAGTCTGTGTGACCCCATAGACAGCAGCCCACCAGGCTCCCCCGTCCCTGGGGTTCTCCAGGCAAGAACACTGGAATGGGTTGCCATTTCCTTCTCCAATGCATGAAAGTGAAAAGTGAAAGTGAAGTCGCTCAGTCGTGTCTGACTCTTAGCGATCCCATGGACTGCAGCCTACCAGGCTCCTCCGTCCATGGGATTTGCCAGGCAAGAGTACTGGAGTGGGGTGCCATTGCCTTACTAAGATGCAAACAATAAAGCAAAATGATTAAATTAAAACACATATTAATAAGAAAAATGACCCAAAGAGAAAATAAGAGTAGATTAAGCTGGAACCAAAATTTAGATTATTAGAACAAATGTATGCCACCAAACTTTGTATACTTGCTAAAGCTTTCTATTCCAGTTCTTTATTAATGGTTATAGCATGTTGAAACTTTTGGGAATTCTTGCTGGGTATTAGGAAATATGTAGTCATCTTTTTGCTTAAACTAAATTGAAAGCAATTATTGAAGACTACAAGGTAATTTTTCTGAATGAAACAAAGTCTTAATCTGAAATAGGTTTTAAATGGCCATTACCCATATAATAAGCTAGATTTATTGTACAAACTTTCTGAATAGCTTACATTAGGGATTGGCAAACCACACCTGGCCCAGCTCCTGTTAAATTTAAATAGCCACAAGCGTTCATTCAGGTATATCAGTGACTGCTTTCACACAATGATGTCAGGGTTGAAAAGTTGCAGCAGAGACTATGTGGCCTTCAAGTCCTAAGATATTTACTATTTGGCTCTTTATAGAAATTTTGCTAGTCCCTGGCTTAGGTCATATAATAATGAATATTCATATTTGAAGGCACAGGAACATCTCATTGCTTTTGCGTTTAACATCACATCTCCCCATTTTTCTCATAATGGATTCATTTTTCTGTTTGTAATGAGTTCTCTAGTTTGTGTAGTTTATTCTCTGTTTTGATACATCTTATTTTGTCTACATTATTTTCTATACCTTCCTCTCGTCTATCCCTCACTTGCTTCTTCCTGTGTCATTCTGATCTTTATTAAAGCTTCCCAACTTTTTGGTCGCCTAGTGATACTCCATTGTATAATCTGGAACCCTGTGAACCACTTCCTTTTGACGTGGCACGATTTCGAGGCCTGACAGCTTCTGTGTTGCTGGACCTCACATATCTGACTGGCATTCATGAAGACATGGGCAAACAGAGCACGAAGCGACATGAAAAGAAACACCGACATGAATCTGAGGAGAAAGGGGATGTTGAACAGAAAATTGAGAGTGAATCTGCTTTGGACACACGAACGGGCTTAACATCTGATGATGTTAAGGGTACCACAAGCTCCAAATCAGAAAACGAAATAGCTTCATTTTCTTTAGATTCAGCAGTGCCAGGTGTGGAATCCCAACATCAGATAACAGAAGGAAAAAGAAAAAATCATGAACACATGTCCAAAAACCATGACATAGCCCAGTCAGAAATCAGAGCAGTCCAGCTGTCCTATCTCTACCTCGGTGCTATGAAGTCACTCAGTGCTCTTCTTGGCTGTAGTAAATATGCTGAACTGTTGCTGATACCAAAAGTTCTGGCTGAAAATGGCCACAACTCAGACTGTGCAAGCTCTCCAGTTGTTCATGAAGATGTGGAGATGCGTGCAGCCCTTCAGTTTTTGATGCGCCACATGGTGAAGCGAGCGGTCATGCGGTCACCCATAAAGAGAGCACTGGGATTAGCAGATCTGGAACGAGCTCAAGCCATGATCTATAAATTAGTGGTCCATGGGCTTTTGGAAGACCAATTTGGGGGCAAAATTAAGCAAGGTAAGTTATCTGATTTTCAAAAAATTTTTGCTTTGTGCTGTTGAAGTTACTCATAATTGTCAGAAGTGATATATTCTGTAAGTGATTTATAAATTTTTTTGGCCAAAAAGTTTTCAGAGTGTTTTTTCCTTTGCAAGGCAGACAGTTCCTTTCTGCTTCTTTATATTAATAAGCATCTGTCTACAGGCATACTTCTTTTTATTGCACTCTGCAGATTCTGCATTTTTTACACATTGAAGATTTGTGGCAACTCCGGGTTAGGCAAGTCTTTCAGTGCCATTTTCCACAGCATTTGCTTGCTTTGTGTCTCTGTCACATTTTGGTAATTTTCACAGCATTTCAGACTTTTTCATCATTATTGTATTTCTTATGGTGATCTGTGATCAGTGATCTTTGATGTTGCTACTGTGATTTGCTGAAGGCTTAGATGATGGGTAGCATTTTTTAACAATGAAGTATTTTTTAGTTAAGGTATGTACATTGGTTTTGATTTTTAGACATAATGCTTTTGCACACTCAATAGACTATAGTGTAAACATAATTTTTTCTTCACTGGGGAATCAAAAAGTTGCTTTATTGCAGTGAAATCTCTGAGGTGTGCCTATACCTATAATTTTTTATTTTTAACTTATGGAAGTATTGAAACTTAATAATTATTACATTTTGTAAAACTGAAATTTAACTCATGCCGCAAAAGGTACTCATGTATTTGTTGATCTGATTCAATATATATATATTATTTTGATAACTTTCAGAGATATTTTAAAGGACTTTCTAAAAGTTCTACTTTCATAGGCTGTATATTGTGTATAAAAATCCTTGTTTATCTTTTATCCTCACCTTTGGGGATAATAAGAGTTCTGAAAATAAAAATGAAATTCATTCAGTAAATATTTATTGAGTACCTACAGTGTGCTAGGTACCCTTCTGGATTTTGGGGAGACAACAGTGAACAAAACAAAGTCACCTACCTTCATGGTGCTTCCTTTTTTTCCCCTTCCTTCCCTCTGACTTCCTCTGCTTTTTCGTTTTCCCTTATTCCCCTTCTTCCTTCTTTAGCATAGATAGTAAATAGGCAGAGAGATGTGTATGGTGCATATAAACAGAAGTTGTTATGATCATGATTATGAAAAGTAGCTGGTCACTTCACAAACCAAAGAGAATTAGCTAGCTATTTGTAACAGCAGCTATCTTGATTATGTTTATTTGTAAGTTCCCTTACGAGATAAGAAAAAATTGCAAGTGCTTTGACATTTTAACGTATGGGGGGAAAAAAAAAAACAACATTTAAGAGTAGTTTATTTTGTGAGGCATTGTCCTTTTTTAGAACTTGGGAGTTTCTGTCTAGGTTTTTATTCTTGTATTTACATATCTTCTTTTTTGTTGTTTGAAGACTAAAGATAGACATCAAAATCAAACTGCTAAGGAAACAGTTTTAATGATCCTTAGAGAACCTCTGGTTAAATCTTGCAAGAATAAGTGAAAGAGTACCTTCTCTCAAGTAAGAAATGAGTAATTACAAGAGCTTGTTACATTATTGTCTGTAGAGGCTATAAGCAGTTCAGTTCAGTTGCTTAGTCGTGTCTGAGTCTTTGTGACCCCTTGGACTGCGGCATGCCAGGCCTCCCTGTCCATCACCAACTCCCAGAGCTTGCTCAAACTCATGTCCATTGAGTCAGTGATGCCATCCAACCATCTCATCCTCTGTTGTCCCCTTCTTCTGCCTTCAATCTTTGCCAGCATCAGGATCTTTTCCAATGAGTCAGTTCTTTGCATCAGGTGACCAAAGTATTGGAGCTTCAGCTTCAGCATCAGTGCTTGCAATGACTGCTCAGGACTGATTTCCTTTAGGATGAACTGGTTGGATCTCCTTGCAGTCCATGGGACTCTCAAGAGTCTTCTCCCAACACCACAGTTCAAAAGCATCAATTCTTCGGTGCTCAGCTTTCTTTATAGTCCAACTCTCACATCCCTACATGACTACTGGCCATAGTTTTGACTAGACAGACCTTTTTCGGCCAAGTAATGTCAGCAAAGAGGCTATAATAACGAGACAGTAATGAATGTATGTTCAGTCGTGTCTTTGTGGCACCATGGACTATTGCCCATCAGGCTCCTCTGTCCATGCAATTTTCCAGGCACGAATACTGGAGTGTGTTGTCACTTCCTATTCCAGGGGATCTTCCTGACCCAGGGATCAAACCTGGGTCTCTTGCATCTTCTGCATTGACAGGTGGATTCTTTACCACTGAGCTACCTGGAAATCCCCACAATAGTGGATATAAGGATGTATATATAGAAGAACATTTTTTTCTGTAAATCCTTCACAGAAATTGATACTTATGAAATATACTTAGAAACTTTCCAAATTAAAAGTTTCCCATTTCCTCATCGCTTAAAAAAAAAAAATCCTTACTACTGTCTAACTATAACCTTGGTTTATAGAGATTGATCAACAAGCTGAGGAAAGTGACCAAGCCCAACAGGCACAGACCCCAGTTACCACCAGCCCATCAGCCTCAAGTACAACTTCCTTTATGAGCAGCTCACTGGAGGACACCACAACTGCCACGACTCCAGTCACTGACACAGAAACGGTGCCTGCGTCTGAGTCCCCAGGGGTGATGCCCCTTAGTCTTCTCAGGTAGGGAAGTTGACCGTTAATGTCTGCTGTATTGATGCCTGTGCTTCTAAACACATGATGGTTTTCTTATGAAGAATGTGCCCAACTAGGGCAAGGCATTCTAGAGCTAGAGGGAACCTGAGATCATATAGTCAAATTCATTTTACTGAGGTTGGAAATGCCCCCTCAGAAGTTTAATAACTTGCTTGAAGTCTCACAGCCAGTTAGTGGTGGTCCCAGATCTAAGCAACAGTGCCACTGAGAATCAGGTACTGTAGTACTCTTATCTCCTTATAATGTGGTGGTTTTTTTTTTTTTTTTTGGCTAGGCTTTTGAATATTTTTTTCCTTTAAAAGTATATACTGTGTTTTGAATATTAGAGTCTCAAGAAAGAGCTTAACTCCAGGAAAATAATTTTCTTTTCTCAGGTATTTTCCTTTTAAGCATAATTCTTTAAGTGTACTTTTATTCTTTCTGAAAAGATCAACCAAATCTGCTCTTCACATGAAAGAGCATGTCTTATGATGCTATTTTGTGGACTTGTAAATTCCAAAGAATGTTTGTTTCTTTTTTTGCTTCAGTTTGCCAGAGGTTTAGACAAAATGAAAACCTTTGTGTTTTTTTTTTTTTCTTTTTCTTTTCCAAATGAAAACCTTTAAGTGAAAATTCTTGGAGAGAGACTGTTTTGTGACCTCTTTTAACTAGGGCTTAAGTGAAATTAAGGGAAGCAGAATGATTATTTTCCCTTTTTCTTATTTCTTTCCCCCCTTCCCTTAATTGACAGCTCATTATTTCCAGTGTGTAGACTGACATCTTAAGAGAGTAGGAGAGGGGTTGTTATTGTAATGATGGTAAAATTTTGTTGTACTCAAGAGCCATCTGGGAGGCTTTCTAAAGCTCTGGGACCCTATCTCCCAGCAAGTCACATTCAGTAGGTCCAGTGTGGTGCCTAGTTTGCGTTTGAATTAAGTCTCCATGATTCTGATGCAGTGAGCTTCATCTCACAGAATAAGAATTATTGTTCTCGTTTTAGGCAGAAGGAGTGCTAATCCTAGTAGCTATACCAGTGGCCAGTCCCCACACATTGGCTATCTCTTAGTCTCTCTTAAGTAACACAGCTCCAGGAGTTACTTCTATTTGAGAAAGGAGGAAAAGAAGAGTGATAGGATACTTTAATATGTGTTTTAATCTTTCTGGCAGTTACAGAATTCAAGGCATCAACAGAGGATCAGTAGCACTGTAACTCTTTGTTGCCCTGAAACTCCATAGGCATGGAATTCCATGGTAAAATAATGCTCCCTTGCCCCCACCAGGCCTGTGGCTCCTTCTTTCATTTTAGTCTGCATTTACCTCATATTGGCTGGGACTGTGTTAGTAGAGTTGCAGTTGTCTCGCCTGGCTCACCATCATTTAACATGAGAAAAATCAGAGAACAACTGCCCTCATCATATCACAGTTACTTGACTGGGTTGACAGTGCTTTTTTGGTGCTTAAAAAGTTGTCATTAGTTCTGTTCGGCAAATCTAAAGAGCAGTCAGTCAGTGAGGATCTTCCTGGACTTTATTCTTTAGCTAGTGTCTGCCTTCTTAGTCTGAGAGGGGTTACTTCTCCTGTACTTTTACCTCTCTACACTGCTGACATTCATATACTGTTTTTCATTTGTGTTGTGTGACTAGGCACTTACCTTTTGTTTCCATAACTTACCTATAGACTATTACTTTGAATCCATGTGACTACTTTCATGGCTACTAGTAAATGTATATATCTGAAGTAACTGTAAGTTATCTATCTTTAAAAGTCTTCTTTATTGTCTAACTATAATATGCCTACCAAAATACCCCTGTCATCTTGGTATTGTAATTAAAGGAAAGCTCCACGAAGGCAGAGATTTTTTTTAAATCTATTTTGCTGATTTCTGTATTCTCCCTACTTGTCATATCACTTTCATTTTGCTTGAACAAATGAAAAGGTATTACTACTTTTATAGTAAAAGCATCCTTTGAGATAATGATTTTTAAAACTGCAGAGTCTATCTTCCCTCTCCCCAGTTAAACTGTAGCCAACTTGTGTAGTTTTTCCAGGTTGCATATTTCTATAAGGAGATTGTTATGTATATATTATTTTCTAATTGGATTTCTATGCTAACCATTATTGTTTCCTTAAAGGCAAATGTTCTCTAGTTACCCAACTACCACTGTGCTTCCCACACGTCGTGCACAGACTCCTCCAATATCATCGTTACCAACCTCTCCTTCTGATGAAGTAGGAAGAAGGCAAAGCTTAACTTCTCCTGATTCCCAGTCAGCAAGGCCAACCAACCGCACAGGTGTGTGTGCTGTCATGCACTTTGACACCCAGACCTTGGCATTCCATGTGGGTGGGACTTGATTATGTGGGCATTGTGTTTTGTCGTCACTAAAACAGTGGTTTTTAACTTTTTGTTTTGTATTGGGGTATAGCTGATTAACAATGTTGTGGTAGTTTCAGGTGAACAATGAAGAGACTCAGCCATACATATACATGTATCCATTCTCCCCCGAACCCCTTTCCCATCCAGGCTGCCACATAGCATTGAGCAGAGTTCCATGTACTATACAGTAGATCCTTGTTGGTTATCCTTTTTTTTTTAATTGATTTTTTTATTGAAGGATAATTGCTTTACAGAATTTTGTTGTTTTCTGCAAACGTTAACATGAAGCACCCATAGGTATATATATATCCCCTCCCTTTTTGAAGCTCCCCCCCATCTCCTCGCCTTCCCACCCCTCTAGGTTGATACAGAGCCCCTGTTTGAGTTTCCTGAGCCACACAGCAAATTCCCATTGGCTCTCTGTTTTACATATGGTAATGTAAGTTTCCATGTTACTCTTGCCATACTTCTCATCCTGTCCTCCCTTCTCCCCATGTCCATAAGTCTATTCTCTATGTGTGTTTCTCCATTGCTGCCCTGTGAACAAATTCTTCAGTACCATTTTTCTAGATTCCATATATATGCATCAGAATATGATATTTCTCTTTCTCTTTCTGACTGAGGTCCTACTCTGTAGATCAGCACGTCAAGCACTTAAAGGGGCATGCTGGGTGGGGTCCTACTCTGTAGTTCAGTGCATCAGGCGTTTAATGGGCCAAGCTTTCTGTTGTTCAGCTGCCCATGCTGGCGTGAAGGGGGAAAGAGGCTATGGTGATGGCTCCATCCCCTACACGTGACTCAGCAGTATCGCCTTGCTTCCATGGCTGCCCAGCTTTGCTCCACAGGCAATTCCTACCACAATCTCCTCCCTCACCTCCCCTTGATCTGTCTCTCCACAGTCAATAGCAGCCCTCACCCTGGCATTCCTCCACAATCCCTAAACTCCAGCTCCCACCCTCCATGCCTTCCAGGGTACCTGCATCTCTGTCCTGGTTATGTATGGCTGCTGCAAGGACTGTCTGATTCTCATTCCATTTAGGCTGCCACAGATGAGCTGTTTCACTCTCAGCCTTAGATGTTTCTTCTCTGACTCAGACAGTTGCCCCGATGTGGGGATGGGACCCCTGCTTCAGTCTCCCAGCCCACTGAGGGCAGGTCCAGTCCTACTAACACTCCTGTTTTCCCCCCTAGTTCCTTCAACCTACTGAGTTTTGCGTGGTTCTATATATTCTTTTCAGCTGGTGTTCTGCATGCTCTTCTATGTCTGAAGGTATATTCCTGATGTATCTGTGGAGAGGGATGTACTCCACGTCCACCTGCTCCTCTGCCATCTTGTCCTCCAAGTTAGTTATCCATTTTAAATATAGCAGTGTGTACGTGACATCCCAAACTTTCTAACTTGTCCCTTCCTCTTGGCAACTGTAAGGTCATTTTCTAAGTCTTTGAGTCTCTTTCTGGTAAAACAGTGCTTTTAATTAAAGGGAATCTTCCTCATCAAACTGAGCTGTCTTCTCTGTTTTAAAGCTGTAGATTGAATTATGCCTTTTTTATAGAGAAATTGTGAGTGTTAGTTGCTCAGTCATGTCGACTCTTTGCAGCCCTGTGGACTGTAGCCCATGGCAAGAATTCTCCAGGCAAGAATCCTGGAGTGGGTAGCCATTCCCTTCTCCAGGGTATTTTTCTGACCCAGGGATTGAACCCAGGGTCACCTGCATTGCAGGCAGATTCTTTACCATATGAGCCACCAGGGAAGCACCCAGAGGTCTTGGGAAATTCCGTGTGTTTTTCCCTTCATATTGTAGTTTTCTAGAAGTTTTTGTGTATTTTTTTTTAATTTTCCATGTCTGTTTAACATACTCAGTCTTTCCTCTGCCTTATGGAATACATGCAATAACAGTTCTCATTATTAGAACAGTTATGTTCTGTGAACACAGAATTAGCAAAAACGGAACCACTATTCCTGGTGAAAATACAGGGCTAGTTTTCTGCGAGCTTCTGATCACACTCTGTCAACTGATCAAAATACAATCTTATTTTATGTGTGTTTCAATTTAAAGACACTATATTTAATATAATGTATTATTGATTCATTAGCATTGAACTCATGGCTAGGAGCACTATTAACTCATGCCTTTGTGAAGCTTAACATATATTTTCTCCGTAAGGCACATTGGAGCCTTCTTGCACTTAGGAACACCAGACAGCATTTCAGTGCTACACTTGGAGGCTATTTTAAACAATGAAATCACCAACAAAAAGCACAAAACATGCAAAAAAAAAGTACACTAAATGACATGAAAAGGATACTTGTTATAGTCTGAAAACTGAAACAAGAATACACAGCATCACCTTGTTTGACCTTAGCTGGAAATAAATGCATCAGGAGACTGAATCTTTTGGTCATCCTGTGCATGTGAATGACTCTGAAAGTGCCATGAGTATTGATTTTGGAGTTATAAATCAATTTTAGTGAGTAAATTATCGGCAGATACGGAATCTACAAATGAGCGTCAACTGTATTTATGGTATCTGTTTTAATATCTTGTACTTAATTTATCAATTCTCTCATTTATAGGTGTGTTTCTAGTAACTAATTTATCTCTTCATTTTGAATTGTGCTTTCTTGATTCTTTGCATGTTTGGTAACTTTTTATTGGATACCAGACATTGTGAATTTTACCTAGTTGAGTGCTGGATATTCTGTACTTTTGTAATTGTACTTTAACTTTGTTCTAGAATACAGTTAAGTAACTTGAAAACAATTGGATTCTTTCAAGACTTCCTTTTAAGCTTTGTTAGGTGGGACCAGGACAACCTTCAGTTTGTTTAGTATTCTATCCAGTGCTTTATGCCTTATTACAAAGTTTTTTTTCATTCTGGCTTGTTGTAACACAGATGCTTCCCAACCTTATATGAGCTCTAAGGATTGTTCTGCCTGCTGCTTCTGGGTGATTCTTTCCCTGGCTTTGGATAGTTGTATTAGCATCAGCTGAAGGCTTGAGGTGACGAGGACCCTCTGCACATTTCTGGAGTTCTCTGTATAGGTCTCTCTTCTTTCCATACAGATGAAAAGAGTATCCTACCCTGGTGTCTGGTATCCTACCCTGTTAGTTCTAGCCACCTTTGAATCTGTACTTTGTCTCCACCATTCAGAGAGACCCCTAAGTGTAGCTTGAATTTACCTTCCCTGACCTGCAGGTTTGGAAATTTTTTCCAGGCCATAAGCTAAGACAGTTTTACACCTTGCCTCATTTGATTCCCTTCTTTGAGGATTACCATCCCACACTGCCTATCATCCATCTGCAGACTGTTTGGTAATTTTTGTCTTTTTTTTTAGTTGCTTAAGGTGAGGGTAAATCTAGCCTTTGTTACTCTTTCATGGCAAGGTGAACTTCAACAGATACATCAGGGCTATCACCACTGTAGCAGTAATGACTTTTTTTCTAAGCAAAAATAAGAATGATAGTCTTCCCTCCTTCCCTTCTTCCTTACTAATCCAATTCGAAAGCCATTAAGTGAGGCCAATCTAGGTAGGCATTCATGCCAGCAGGGTAAGGGAGGTGTGTGGCATGGTAGCCCAGAGTGGGTTGTCAGAGCCAGGTTTGGGTGAAAAAAACTTCTGTGTGTGGAGTGGCCTGGCATAGAGCTTTTTGAGTCCAGGTGGGTTGAGGAAGTGTCCTCATAGTCTGGCACTAGGTGTCAGAGCCATGTAAGTTGAAGAGGGCCTCCACTGGCAACTGTCCACTGAGAGAGCCTTGGAGCAGTGATGCTTCAATAGCAGTACACATGCCTAGGGCCAAAATCCTATCTTCTAAATACTATTCTCTATTAAAAGAAACCTTGATCTTCTGAGAGAAGTGGCACTTCAGGTCTGAGTATGAGATGAGTGTAGAATGGCTTGTGCCACAAAGTGGTGAAATACTCAGAGAATGATGGACACAGGCCTGAAGGACATATAAATTAGAATGGAAGGGCATCCACTGGTCAAATCTGGGAGATTGGAAGACATAAAAAAACAATAATTACACTAACAGATAATAACTCTTGAATGCAAAAAGAATCTATAACCATATGAAAAAGGAGGAGCTTTGCTTTAGAGTGAAGTACCAACTGATGAATCTGAAAGCACTGATGGACTTTAAAATACCATCATTTGTCAGCTATCATAGTGATAATTAATTCAGCCAGTAAACATAAACGAGTTGGACTGTGAAGAAAGCTGAGCGCCGAAGAACTGATGCTTTTGAACTGTGGTGTTGGAGAAGACTCTTGAGAGTCCCTTGGACTGCAAGGAGATCCAACCAGTCCATCCTAAAGGAGATCAGTCCTGGGTGTTCTTTGGAAGGACTGATGCTAAAGCTGAAACTCCAGTACTTTGGCCACCTCATGCGAAGAGTTGACCATGGGAAAAGACCCTGATGCTGGGAGGGATTGGGGGCAGGAGGAGAAGGGGACCACAAAGGATGAGATGGCTGGATGACATCACCGACTCAATGGACATGAGTTTGAGTGAACTCTGGGAGTTGGTGATGGACAGGGAGGCCTGGCGTGCTGCGATTCATGGGGTTGCAAAGAGCCGGACACAACTGAGCGACTGAACTGAACTGAAACATAAACGAAAGTGGAAGTGTTAGTCACACAGTCTCGTCCGACTCTGCAACCCCATGGACTGAGCCCACCAGGCTCCTCTGTCCATGGGATTCTCCAGGCAAGAATACTGGAGTGGGTAGTCAATCCCTTCTCTAGGGGATCTTCCTGACCCAGGGAACAAACCTGGGTCTCTAGCATTGCAGGTGGATTCTTTACAGTCTGAGCCACCAGGGAAGCCCCAACATAATAAATGCTGAGTGAAACTTTGATGAAGAGTCAGATATTTACATATTCTCATAGTTTTTTCTCCACAAATACTTATTAATTACAAAGGAAAAGAAAGAGTTAATTTTACAGTGGAGAAACCTGGCAGATACCAGCTTAACTCAAGTAATCAAAGTTCCATCATCAGTAATGAGACAAAATAAAATCATGGACCATCTAATAGAATGCAGTAAGAAGGCAACTTCAGTTCTGTGATACTCCTGCAAAAAGCACAACCTGAATCTAATCATGAGGAAATAGCAGACACCAGATTGAGGGACTTTCTACCCTGTAACTGGCCTGGAATCTTCTAAATATCAGAGGCTGAAGAGACATGAAAAATTAAATGTAAAGATTATTCTGGATTGGATCCTTTGCTGTAAAAAACATTAGGACTTTCCTTGAAACTAGAATCTGGATTAGATGATAATTGTGAATTTCCTGACTAGATAGTTGCATTGTGGTTATGCAGGAGAATGTTGTTATTTGTAGGAGTGATGTATTAGTATATTCAGGGAAGCTGGAACATTATGTCTTTTACTTATTCTCCAGTAGTTCAGGGTAAAAGAATTTTTTGTACTGTTCTGTAAAATTTCTGTAAAATTAAAAACTTTTTGTAAATAGGAAACTTTTAAAAAAGAAAATATTAACCATTGTTTTCAGCAAGTTTATTTCATAATAGCTGGTTTATCTTTAAGAAAAACCTTAATCACATTCAATTAGTGAATTCTTTAACATTTCATTAAATTTAGACAGTATTAAGAAAATTGGGAATTATGGTCACTAAAGGAACACTTTTTACTCGTGGTATATAGTGATATTTAGGACTTTACCTCTGTTTCTTTTGTTTCAGCCTTGTCAGACCCAAGCAGTAGACTTTCAACTTCTCCTCCTCCTCCAGCGATTGCAGTACCCTTGTTAGAAATGGGGTTCTCTCTCCGGCAGATTGCGAAAGCCATGGAAGCCACAGGTACTGTAACTTTTCAAGTATCAATATATGCAGATATGAGAAACATGATCTTTATTAAGGGTGATATGTTTTTTAAGAGGCCATAAAGCTTGATAAGATTTTTAATACAAGATTTAATTACAGTTGCATCATAGCAAGCACTCTTAAACTGATAGCAGGAATAATTATTTTGCCCGAAGTCAATATTAGACCTTTTTTCCACCCGTTCAGGTGCTCGAGGCGAGGCTGATGCCCAGAACATCACCGTCCTTGCCATGTGGATGATAGAGCACCCTGGGCATGAGGATGAGGAAGAGCCCCAGTCAGGCAGCACAGCAGACTCAAGGCATGGAGCAGCAGTTGCAGGCAGTGGTGGGAAGTCAAATGATCCCTGTTATTTGCAGTCACCAGGAGACATACCGTCAGCTGATGCTGCTGAAATGGAGGAAGGCTTTAGTGAAAGGTGAAATTCCAATTTCCATATTCCTGTTCCATGTGGTATAAATGGTGCCTCAAGAGCCCCACTTATGTCCCTTCATAGGTGCTTCCAATGTATAAGGTTGTTAAGTAGAGATATATGAAAAGATGGACATTTCAGTTACAAGTTTATGTTTCTGTGAAGGGTGAAAATGACATGACAGGTTTTGACTTGAATGATATTTTTATGAAAATAAGGAAATAATTTTAATATAAAGTTGCTGAAAAGAACAACTAAAAACTAAAATGTTTATTCTGAAATAAAATAAACATGTTGGTAAAATAATGTTATTATGTTAAATAACTAGAATGTTCATTTTTATATAATTGATTTAATGCATTCAATAGAAATGGATTCAGTAGAAATCTTTGTGTCTCTTAATATAGGTTTATATTTTCATCTCACCTTTAGTTTTTAATATCCAATGCAATGCACCCTTTTTTAAAGTTGCAAAACAACTTCTGTAATAATGCCTAGCCTAAAAAGAAATGTAGAAACCAACATAACATTGTAAAGCAATTATCATGCAATTAAAAAAAATGTAATAAAGTATTCTGTAATTCTTTCTAAAATGCTCCTCATTCAGCACTTCTTGTGACTTTAAATCTTCATTTCATTTTAGTTCATGAAGTCATATTGGGGCTTGTATCTTATATTAATCTTCAGGCTTTTTCTGACAAGCTCAGTGAATATTTCCGTAACTTATTTTGAAATATCTGTTGTTCCAAGGCAAGGATTCCCAGTCATTTCAGATTTTCAGTATATAATCATTTAAGATTTAGTTAAGGCTATTGACCTCATTTGAATTTAAACTTGTATTAAGCATAATTTCATGGTTGGTGTATTTCAAAATCAGATAACATTACTGCTCAGAGCAATATGACATTAATAACTTAGGAACTTTGCCAAGCACAAAAGATATATTTCAAAATTTTATCATAAACATACTGTTCTTGATAATACTTGGAGGAAAATGTACTGCAAGCAAGTTAGTACCTGTGTTTTCTGTTCATGATGATTTTTTAAAATGTGCATTGCTTTCAAATTTGCACTTTTAGTGCTGATAATCTGGATCATGCAGAGAATGCAGCTTCTGGAAGTGGACCGCCGGCTAGGGGTCGCTCAGCAGTAACAAGAAGGCACAAGTTTGATTTAGCTGCTCGAACATTGCTAGCAAGAGCAGGTAAGTATATGTTTCATATCCTTCTCTTTATGAAAGTATTATATAGTTTGTTTATATTTTAAAGTCAATGTATAAGCAACATTAAAGAAGATGTAGATTAATAATATTAAATATTCAGTACCTCCACATTCAAAGAGCAACTATTTGCATATTACTTTCTATGCATTTATATAATTTTATTTAATTTAAATCACAGCATACATTCATAAATTTGTTTTTAAGTTCCCTCTGGATGCAGAAGGCTATAGTAGTCACTTGCAGATATTGAGAAATTTCATAAATGTTCTCTCTACCCTCAAGAAACATAATTTAAGAAGTGAAGATACATGTTTAAGATATCACAGGTGAGAAGGAACTAGAAAGAGATCTGTGCCAAGTAGGCACTGGTTTTTCTGATGTACTTTGTGGACTTCAGGGCTTCACTACTAGGTAAGGCCCTGGATAAGCAAAGAAGTATTTTTTCGTTACATTAGTAAATATTTTGAGGATTATGTTATTGGCATATGAAATGTAAGTTATAGGGAATATATTTTCCAAACTGAAATCTAGAATATGTTTTTTGTCAAAGCAGAGTTTAATCCTTGAATTCTTAAAACATAAATAATGATTCAGTAGTTTATAGGAACAGTCATTGAGACTGTCCTAGAACATATAGGATGTATATTTAATATATAGTGAAAGGGACTGATTTTAAAAAACTGAAAGGATAATGACAGCCCACATTTACTGAGTGTTCTTCTGTATAACAAACTTTATAAAATATTTTACACGGACTATCTTATTTAAACCTATCAGCAACTGTGCAAGGTATGAATGCTATTATCCCCATTTCACAGAAGAAGAAGCACATATGATAGGTAAAGTTTTATGTTTATGATCTGGAGTCCAGTAAGTCAGCTGAGATAGGCTCTTACCTGCGTTGTACGGCAGTTAAGAACTGGCAAAATATTCAGAATTATTTTATACATGCAAATAAAATGCCTTTCTTGTTTTGTTCTGAGCGGGGTTATACCGCTCTGTGCAGGCCCACAGGAATCAAAGTCGGAGAGAAGGAATATCTTTGCAACAAGACCCAGGGGCGTTGTATGACTTTAATTTAGATGAGGAATTGGAAATTGATCTTGATGATGAAGCGATGGAAGCTATGTTTGGACAAGACCTGACCAGTGACAATGATATTCTGGGAATGTGGATCCCAGAGGTACTGGATTGGCCTACCTGGGTGTGTGTGACTGCAGCGGGGGCTGCTCTGACTTATTTTCCTGCCCTCCTGTTCATACAGCTTACTAATAACAGCCTTGCCTAGAGTTGTAACACTCTGAAAAGTCTGACATCTCATCCTAAAGTTTGGGGCTCTAACACTTGAGGTTACTTTGATACCTACAAACTAATAAGAAAAAGTCTCTCTTGTTGCTTTCTCTGTGCGATTTTATTGCTTCTCTCCCCAGACTAGATGAATAGAGCCATATTGTGATCATTTGATTCTAATATCAAAGAGATTACAAATAAGCATCAGGTCCCAATCAACTCTGCTGGGTATTTAACATGGCTGCTGTGCTTATCTTGCTGTTGAATGCATGCTCTTCTCCTTCATAGGTTCTATTTAATCACTGCAATGCCTCATTCTAGGAGCCAGTGCCACCTAGATCTTGTAAATACGTCCATCAAAGGGCAGGGTACATGGTGGGTTTGTATGTTTACACTGTTTAGCATTATACTTTTTGTAGCAGGGAAACTGAGAAGTTCACAAGTATAAGTTTTATAGGGAAAATCATATATTAAGTTAATAAGATAAATTAATCTAAATGACTTCTTAGAGATTCAGAAAATAGATACGCATGTTATGATCAAAGTTTTCATTGGAGGGATTTTAAATCATTGAGATGAGGCAGATTGTTTGTATTAATAATTTTTTTCTCAGTAGTATGGTCAGTTACTTTTATTGTCACTTAGTGTGAGGAAGGGGCAAAGAACACCTTCAGACCATGTGATCTGAATTTTGATTTGTTATAGCTTTGATGAACATCTTGCAAATATTCCAGCATATGTAAACAAGTAGTTTAGTATAAATGATCTACTTACCTCTTAATTATATGTTAATTTGACTAATCATGTGATATGAAATCATTTTGTGCAGCATGTTTGTGAGTCTGAAGACAGGGAAGAAGTGGTGGTGTGTGAGCTGTGTGAATGCAGTGTCGTCAACTTCAATCAGCACATGAAGAGAAATCACCCAGGCTGCGGGCGGAGCGCAAACCGCCAGGGCTATCGCAGCAACGGCTCCTATGTGGATGGCTGGTTCGGTGGTGAATGTGGGAGTGGAAATCCATACTACCTGCTATGTGGCAGCTGCAGGGAAAAGTACTTAGCCCTGAAGACCAAATCCAAGGCAACAAGTTCTGAAAGGTACCTTGAAGTTGTGTAGATATCCAGATGCTCTGACTGAAGTATATAAAAGTATCTCTCGTTAAGACATGGGGATTGTAGTTTTCTTCATGTGAAGAATTACCTGAAATGGCAAACCACTCCAGTACCGTTGTCTGGAGAATCCCATGGATGGAGGAGCCTGGTGGGTTACAGTCCACGGGGTTGCACAGAGTCGGACACGACTGAGCGACTTCAATTTCACTTTACTTTTTTCCTTTATAAAGTCCTGTGATTGCTGAATTTAGATACAGGGATGAGGGAAGTGGAAGAATTCAAGTTCCTGCCAGAGGTGGCAGTCTATAGTCTGGGAACAGTGGTATGGTCTCAGGTCCTTCACTGGAGTTTGACTATATTAATCTTAAATTTGTTAACAAATTATGAGTGGGACCTTTGCTTTAACCTTCAGGAGGCTTATGTTCCTCTTTTTCCTTTGTTTTTTTTTCACCATATTTTTGACATCTTGATTAAGATCTTTTTTCTTGATTAAAAAAATAGACTATTTAGATTAAATGAGCTTCCATGAAAATATTACTTCTTTATATTCCTAAATAGCAATTAATAGCTAATGAATAAGGTTTTTGCTCATTAATAAATAAATTGGGGGGAAAAAAAGATTTATGTTGGTCACTCAGAAACCTCCACAGTTATTTGATAAAATAGTCACTGATTTTGTAAACACCTACATACCAGTGGTTTTTATTACATTAGCCCGTAACATGAAGGGACTTCCCAGGTGGCGCCTAGTGGTAAAGAACCCACCTGCCAATGCAGGAGACACAGGAGACCCAGTTTCGATCCCTCAGTTGGGAAGATCCCCTAGAGGAGGAAATGGCAACCCACTCCAGTATTCTTGCCTGGAGAATCCCATGGACAGAGGAGCCTGGTGGGCTACAGTCTATGAGGTTGTAAAGAGTCGGACATGACTGAGCAACTAACACTTTCACTTTCCATAACATGAAACTTACTTTTTTATTTTGTGTTGCTTTATTAATGACCTTTAAAATGTCCTAATGACATAATGTGCGCTTTGGAGTAATAATTGTTTTATATGAAAACACAATGTTCTTTGTGTTTGGTGCAGGTACAAAGGACAAGCTCCAGATCTTATTGGCAAGCAGGACAGTGTGTATGAAGGTAGTTGTTTTGAGAACCTCTTTATTTCACATGTATTTTTGTATATACCTTCTACTTAACATCTGTTACTAAAACTTAACCTTCGTATGTTTCTCTGTATTTACGTACATGTTAACTTAAATTCCCCCCAAAAGTTCAAGATAGTATGATAGCAATAGCCCTAGTTTTAAAAGTCAAGGGAAAAAGACCTGGGTTCTAATATTTTCCCACAGGATGTTAATTTCTGTGTGGCATGTATATTTTTTCAAAGTAGGTTAAGTATGAAGTATTAATACATTTTAAATTTTCATCCTAATTGTGGAAAGTAAAAACTAAAGAAGTGAGCATCAGTTTATCTGGAGCATTCATTGATTTGGAATAACTCATTTCCTAATGATTGTGGACAGGGTCAGTTACTCTTTGTTGGCCCCATAACAATATTTTTTATTAGTTGAAACCTCCATTACCAACTGTAGCATGGGCTATTGGTTTAAATGGATTTGCTCTCACTCCCTTTCCCTTAGTCCCACTGTTCCTCCAGAGTGCAGTTTAGTTGGATCACCAGGAGATGGTGCTATATTTTATTTTGTAGGCACTGACTAGGCTTTCAGTCCATCTGCATCTTAGACCTATCTCACAATAACCATTGCCAGCAGGGTTGTGTCGTGTTTATATTTACATACCATCCATTTCTTTCTTTATAAATTCCAGAAGACTGGGACATGTTGGATGTTGATGAAGATGAAAAGCTAACAGGTGAAGAAGAGTTTGAATTACTTGCTGGCCCTCTTGGTTTAAACGACCGCCGCATTGTACCAGAACCAGTTCAGTTCCCTGACAGTGATCCATTAGGAGCATCAGTAGCAATGGTAACAGCAACCAACAGTATGGAAGAGACTCTGATGCAAATAGGTAAACTTGGAATGCTGATTGGCATGGATTTTATAGAGTCTGTATTAATTTGCTTCTTAGAAAAGTAAATAATAAGGCAGAGGTTAATAATAATGAGTTCAATATTTTCTATCCCATCAACTATCTTTAGCCAGGTGTTTAATGTTTTGAAGGTATAATGTAATACTAACTTCTGATTCTTTTGTTTTTATAAAATATTCAAATGATAAAAAGAATTTATAAAATGCAAAGTTGTTTTTTTTTTTAACTTTGTGTTAAGAGAAACCTGGAAACAAAAACTATTTTGTAGTATTTTTTAATTTGGGTGAATATGTACTCAAAGCATATTTTTAAAACTATATTTTTTCTATATGTTAATATCAGTGGAAGTGATACATGAGCAAAAATAAAACCAAAAAATTTAAGAATCATATTTTTCCTATAATAAATTATTGACTTAGAAATATCTGTTTCTCTCAAACCATCTTCTATATAACAGTTTTATGGATGAGCAAAATACATTGATTTGCTTTATTTCCTAGAAGCCTAGAACCTAGCTACCTAGGGAAAATTTTTCAGTAGTTTGGCTATTTTTTTCCTTACCTTCTTGAAAACTGAGCAAAATCTTATGTTTTTCAGGTTGCCATGGCTCTGTAGAAAAGAGTTCCTCTGGGAGAATAACACTGGGTGAACAGGCAGCTGCCTTAGCAAATCCTCATGACCGGGTGGTTGCTTTAAGGAGAGTGACGGCTGCTGCTCAGGTTCTTCTGGCCAGAACCATGGTCATGAGAGCTCTGTCTCTTCTCTCAGTCAGGTAAGTGTTATTTTGTGTCAAAAAATGCTAAGTTAGCTTCTTGTACATATTGGACAGGAAGGAGTCTGGTATTGTTTGCGAAGAAGAAATAGAAGTTTGAGAAACTTGAATAACTACTGTTGAATGAAAGAAATTAGACAATAGTCATCATTATTATTCATTCATTCATTCAGTCAGTCAGTCAGTTGTTCAATTAATGTTTGGGTCTTTTTAGGCAGAAAATATAGCCGTTATAACAACTGAGTAAACTGCGAGCATTTGATTATCTGAAATGGGAAACTAAGACCATTGATCCATTTGGTGTAGGGTAAAACTAGAAGGTTGAGTGAATTTTTCTGCAGAGTTTACCAACTGTATAGCTAAGTCAGCCTGTGTATTGTGGAGGCCCCTGCTGTGTTCATACTGTGGAGTGTAATGTTAAAAAAGGGAAGAGAACCAAGAATACTTAAAAGACATCCATTTAAGAAATGATCAAGTAGGGATATTTAACAGTAAATCAGTGAAGACTGAAGGACCCTGAAAGAAACTGAAAATTTAGATGAGACTATATGATGTTGGCTCAAGAATATAGACAGTTTGGTCTATGGAAAACGAACTTCAGAAACTAACTCATACATGTAGATTAACATTTGATTTATAATTTAATTTATGACAGTGCTTACATTGCAGAGCAACGAGGAAAGGGTAATCTTTTCAGTAACTTGGGCTAGGTCATAGTTTATTCACTTCAGCAAAAAAGTGAGTCTTGGCTCCAACCTCAAACTGTATAAAAGCCAGTATTTTCAAGTGATCACACCATCGTGATTATCTTGGTCATGAAGATATTTTTGTACAGTTCTTCTGTGTATTCTTGTCATCTCTTCTTAATATCTTCTGCTTCTGTTAGGTCCATACCATTTCTGTCCTTTATCGAGCCCATCTTTGGATGAAATGTTCCTTTGGTATCTCTGACTTTCTTGAAGAGATCGCTAGTCTTTCCCATTCTGTTGTTTTCCTCTATTTCTTTGCATTGATCGCTGAAGAATGCTTTCTTACCTCTTCTTGCTATTCTTTGGAACTCTGCATTCAGATGTTTATCTCTTTCCTTTTCTCCTTTGCTTTTCGCTTCTCTTCTTTTCACAGCTATTTGTAAGGCCTCCCCAGACAGCCATTTTGCTTTTTTGCATTTCTTTTCCACGGGGATGGTCTTGATCCCTGTCTCCTGTACAACGTCACGAACCTCATTCCATAGTTCATCAGGCACTCTTATCTATCAGATCTAGGCCCTTAAATCTATTTCTCACTTCCACTGTATAATCATAAGGGATTTGATTTAGGTCATACCAGAATGGTCTGGTGGTTTTCCCTACTTTCTTCAGTTTAAGTCTGAATTTGGCAATAAGGAGTTCATGGTCTGAGCCACAGTCAGCTCCTGGTCTTGGTTTTGCTGACTGTTACAGAGCTTCTCCATCTTTGGCTGCAAAGCATATAATCAATCTGATTTCGGTGTTGTTGGAAGAGGGTGTTTGTTATGACCAGTGCATTTTCTTGGCAAAGCTCTATTAGTCTTTGCCCTGCTTTATTCCATATTCCAAGGCCAAATTTGCCTGTTACTCCAGGTGTTTCTTGACTTTCTACTTTCGCATTCCAGTCCCCTATAATGAAAAGGACATCTTTTTTGGGTGTTAGTTCTAAAAGGTCTTGTAGGTCTTCATAGAACCATTCAACTTCAGCTTCTTCAGCGTTACTGGTTGGGGCATAGACTTGGATTACCGTGATATTGAATGGTTTGCCTTGGAAACGAACAGAGATCATTCTGTCGTTTTTGCGATTGCATCCAAGTACTGCATTTCAGACTCATTTTGACCATGATGGCTACTCCATTTCTTCTGAGGGATTCCTGCCCACAGTAGTAGATATAATGGTCATCTGAGTTAAATTCACCCATTCCAGTCCATTTCAGTTCGCTGATTCCTAGAATGTCGACATTAACTCTTGCCATCTCTTGTTTGACCACTTCCAATTTGCCTTGATTCACAGACCTGACATTCCAGGTTCCTATGCAATATTGCTCCTTACAGCATCGGACCTTACTTCTATCACCAGTCACATCCACAGCTGGGTATTGTTTTCGCTTTGGCTCCATCCCTTCATTCTTTCTGGAGTTATTTCTCCACTGATCTCCAGTAACATATTGGGCGCCTACTGACCTGGGGAGTTTCTCTTTTAGTATCCTATCATTTTGCCTTTTCATACTGTTCATGGGGTTCTCAAGGCAAGAAATATCAATAACCTCAGATATGCAGATGACACCACCCTTATGGCAGAAAGTGAAGAGGAACTAAAAAGCCTCTTGATGAAAGTGAAAGTGGAGAGTGAAAAAGTTGGCTTAAAGCTCAACATTCAGAAAACGAAGATCATGGCATCTGGTCCCATCACTTCATGGGAAATAGATGGGGAAACAGTGGAAACAGTGTCAGACTTTATTTTTCTGGGCTCCAAAATCACTGCAAATGGTGACTGCAGCCATGAAATTAAAAGACGCTTACTCCTTGGAAGGAAAGTTATGACCAACCTAGATAGCATATTCAAAAGCAGAGACATTACTTGGCCAACAAAGGTTCGTCTAGTCAAGGCTATGGTTTTTCCTGTGGTCATGTATGGATGTGAGAGTTGGACTGTGAAGAAAGCTAAGCGCCGAAGAGTTGATGCTTTTGAACTGTGGTGTTGGAGAATACTCCTGAGAGTCCCTTGGACTGCAAGGAGATCCAACCAGTCCATTCTGAAGGAGATCAGCCCTGGGATTTCTTTGGAAGGAATGATGCTAAAGCTGAAACTCCAGTACTTTGGCCACCTCATGCGAAGAGTTGACTCATTGGAAAAGACTCTGATGCTGGGAGGGATTGGGGGCAGGAGGAGAAGGGGCCGACAGAGGATGAGATGGCTGGATGGCATCACTAACTCGACGGACGTGAGTCTCAGTGAACTCCGGGAGTTGGTAATGGACAGGGAGGCCTGGCGTGCTGCAGTTCATGGGGTCGCAAAGAGTCAGACACGACTGAGCGACTGATCTGATCTGATCTGATGTATTAATACATTGTTCTTCTAGGCATAATGCTGTTGCACCCTTAACAGACTACAGTATAATGTAAGCATGACTTTTATATGCACTGGAAAACAAAAAAAATTTGGCCTTCTAAATTGCAGTATTCATTTTATTGTCGTGGCCTGGAACTGAACCCACATCTGCTGTGGGTGAAAATGAATAACTGCTGCTAGTACTGCAACAGCATGGATGAATCTTACAAGCATAATATTGAATAAAAGAAGCCAGACATAAGAGAATACACACTTTATTATCCTATCTGTATGAAGTTCAAAAACAAGCAAAACTGATTTATGGCCTTAACCATCAGAATAGTAGTTATTTTAGAGGGCCTGGACGTTGAGAAGGGCCCAAGTCGTCTTCTAGGGTGTAGGTAGTGTTCTGTTTCTTGATCTGGAAGGTGGTTACCTAGGTTTGTTCAGTTTGTGAAAATTCACGGTTTATGAACATTCCTCTAAATTATACTTTGATAATTCAGATATACTTCAAGTGTATGTCGATATTTATTAAAACAAAAGTTTCAATAACAGTTTCCAGGTTTTTATTTTTGGACATCTGTTACAATACATACATGCATACATACAGTAGGACATGTATGACTAGGATGGTGCACCTTGCCTTTTATTTTGGTTGTTGGTGCTATGGATTGTATGTGGGGCTCCAGATGGTCACTTAAGTCTGTTTTCTTTATGTATCTAAAGTGTGTTCTTTTTCTGGCAGTGGTTCCAGTTGTAGCCTGGCTGCTGGTCTCGAATCTCTGGGGCTTACCGATATCCGGACTTTGGTTCGACTCATGTGCTTGGCTGCAGCAGGGAGAGCAGGCCTCTCCACCAGTCCTTCTGCCGTGGCAAGCGCTTCAGAACGCTCACGAGGCGGGCACAGCAAGGCCAACAAGCCCATTTCCTGCCTGGCCTATCTGAGCACAGCAGTGGGATGTCTAGCATCAAACACTCCTAGTGCTGCAAAGCTCCTGGTGCAGTTATGTACACAGGTAGGGTAGTAGTTTTCAGTGCTTTTCTTATTGTATAGCTTTTTCCAACCAATTCTTAAAGAAACTTGTGAAGTAAAAAGCTTCTTTTCCAAAATTAAAAATTAAATGTATTTGTTCTGATTGCCTCTTCAGAACTTGATTTCTGCTGCCACAGGTGTAAATCTAACCACAGTTGACGATCCAATTCAGCGAAAGTTTCTACCTAGCTTTCTCCGAGGAATTGCTGAAGAGAATAAGCTTGTAACCTCCCCAAATTTTGTTGTAACTCAGGCTCTTGTGGCATTACTAGCAGACAAAGGGGCCAAACTGAGACCTAATTATGATAAGTCAGAAGTTGAAAAGAAAGGTAAGTTTCATATGATTTAAATATACAGTCTTTTAATCAATGTTTTTAAAAATGTTTCTTCATTGTTATATGTGATGAATTATATAACAACATATACCATAGAAGTGACAGATTCAGGAATTAGATCTGATAGAAAAGAGTGCCTGAAGAACTGTGATTGGAGGTTTGTGACATTGTACAGGAGACAGTACATCCCCAAAAAAAAGAAATGCAAAAAAGCAAAATGGTTGTCTGAGAAGGCCTTACAAATAGCTGAGAAAAGAAGAGAAGCAAAAGGCAAAGGAGAAAAGAAAAGATATACCCATCTGAATGCAGAGTTCCAACGAATAGCAAGGAGAGATAAGAAAGCCTTCCTCAGTAATCAATGCAAAGAAATAGAGGAAAACAATAGAATTGGAAAGACTAGTGATCTCTTCAAGAAAATTAGAGATACCAAGGGAACATTTCACGCAAAGATGGGAACAATAAAAGACAGAAATGGTATGGACCTGTCAGAAACAGAAGATGCTACGAAGAGGTGGAAAGAATACACAGAAGAACTATACAAAAAAGGTCTTCATGACGCAGATAACCTTGATGGTGTGATCACTCACCTAGAGCCAGACATCCTGGAATTCGAAGTCAAATGGGCCTTAGGAAGCACCACTATGACAAAGCTATGGAGGTGATGGAATTACAGTTGAGCTATTTCAAATCCTAAGAGATGATGCTGTGAAAGTGCTGCACTTAATATGCCAGCAAATTTGGAAAACTCAGCAGTGGCCGCAGAACTGGAAAAGATCAGTTTTCAGTCCAATCCCAAAGAATGGCCATGCCAAAGAATATTCAGACTACTGCACAGTTGCACTCATGTCACACACTAGCAAAGTAATGCTCAAAATTCTCCAAGCGAGGCTTCAACAGTACATGAACTGTGAACTTCCAGATGTTCAAGCTATATTTAGAAAAGCCAGTGATCAAATTGCCAGCATTCATTGGATCATAAAAAAAGCAAGAGAGTTCCAGAAAAACATCTGCTTTATTGACTATGCCAAAGCCTTTGACTGTGTGGATCACAATAAACTGTGGAAAATTCTTAAAAGAGATGAGAATACCAGACCACCTTACCTGCCACCTGTGAAACCTGTATGCAGATCAAGAAGCAGCAGTTAGAACTGAACATGGAACAACATACTGGTTCCAAATTGGGAAAGGAGTACGTCAAGGCTGTATATTGTCACCCTGCTTATTTAACTTATATGCAGAGTACATCATGTGAAATGCTGGGCTGGATGAAGCACAAGCTGGAATCAAGATTGATGGGAGAAATATTAATAACCTCAGATATGCAGATGATACCACACTTATGGAAGAAAGAGCCTAAAGAGCCTCTTGATGAAAGTGAAAGTGGAGAGTGAAAAAGCTGGCTTAAACGTCAAGATTCGAAAAATGAAGATCATGGCATCTGGTCACACCACTTCATGGTAAATAGATGGGAAAACAGTGGAAACAGTGACAGACTTTATTTTCTTGGGCTCCAAAATCACTGTAGATGGTGATTGCAGCCATGAAATTAAAAGATGCTTTCTCCTTGGAAGAAAAGCTATGACAAATCTAGACAGCATGTTAAAAAGTAGAGACGTTACTTTGCCAACAAAGGTCCATCTAGTCAAAGCTATGATTTTTTCATAAGTCATGTATGGATGTGAGTGTTGGACCATAAAGAAGGCTGAGCACTGAAGAATTGATGCTTTTGAACTGTGGCATTGGAGAAGACTCTTGAGAGTCCCTTGGAAAGCAAGGAGATCAAACCAGTCAATCGTAAAGGATATGAGTCCTGAATATTCATTGGAATGACTGATGCTGAAGCTGAAACTCCCAATACTTTGGCCACCTGATGCAAAGAGCTGTCTCACTAGAAAAGACCTTGCTATTGGGAAAGATTGAAGGCAGGAGAAGGGAACGACATAGGATGAGATGATTGGATGGCATCACTGACTCAATGGACGTGAGTTTGAGCAAGCTCTGGGAGATGAAGGACAGGGAAGCCTGGCGTGCTGCAGTCCATGGGGTTGCCAAGAGTTGGACATGACTGAGCACCTGAGCAATGTGTAGTTAAGTTAGATCATAAGAAAAGTGCCTGGATACGTTTTCATTGTGCATGGAAATAAATACTAGAAAATATACCAAATTTGTCTTTTTTAATTAGATTATTTTATTCGATTATGGTTTGAGTAACCATAGATAATAATCACGGTAGGTTTCTGTAATATAATTTATATAAAGTAATGCTGTTTTTCTCTTTGTCTTAAAACGATATACTTGAAGGGACTACTTAAATACACTATGTACCCTTCTCTTCACCATTTGGCCAAGAGAGATGGTCTTTTGGATCTATCAAGGCAGTCCCTTGATTGGCTATTAAGATCACTTTTGAGCAGCAGAAGCCAAACTCTTAAATTTTTAGGACATGCTTGCTCTGCCCTGGTCTTAAACTGATGTCTGCTGTATTCTCAGTCTATGTATCCTTAGAGCAAAGACTGTTGATTAATGTATATAAATGTATATTTGCAGTGAATCGGATTTATTATGGAATTTTATGTGAGATAAATGCTTTATAACTTGTATGCATATCTTAGTGAAATGACTACTTGAGAAAGTGCTAATTCTTAAAAGATGGGTTAACCCGTTTTTGTTTGTTCACCAGCACCAGCTCTCACCCGGGCATCATTTCATTGTTTTGTCTAAGCAGGTTTAACTGCCCAATTGTATGCCCATCCTCCCTGTGACCCTTCTGCTGCAGGCCCTCTGGAGCTGGCTAACGCCCTGGCAGCCTGCTGCCTCTCCTCGAGGCTGTCCTCGCAGCACAGGCAGTGGGCTGCTCAGCAGCTCGTGCGCACTCTTGCCGCACATGACCGCGACAACCAGACTGCTCCACAGACGCTTGCTGATATGGGAGGAGATCTCAGAAAATGCTCCTTTATCAAGTTGGAGGCGCATCAGAACAGAGTGTGTATTTTAAGCCCCAAGTGTGTTGATCACCTTATGTAAGATAAAATAGTTTCTGCTGTTCTCCAGGAGCTTAAAGTTTAGATCATGGGGTGTGTATATGTGTGTCTCTCTTTCTCTGTTTCTCTCTCTCTCTTACTCACGTACATGTGTGTGCTAAATTATCAGTATTTGCTAGTTACCGACTCTCCTTTCTCTACATGTGTATGTTGCATGCTGTATAATCTGATACAAATGGGAACATCAGATGGGGAATGAGAAGAAAACCAAAGGAATAACCTCACGAAAGATAAGAGCTTATATATGCAAGAGGAGAAGAAGTTGACCCTACTGTTTTAATCTAACCCACTAGGCCCCTGAGCAGTGACAAGGGAACTTTAGGAAATGAAGACTGACCTCTACTTTCCCAATTTAAAAATCATTTTTTAGTCTTATAATTTGTTTTATAGAACATATTGAATACTTCTATTTTGTTGGATTAAAAAACATTTTTTAATTAAACAAACATGTTTAATTAAGATTGTAACAAGTCTTAAGATAATTCAAATGAGTTTGGGCATAGTATTTTAAAGGTATATCTCATATAGGTGTATATTTACAAGCCAATTAGAAAGAATTAGACCATGCATACTGTTTTATAACATGGATACTTTTACAATTTCATGGTAGATTTAATTTTCATTTGATAGAACTCTTTCAAATTACAGAATCATTTGAGTTAAAACTTGCTCACATATTGCTGGACTTTTTATCTTTACTAGGTAATGACTTGTGTTTGGTGTAATAAAAAAGGACTGTTGGCTACAAGTGGCAATGATGGCACCATCCGGGTTTGGAATGTCACCAAGAAGCAGTATTCACTGCAACAGACCTGTGTGTTCAACAGATTGTGAGTAATGGCGTTAGCTCCCTTGGGTAACATTTAAAAATAGGAGAATCCTAAACATGCTTCATCTTGGTTGTGTTAGTATAATCAAATTGTCACTAAAGTTTTTTACAATTTTTTATTTCAGAACAGTTTCCAATGTGTTGTTTTGGTTTTTGCAAGATAGTATTTAATTAATTAATTAATTTTTGGCTGCACTGGGTCTTCATTGCTGGGCATGGGCTTTCTCTAGTTGTGGTGAGTAGCGGGTACACTCTAGTTGCAGTGCACGAGCTTCTCATTGGGTGACTTCTCTCGTTGCGGAGCACAGGCTCTAGGCACAGGGGCTTCAGTAGTTGCGTTGCACAAACTTAGTTGCCTCTCAGCATGTAGAATCTTCCCAGACCAGGGATCGAATCCCTGTCCCCTGCATTGGCAGATGGTCTCTCAACCACTGGACCACCAAGTCCTGCTAGATAGTAACTTAGAAGATAAAAATATTAACTGTCAATATCTGGACTTGCTCAGAATTAAATCAGGGTCTACTCTGCTAACATGTTCAATTCTACAAAACAATAGGCTTATTTTCCATCATTCTTCAAGGATTATTTAGGAATTAAGAGTAATGATATTTCTTCTATAGCACAGTGTAGTATTTTTTCTATTTTTATAGCTAAATATAAAACTTCCCTAGCTATTAGGCAAGCAAGAATCAGTGTGCCCTGAGCAATAATCATATGTATAAACCATGCAGAATCAGAATATCTTTGTTGACAAATTATGTAGTACATTAAATGATGAATTGTCTAAGTAATACTCTTTTGTAATTCTACAATTTTCACATTATGAGAAACACTAGCAATTATGTGATTGTCAAATATTACTGGCCAAGCTTTTGAAATGTAAGAATCTCTGTTTATGTACTACGGTCTATATAAAACCCTTATTTTAAGATTTAGGATTTAGTTTCCTTTTGGATGATGGATTAGAATTCCATACTTACCTGTTGTATTCTAGGGAAGGTGATGCTGAGGAAAGCCTAGGATCACCCAGTGATCCAAGTTTCTCACCTGTTTCCTGGAGTATCAGTGGCAAATACCTAGCTGGGGCTTTGGAAAAGATGGTGAATATCTGGCAAGTTAATGGTAAGAGGCACATAAATACTAGTAAACTACTGAAGGTACTCTTTCTCTTAGCCTTCTAAGTTCAAACATTGGCTTCCCTTCACCTTGAATCTCACAATCTGTTTACCAACTGTGGAAATCTATGCATAGTATGATTTAAATTAAAGAAATAGTGTTCATTTCCTGACTTTTATTTCTAAGAGTTTCAATTAACCTGGTAATTGTAAACTAAAAATTCCTTTATGTACCATTCAGCATTCAGCCTAGGATTAGAGAAGTAGCAATCACTACATTTCCAGCTATGTGTTCTTTTGAATCAGTTGAAATATTTCTGTTAATTTTGTCTCTTCCACAGGTACAAACTCTTGTTGATTTTTAATATATCTCTGGAAAATAAAAATTATTATTGTAATCTTTGGCTTACCAGTATTTTTGTTTGCTTTTGCTTAATTGAGAAATTGCTAGCCTTAACTATAGATGAATTTCATATGTTAATTTGGTTTTCAGTAATTATTAGGAAAATTAAGTGGCATTTGTATACTGACATTTCCTTTATTCTTTCTCGTATAAAAGCTATCTCTTTTTGCTATTAATAGTTACAGAAAAACTCGATTTGATAATCAAATGTAGTATATAAATGAAGGATCCAGCCTTGCAGTCTTATTCATTAGTAGGCTATTATGAAATTGGGAACTGCTTTGAGCGTGTTAAATAGTACTTCTTTTTGTTATTGCTCTTAAGAATTAAATGACAACTAGTTAACATTTTTTCCTTCTCTAGGAGGAAAAGGGTTAGTAGATATTCAGCCTCATTGGGTATCTGCTCTGGCTTGGCCAGAAGAGGGTCCATCTACAGCCTGGTCAGGAGAGTCTCCAGAATTGTTGTTGGTGGGACGGATGGATGGATCTCTAGGACTGATTGAAGTTGTTGATGTATCCACCATGCACCGTCGAGAACTGGAGCATTGCTATCGAAAGGATGGTAAATGATTAGACTTGTATCTGGTTGAGAAAGTGTTCCCTCTAATCAAATAGATATACTCTTTCAGCAAATGCTGAGTAAATAAAAAATTTTGGTTTTGTTTTCTAAATTGCCCAGTTGGTATTTCATTTTAGTTAGCTGCTAAGTTGAAAGATAGTTCTCTATCAACTCCTACCACACATTACTGCCAAAATAAGACCTAAATTACTATTTATCTTTTGTGTAAGTGTCTGAACACTTATAGTGCTCTTGAGGTCTCTCTACAAAGTTGAGAATGTCCAAGAGGAAAAAAGATAATAACCATTGATGGAGATGAAATTGTTAACAAATGTGTGAAATTAAGGAAATGAGGAAGGAGGAGGAGGAGAGGGATGTTCCTGATTTGAGAGTCATACTAGGAAGCCTTTCACTTATTTTCTCACTCTCTTCATTTTGGATGGCTCGGCATCATACTGAACAGTTCTGTTAGATGATTTGGGGGAGTAGGATATCTCACAGATCCTAGGCCCAGCTTCTGTGGTACTCTTTTAACAGAACAGAACAGGTTTTTTGGTTTGTTTTTTTTTGTTGTTGTTTTTTTTAGATTTTTAAAATAGATAATACCATCATATGGTTCAAAAATTTTAGTTTAAAAAGATACAGTGGGAAATTCCCTGGCAGTCCAGTGGTTAGGACTCTGTACTTCCACTGCAGGGGACACAGATTTGATCCCTGTTCAAGGAACTAAGATCCCACATGCCACAAGGCATGGCAAAAAAAGAAATAAAAAGGTTTACAATGCAAAGCCTTTCTCACATTTACTCAACTCCCATGTCCCCATTGTACTCCCACAGAAACTGTTTTTTACTTCTTTTGTAGCCTTCTGGTATTACATATACTAAAACAAATATGGATATAGATTGTTAGAATATAACATGTTTGATAGATTATGCAAACACACAGAATAGGCAATATTAAGCAAAAGAAAGGGTAGGTAATTTTTTACCTAAGAGTTGGATTATTTCACTTGTTAGTTTCATGGTAGATTCTGGTCCAAAAGGAGAGAGCCTAAAATGACTTAAAATCAGCAAGGGAATTCAATTTTTGTTTCTCTTTTTCAAAAACCACTTGAAAAGAATGAAAGATTAAAAATGAGATACTCCTTATCACTTACAAATAACACCTTTAAAGTGGGTTGCATGAAATCCCTGCTCTAAGCCTACATTTTGTCTAAATGCATTAAAGAGATGTTTGTAAACTTACTTCCAGTAGTTGTAGTGGTATATATTTGTTGCAAAGTCTATTTTAAAGTGAGACAATGACAAATAAGTCTCTCATTTTCTTTTTAAAATTTTTATTTTGTTTTTATCATGTTAGTGTCTGTAACTTGCATTGCTTGGTTCAGTGAAGACAGACCATTTGCAGTGGGATATTTTGATGGAAAATTGTTACTGGGAACAAAGGAACCACTTGAGAAAGGAGGCATTGTTCTAATTGATGCACATAAGGTAAAGCATCTTTACCAAATTATTACTTTTTCTTGTTTTATACTGTAGTATTGCTTGATACTAGTTTCTCAAAAAATGTTTTTTACCTCAGTCACTTGTGATTTAATATTCTGTTGTTATACAAAGTTTTTGGACCATGTATATAAATGGAGAAGTCTGTGTAAGAAAGCCGTTGAGGTAAGAGATAAAACCGCAACAGTGATATAGGATACCTTGGTCAGAGTACTTCCCAGTAATGCTAGAAATTCCATTTATGAAGAATGATTCCGTTACCTTAAACAGAAGTTACCAATTCAGAAGCTTATGGGGCCACTAGTTAAGTAACATAAATTCATGAAGCCAGTTGGAACGTTGGAACGTGTGAAGGAGGGTAAAATAGTCAGAGGAATAGAGCCTATTATACAGAGTGAAGTAAGTCAGAAAGAGAAAAACAAATATTGTGTACTAGCACATGTATATGGAATCTAGAAAGATGGTACTAATGAACTTACTTGCCAAGCGGTAGTGGAGACACTAGACATTGAGCACAGACTTATCGACACAGCTGGTGGGAGAGGAAGGAGAGGGTGGGATGGATGGAGAGAGTAATATGGAAACGTACATTACCATATGTAAAATAAATAGCCAATGGGAATTTGCTGATAAGACTCAGGGAACTCAAACAGGGCTCGGGAACAAACTAGAGCAGTGGGATGGCAAGGGAGATGGGAGGGATGTTCAAGTGGGAGGGGCCATGGGTAAACCTATGGCCAATTCATGTTGATGTTTGGTAGAAACCAATACAATATTGTGAAAAATTATCCTTCAATTAAAAGCAATTATCCTTCAATTAAAAATAAATTTTAAAAAAATCAGAAGAACCCAGTGAAGACAACCGTATAAACATAAAACATGTCCCAGATTCTCATAGTATTAGCTATTTTTGGTGTAAGAGATTCTTCTTTTAAAAAAAAAGCCTCTTCTTTTTCATATTTTGATAATCAGTAGTTAATAAAAATAACTTTAAAAATGATGATGAAAGATAACATATTCCTTCTGAATTAGAATTTCATAATTCATTCATCAAGTAACATTTATTGGGCTTTGACTGCAGCAAATATATATAATGCAGCAAATATATATATTTATATATATATAAACGATGAGTTAGTTAGTGGTTGGAAATAATGTAATAGTATCTGATTTGCATAAAATGTCCATTTCAAAATAATTGAGTGATAGAAGTATGAAGAAGTGAAGTGAAGTGAAGTCGCTCAGTTGTGTCTGACTCTTTACGACCCTGTGGACTGTAGCCTACCAGGCTCCTCAATCCATGGAATTCTCCAAGCAAGAAGACTGGAGTGGGTTGCCATTTCCTTCTCCAGGGGATCTTCCCAACCCAGGGATCGAATATGGGACTCCCTCATTACAGGCAGATGCTTTACCATCTGAGCCACCAGGGAAGCGATAGAAGTATAGGTCATAAATTACTAAGTTTTAAGTGTTTGTAAAGTAAGCATTACTATGATATTTTTCTCCCTCTACCATTTTAAGGATACTCTTACTAGTATGAAGTGGGACCCAACAGGTCATATTCTTATGACATGTGCCAAAGAAGAAAATGTGAAACTCTGGGGACCAATTTCAGGGTGCTGGCGCTGTCTACATTCACTCTGCCATCCATCTATTGTAAATGGCATTGCTTGGTGCAGCCTTCCAGGAAAAGGATCCAAGTTGCATTTACTGATGGCCACGTATGTTATAAATTTGTGTGTGTGTGTGTCTTAATCTTTATATTAGTGTAGCCTGTTACTTGCATTTTAAGTGTGGCTTCTCAAGAATTTTAAACTGTTTATTACCAGTTATTCTTAAAATATATAATACCATAAGATTACTGTAGAGAAATAAAGAACAGTTTTCCAATGTGAAGCTTTGGCTATGCAATCCAAAGATATGCCATCTCCTTTACCCCATGTAATATTGGTAAAAACATGGGTCCTACTTGTATTTCTTGTGAAATTATAGCATACCTACCACAAATAAATTTTTTAAATATATTGTAGTAGTTCTATCAGGTCTTAATTGATTGCTGTTTGAAAATATTTTTACTTCTATATATTGACATGTTTTGGTTTTATGTGATCAAATTTTTCAAGTGGCTGTCAGAGTGGCTTAGTATGTGTTTGGCGTATTCCCCAAGATACCACACAGACCAGTGTGACTAGTTCAGAAGGATGGTGGGACCAGGAATCAAGTTGCCAGGTAAGTGTTCTAGTGTTTTTTCAAGACTTTATTTGAAACCTTAGATAGTATATGTTATCAAGTAGTCCTCCTACTTGGTATCTCAAATGTCAAGAATATTTAGGGAAATGTGAATAATTGTCATACTTTGTATGCTTTTTGAATTAGCTTTATTTATTTTTTTTGTAAGTCAGAGATACCATAATTACTTGTTAAGGGGAGATACTCAATAAATATCAATTGTTGATCATTTATGGTATATAATTGACACTACCAGTAGGTGAGTCCCAAGTTAAAGGTTTTTGGTACAGTGAAGTAGGAACACCACAGGAGCACTCCTATCCAAAGTATCTTCTACTGAAACCAGAATTCCATCTATAGAACCATTCCTTTACATTAAACAGAGGTTAAAAATTAGAGTAGACAGGAAATTTCCTGGTGGCCCAGTGGTTAGGACTTGGCACTTTCACTGCTGTAGCCCCAGGATCAGTCCATGGTCAGGGAACTAAGATGCCAAAATGCATGATGTGGCCGAAAATGAAAATTACAGTAGATGCTCACAGAGCAGTCTGGGTAAATAACGTAAATTCACAAAGCTGGGAATTGGAAGGTATGGAGAAGGTAAAACACTCCCCACCACACACACTCTCTATCTCGGAGAATGTAAAATACTCCACACACACACACACCCCCACCCACCCCAGGAGTGCATATGCTTCATACATACATACATGCACACACCCAGGGGTGCACAGCTTCATATAAAGGGCATAACTGCCACAAGCTGATTGCCACCCTCTAGAAATGAGATCCTATTGTTACCGGATTGTCTAGTTTTTTTGATAGAAACCAAAAATTCAGTGTTTTAAGTAAAATTTCCCAATACTAAACATTGGCATCTGACTCGAAAATTCCTTAAAACCCTGGGTGGCCAGTTGAATTATATCCCTGAGTTTCCAGTTTGCAGCTTCTGTTGCTTTCTTTTTTGTTTATGATACAAATACTCCTAGAGGAAATACATTATGTCGTTTTTGGGTAAATGAGTATATCTGGTATTATACTGTCTAATAACTAAAAGGAAAAGGGAGCTTGAAGACAGAAAGAGGTGAGGAGAGTGGATAGCTCACTACTAGGAAGAAAATACCACAGGAGCAGAGGTAAGAGCACTTGAGATAAATCTGGTTTGCCCTCTCTGCTAAAAAGTAGCCCTTTGGACAGGCCTTAGCTATCTCATTGCTAAAACCTACAGAGCAAACATGAGATTAAGTTGAGATTAAATACCATGTGACAGACAGAACCATAACAGAAAAAGGAACCTGTTTGTATGGCACCAGCATGTGCAATTCACAAATGTTAGAGGCAAAAAATGAAAATTACATAAAGCGAAATTTTAAAATTAAAACACTCATTAAAAAGTAGAAGTGGACTTCCCTGGTGGTCCAGTGGTTAAGACTGCACTTCGATTGCAGGGGATGGGGCTTGATCCTTGGTCAGGGAACTAAGATCCCACGTGTTTGTGGCAGTGCCCCCCTGCCCCCGCAAAAGGTAAAAGTTAGAATTTTTCCTATTTCTGAGGGATAATTGAAACAAATGTAGTCTGTTTGAAGAGTAGGGAACTAGATTACAAGTACAAAAACAGAAAAAAGATGCAATAGCATCAGTGAAGGAGAACCAGGTTTGTATCTTATTATTTTCCGTCAGGCTGACCCTTATGAGAAAGTTGTCCTTCCCTCTTCCCAACTTTATACTGAAATATAAAATTTCCAAGAATGAATTATAAATTGTTTTAATTTCAATGTTTGTTAAAAATAAAATTAATTGCAGGATGGATATAGGAAATCAGTTGGAGCCAAGTGTGTTTATCAGTTGCGAGGACACATCACCCCTGTACGGACCGTTGCCTTTAGTTCTGATGGGTTGGCCCTGGTGTCTGGTGGATTAGGTGGCCTTATGAACATTTGGTCTTTAAGGGTAAGAGTATA